>NW_027187380.1:28908483-28995130 GCF_028583685.1 Petaurus breviceps papuanus | reverse complement strand
AGATAGATAGATAGATAGATAGATAGATAGATAGATAGATAGATAGATAGATAGATAGATAGATAGATAGATAGAGATGTAGATATAAACATAGATTTACACACATTCATATACATATACAGGTTGGGTATAGAAATTCATCTTATACAACAGTGAAATAGGACAGGAAGAGGGTAAGAGGAAAGGGGGAGGAGTAATAAAAGAGAAGGTAAATTAAAGGAGGCAGTCATCAGAAGCAAAACAGACTTTGGGGTAGAAGTCAGGGTAAAATTACAGAAGGATAAATAGAAGAAAAGGAGGGAAATACACAGCTAGCAATCATAACAGTAAATGTAAATAGGATGAACTCAGTCATGAGCAGGTAGGAGGCACAGTGGATAGAGTGTTGGGCCTAAAGCCAGGAAGATTCAGTTCCCTGATTTAAAATCTGGCCTCAGATACTTACTGGCTTTGTGATTCTGGGCAAGTCACTTAACTCTTTTTGCCTCAGTTTCCTCATCTGTAAAATGAGTTGGAAAAGGAAATAGCAAACCACTCCAGTATCTTTACCAAGAAAAACCCAAATGGGGTCAAGAAGGGTCAGGTATGACTGAAAACATCTGAACAGCACCCATAAAATGGAAGAGGATAGTTTAATGGATTAGAAACCAAAATCCACTTAATATTTCCCTTTTAATTTTAATTATTGATTTTCTTTGTGAAAAACCTTTTCATTTTTGTGTAATCAAAATTGTCCATTTTATCTTCTGTCCCTTTTGGTCATGAACTCTTCCATTATCCTTTGTTGCAACAGGCATTTTCTTCCCTGTTCTGCAAATTTGTTAATGACATTAACGATATCAGTCACATGTATCAGTTATATATATCACTTATATCAAAGTCACGTCCATTTGGAACTCTTTTTGCTATATGGGATGAAATGTTTATCTAAGCCTATTTTCTAAAGTACTGTTTTCTGATTTTCCCAACAGTTTTTGTCAAATAGTGAATCTTTCCCCTAGGAGTTACGGCCCTTGGCTACAATGTTACTTCACTTCATCTGATCCTGGATATGATTTTTCTCTCCTTTGGATAATTCGTTTATGATTTGCTTAATTTATTTTTATAAGATTGGGTTATTTAGCTCTCTATCTTTTGTAACTCTACCTTTCACTTAATTTTTCAATTTTCTGAATTAATAATTGGACAAAAAATCTTGCAATAATTTCTTTCATTTCTTCATTGGCTGTGAATCATCCTTTTTCTTTATTGATACTAGAAATTTGATGTTCTCCTTTCTATTTTTAATCCAATAATTTGTTTTATTGATTAAAAAAAAACGCTGCTAGTTTATTAGTCCCTGTCTCCATTACAAATGTTCATAGCTTTCAGCAACACTGGCCTTTTTATTCCTCCCACAGGATATTCCATTTGCTGACTCCATGACTTTCAGCTGGCTGTTCCCTATGCCTGTAATGTTCTCTTCTTCACTTCCCCAGCTTCCTTCAAACTCACCTCAAATCCCCTTTTCAGCAGGCCTATCTGGATCCCTTCCCCATTCCATTCTTCTTCCTGACCTCCCCCTGCCCCAACTCCTAGTGAGTTGTTTTAGTTTAGTCATTCAGTCTTGTCTGACTCTTTTGTCCGTGGGTTTTTCTTGACAAAGATACTGGAATAGTTTGCCATTTCTTTCTCTAATGTGTCCCCATTTTACAGATAAGGAATTAGACAAATAGGGATTAAGTGACTTGCCCAGGGTCACAAAGCTAGTAAGTATCTGAGGCTGGATTTGAACTCAGATCTTCCTGACTCCAGGCCTAGTGCTCTATCCATTGCATGTGCACTCGAGCACATGTGCTCACGCACACACACACACGCACACACACATACACACACACCATATCGGTTTACATGCTGCCTTCACCATTAAAATGTGAGCTCCCTGAGGGCAGTGACCTTATGTTGGCTTTTCTTTGTGTCTCCAGCACTTAGCACAGTGCTTGGCACATTTTAAGTGCCTTAAAAAATGCTTACTGACTGACTGACATGTCTTTTCCTCTGTAGAATATAAATGTCTTGAAGGTGGGAACTATTTTATCTTTGGCGGGGGGGGGGGGTCCTTGTATCCCTAAGCAGAATAGTAAACAGTATTAGACACTCAATAAATGTTTTTTGAGAGACAATATCAAATTCCAGCTCTGCCACTTCGTGACTTTGGACAAGTCATTTCATGTACCCAAGTCTCAGTTTCCTTATATGTAAAATGGGGATGGGAGTAGATGATTTCTAATGTCCCTTTTCTATTTCAAACTTGGTTTAGTGAATTAAATTTCCCTTATTTTACATTGCAGGCAAACTGGACATCCCTTGTCTTCAATCTTGCCTCTCTTATCTCTGTGGCTTTTGCTCACTCATGCCTGGAATTAACTGAATGTATTTTTTAAGTTCCTTACTTCCTCCTTGAAAGCTCCATAGATCCTCTCCCCTTCTTTTCCCCAGTTGAAGTAAATATTTTCCTTATCGAATTTCTCATAGCACTTTACCTAGACTTCTTCTTTGCAATTTTTTTTTGGTCTTGTGTCATATGCATTTGTGTATATGTTGTTCTCTATTAAATTTTGAGCTCCTTTGAAAGGCCTACATCCCAGCAACTAATACAGTGCCTGGAATATAGTAGATATTTAAATGACTATTGACTTGAACTGAAATGACTTACTCTATAGTATCAGAATTCAAGAAGACTTCCAATAATGCCAATAATGGAAAACCCACAATTTGTACTTTTGGGAAACTCTAATTCTTAAGGAGTTTTTCCTGATCTTAAGTCAAAATTTACCTCCACTACTTCTCTTAGTTCTGTCCTCTGGGACCGAACAGAATAAGTTTAATCCCCCTTGCCTGTAATAGCTTTCCAAATACTGAAAGATGACTATTATGTGATCTTCTTTCCTCCAAACTAGACATTTGCAGTTCCTTCAACCTATTCATCAAGTTGGACCACTTCCTCCCTTTAATTGGAGAGGGTGGAGGGCAGACAGAGAGCTCCTCCTAGATCCTCCATTTATAGAGAAGGCCTAGGGCAGCCATCTCTTGATTTTCCACCTGGCTGCAGGACTTTATTATGCCCCTACAATAGGTACCCTTGCTCTTTCCTCTCCCTCACTCTTCTCTTTTCATTTTCTTTTTTGTTTGTTTTTTTTTGGAGGGGAGAGGGCAGGGCAATTGAGGTTCAGTGACTTGCCCAAGGTCACACGGCTTATTAGTGTTAAGTGTCTGAGGCCATATTTGAACTCAGGTCCTCTTGACTCCAGGGCTGGTGCTCTATTCACTGTGCCACCTAGCCACCCCTTCATTTTCTTTTTATGTCTTATTTTCCCTTATTAGATTGAGTCCCTTTTTTTTTTTAATTTCCAGTGCTTAGCATAGTACCTGGCACATAGTAGTAGTTTAATAATTGTTTATTGACTTACTGGTCTCTCGTCTCACTGTGCACTTGTACAGAGTAGGCACCATTCCTGAAATATACTCCCTTTCACATTTCCACTTATGGAAAAGCATTCTTTCTGCAAAGCAAGTACAATATTAGAAGAAATTGTGTCCAATTACCTCACCCCAAAATGGTCTCTCCCTCCTCAAATTTCTTATCATATTCTACCCTTTACATATTTATTTGTGTACATGTCTTATCCCCAGTAAATTGAACAAAATCTATTCATTCAGGAGCTATATAGTTTTTTGTGTTCTTTTTACCTTTCTATATGTAGCTTCTTTCTTTTTTAAAAGCAATCAGGGTTAAGTAACTTGCTCAAGTTTACATGGCCAGTTATTTCTGGGTGTGGTAGTAAGTATCAGAGCCCAGATTTGATCCCAGGTCATCCCGACTCTGGGGCCAGTGCTCTTACTTGCTGTGCTACCTGGCCACCTCTATATGTAGCTTCTAACAATTCCTTACACCTAGTAGGGGCTTTGAAATATTTATTGAGTTAAACATGCCTGATATACAACAGATAAAAGGAGTAAGTAGAATTTTATTTAACTCCTTAGATTAGTAGGAAGTAAAACATAAAGGAAGAAACAGGAATAAAACTAATTGGAAATTCAAATTAAGCAATTTTCCTGCCTATTTTTCCTCCCTGAAGATCTACATACCTTCTTCTCTGCAAAGCAGAATTCCTTTCCCTCTTCCCACCTGATGATCTGGTTCATCAAACTCTCTTTCCAAATTCTTCAACAGAATCACTGCTGCCTCTCCACTCTCTGGATGATGTTCTTGCACCCAAGTATGGAGTTCTTCAGGAAGGATGGTCAGGAACGATTCCAGCACCAGTAACTCTAGAATCCATTCCTTTGTATGCATTTCTGTTCTAAACCACTGATGGCAAAACATCTGGAGTTGACTCAGTGCCTCTCTGGGGCCTCTCTGGGTCTCCCAGGTGTCTCATAGGTGGGGGGGGGGGGGGGTGCAGTTGGTGGAAGAGCTCCCTTTCCTGGAGATTATTTATTTGCAGGCTAGATTCTTGCTCCTTGCAGTGGTTGTCCTCCTCCATTGTCACTGTAAGCGACCCTTCCTGCCCTACTAGAGCCTGCCCATCCAGGGCTACAGCCTTCCTTTAATTTTGTATCCATCAGAGACTGCCAAAGCTCAAGAAATAGCTTATTCCAGCAGAAAAAGTTCTTTTCTTCAGCTATCAGTTCCGAGTTACAAAAATTATTGTTAATGGTCGGCTCTAGCGCAGCTGGGGGTGAGGGAGGACACGACGGGCCCGGGAGGCCTCTCGGCCCTCCACATGGGGCCCCGGGTCGGCTCGTCCTGGGAGCCGCGAACGTGAGCGTGTGCTCGTCTCTGGCCCCAGGAACCCGGCTGCCCGATGAGAAGGAGCGACCGGCCCCCACTGTGGAGCCCCGAAGATGAATCATACCCATCAGAATTAAATTACTTGCTGTCCACATGCAGTCTAAGAAGGAAATTCAGATTGAGTTTACTGCAGTATAATGTTATAGATTCTAAAAGGAACATTCTTCATTTTCAAACGAAGAAAATAAAATGCCAGTACTTACTCCTGAAAACAGATACTTAACTTCAAGAACGAAAAGTTCACTTGATGGCTGTTTTTTCTTTGAAAATAGCTGGAATAAAGCAGCTGTTGAAATTCAAAAGATGAAAAAAGAATACTCCTCAATATTTAGTCTGAAAGATTTCAAGGAAGTGGATAAAATTCCATCTCTACCAGAAGTGCAAAGAAACAGAACAAATACAGAAGTTCCATTAGATGTGCTTAAAAGACATCTGTATACTCCTCTGAAGACACCTAAAATCACATTGCCAACAGAGAAGAACTCTAAGATCGAAATTCCAAGTTTGAATGAAGATATACCCACTTGCCTGCCATCATTTTCTTTATCTCAGAACCCTGGGCAGCAGTCTATAAAAGAAGAGAACTTAAAAAACAGGTCAATGAAGAGTATCCAAATAGGCAGCATGTTATCACTTCAGGAGAAACCAAAACGTTTTAATTTTAGAAGTCCTCTCACTGGAGCACCACCAGAATATTTACAGAGACTTTCTGAACTCACCATATTAGAATACGACACTATTCGTCGGGAAACAAGCAAAAATTTAAAAAAAGTCAAGAAACAAGAGCTGCCAGACTGCTGACAAAATACTGTTTGGGGTGATATGGTTTTCTTCATTGGTATCTGATATAGGTGTGTGTTGCTTGAGGTTTTTTTTTTGCAGTCATGCATAATATGATGCTCAATGATTTACCTAAAAATGGAAGTATAAATAGCCAATAAATATTTTATATGTTTATATACTGAAAAAAAAATTACTGTTAATATAAAGAAATGACAAAAGCTACTAAGAATTGACTTATAGGTGTATATATACCCAACCATAAGGGTGATTTACTAAAAGTAAAGTCATTTTATGACAGGGAGGATAAGAATAATTGATCCAACATAACTTAGAGGGAATAGCAATTCAGACACATAAATCATTTACCTGATAAACCAAAAACAGAAAACTAGAATTTTACCTAGAACTTTCAGAGATTTGAATCTAGTGTAGAAGCAATTAAGTAAAGTAACAAATAGAAATAGTGTGCCTGTCCTTGGATCTCTAAAATCCTGAAACTGAAACACCTGAAAGCTTCAAATAGAGAACTTCTAAGTTTATTTTCAATTGTTTAATGATTACACTTTGGTTAATTCTGAATCTTCCTAACTGCAATACTTTCTAGCTCACATCTCTCCATCTTGACCAGAAGAACAGCCTTTGCCTTGACTTTTCTAAAATCTAGGTAAGCTATATTGGTAGCATGCCCATAATCTACTAGAATAATAACGAACACTAAAAAGGAAATGAGGTTAGTCTAGCATAATTTATTCCTGAAGAAGCAAGGCTGCTTCTTTTTAATCACTGCTTACTTTTTCAGTAGGTTCGATGACCATCCCAAAGAGGCTTCATGGTAGCCTCAGGGGCAAATGCCTTCTTTGGCTCTCTGGCCCCAGTGAAGCCACAATACCCTTCCTTGAGCATCCTGGTCTGGGGAGAATAGGGAGAGGTGATGCCTCCAAATCCACCCCCTCCCAGCCGATGGATATGGCAACACACAGGGCCGAAGCTGGACAGACCTCATTTCTGGACTCACCTAACACGAGTAAACTTGGGAGAAGAGAACACTCAGTCCTGAGCCATGGGAAAGGAGGTAAAGGACTGAGCTCAAGATAGGAACAATAGTCAGGCCAAACAAATACCAGCCAATCCTTGCTAAAGCATCAGTTATTTCCGGGACTCTCTAGGAATTCTCCTCTCATTTTCCTAGCTCCAGATCTCTTTACCCCTTTGAATCTCCAGCCTCTGATGTTACATAGTGACTGGTTAAGGTTTTTTGCTAAACATTTAAAGTCAATATCCTGGCTGGTGTTCAGGTAGCTTGGAAGAAACTGGAAAAGCCAGTAGTGAAACTGAAAATTTTGTTCCCCTGCAAAACCTGCTGGGTCTCCTTGTAAAATATTGAGCAAAAGTCCCCAAACTGTACCTTGTATAGTTACTGTATGTATGTGTGTGTGTAAATATGTATGTATACATATAACTATATACATATACATATATATATATATGATGGGATGTTTGGGATCTATATTTGTAATACCAATTTGTAACATCAGTCTGTAAAACCAGTTTGTAAAATCACACACACACACACACACACACACACACACACCCAGCTTCAGAGCATTAACTCTGCCCAGCAACAACTCATGAATTGTTTCTCTCAGCTTGGAACAGTGACAAGCTACACCTGTGAATCCTTCACAAAAGTATACATAAACATTCCAGCTTAGGCAATTATTATCTGCCCCTTGTGTGGTGTCCCAATGCCCCCATGAATCCTTTGGTACCCTATCTCTAGGTTGACTCTTTGGCTGCCTCAATGAATCCTTCAGGACCCTATCTCTGGGTTAACACCTTAGCCTATTATCCACACACTGAGTCTCCATTAGCCTTGGTTCCCAGACATCAATCTAGTCAAACATGACACTGATGGGTGGAAGACTGGGCACTTCTCAGTCAGCCCTTGACCACTATATATTAGTGACGTTTCAAGCCAAAAACCACACCTCCAGGTAGCCCCCCCCCTTGGGCTTTTTCCCAGTGAATTATGGGCAATACACCTGTGCAGTTACATTAAAAGTGCATGTCCCTTTAAACATTGGCCCCATCTTAACTCCTCCCTAATCCCACCCTTAATCACCTAGTTAGCATAATTGGCTCGGGTTGTACTATGGATTATTCTATAAAAACCTTAATTCTACCCCTTTAAGGTTGAAGGTCCCCTAAAGGACTCTTGTCTGCTGTACAGCCTAACAATAAATTTGTAGGTCCTCTAAGGACCCTTGCCTGCTGTAAAGCATACACAAATAGATACAGTTATACATATATATATATATATATATGTATACATACACATATAACAAGATAAATTGAAGATAACACAAAGAAGGCATTAGCATTAAGGTCAAAAAGAGAATTCCGCTAAGATTCTCTTCCCTGTGGTCCCAGTTCTTCTTAGCTAGGGCTACGGAGCCCTCCCCTGTCATCCAGCTCTGATGGAACTGAGGAGACAGTAAGAAGTTTGAACCATTAAGATTTTTTCTTCTCCCTGTTGTCCTGGCTATAACTGAGCTAGGGCTGCAGGGAAATTAATTTGAGTAAACTTCCTCCAAAAAGAAAAAGGGGGGAAGGTACATTAGCTACATCAGAGCTACACGGGCTTGTCATCTGCCTAACTGAAAGGTTAAATCCCTGGAATAGAATATTTTTTTTCTTTTCTCTGAATGACATGGGAACAGTTAGACAAGGGAAAAGAAGCTTGTGAAACAAAGGTACAAATACAAGTTAATCATTATCCCATATACTAAGCCTGGGATACATCTGAGCTACTAAAGTGTGTGTTACATCTGAGCTATTCAGCCTAAATAGTTTAGTAAAAGGGTACTTGATCTAGCTCCCATCAGCAAGTTTTGGATCCCCAGGTACCCTGAAGTCCACCTCTCTAAGTAAGCAGAGCCTGAAGTTTCTACTTCAAGTTCCCCAAACACTCTCCTCAATGCTCCAGGCAAATTGACCACCCCATGACCAAGGTCTGCTACAGCTAAGCATTCATAGAGGTTTATTTGATAGAGTATAAGCTGATAATGTGCTTTGAGTGTGATGAGTTTGGAAAATGGAGGGTTTCCCCCTGAAATACAGAGTTCACTCTGTACCATGAAGCCCCAACTTCAGTACCATCTAAGAGATCTCTCCCTTGCTGCAAATAATCACTTTGCTTGTTCCAATGCCAAGGAATTAAAGAAGGTTGCTAAGGACCTAGATTATACTGACCAGAAACCCTGTCCGATCCAAAGATCCAAGGACTTTACTGACAATTATACATCTCAAGCAACTGAGGGAATTGAGAGGATTAGATTAGTCTGTTCTTAACTGGCCCTTTACTGATTAATAAGTTATTGTTTCCATGTTTCTTTGAATGAATACAGACACTTGAAGGGAATGGAACACCAAATTTTCTGATTTTAGGCTATTGCATTTGTTCACTTTCGCTTTCCCCACTTGGAAAGCTCCAAATCTTTCCTCCAATTAGAAATCAGATTGCCTAATTTTGTAGCCTGGTTAAATTTGTTGTTGTTGTTGTTGTTTTGGAAGGGCAATTGGGGTTAAGTGACTTGCCCAGGGTCACATGGCCAGTTTTTGTGTTAAATGTCTGAAGCTGGATTTGAATTCAGGTTGTCCTGACTCCAGGGCTGGTGCTCTATTTACTGTGCCACCTAGCCACCCCAGCCCGGTTAATTTTTCTTTTAATTAATTGGTCTTATTTGATGGTTTTTAATGCATCAAAGTGTGTCTCCCCCTGTATCTGGGGAGCAAAACTGAGGAAGGCCTGGAAAAGATTTGTTATGTAATTGGTGTGTATTGCTTAATAAAGCGACATGCTTAGAAGCTTAAAAAAAAACAACTTGTCAGTGAGAAACAGTGTGTTCTGAACCCTGCACTGACTGGTTGTGTGACCTAGAATTCATCTATAAAGTGGGGAGATGAGAAAATGAGGTCAGAAGTCAACTAGCCTCTTCACTTGGTAAGATCCATCATTCTTATATAATTTGAAAAGGCAATTAATGTAATGTCATCTTGTAGTTTATATTATTGTTGTATTTCTACACTGTATATTGTAAAACCTGAGTTAGGAGAAAATTGTGTAAGACCAGTAGTGTTACTTTAAATATGTATATATGCTATTCAGAAAAACTTGTAAAACTGTTAACTAAGCTATTTTGTGCTAATGTTTTAATGTTAAAACCTAAAATTGTTTATTGATTATTGTATGAAAATTTGTTTGACTAGTTCTGCCCATTCAGAGCAGTCTCTCCTGCTTACAATTCATATAAATTTCCCTTATGTTGTAAAACTGTTAAATTCTCTAGAAATTATTTCCAGGCAAGGTCATTCAGCCTGAGAAAGGAAGTTTTAAATGAACCTAACTTGCTAAGAAGTTGCAAAGATTAAAAAGGATTTTTATAAATTGGCTTTTATATTTTAGAAGGAAAAGGAATTCCTTACATTATAAGATCTGATACATTTTTATTGTTTATCACAGCCCCATGAGAATAGAAATAATTATAACTGGCTCTAAGCTGTGATTGGTGAGGCTTGTTGTTTAAGGTAAAAAGCACTTGGGACCATAACTAAATTTTATTTTGAGTCTGAATTTGGGTATAGTTGTCTGCATTAAATTAGCGTCTGAGAGGAAATGCCACTAGCTACTCAGAGGAATGTGATCTTGTGCTGTCAACAGGTGGAAGTCTACATTTGGTAATGGCCAAAGGGACAATCTTAGCCTCTGTCTGGGATGGGATCCCTCCTGGCTCAGTTTACCCATGAGGTTCCTTTGAAAAGGAATGTTTCCCACCTATTCCTGAGTCTAGCTATGAGGTGGAACAGATGCGGCATGAGATGGAATATCTGTAACTGTACCTGAATTTACACAGAGCCAAGGATGTTTTCTCCTGACATATTTGGAATGTCACATGTCCCTGCCTTTTTCCTTCTGTAACAGGTTTCTATGCTCAGAGCAAGTGATCAGTAAAAGATGTGAGGTTTTTTTTATGTTAGCTTATTGAAAAATCTAATATTTTTTCATCTAGAATTAGAATATGTATAGAAAGTTTATGCAAACTGCTTAAGATCATTTAAAAGTTTTCAATTAACTTCCTTCACAAAGGTTTAGTGATCATTGAAGAAGGAAAATACCTTTAGAAGGAATTTTTTTAAATCTCTAGTGTGATTCTAAGAGACCCACTAAAACCTCCATTTGCAAGACATGTTTCTTGCTAAATTGATGTAACAAATTGTAAAGCAGAAAAGAACTTGCTGTTTTAATCTGAATTTGTAGTTATTCTATCATCTAAGCAAGTGTTAATATTTGTAACTGAATACATATGTGTAAAATTCACTTCTCTTTTTGAGATTCTGTTCAGCACCCCACCTCCTACTGTATTTTGGGTGTTGAATGCTGTTATGTATGACTGTTAATGATTTACTTCTCAAGTCCCTCCAGGCTCCTTGAGACGTCCAAAATGCAGTTCGGGCAGTGTACCAGGCCACTCTTCATTTGCCACCCTAAGATCCTGCACACTCGGTGAATATCGGAGATTGAGTGCCCACCTGCAAACTACTCTGAGACTCCTCACTTGAGCCCCATTGGACTGGCCCATACCAGGTTATACTGACTACCCCATCTGCTGTTAAAGTGACTGGAAGGAAAACCTGGATTCACCGCTCCCACATCAAAGTGATGACTCCTCCTAGCTCTCTAGACTTGTGAGTGGCAAAACCTACCAGTGACTTACAACTGAAAATCAAGAGACTGTTGTGATGTTCCTGCTTCTATCGCTCTTGCCTTTAGTTGGTCCTAATCCCTACACTCCTACTTTGTAATCTTGGACTCTTACTAGGACATTTGATGGGACTCTAATTTCAAAAATGTGACTCATGGCCAGCCCACCCTTTCCTTTGATCTCTGTACCCTGCTTAGCCCCAGATTTATGTTGTTTCCCTACACAGGCATGTATTTTGCGGGGACCGATGGTGCTGCTTGTAGAGCAGAAAACAGCCTTTGGTCAACCCAGTCATATGTCTGCCCTGAGGATGGGTCTCCCGATGGTGGGGGGACTGGGAAATATCACTCTGTCAGTTGGGATTGTGTAACCATTGCTGAGTGGGTCTCCAGTGGCAACCGTGACCACCACATTTCATTTTATTGTAATGCCCTTCAGTCATGTAACCCAGTTGTCATCAGGATTTTAAATTGGACTAAACAAACTTGAATAATACTAAGGCTTTGTTTCAATAAGAATAATACTGAGAAAGCTCCGCTTCAATGGAAACAATGCTAACCCCTTAGAAACATATACTGTTGCCAGCAATCACATTGTCTATAAAATTATGTCTAACAGAAAGCTCGATGCTGTCTTTCGGTCTGAGAGGCAGCCCCGGCTGGTTAATAAACCCTCCTATCAAATTATAATTGGCCTAGCTGTCCCGTTATGTCTCGGTGTCCATTACAGTACAGGTCTTTCTATTCTTTCTTTGATCTCTTTGGGGCATAGGAATAGTAGTAGGATACAAAACTTGGCTAAGGAGTATGTACTTTTAAATATTTTTTTTGTAGTATAGTTCCAAATTGCTTTCTAGAATAGATGGAAAGGTAACCAAAGATTAACTTAAACAATTACTCAATTCATCAAAGTTGCAACATACAATATACTCATAAGTCACTATCATCATTTGATTGCTCTGTAGTCTTCATTTTTACTTTGTCTCTCTTTGGTTTAGGTGTCAAGATCATATTTATATTATAGTAAGTGACTAGAAAGATTTCTTCTGTTTTGAGTTTCACAAATAATTTATGTAATATTAGAATTATTTTTTTTCTTTTGGATGTTTTATATGATTCACTTGTACATCCATCTCATCCTGGAATTTTTTTCCTTTTTAGGATAGTCTATTTCTTCTTTTGTTTATCTGTGTATTTTATATTTTTACAAATATTCATACATTCTTCTAAATTGTCTTATGTTCTTATATAGTTGGACAAAATATTTTAAAATAAATTCTTTATTGCTTTTGCAGTCATAAATTTTACTCTTTCAATTTTTAGATATAAACAATTTGGTTTTCCTCTCTTTTAAAATTAAAATTAGCTCTTTATATATTTTTCCCAAAAAAATAAACTTCATTTTTAATGGTATTGATATAATACTGTTTTTCTGATACTAGTTACTTGACTCTGAATCTTTCATATAATTTCTTCCACATCTTTTTGAAATAATCAGTTTCCTTATTTCTTATAGCACAATAGCATTCCATTATATTCATAAACCACAACTTGTTCAAACTTAATTCTCATTCAGGTGCCCATCTTGTCAGAGTCTCTTTGCCTTCTGTTACAGGATCTGGCATGGTGGTTTGTTGCTAGTTCCAGAAAAAGAGGTTGTCTGTCATTATTAGAGGGTACATTTTCATGTTCTACCCTTGTGATCACCATCAGTTCCTTTTAAAATTAATAGGAATAAATCTAGGATTATATCTATGCATAAGGTGATAGTATCAACCAGTACTTGAAGGATCACCAATGACATAGGTGTTTACCAAGGAAGAATTCTTTTACATCTTTTAGCCTCAACTCAGGTGTTACTTGAAACACAACCATAATAAATGCCCTTTGTGTATCTAACAGAATCTCCACTTCTTGCTCAGTCTCTGAATTATGCCTCAGTCAAGAATATTCAACTTTTTGGAGATGTGGTCTTTCTACAAAATGCATATATAATCACATTCCATCAACACAGAATCCTTTTGGATGGGGGTATCACATTCACACACAAGGACCTATATATTCATCTTAGTAATAATTACATTAACATACCACTTTAAAGTTTAAAAAATTATTTCTTTATAAAAACCCTGTAAAGAATTGTTATTAGTTTAATTACTATTACCCCCATTTTACATATGAGGATTCTAAGACAAGCAACAGTTAAGAGGCTTTCCTAGGCACAGTGTCAGAGATAGGATATATTGTTACCAAGTGAGAGGTACTTGTCAACAGCACAGCTGGCATTGGGAATCTATTGTATCAGTCATGACATTGCTCTTGGGTTTATGTACCTTGGGGAATGCCAGATAGGTATTATGTGTGTGTGTGTATATATGTATATATGTATATATATATATATATATATATATATATATATATATATATATATATATATATATATATATAATGACTTTTAATCATGGATCTCTTATTTATAAACAAAACAGTTCCTGATGTGGTAATATGCTTATAGTTCCCTAAAACCCTGCATTAGAGTTCCTCTATGTTTTTCCCCTTTACAAGGATAGAAGTCCTTTTCTTGCCTACATTCAGAATGTTACCTTGCCAAATTTAATCTGGACATTTCTCTGATTGTAGCCAATGGCAAAGACTTTTCCAGAGAAAATCTATGAAAATTGGCTAAGTGCTACTTTATCAAAAAGTATTTCTGAACTAGCCCCAAAAGGGTCAGTGTCTTTTTCAGAAATAGCTCCTCCAAAGACTAACCCTTCTCTGGTTTGTCTACCTTAAAGACCTTGGAATGTTCCTAATTTTTTTCCTGGTTTTTCTGGAATTTACCTAACTTCCTTAAATTTATAATCCAGTGGTTTTATACTTCACCAATCTCAACTGATCTTGATCTTGTTTGGTATATTCTAGCAGGGGTCAGCTACAGTAGGAGCCACTAGATTACTGTTAATATAAAATTCAATTTGACAAATATTTATTAAGTATCTAGATAAAAAGTACTACTACTAGGTACCAAAGTTACAAAGATAGCTATGACACAGTCCCGGCCCTCCCAAAGTTTACTATCTAATGAGGGGAGGGTAAACACATATTTTATGAGAGTGAAGTAAGTAAAAGGTAAAAAAGTAAATAAAAAAGTTTTTTAAAGTGAAGTACTAGGGGAAATTTGAGGAAGAAAGAGCACTTTCACTTAAGGTGTTAGAGGTAGGGGGAGTGCCAGAGAAGTCTCCATATAGAAATTAAGATCTGATTGGAGCTGCTATTCTAGTCTTGGGGGATGTAATGAGCAAATTCAATTCTGTTCAATTTTATTCCATTCAATGTGCATTTATTAAGTGTTTACTATGTGAGAGACACTGTGCAAAGTAGTAGGTAATACAAGACAAAAATGAAATAAATTCCTGTTCTCAAGGAACTTACATTCTATTGAATGGATATGGCATAAATACAAGTAAATACAAATTACATATTAAGTAATGAAAGTAATTTCAAGAGGGGATAAGTGCTAATAACTGAAAGGATCAGGAAAAGTCTCATGTAAATGGGCAAATCAGAGCAATATTTTGAAGAAAGTTAATAGGCAAAGATGAAAAGAGACTGCATTCGAGACATGCAAAGATGAGATGAGACATGAAAAGTCAGGAAATAAAACTAGAATGTTGTATACAGGGAATAGCTAGACAGCTAGTTTGATAGGAATGGAGAGTACATGGAGGAGAATGGTATAAAATAAGATCAGCAAGGGAAATAGAAACAAAATTGTAAAAGCATTTAAATGCCAGTTTGGGAAGTTTTTACTTTTTCCTAGAAGCAATAGAAAGTTGTCGAAGAATTTTTTAGTAAGAGAATGGCATTGTCTTAGCAACATCAGTCTTATGGAGTGGTGGAGGACAGATTGGAAACAAGACAGACCTGACCAGGAGACCAATTATCAAACTATTGCAGTAGTCCAGGTGAGTGATAGTGACAGTCTGACTTAGGGTCAATGTTGCAGAAGTGAAGAGACAGGATAGATGGGAAAGATTGTAGAAGAATGATTAAGAAGACAGTTGGTGATTTATATGAATCCTATTTTGGAAATGTTGAGGGTTTTTATTTTTTACACATTTTAAAATTCTTCATTATGATACCACACTTCATTCACATTGGGTATTAAATGTATCTTTAACAAAGGGTCCATTTTTGCAAGTGTAATTTTTCATTGTCTTAATATTACTAATATATAGGTTTTGTTTTCTCTAAATTCAGTTTTCACTCCTTAATTCTCCTCCTCTCCCCATTGAAAAAACAGGAAAACTAAACCTACTACAAATATGTAGAATCGAACAAGACAAATTCCCACATTGGTCATATCGAAAAAAACAAAAACAAAAGCCCCAGTCTGCACTCTTGAGTCCATCAACTCTTCATCTGAAATTGAAAAGTGTGTTCCATCATAAGCCCTCTGAAACTGTGCTGATGAGAGTTTCTAAGAGGTTCAAAGTTATTTGTCTTTATAGCATCATTATTATATAGTTTTTCTGGTTCTATTCATTTTGCTTGCGCTAGTTCATATGTCTTCCTAAATTTCTCTGAAACCATTCCTTTTCACCATTTCGTATAACACATATTCATGTGTTTATCCATTCCCCGGGTATTGTATATCTTCTCAGTTTCCAATTCTTTGCCACCAGGAAAAGAGCTTCTATACTTTTGTGATCATGGTTTTTTCCTCTTTCTCCAATCTCTTTGGGGTACAGATTTAGTAGTGGTGTCATTCCTTTTTGCTTTTTAGGGCATAGTTATAAATTGCTTTACAGAATAGCTAGGCCAGTTCACAGATCTATCAACAGTGCATTCATATACACTGTTTTCCTACAGCCTCTCCAGAATTTGCCATTTCCCATCTTTGTCAAGTTTGCCAAACTGATGGACATGAAGTGGAAACTTAGAGATTCTTTAATATATATTTCTGTAATTAGTAATTCAGACAATTTTTCATGTAGCTATCAATAGTTTAGATTTTTTTCTCTGATAATTGCCTTTGATCACATAGTTGATATTTGATATGGGAAATGACTCTTACAAATTTGAATCAATTTCTTATTTATCTTAGAAATGAGACATTTAGTGCTATAAGAAATGACAAGGAGGTTGCTTTCAGAAAAATGTGGAAGGACTTGCACGAACTTATGAAAAGTGAAGTGAAGGGCAGCTAGGTGGCACAGTGAATAGTGACTCCAACCCTGGAGTCAGGAGGACCTGGGTTCGGATCCAGCCTCAGACACAACACAAAAAATAGCTGTGTGACCTTGGGCAAGTAACTTAACCCCAATGACCATCCAAAAAAAAGGCAAAAAAAAATTGAAGTGAGCAGAATCAGGAGAACATTGAAGACAGTAACAGCAACATTGTACAATGAACAACTGTGAATGACTTCACTGTTCTCAGCAATACAACGATCCAAGACAACTCCAAAGGACTTATGATGAAAAATGCTATTCACTGCCAGAGAAATAACTGATGGCATCTGAATACAAATCAAAGCTTTTTTCTTCCTTTTTTTCTTTTTCTTCCTTTATCTGGTTGTTGTACATTCAGAAACCTTTTACTGTTGCCACATTTTTCATGACCCCCATATTCAGTTCCAAAACCCCATGCTGGGGGACAATCCATATTTTAAAAAGTGCTGCTCTAATTCATCTTTGATAGATCTCATTCTAGTTTCACTTGTGTTCAAACTGTTTTTCTTTGAGGTTTTATTTCTTAATGTTTTGGAGTCATTCTCTTCCTTTGGGTTTGTATCTTATATGTCCCTGTCCATGTAATGGCTCTCTATGGTGAGATTCTGCTTTTGTTTGATCATTCTTCCAGACTACTTCCTAAGTTTCATCTTAATGTTAAAGTCAGCATCTGCATTTCTGGAGGGAACATCTGGGCTGAGATTGTGTCTTCTTGGGTCCCACTGCTGCTTCCTTGGGAGTATTGTGTGTTATGTTATTCTAAGATCTCAAGGATAGCTCAGGCTAGAGACCAGCAAGCTTTCAACCCAAAGTGGTTGGATCCAGGGCAAGGTCTAAGTGGTGCCTTCATGGTAAAAGCTCTTCAAGTTCCTGACCTGGTTTTGAGTCTGAGCAACATAAATCTGGGCTTGGAGTTCCAATAATCTGCTGCTAGACTCAGTCACCATTAGCCAGCTATAAAGCTCGGGTAGTTCAAAGTAATAGAACTGCTTGCTCCCCTTTGGCCTGGGGTTACTATCATGGTTAATCCTCTATATGTTTCAGACTGGGCTAGGAGCTGGAACTGAGACCTCATTCTGTTCCTGACATCAGAGGCCTTTATCTGTGAACCAGAATAGAATTGCATGTGACAAAACTGCCACTTGTCACTTGTTCCTGTTTTCTATACATAGAGTCAGGTCTTTCTGTGTGAATCTGATGTATTTTCTGTATCTCTATAGAATAGTTGTGGTGAAGAGATTGGCTATACTTCCTGCTATACATCTTAGCTCCAGGTGAATGCCTTCTAAAAAATGAGAGAGACCTGAACATGTTTATAGCTGTATCTGAGAATAAGACAACATTATATAGAGGGATTAAAGATGAAAGGAATGCTGCAGACAGGAGGTAGACTACAGGTATAACATGAAGCATACATTTAAGTATATCTGAATATTTGAATCATGATTCAGAATTACACCAGTATAGTGCCAGCACAATATTCACAGCTCCAAGGGCAACTGTAAATATGCTGGCATAGTTCTCAATCACATATAGAAGACAGAAGCAAAACATTTATTCAGACACCAGAAAGCCAAATCCCAACTCCAGGAAACTGAATCCATTATAGCAACAAAGAAGTTAATATACCATAACATAGCAGAGAGCCACACCATCCTTCAACCTTCCCACAAACAAACACACACAAGCCTAGCTATCTCCTTAGCTACCTCCTCTTCTCCCTCCAGCTCTGGCTCCCAGCTTCCTCTGGGCTCTGATCCACCCTTCAGGAAACTCCTCCCACCACAGGCTTCATGTGATAACATTTAGCCTATTAAAGGGCAAGGAAGATCTTCAAGTTTCCATTACCATTACAGTTGGCATATTTATAGTCATCCTTGGTGCTGTGAATATTGAGTTGGTGCTACCTCCCCTACCTTTAAAAAAATCTCTTTGGGATACAGACCTAGTAGTAGTATTGCTGTATATGCATATTTTTATGCCCAGTTTTATAGCCCTTTGGGCATAATTCCAAATTGATCTCTACAGTATTTGCATCAGTTCACAACCCCAACAACAGAGTGTATTAGTGTTCCAATTTTCTCACATTCCCTCCAACATTTATCATTTTACTTTTCTGTCATATTAGCCAGTCTAATAGGTGTGAGAAAATACCTCAGAGTTTTAATTTGTTTAATTGAATTCACATTTTTCTAATACGTGGTGATTTAGAATATTTTTTTTTCATATGACTATAGATAATTTTCATTTCTTCATCTGAAAACTGCCTGTGCAGGACAAGAAGACCCCTGCCCAAAATAAAATAAGCACAGATATCTCCAAGTACAGACAGAAAGGATTTATTTAATTATTTCTTCTTGCAAGAAGGGCAGTCTCACTACTAGAGGCAGTCTAGTAGGAGAGGCAAAATACAAAATTCAAAACTTGGTTATATACCCAAAATACCACCCCTTCTCCCCCAACTTTGTCCTGTCCTGTTCCCGTTAATCAGGAACTGAGGTACACAATCTAACTACAAAAGAATCTGCTGACATTCACAGATGAAATATCAGTAATATCAAAAAGCGGAAGGTACATATCTAGCGGACATGAAAACAGACAAAATATGTCATCAGTATTATTAACTACCTTAATATAATCAAAGCATGGACATGAAAGCAGACAATATCCCATAAATAATGGGGATATTAGGAACTTTTGGATCATGATGACCCTTCTACTGGCGACAGGAAGGTAGGAAATATCCTATGCATCATGGGAATTTTGGAACACGATGACCGTTCTGTAGGTCACAGTAATATTTCTAAATCTGTACTTGTGCCGGTTGAGGGGAAACTAAGTCCATAGCCAAATTTAAGGAACATGTACTTTCCCTTCCCACATATTAGCTAAGCTCAGCAAAACCTTCAGCTCATGACCAGGGGAATAGAGCAAGGATCTCAGGCTGTTAGGCCCTAAGTCTTTGGTACTTTATTACAATTCTATTCAGATTTCTGGAATGTTATCTGAGAATTTTTCACTTTTATTCCATTCATGTCTATTCATATCTTTTGATCATTTGCCAAATGGGGAATGACTTTTTTTCTTATAAATTTGACTCAGTTCTCTATATATTTGATATATGAGGCCTCTATCAGAGATATTTGCTGTAAGTATAATTTTTCTCCCAGCTTTTTGCTTTCCTTCTAATCTTGGTTGTGTTGGGTTGGTTTGTGCAAAACCTTTTAAATTTAATTGGAAGTACTCATTTTATATCTTGTAATGCTATTTCTTGTTTGCTCATAAAGTCTTCCTTTAATCATAGATCTGACAGGTAAACCATTCCTTGCTATCCCTAATTTGTCTATGGTATCACCCTTTACATTTAAATCATGTACTCATTTTGACCTAATCTAGGTATATGGTATAAGATCTAGGTCTATACCTAGTGCCAGTTTTCCTAACAGTTTTTGTCAAATCATGAGTTCTTGTTTCAAAAGCCTAGGTTTTGGGGTTTATCAAACACTAGATTACTATGGTCATTCACTATTGCATGGTGTATACCTAAGCTATTCCACTGATCCAACACTCTGTTTCTTAGCCAGTACCAAGTAGTTTTGTTTCCTCATTGCCTAGTCTAATTCCTTCAATTTTTTCCCCTCATTCTTATAGCTAATATTTCTAATACTGTATTGAATAATACTCACAATAATGGGCACCCTAGCTTCACCCCTGATCTTACTGGGAAGGCTTCTAGCTTATCCCATTATAAATAATGCTTGTTGACAATTTTAGATAGATACTACTTATCATTTTAAGGAAATCTATGTCCATTCCTATTCTCTCAGTGTTTTTAAACAGGAATGGGTGTTTTATTTTGTTAAAAGATTTTTTGTATCTATCAAGATAATCATATGATTTGTTAGTATTGTTATTGATATGGTCAAATATATTGATAGTTTTCTTACTACTGAAGCAGCCCAGAATTCTTGGTATAAATCCCACCTGGTTATAGTATATGATCCTAGAGATATATTGTTATAATCCCGTGCTAGTATTTTATTTAAAATATTAATGTTAAATTAAAATATTTTCATCAATATTCACAAGCAAAACTGGTGTATGGTTTTCTTTTTGCTTTTTCTGGTTTAGGTATCAACACCATATTTTTGTCATAAAAGGAATTTGGTAGGACTTTGTCTATTTTCCCAAATAGTTTATATAGTATTGGAATTAATTGTTCTTTATATTTTTTGCAGAATTTACTTGTAAATCTATCTGGCCTTGGGGATTTTTTTTCCTTGGGCAGTTCATTGATAGCTAATTTCTTTTTCTAAGATTGGGTCATTTAAGTATTCTATTTCCTCTTCTGTTAATCTGGGCAATTTATCTTTGTAAATATTCATCCATTTTGCTTAGATAGCCAGATTTATTGTCATATAATTGGGCAAAATGGCTCCTAATAATTGCTTTAATTTCATCTTTATTTGATGGTGAATTTACCTTTTGATATTAGCAATTCATGTTTGTTTGTTTTTTTAAGAGTATCAATAAAGCATTTTTTTTTAAATGAGAGAAAGAGGGAATGATCAAGAGGGCAAGATCCTAGCAGAGAAGAGAGAGCCTGAGATCATGTGTATAAGTGGCCTTGGCAAGGGCCCACCTTTTCTTCGAAGATAAATATGAGGAAGGACAAATGGGGAATGATGAAGAGGGTTTTTAGGTGTAGAATCAGGGAGAAAAGGGAGGTCAAGCAAGCATTTAGACCAGAGAGAATAAGATAAAGTAGGAGAGTACAGTTTGCTTAATATGAGATAAAGCTGAAAATATAGGTTGGAATCAGATTGTGAAGAGCATTGAAAGTCAGATCAGGAATTTATATTGTATAGAATCTCACCAAATAATTATCTATATAGGGACAGCTTTTAAAGTTCAAATTTGTTCATTTAATCAATATGTACTAAATATCTATTGGATGCAAATCATCAGGAAAGATATACAGTTTAGATTAAAACCCTGCCCTTGCTTTTTTGTCTTCCAGTTTCTAGATACTTCCTGATTCTCTTTAGATTTCTAAAGAAAAAGAAATTTCAGGCAACTTAGGGAATTTCTCCTTGGATATGGAATGTCAGTCCAAAATAATGTCCATTTGAAAGGACATCACTTCCTCATCTTCATAAAAGATTTTGTTTGTTTTTGCTTTTTTTGGAGGGGGGAAGGCAGGACGATTGGGATTAAGTGACTTGCCCAAGGTCACATGGCTAGTAAGTGTCAAGTGTCTGAGGCTGAATTTGAACTCAGGTCCTCCTGACTCCAGGGCTGTTGCTCTATTCACTGTGCTACCTAGTTTCCCCTTAATAAAAGATTTTACAGAAGAAATGAATTATTTGTTGTGGCTGTCAGCATATCTAAAATACAGGATAAAATAGAAAGGAGAGAATTTGCCTTTGTTATAAGGGAAGTCCCTGTGCATGATTTTTTAGAGAAGCACAAGGACAAGACCATCCATAAAAAAAGGATTTTCTCTGCTTGGAGATCACCTTGCTTCCTAACTATATATGATATTCATTTAGGAGTGAATGAAAGTGTCATAGACACAGCACAGATGCTATCTGGAATGACAGATGTAATTCTGGCTTATGTAAATAAACACACTGATCTGGACCACCTGACCAAAGATGCTTTAGTGCCAGTAGTCAACATGCTGTCATCCGATCTAGATTCTGACTGACTATATCACTCACCAGGAACATTATGGTTATCTGAAAGGCCTCACACTCAGCTGGATTGGTGATGGAAAAAACATTCTTTACTCCATCCTGATGAATATGAAGGTAGCTACAACCAATAGTTATGAACCAGATCCCAGTATAACCAAACTAGCAAAGGAGTATGTTAAAGACCATACTCTGTGATGTTTGATATATTGGAGGTAGCACAAAAGAGCAATATTTTAATTAATGACACATGATTAGCATTGGACAAAAAGGAGAAAACAAAGGGCTATCGGACTTTCAAGGTTACCACATGTCAATGAAGATGATAGATGTTGCTGCTCACAACTGGATATTTTTATACCATTTTTTTCCAGAAAACCAGAAGTTGTTGACGAAATATTTTATTATCCAAGGTTACTCATATTTCCAGAAGCTGAAAACAGAAAATGGACAATCATGGCTGTCATAAGCTTCCCTGCTGACCGTTTATTCACCATAGCTGTAGAAGCCTATATTTTGAATACTTTGACTCCTTCCAAGGGAGGAAAATATTCTGTAACAATATGAGGGAGAAAAGAGAATTACATAAACAACCTAATGTACTTACTAGGTAGATTGTACAATATTGTACTATCATTGTAAAACCCCATATGATATTGAAGCTCTGGCAGTTGTGGGGGTTTTTTGACCTGTTGTTTAAAGTTTATAGGGTTCGTGTTTAGATTGTACTTTTTAGAAAAATAATTTCAGCATTCATTTAGCAATGACTGGTGTTTGCAACTACAAACTTTTTTTAATGGCAAAAAACAGAACTCAAAGCAAATTATATGATTTATTTGTGATAGCCTACTGGATCATTACCTACAATAATTTGCAGATCAACATTTCACCCATGAGTAGGTTTGTAATAAAATAATAATAACAATAATAATATATTTGTGTAGCAGTTTAATATTTACAAAGTGAATTGTAATGGTAATGTAATTTGAATTTGAAGATCCCTTTGTGTTGGCAAAGGTAGCAGGTACTTAGCACTTAGTAATTGATCAAGCCTCTGTTGGGAAAACAGATGGTATGAACTATTACTGATGTGATAGAAAGGTGTTGGCTAAAACAGGAATCTAATGCCATGTGTATATAAGGAAAAGCCCCAGAGAGGCACAGTCAGAATTTCTTGAGACCAGCATCTGGTGGCAGAGCAGCTGCAGAAGAGAGAATGGAGAACTGAGCCAGAATTTCCTGAGAACTTGTGGTGGTGAAGCTTCTTCTGAATAGAAGCCCAGGAATCCAAAGCCCAGAGCCCAGAACCCAGAGCCCGGAGCCAGGAGCCCAGGGACCCAGGCCAGGAGCCCAGGGACCCAGGTGGCAGAGGAGCCCAGGAGAAGCATGACTGGGATGCTGAGACTTTGTCTGTTTGTGGCTTGGTTGAGCCTTGAATTCCCTGGAGCAGAAATGGTGAAGGATCTGACATGGACCAGACCCTGTGAACTTCAGTGTGGAGCAGGACCTGCCCAGAGAGCTGGACAAAGAACTAGGAGCTGTCTTCCAGTGAACCCAGGTGACAGTCTGGTGAATCCAGGTAGAATCTGGAACCATGGAAGGGGATCCAGGGAATCTGAGAACAGGCCCCAAGGCAAGATGAAAAGACCTCTCCCTGGCTACTGAGTAAAGATGAAATTGTAGTTTACTAGTGATGTAGGGGTTTGATGTATGATACTTAGTAACTGATTGCTAAATAAGTGACTTATTGAGTTAATTAAGACTTTGCCCCATGAGTGCAAGACTTTGCTGAATAAATAACTGATTGAATTAACTTGAGTGCCCTATGTATGAAAGACTTTGACTATTGTACTTTGAGACTACATTGAGATCTTATTATATTGTGATTTTCTGTCATACTTTGCCCCATGAGTGGAAGAATCTGACTATTGTACTTTGAGAAGTATTATTTTATTTTATTTATTATTTGAGAAGTATAATATTATGAATGCTGTACCTTGATTTTCTGTGAAAGTTTTGCTTTGAATTGTTATGGAATAAACAGAGTGTTCACTATACTGTGTAATCAGAATTTAAAAGCTGTTCACAGTAGCATTCTTCTGGAAAGCTTCTGTGCATGGCATTATAGAGGGTGGTTAAAAATAAATAAGAATAGGGGCACAACAGGGGTACTCCTGGGTTAATCAGAGAAGATCTGAAGAAAAATCCTAGGAAGAGGTTTGGTCCCATGAAGAATAAACACCTCCAGGCTAGGGTCCACTTAAACAACAAGTGGCAAGCCCTGGAGTTAGCTGGGTTGGGAGGCTGCCTTGCCCCAGACTCAGGAACTTTTACCCCAATGACAGCGAGGGGAACTGGGTATCTGAGCTGAGGAAGATTGAGAAAACCTCTGCTGACAAGGAATGCCAGACACAACTATGCTGTGTATGTGTGTATGTTGCGGGGGGGGCGGGTGTGAGGAGGAATCAGCATATGCCTGGTGAGTGCAGAAGTGGTGGGCACTTACCCCTCACTGTGGGCACTTATCCCTCGCTGTGGGCACTTGCAAGAGGCTTGAGGTTTGACTTTGGCTCCAGGTTAGAGGGGAGAACTGAAGACCAAAGGTACCATCAATCATACTCCAGGAACAGAGGTGATTACAAAAAATAAGCTATTACTGCCAAGAAAAAAAAGTACACAGGCAAAGGAGAAAGAATCCAACCATAGAAAACTGTTATGGGAATAGATAAGACTGAGCCTCATCTTCAGAGGAGGATATTGAAGCACACCCTCTTCTACCCCAAAGAGTAATGTCAAATGGTCACCTGCACAAAAGGAATTTATAGAACTTTAAAAAAGACTTTAAAAATAAAATGAGAGAGATTGAGGAAAATCTTTTTTAAAAAATGAGAATACAAGAAAAACAAGATTATGATAAGAAAGTCAATCAATTAGAAAAGGAGATCCAGAATCTTAAGGAAGAAAATGATACCTTGAAAATTAGAATTGGGCAAAAGGAAGCCAGCAAAGTTATAAAAGATGAAGAAATAATGAAACAAAAAATGAAGAATGAAAAAATAGAAGAGAAAGTGAAACATAAGAAAAGCAACTGTCCTGGAGAACAGATCAAGAAGAGAAACATAAGAATAATCAGATTAACTGAAAGCTATGATCAAAAACAATCTTAATACAATAATACAAGAAATATTTAAAGAAAATTGTCCTGAAGCATTAGAACAAGGGGGGAAAGGAGAAATAGAAAAAAAAATCCATTGATCACCATTTGAAAGAGATCCTATAAGGAAAACTCATAGGAATATTATGGTTAAATTCCAAAACCCCCAGCTCAAGGATAAAATATTAAGAGCAACAAGACAAAAACAATTTAAATATGACAGTGTTAACAATTAGAATCACACAAGACTTAGCAGTGCAGACCCTAAAGGACCACAGGTCTTGGTACACTATTTATTGAAGAGCAAAAGAACTAGGGGTCCAACCAAAAATATACCCAGCGAAGTTAAGCATAATCCTAAATGAAAAAAGAAATGGACATTTGATCAACTGTCAGGCTTTCAGGACTTTGTTGAAAAAAAACAACACCACCAAAAACCTGAACTTAATAAGAGATTTGATATACAAGAGCCAAGAGAAACATAAAGTCCATAGCAAGACAGACTGCTTACTTTTTATTTATGTAAAATCTATGTCTGATTATCATTAGTAATTGGGTAGATCATAAAAAAGATTGGGGTAGAACTGAGTATGATATGACTTTACAAAATAAAACTGATGAGGGATGGCTTTAGGTTCAGTAGGAACTCTGATCTTTATCTAAGACCAGAAAGCCTGTGATTCAGTCTGGAAAGAATTCAGCCCAAGCCAACTTGGAGTCAGAGTTTTAAAAGTTTATTGTACACTTTATAGCAGGCAAGGGTCCTTAGGGGACCTGCAACGTTAAAGGGGTAGAATTAAGGTTTTTATGGAATAATCCATAGTAGAACCCATGCCAATTATGCTAACTAGGTGATTGAGGGTGGAATTAGGAAGGAGTTAAGGTGGGGCCAGTGTTTAAAGGGACATGTACTTTTAATGTAACTTTGAAGGCGTATTGCCCATAATTCACTGGGAAAAAGCCCAAGGGGGGGGGGCTCCCTGGAGGTGTGGTTTTAGGCTTGAAACATCACTAAGTCAGCTAGTGGTCAAAGGCTGACTGAGAAGTGCCCAGTCTGCCACCCATCAGTGTCATGTTTGACAACATTGATGTCTGGGAACCAAGGCTAATGATTGAGAAATTCAAGGAGAAATGACAGTGTGTCATTTTTCAAACAAGGAGAGACAACCAGAAGCCTATATAATCAGTTCCAATTTAACAGTCAATTACAAAGGTTTCAAAATTACCTTATAATAACCTGACAAGAAACGAAGAATAACTGTACTTTTCTGAAGTGGGGAGCTAAAGGATCTCTACATTTTGCATTTCCAGAAACAAGTTCACCAGGCCCTCATGGGGAATGGCACCTGCTCTAAGATCAGGGACCTTATTGACCAATCTTCTCACTACAGATATTCAAAATAAATAAGAGATAATTTGTGGAAGGAGTACGAAATCCAGTAAGATTAGGAGAAAATTTAGGTAGGAGGGGGCATTTGAATTAAACTTTGAAGGCCACTAGGTATTCTAAGAGGTGGAGGTGAAGAGGGAACACATTACAGCCAAGTGTTTAAAGGCCTAAAGATGTCCTGTGTGAGTAATAATGTTGTGGATTAAGGTGTGTTGCAGGGTTGTCTCAAAAGAATTCACAGATTCAGACCGTTTCCAACCCAAGCAAAAATAGGATTCAACAAGATAAGGATTTTTATAGAGCAAAAGATGCAATTATATCATGACAGAATATATGAATATTAAAATAAAGGAAGGATTTATTAATATGGGGAAGGGTCCTAGTCTTGGTGGAACTGTGTATGTGTTTACCTAGCATTTATACAGAAAAACCCACTCAGGGTTGGGGGGCATTAATGTATGATAATGACATCATAATAAACCTCTCTACATCATAAGTTCACTTGAGGAGAGTTCTTGGCTATTACTGTTCACTTAGGCTATGATTTAGTGGTCCAACATTAGACTACTATTTTGGGTACATAAAGGATCAAAGCATGGAACAGGAGGAAGACAGTGAAGTCAGAACTCCTGCACCAAAAGCTTCAAAGGAAAATATGAGCTGGTTACAGGCCATAGAGGAAATTAATAAGAGAAGTGGAGGAAAAATTGGGAAGAGAAATGAGAACGATGAAAGAAAATTATGAAATGAGAGTCAACAGCCTGACTGAGAAAAATCATACCTTAAAAAATAGACTAACTCAAAGGGCAAAAGAGGCTCAAAAAGGCAATGAGGAGAAGAATGCCTTAAAAAGCTGAATTTGCCAGATGGAAAAAGAATCTCAAAAGCTCAATGAGGAGAATAATTCCTTCAGAATTAGATTGGAGCAAATGGAAGCTAATGACTTTATGAGAAATCAAGATGCTGTTAAACAGATCCAAACAAATGAAAGAATAGAAGGCAATGTGAAATATCTCACTGGGAAAACCACTGACCTGGAAAATAGATCCAGGAGAGAGAATTTAAAAATTATTGGACTACCTGAAAGCCATGATCAAAGAAAGAACCTAGAAATCATCCTCCAAGAAATTCTCAAGGAAAACTGCCCTGATGTTTTAGAACCACAGGGCAAAATAGAGGTTGAAAGAATCCACCGATCACCTCCTGAAAAAGATCCCCACAAGAAAACTCCTAGGAATATTATAGCCAGGTTCTGAAATTCCCAGATCAAGGAGAGAATATTACAAGCAGCCAGGAAGAAACAATTTGTATATTGTGGAAACACAATTAGGATAACTCAGGATCTGGCAGCTTCTACTCTGAGGGATCAAAGGGCTTGGAATATGATATTCTGGAGGTCAAAGGAGCTGGGATTAAAAGCGAGAATCACCTACCCAGCAAAACTTCGTATCATGTTTCAGGGGAAAATATGGTCATTCAGTGGAATAGAGGACTTTCAAGCATTCTTGCTGAAAAAAACCAGAGTTGAATAGAAAATTTGACATTCAGATACAAGAAGCAAGAGAAGCATGAGAAGGTAAACAGGGAAAAGAAATTATAAGGAACTTATCAAAGTTGAAGTATTAATATTCCTACATGGAAAAACGATAATTGTAACTGATGAAAATTTTCTCAGTATGAAAATAGACGGGAATATATATATATATATATACATATATATATATATATATATCGGAGGGTATATGGGCATATGAATACATATGTGAATGTGTGTGCATATGTGTACAGGTATACATAAATAGAGGGCACAGGACCAATTTAATTAAGGAAGGGATGATACTTAAAAGGTGAAATTAAGAGGTGAGAGGAATATAATGAGAGTGAATCAATGAAAAAAAAAAATGAAAAAAAGGGAGGAAAGCAGTGCCAGGTCTCAAACCATATAACAAAGCTGTAATTGTCAAAATAATTCGGTATTATCTGAAATATACTCTAAGGAAATCAAATTAAAAGGAAAGGAACCTATATGAACAAAATATTTATAGTAGCTCTTTCTGTGGAATCAAAACTTTGGAAACTTAAGGGATGCTTATCAATTGGGGGATAGCTGGACAAGTTGTGGTATGTGATTGTGATATGATACTATTGTACTGTAAGAAATAATGAAAGAAATTGTTTCCTAAAAAACTGCAAAATTCTGCATGAACCAGTGTAGGGTGAAGAGAACAGAACCAAGAGAACAATTTCTACAGTAACAGCAATATTGTAAAGATAATCAACTTTGAAAGACTTAGCTACTTTGATTAACACAGTGATCCCCTATAATTCTAAAATTTTTAAAATTAAACATGCTATTCATCTCCAGATAGAAAACTGATGAACCCAAAGTACAGAATGATGCATTTTTTCCTTTCTTTTTCTTCCTTTTTTTGGGGAACATTGCTGATTTGAAATTTTATTTTCCATGAAATCAAACATTTGTGTTTTGTTTTTCTTGCCTTCTAATTGGGTGAGGGATTTAGTAGGGAGAGAGAATATGGAACTGGAAAAAGAAAAAAACTCTGTGCTTAAATTTTTAATGTACAAAAATATGCAGTTTTTATATATAAATGAAGAAGAGTCAAAACAGAAAGAGAAAACTATAGGCCAATATCCCTAATTAATATTGATGAAAAGATTTTAACTGAAATATTAGTAAGAATACCACAGTAACCTCTTGCAAAAATTATACTCTATACCAAGCTAGATTTATATCAGGAATGCAAGGAAGGTTCAGTAATAGCAAAATTATAAATGTAATTAATTGAAATATTGATAATAAAAAACAAAAACCATATAATTATATCAGAAGATGCAAAAAAAGCTTTTGAAAAAGAAAACCTATTACTGGTTTTAAAAAACTACACATAAGCATATGAATAAAAGGAGCTTTCCTTAATAAATTTTATCTATCTGAAATCAAGAGCAAGCAGTATCTATAATGGAAATCAGCTAGAGCTTTTTCCCAATAAGATCAAAGGGTAAAGCAAGGATGCCCATTGTCTCCATTACTATTCAATATAGTCTTAGAAATACTAGCTATATAAGACAAGAAAAAAATTGAGAGAACAGACATAGGCAAAAAAGGGAAACCTTTTGCAGATGATATGATAGTTTACTTAGAAAACCCCAGAAAGTCAACTAAAAAAGTAATTAAAAGAATTAGTAACTTCAGCAGAGTTGCAGAATATAAAACAAACCCATATAAATCATCAGTATTTCTGCATATTGCCAATAAAATCCAGCAGGAAGAAAGAGAAAGAGAAATTCCATTTTAAATAGCTACATACAGTATAAAACACTTCAGAGTCTCAACTGACAAGGCATGTACAAAAACTACATGTACACAGTTACAAAACACTCTTTACATAGACAGATCACAATAATTGGAGAAATATGAATTGCTCATTGACAGATTGATCCACTATAATAAAAATGAAAATATTGCCTAAATTAACTTGCTCATTTAGTACTATATATCAGGAATGTTGAAGATAGAATTTTTCTCCAGGTATAGGTTAAACTAGCTATCCTTTGAGGTCCTTGCCAATGTTAATTAAGGCTTTGTGCTTTTCAATATTTTGTTTCTTTTATCTATTATTATCTCTTTTAGTGGACTGAGCTTTTAAAGTTAAAGTTTCTCCTCTATACCAATGACACTTACCCCGGCAAGATTTTGTCTTGCTCCGTTCATTACTATTCTTCCAGTTGCTACCTCAGTCTCAACCTGTCTAAAATTTAACTCATCATCTTCTCTTTTAAAAACACTTTCCTACCCATGTGTACAAAAATGTTTATAGCAGCTCTTTTTGTGGTAGCAAAGAATTGGAAATTAAGGGGGTGCCCATCAATTGGGGAATGGCTGAACAAGTTGTGGTATATGCATGTTATGGAATACTATTGTGCTATAAGAAACGAGGAGCAGACAGTCTTCATATTTACCTGGAGAGGCTTAAAAGAACTGATGCTGAGTGAGAAGAGTAGAACCAGAAGAAATTTGTACACAATTACAGACACAACGTATGTGTGATGACCAACTTTGATAGACTGGACTCTTCTCAGCAATACAGTGATATAAGTCAATCCCAAAAGACTCATGATGGAGAGAAATATGTGCATCCAGAGAAAGAACTAAGTTTATATCCAGGTGGAAGCAAAATACCTGATCTTTTTCCTTCTCTTATTTGGTTTTATGTCCTCTTTACCATTTTTCATTCCAGCTGGTACAATCCATCCTTATAACCTGACTAATGTATAATGTGAAAGTATTTACAGATCCTATACTTGACTGTAAACCGCCATGGCAGGGGAAGGGGAGGGAGGGGGACAAAATGTGAAACTCAAGGAATTGTGGAATTGAATCCTGTAAACTAAAAGGAAACAAACAAATTAATAAAAAAAAAAAGAAAGCCTGTATGATAAATTTTAAAAAAGGAAAAAACACTTTCCTTCACAATATCTATTTATGGTAATCACAGTGTTCTAATCCTCCCCTCAAGGTAAAACTCAGTGGTGTTGTACAGCTGGGAGTCCACCACAGGCTCTACTACAGAGCTTATATCCAGTGAAGTGAGAGGCGAGAGTTTGAAGATATACAATCCAACTCTGAGGTGCCTGAGATGAGTCATCATGTGATAGGGAGATCAGTTACTAGGTGAACAAGTATAGAATCTGAGAAAAGGACCAGAAACAAGAAACATATTTATAAATTCTGATATTAGCAATAGGAAGTTATCAGGTTCTAAGGGAGCAGATAGAAATTATGGGTGGGAATAAAAAATAGGGCAAGCAACAGTTAGATAAAAGAATGATGGTTGGGGGCGGTTAGGTGGCGCAGTGAGTAAAGCTCCGGCCCTGGAGTTGGGAGGACCCGAGTTCCCAGCCCGAGACACTTAACACCCATGATGGTACAAGTTTCATCACATTTGTCAATTTGTCACACTTACTCACACCTCCATAAAGTTGCCAAGGTGATATTCCTAAAGCATAGGTCTAACCATATCACTTTTCCACTCAAGAAAATCCAGTGGCTTTCTATTGACCCTAAGAGCAAAAACAAATTATTTTATTTGGCACTTAAAACCCTTCACAACCTGAATCCAACCTATCTTTATTCCCCTTCATTAGTTGGTTCCACCAAACTGGTTTTTTTTTAAGTTTCTTTTTTTAAATTTTTCAAATGCTTTATTAACTTCTGGTTTACATCATTCATTTCTGCCAGATTTTGAGTTACAAATTTTCTCCCCGTTTTTCCCCTACGCACTGCCCCAAAATAGCAGTCCCACAGGATATCCCCTCCTCCAATCTGCTCTCTCCCATATCTTCTCCCATACTCCCTTCTATATTTCCAATAGGGCATGATGGATCTCTATGCCACAGTGTCTCTATATCTTATTTCCCAATTACATGTAAAATAGTATTAATAATAGTATATATATATATATATATATATATATATATATATATATATATATATATATATATATATATATATTTTAAACATTTGATTTTAAAACTTTGAATTCCAGATTCATTCCCTTCCTCCCTTGTCATCTACCCTTACTGGGAAAAATAAGCAGTTCAGTATAGTTTGTACGTGTAGCTAATGCAAAACATTAACATAGTAGATATAATGTAAAAGACTGACTATATTTCCCTCCTTCCTATCCCACCTCTCACTTGTTCTATTCTCTACTTTGATCCTGTCCCTTTTCAAAAGTGGGTGCTTCCAACTTCCCTCCCCCCCAGCCTGCCCTCCCTTCCATCATCCCCCCTCTCATCCCCTTCCCCCCTACTCTCCTGTAGGGTGAGATACCCTATTTAGTGTGTATTTCATTTCTTCCCCAAGCCAAATTCAATGAGAATAAGGTTGACCCATTCCCTTTTGCCTTCCTATTCTTCCCCTCCATTGTAACCATTTTCCCTTGCCTCTTCTATATTTCTGTCTCTCTCCATCTCCTCTCATTATATTCCTCTCTCACCTCTTAATTTCAACTTTTAAGTATCATCCCTTCCTATTAAATTGGTCCTGTGCCCTCTATCTATGTATACCTGTACATACACACACACACACATTCACATATGGTACTGATTACACAGTATAGCGAACACTCTATTCCATAACAATTCAAACCAAAACTTTCATAGAAAATCAAGGTACAGTATTCACAATATTACAGCTTCTCAAAGTACAATAGTTAAAGTCTTCTACTCATGGGGATTTGAAGATATGAGTTCATAGAGGAGTTCAGGCATTCAAGACAGGAGTTCATACCATCTGTTTCCCCAACAGAGGCTTGATCAGTTACTAAGTGCTAAGTACCTGCTACCTTTGCCAACACAAAGGGATCTTCAAATATCACAGAAAATTACAATATAATAAGATCACAATATAGTCTCAAAGTACAATAGCCAAAGTCTTCCATTCATGGGGCAAAGTCTTAAGTTAAAGTCAAAGTCTTTCACACATATGTCACTCTTAAGTTAACTCAATCAGTCACTTATTCAGCAATCAGTTACTAAATATCATACACAAAACCCTCCACCCCTAGGTCACTAGTAAACTACAATTTCATCTTTACTCAGTAGCCAGGGAGAGGTCTTTTCATCTTGCCTTGGGGCCTGTTCTCAGATTCCCTGGATCCCCTTCCATGGTCCCAGATTCTACCTGGATTCACCAGACTGTCACCTGGGTTCACTGGAAGACAGCTCCTAGTTCTTTGTCCAGCTCTCTGGGCAGGTCCTGCTCCACACTGAAGTTCACAGGGTCTGGTCCATGTCAGATCCTTCACCATTTCTGCTCCAGGGAATTCAAGGCTCAACCAAGCCACAAACAGACAAAGTCTCAGCATCCCAGTCATGCTTCTCCTGGGCTCCTCTGCCACCTGGGTCCCTGGGCTCCTGGCCTGGGTCCCTGGGCTCCTGGCTCCGGGCTCTGGGTTCTGGGCTCTGGGCTCTGGACTCCTGGGCTCCTATTCAGAAGAAGCTTCACCACCACAAGTTCTCAGGAAATTCTGGCTCAGTTCTCCATTCTCTCTTCTGCAGCTGCTCTGCCACCAGATGCTGGTCTCAAGAAATTCTGACTGTGCCTCTCTGGGGCTTTTCCTTATATACACACAGCATTAGATTCCTGTTTCAGCCAACCCCTTTCTGCTACATCAGTAACAGGAGACAGGAGTTTGTACCATCTGTTTCCCCAACAGAGGCTTGATCGATTACTAAGTGCTAAGTATGTGCTACCTTTGGCAACTGCAAAGGGATCTTCAAATTCAAATTACATAACCATTACACCCTCCCACTTTGTTCACCCTGAGGTACTATTTTATGTTTTGTGGGGGAATATCTTGAGAGCTTGGAATTTTCTGACCCAGAATCCTCTCCCCCTTCATTTCTTCTTTAGGTGTCATCATAGTTTTAGTATCATGTGGTCTTCAGACTTTGAGACTTTCAGTCTTTTCCAGCTGCTAATATATTCTGAAGTAAAGATGGCTAGCATTGTCTCCATGTTTGTCAAATAGCATCTAGTAGCACCAGTCAGAATACATTAGTGGAATACATTTGTTTTCAAATCACATCTACAATTTACCAGCAGCAAGACACTTTAAATCCAAAATTAAGCCCAGTATTTAAATAATTTTTCCCTGCGGCAAATGGTTAGGAGTTCAATGAGCTGAATAAAAGGAGGAAAGAACCTAGGCTATCCCAGGACTGAATCTGGTGCATATAGAGTTCCTAGAATCAGAGTAGAAGAGTCTTTTAGAAAAGGGAATGGCTGCAGTACTCCAGTCCCTATGTCCCCAGTAGTAATTCTTTAGTGTTATAATGTATAGTATACAAAAATTTGAGAAGATAGTATTAACAGTATCAGGGGATCAGGAAAAGTTTCATATGGGAGGTGACAACTGAGCTGAACCTTAAATGAAAGATGAATTCTCAGAGACAGAAAGGAAGGGGGAATCTACCAGCCTATGCAAAGACAGAGACAAGACATAGAAAGTCTTCTTCTCCTTAACAAATTAATTCCTAAATTGGAAACTGGTTGCATATTTAAATAGAGACATTTCTAGATCATAATCAGAAGAAAATATTCTGAATAACTTATTTGCCATAGAGTTAGAAGGGACTTTAGAAATAATTTGGTTTGACTTATTATTTTACAACTGAGAAAATAGTGACCCAGAAAAGGAATGGCACTTGTCTAAAGTCACCCAAGTTAAGAAGCACAGTCAGAATGCAAATCTCAATCCTCTGATTCTAGATCTAATATTATTCCTGCTGTACCATGCAGGCACAGCAATATACTGTTTCTGTTCCTAAGTCAATACATAAGGAGCTTAACTAACACTTCCTCCTCCTGGGAAGAAGAAATTATCAATAATTGCTTCAAAAAGGTCTCACTATTGGATATATACCCACAAGGTCAAATGTTTCCTCATATATGATAAAATATTTATTGTATAAATATTCCTAGTAGCAAAAAAAGATAGGGGAAGAAAACAAAATATGTGCATATCCAACAAAGAATGACTGAATAAGTTGTTGTATATGAATCTAGTGGCATATTACTAGGTTGTAAGAAACAATGAAGGTGAGGAATTACAGAGAAATATGGGAAGACTTATGTGAAGTGATGCAGAGCAAAGAAAGCAAAACTAAGTGAACACTATATACAATGGCTATAAAAAATATATAAAGAAAGCCAGTAAGAGGTGGCTGGGTGACGACGCATTGAATACAGCACTGGCCCTGGAGTCAGGAGAACCTGAGTTCACATCTGGCCTCAGACACTTAACACAAAAAACTAGCCATGTGACCTTGGGCAAGTCACTTAACCCCAATTGCCCTGCCCTCCCCCCTGCAAAAAAAAAGCCACTAAAAGGCAGTAGAACTCAGTAATTTCTATTAACTTTTCAGAGAAAGAAAGGTGAAACATACTGTGCCTCTTATAAGAAGAGAGATATGGGATTATGGGTTCAGAATGTTATATATACTGTCAGACTAAATTGCTATTAATTATTTTTCTTTGATAAAATTCGGTGGTGGAGAGAGGTATATACAGAAGTGACTGTGATATGTATATGGGTGTGTATGTATAATATGTATACATGAGAGAGAACAACAAAGATAAAAACAGAGACAGACATAAATTTTTTTAATAGAAGGAAAAAACTTCTCAGATGCCACTCAGCAATACTCTCAAGTTCAAATTGATCCAAAGTTGCTAAGAAGGTAATTTCTAGTCACCCCCGAAAAAAAGTGGATCTCTAACTGCCTAGGAAATCACATTCTTAAATAAACATAGAAAGGAGGCAAAAGAGCAACTGCTTACAGAGGGATTTCTCTGGGTTATCTAGAGTCCTAGATCTTCTTCCCTTTTCCCCCTACAACCTTTGGTTAAGAGGTAAAAATAGCTTGAAGTAGGAATCCAGTGCTGGATGAAACCTGTAATCTAGGGGACCAACCAAGCATTACTGGAATCCAAGATCATCATGGGGATGGGCAGAAGAAAGGCTGATTTATGGAGGCCACATTCTCTTCGTTAGGCATCACAGTCTGGAAATGATATCAAACCTGGCTCATAAAATATTCATGCCTGCAGTCTAGCTCAAGAGCCTAGCAGTCCTTCAGTCTCCTTTTCCTTGCTTCTGTAACTGATAGCTTCCAGATTCTGCCGCCTTTGGATTTCAAATCCTTGTGACCACAGGTCACATCTTAATTTCTCATCTAGGATTTGAAGAATTTGGGTCCAATCAGCCCCAAATACGTAATTACTTTTTGGAAGCCCTGCATGTGTTTGCGTTTATCTGAGCTTCTTTGATCTCTCTGTGATCTAGCTGGCTCCCTACTGTCAGATGAGTTTGGACCCCCATTTGAAATGTTTCATTATTTTTCAGGAACCCATTGATATTCTATATGTTCTGTGGACCCAATGCATCCACTGAATCTCCATCTGGAACATCCTATGCATTAGAAGGGATCCCTTAGAGAATAGTATGGAAAATATCAAGCAGGGGACTTCTGGTCAAAAATGGCTATTGAACAAATATACAGCTGCCACACACCAACTATGGCAAAAACCTAAAAAATGTATGAGACTGAATAATGACAAAATTAGAGTAAGTGACTTCTTCCTAGAACTGCACAAAAAAGTCATCCAGAAGTTCATGGGCAATAACCAGTTCCAGAACAAGCAAATCAGCCAGTAGATTCTCTCTCTCTTTTTTTTCGCTCTTTGGAGGGCAGTTGGGGTTAAGTGACTTGCCCAAGGTCACATGGCTAGTTTTTGTGTTAAGTGTCTGAGGCCAGATTTGAACTCAGGTCCTCCTGACTCCAGGGCTGGTGCTCTATTCACTGTGCCACCTAGCCACCCCTAGCCAGTAGATTCTCAAAGTGACTAGAGACAGGCCAGAAACACAAAGCAAAATTCGACCTCAAGAAATTTTAAATATGATCATAAACCCAGAGTATAAACCTTGAAAGGTGGCAGAAATGGCAGCAACTAGCATGGTCCCAGGAACACCCAAGGTCCAGGGACTCTAAGGTCCCTGGCACTCTAAGGTCCCTGGCACTCTGTCCTGAAATACCACAGAGGGCCCTGAAGAACCAGCATTCTGAACCTCAAAGATACAGGTCAGTGTAGGAACCAGGTGATCTAAGCAAAAAGCAAACATACCCAACCCAAACACAACAAGGGACAGAATGTTACCCTGCTACAAAGCTCTAGCTCAGGAACTATAGCTTGAGAGATAAATAAACCAAAGAATACATTAACAATGATAAATAAGTATTGTAGATACAGAGATGCCCAAAAATCCAATGTAGAAGGAAAAAAGTAATTCCATTACACCTGGAATCAGAGACTCAAAGAAAAAAAAATGGATTTTCCACAAGAATTGCATGAATACCTAGATGAAAGGAAATAAATACAAATGAAATAAAGACTCTAGAGGGAACAACTGGATGGAGAATATCTTAGAATAGAAAAAGGTAAATCTTACTCAACTAACAGTTTGGGCAAGGGTTTTGTTGTTGTTGTTGTTGTTTTAATCAACAGGGAAATTCTTCTAAATAGTGGGCACATTTGTTTTTTAACTTCTTAACCTTTACATCATATGACAATTGTCCCACGAATATTCCTATTGTTAAAAGGAGATTCAGGAACTGTCTGACATCTTCTAGTTCTCTCCCTACATATGCTTTAATACTAACCATTTAAGTCAATGGGATGGTTTTTTCTTTCTTTTTCAAAAATGCATAAAGTAGGATCATAGAATGTACACCTAGATGAGAATTTATAGATTATCTAATGTATCTGCAGCCCATGAAATTGAAATAAGTATCCAAGGTCATTGTAGACAAGATTTGAGCCTATGAAAATACAGTCCATGATAATCCCATTCTATCATGTAACATAGTTCCAAATTGCTTTCCAAAAAGACTAAGCAACTTCAACAATAGTAGATTAATATTCCTGCTTTTCCACAGCCCATCCAACATTTTCCATTTTCCATTTTTGCCCACTTTGCCAGAGTTGCTTCAGTTTGCATTTCTCTAGTTTTTAGTGATTTGGAGAATATTTTCTTATGTCTTATAGCTTGAATTTCTTTCCTCAGAAATTGCCTGTTCATATCATTTGCTGATTTATCACTTAAAGAACCATGATTGTTCACATAAATTTGATTGAGTTCCTTATATATTTTGGAAATAAGGAATTTAGTCACAAAATAGTTGATAGCAGGGATAGGTGGCTCAAGTAAGGGTCTTTTGAGGGTGGGGGAGGCATGGGTATGATTATAGGCAGTAGGGAAGCAGTCAGTGTACAGGGGGAGACTGAAGATAAGAGTGGAAATGATAGAAGGGGCAATTTGCTAGAGAAAATAACATGGGATCAGATCACTTGTGCATACAAAGGGCAAATAGAAGGGTTACCTCATTATGTGAAACATGAGTAAAGGAAGAGAGGGTATAAGAAGTCATCTGGGTGATGTGAGATAAGTAGCAAGGGAGGAGAGGAATCTCTCAAAGAATGGTCTCAAGTTTTCAGTAAAACATGAGGCAAGGTTTTCAGTTGAGATGGTGTGGGAAGAAGGAGCTATGGAAAGTTTGAGGGGAGATGAAAAGATTTGTAAGAGATAATGTTGTAAGTGGAGTAAATGAGTTAATTAGAGAGGTATTAAAAAAGACTATGAACCAGCAATAACTCCATTGAGATTATGTAACATAAATTTGTAATGGATCCAGTCAAGACAATTGTGTGATTTTCTCCACCTTTCATTCAGTAGCACATGTATAGGAGCAAAGACAGTGGATGGTGGGGATGATTCAAGACTGAGGCTTGGCAGAGCACAATTGATGATATGATAAGGTGTCATGAGACTCAAGAGGACAGTTTAGAATTGAATTGGTTCACCAAAGGATCAAGATGGGAAAGGACAAGAATGCAACTAGTACAGGGTTGATGGCCTGGGAGAAAACTGAGGAGTCAAGGGACTGGAAGTAATGGTTTAGATGCAGAACAGAGTTTGGTATTCTAAGGCAAAGGGAGAGGTAGAAATCTTATAGATTGTGATCAGATAAGGGAATTTCAGAGTTACTGAACATGGAGGCGATGCATTTGTGGGTAATGGCAAGATCAAGGGTATGACCATATGTGTCTGAGGAACTGATAGGTTAGGGTGATTAAGAGAGCATCCATACACACACACACACACACACACACACACACGTACACATATTTATATGTGTGTATGTGTTTATATATACACGTGTGTGTGTGTATAGAATTTAAGTCCCCTAGAATGGGGGGGGGAGGGTTGGAAGGGAAATAAATCTTATAATCCATGTACTGAGGTCCATGGTAGGGAGGAAGTGGAGAAATAAAGAGGAGTCCTGGAGGTCAGTATTGAAATAGATAACAGGATTTTGATTAGATGATTGATATGGACTGCATGAACCTCAAAGGAGGAAGGGCTACTGAGTGGTAGTGATGCTTGGAGAACCTGGGAGTGGCAATGAGGAGCAATGAATATTCCAAGTGCCTTCCCCTGACCACTGAGTCAAGGAGGAGTGCAAGTGCTGCCTAAGTCTTTTCAGAGCCTTAAGCAGTTCAGGTGAATGAGCAAGAACTTGGAGCATAATAAGTAGAAATATTCTCCTCCCCCCAAGTCTGAACACTTTGGAAATGTAGTGGAATGGCATCCTCTATCCTCACTTCTGCATTGCAGCTGGTATAGTGGAATGACGCTTTTCCTCTTGCCACATGAGGCTGAAAAGCAGATTGAGTGGCTGAGAAGAAATGGCCAAAATGGTACCCTCTCTCATCAGTAGTCTGGAATGGTCCTTGTCTTCTAAAAAAGTCTGGAGAATAGGCAGGCTACACTTGGAGACCAGGCAGGAAATGGTACCATGGGATGATAAAGAACCCTCATCTTGTCTTCCCTCTTCTCTGGAGAGAATGGAAATCAGGCAGGAGACACATGGGGCATGATGGTAAGACATCATCTTCTCCTCTTCTCACCTCCATTGGAAACTGGAGTTCAGGCAGAAAAAAGCTGCAAGCAGCCAGAAAGAAATTAAATTACCAAGGAACCATTCAGGATCACACAAGGTCTGGTTACTTCTACTAAAAATGAGAAGAAAACTTAGAATACAATATTCCCAAGGGCAAAAGATATAGGCTAATAATAATAGCTTACCCTAGAGAGATGAGTTTAATCCTAAAACTGAACCTTTAATGGAATAAAGGACTTTCAAGAATTTCTGATAAAAAAGATCAGAGCTCAGTAGGAACCTTGAAATACTACTTAAGGAAAATCTAAAGAGGTAATTTATTTGAGCAATTAGAAGGTACTATTATGACACAGTGTTAACATTCTAATAGGGGAAGAAGAAACAAGTGTCTCTTTGGAATCTTAATGTATTCAAAGGGGTACAGAGAGAGCTAAATGGGAAAAACAAAGGACCAGGAAGTGGACCAGTTCTGTTCTGATGATTTTAAGAGTGAAAAGAGAATGAAGAGAAAAATAAATTAAATAGTATAAAAAGAGGATGGGATTTACTATTTCTCATAATTGGGGTACACAAAAAGAAATATGTATAACATGAAAGGAAGAAATACACATGGAGGTGCAAGCATTAGATGAAGCTAATTTTTATCTGAATTGGACAAAGTAAGATTGAATGGACACACATATGTAAAAAAATGATGTAAAAACACACAAAATGTGATAGGGAAACAAGTGGAGATAGAGATAGACTAACTAAAAGGGATAATACTAAGGAAAGAAATTGTCACAAGCAAAATAAATCTCCTGATCTAGAAGGGAGAATAGGATATGATAGGCTAGGCAAAAGAAAGGGAGAGGTAAAGGTACTGGAATCAAATGGGAGAATGAATGAGCAAATATCATATGAATGTAAAGGAATATTATTGCACTATAAGAAATGATGGAGATGATTTAAAAAATTTTATTTTTATTTTTTAGGAGATGATTTTAACAAATGCCCAGGAGTATGAACTGATACAGAGTGAAATAAACAGAACAAGGGAAATAATTTACATATAGTAAAAGAAAAATAAATTTGAAAGATATAAGAACTCTAATTAAAGTAATGATTAGTCACTTCTGCAAAGGACAGGATTTCGATTAGATGATTGATATGGACTGCATGAACCTCGAAGGAGGAGAGGCTACTGAGTGGTAGTAATGCTTGGAGAACCTGGGAGTGGCAATGGGGAGCAAGGAGTATTCCAAGTGCTTTCCCTTGACCACTGAGTCAGAGAGGAGTGTTACCTACCTCCTGATAGAGACATGATAAATTCAAGAAACTCAAGGTAACACAAAGAGACATATTTTCGGAAAAGGCTAGTGTGTATTTATTTTGTTGACTATTCGTATTTGTTACATGGATTTTTTTCTTTGTTTTTAATTGAGAGTGTAAAGGAAAATGGGGTAGTAATAGTGATGCAAAAAAAAGGAGGGCCACTGAAACATTTTTTTAATGCACAGAAGAGAATAGAAGGAAGTGCAGAAGAACAGACACACACAGGCCAGTTTTGAAAGTAGTGTGTGGAAATTTATGACATTCTTTAAAAGTTTTATAACTGAGATTCATCAAATCTCTTTTTGTGTCAGGTCATGTAGGTGGAAATGCTTTCTTTTTTGCATGTTTAAGTTCAGAATAATTTTTTTTTTCAAAAAGAAAAATGTGGATGTGTAACACACTGGGAGAAATTTTATCCAAGTTAGTTTTGTTTGCCTGAAGGTGATAGGGGTGAGTTCCAGATTACCCCAAATCCCTATTGGGAGAGCCCCACACAGTCTGTGAACTTATTTTGGAAAAATTTTTCCTCTGAAAGGGGAATTTAATGTTTTCCCTTTACTTATTTCTTTTGCTAATGTGTGTTTAATTTTAATTTTATTCATTCCTAATTCTCTCGATTTCAGAACAAGGTCATAAGCACAAGGCCAGTGGTAACCTATGAAAACCTGGTAAACTGCTGTTTGCTTCAATTGTTAAATTTGCATAACATTGTACTTTGGAGTGAATATCATTGCCAGCTTCATTAGCTATGAATCTATGAATGAATAAGTGAGGCATGTATTAGGCACTCACCATGTGCAAAGCACTGTGCTGTGGAGACAAACAACAACAATAACAAAAATAAGATAGTCCCTGCAGTCAAGGAGTTCACATTTGATTGAGGGAGACAACACATGTGGAAGGTTTCAGCTACAGGTCAGATGGAAAGTTCCCATGATCCTTATGTTGTAGAGGCAAAGGAGAAGGTAATGCCTCTTCCTTAATGTCATTTCCACTGATAAAATCATATCCTTTTCTAGTATTGAACCATTTTTGACAGTACCAAGGACCCTGTTAACAAGAACTTTTCTGGGTCTGCCAGGTTGCATCTCCACAGGGTTGTTTCCAAGGATAATGACTGTGGAAAAAGAGCTAGAAGTACTACCACTCCAAAGGTTCTTAGGTTCAAGATCCTGGGCTGTCCCTATCAGGGTCCAAGGGGAGATAGTCATTAAGGTAGTGGTAATGACTTGACCTGCCTGGCATGTGTTGCCTCTTGTATCTTTCTTAGTGTGCTCTTCAGCTAAACTGACTAGCTTGCACTCTGAGTAGCAGTTGGTTGGCAGGTAGCGGGGATGATTGGCCCCTTCTCCAGAAAAGCTGCTTCCTTGGATAGTGGCTGTGAGGGTTGGGATAGAAGAGGGACCAGTTGGGGAGTGGGGAGAGTTGCTGCTACCACTTCCAGGGCTTTTGTGACTATCTGGCTATTAGTAATGATTAATGATTTCTCCCTTCAATGATGGTTTCAGGGGTTGGGCTAGCAGCAGCTTTGATGATTTGGTACTATTCCCAAGGCTATTGGGTTCAGGGTCCTGGGCTGTCTCCATTAGCTACGGTAGGTCTGGACCCCTACTATTGATTTTGGGATTGTCTGAGAACTGTTCCTAATGGACTGATGGGATTCTTCATAGCACTTAAGAGGCTATAAGAGCTGTGCTATGTGGCATTTATTAAAATTCTTTAGTGTAAGGTACTGGGAGAAACACTCAGGAGGGGTTGTATCCCAGCTGAAACATCTCTAAAGCTACTGCTTTAATGCTTTCATGACACCTTCAGGACTACCACTAGCATCAGCTCCTTCTCTTCTGACTTCTTGCTAAACTGATTCTTCTCTAAGCTGCTACTGCAATCTGATGTTACTTTGATGAATTGAAACTGCAAGGTGCAATTCTGCTCTGGTGAATATTTAAAGCAATTTTCTGAATCAACCCAAAGTCTCAAAATTCTGTTCTCTTATGAGTTAAACACACTGTTACACCAAATCAATGTAGCAAAAACCATTAGGTCAAGTCTCTCTTTTATTTCAAATTTTATTTTTTTAAATTATGAACTTGACAAAAATCAACAAACATGAATGTTTCCATATATAAGAATGGGAAAAAAGAATGATTGTATATGGAACTGAATCTCTATTATAAATACTATATGGGTTGGTTTTTTTTAAATAAACATTACATTTTCTCTACCAGTCCATACCAATTCTTTTTCTTTGACTTATACAGTAATCTTAGAGCACTGGGCACTGTGGGGTTAAAAAACTTGCCCTGTGTCATAAGAGTATCAATAACAATGGTCGGACTTGAACCGGTCTTCCTGATGAGAAGGTCAACTCTTTATTCTCTACACTACCTCTATATTGTACTGTATTGACAAGGAAGTTCCTCACTGGGAGCTCCCTACACCATTGAAATCACAGGTCCAGTCAAAAAAAGATAGATTATAAGATAGATGATGAGATGAAAAGATAGAGATGATAGAAAGATGGGTATAGAAAGATACACACACATATTTCTGTAATACTAATGAAATTTGAAGATCCTTTTGTATTGCTAAGCTAAGAGGTACTTAGCACCTAGTTTCAAATTAAGCCTCTATTAAAGAAAGAGAAGGTATGAACCCCTGTTGCTGATATAACAGGAAGGGGCTGAAAAAGGAGGAGCAATACTGTATATAAGGAAAAACCCCAGAGAGGGAGAGTCAGAACTTCTTGGGATGAGCACCTGAAGGCTGGGCTGCTGGACTGGAACTTCCATGGATAAAGTGATTTTGATTTTGAGAACAGGAGGAAGTGATTTTGATGTTGAGAACAAACCTACTTCTGAGCTAAGGCTGCTGAGGATTTCCAAGGGCCAGCTGGAGCTATCTAAGATTGAGGAAGCATGACTGTGGTGTCAGTACTCTGTACAAACGTTGTTGTGGCTTTGTTAATGTGTGTGAATGTTCTTGTGGCGTTGTTAAGCCTTGTCTTCCCAGGAACAGAGACTGTGAAGGATTTGAATAGACTGGACACTGTGAACTCCAATATGGAGCAGGAACTGCATGGAGAACTGGACAAGGAGCTGGGAGCTGTCTGCCTTTGAATGCAGGTGTGTAGCAGCAAGCACCCCAAGCGTCCTCAGGGTTTGCAGCTACCACAGGTTCTTGGATCTGCTTTGTTAAAGGAAAGCAACTCAAAATGGGTTAACAAGCTTACTTTAATCAGTCAGACATATATCGTTTACCTTGTTCAGGAGAAAAGGTCAGCACCCTGAACCTCAAAGTATACAGGCTTAATTATCAAGACAGAAACATCAAGTAGACAGATTTCCAAACTGTCCAACCATTACATCCATACCCAGTCAACATCTGGGTTTCCACATTCTGGGTTTTTCAAAGCCGGGGGACTCACAACAATGGCTTCCCAGAATTCAGATCAAATCACAGAACACTTCTCAAAGTGAGTCCCAAAACAAAGCTACACATCAGGGCTTATATAGCCTTCTCCTGGCTCAGAGAATGTAACAACCTTTTTGATTCACTGGCCAATCAAGAAGTATCTACTGAAAAACAAGCCTCCCACCCCAGGCTTCAGGTGCACATTAGCCTAGGGGCAGGGAAGATCTTTAAAATTTACATTCTTATTACAAGGTGGCAGTTGGTTAGATTTGAGCAGGAGCTGGGACCATGGAAGAGGAGCCATGGAAGCTGAAAGCCTGCCCTGAGTCAAAATGAAAAGACCTCTCTGTGGGTACTGAGTAGTGACTGAAATTGTAATTTACTAATGACCTAGGGGTGGATGGCTTGTGTATTTCTCACTACTGGTTAAGAGGGTACTGAGTAATGACTGATGATTGAATAGTAACTGATGACCGAATAGTGACTGATTTGTAACTTAGTGTGCCCCAGGGGGGAGGACTTTGACCTTTTGTACTTTATGATTGAATGATTGAGTTACTAAGTGATTGATTGACAAAAAATTGTATTTTGTTCAGAATTATGTGATCACTTTGGTGAAAACTATGTGGCCATTTTTGTGATAAGTTGTTGAGTTATTATGTCATTGTGAATGCTGTATTTTGATTTTCTGTGATAAGTTATAATATTGAGAATCCTGTATCTTGATTTTCTGTGAATTTTTCCCTCTGATTTGTTATTGAATAAGTAGAGCGTTCGCTATACTGTATAATATATGTTATATATATATATTAATTAGTTAATTAATAATATAATCAGAACCTTGAAAACTCTTCACAGCAGTCGTCCTCTGAAAAGCTGCTTGTGCTTGGCTTTACGTTATGGCATAGTTGGCAGGATTACAAAGTATAGTGCTTCTATTTGTTCTAGGACCATGGCCATTTAGATTGAGATTGTAAGGCCAAGGATCCTGGAGAGGTGGAATGTTATAGCAAGAACAGAAGTAGTTCACACCTTGTTTCAGCTATTGAATTAATACCTTGTTTCAGTTCAAGTTTCTTTTGAGCCTTGTATCAAGAATGTTAAGAAACAGAATGGGTGAACCCCACAATGTGTGAACTCCTGAAACAGGAAAGGAACTAGCTAATAAGTAGAATTTCCAGGCTAGAGACAGCAGAACTGAGAAGAGGACTCTTGTAGTGGCAGAGTCAAGAAGGAGAAAACTTGTGATATCCCAGTACTCTTTGTCTGGTCTGTGTTGATGTATATTTGTGATACCTTCTACAGAAGCCCTGCGACCTTGCTGGAAGCTCTGAAAGAGGATTTTCTGATTGTCTGTTTACAGAAGTCCTGGAGGAGGGTTTTGGAGGTCCTAGGACTTTACTGATGATTTGTATTGACCTCTTGGACCTTGTTTGTGGGTCTGTGTTGATTTCTATACTGATGATTTGTGTTGAGTTTTCAGGCCTTGTTGGTGGATATGAGTTGATTTCACAGGCAGATAGTGAATTGATGATGGTGCCGGCAATGTGCATGAATATTACTGTGGTTCTGTCAAGCTTTGTCTTCCCAGAAACAGGAACTCTGAAGGACTTGAGGTGGATTTGACACTGTGAACTTCAATATGGAATGGGAACTGGATGAAGAACTGGACAACGAGCCGGATAAAAAACCGGGAGCTGTCTGCCTTTGAACCCAGGTGACAGTTGGAGCTGGGACCATGGAAGAAAAACCATGGAAGCTGAGAGCCAGCCTTGAGTCAAGCTGAAAGAAGATTTTACTTGGATGCTGTGTACTGACTGAAAAGATTATGATTTACTGTGACCTAGGGGTGGAGAATTTTGACTTTTGTACTTTGTGATTGAATTAAGGATTTTGTGATTGACTAAATGAACGTACTTTGTTTAAAACCATGTGACCATTTTGATGAAAACTATGTGGCCATTTTGGTGATAAGTTATTGAGTTGTGACATGGTGAAAGCTGTATTTTGACTTTCTATGATGAGTTGTAACATTGTGAATGCTGTACCTTGATTTTCTGTGAATGTTTTGCACTGATTTGTTATTGAACAGAGAGCTCACTATACCATATAATCAGAACCTTGAAAGCTGTTCACAGCAGCAGTCCTCTGGAAAGCTTCTAGTGCTTGGTTTTACAATTTCATAAGTCTGGATGCATAAAATTGACACCAATACTGTCCTGTTGATCTTTGTTGCCTTCTGAACTTCCTTCTGCTCTGTGTGTATTTTTAAATGTTCCACTAATGCTTTTCTTTTTTTTTTTTTTACAACACTACAGTGCTGCCCCCCCCAATAAAATCCCTCTCTTTTGTAATGAATATATAGGGTATGTGCATACCCAATCGATGCAACCTCTCCATGTGGAGGATGCTCAGTAACTGGATTCCTGCAGAAATGTGATGATGTATAAGACCAGTGCCTTGGCGAACCTACGGTGCATGAACAGACAATCAAACATCGGTTCTTGTTTGTTAGTATGTTAAAGAAAAGGCTTCATTTAAGAAGTTTTTTTAAATTAAAAAGTATTTTATTTTTCCCCCTACTACTCCTGCCTTACACCTCAATTTTATTTTTTGTTCACAGAAGAAAATTCAGGCTTTATAGATGTAAGAATAATAAAAATGCACCATTGATAGACAATAGATAATAAAATGCTCATTTGACAGAGCAATTCACCATTTTTAGTTCAAGAAAGCAAAACTCAAAGAGCTTAGGGTGGGTGGTTTTCACTCTTAGTTCACTATCCTAAGCTTGAGCAACATAGTAATTCAGTACTGTCAACCTTTATTCAAATCCCAGAAGACAGATCTGTGAAATACACAAGTTTAAAAAAAAAGTCAAATATTTGAAAATCCAGAGATTGTTGTGTGACATAGTAGGAAAAGCACTGAGTTGGGAATTCTAGGATCTAGTCCAGTTTCTGTCACTAACGCACTGGGACCATGGTTATTTTTTTTTTTCATTTTTCAAATGCTTTATTAACTTCTGATTTACATCATTCATTTCCACCAGATTTTGAATTACAAATTTTCTCCCCGTTTTTCCCCTATCCACCACCCCAAACTAGCAGTCCCACAGGATATCCCCTCCCCCAATCTGCTCTCTCCCATATTTTCTCCCATACCCATTTTGACTTTTCCAGTAGGACATGGCGGATCTCAATGCCACAGTGCCTGTATATCTTATTTCTCAATTACATGTAAAACAGTATTAATAATAGTGTGTGTGTGTGTATATATAAATATATGTGTGTGTATATATATATATACATATGTATTTAAAACATTTGATTTTAAAACTTTGAATTCCAGATTCATTCCCTTCCTCCCTTGTCACCCACCCTTACTGGGAAGATAAGCAGTTCAGTATAGATTGTACACTTGTAGCTAATGCAAAACATTACCATAGTAGATATATTGTAAAAGACTGGCTATATTTCCCTCCTTCCTATCCCACCTCCAACTTGTTATATTCTCTACTTTGATCCTGTCTTTTTAAAAAAAAAGTGGGTGCTTCCAACTTCCCTTCCCCCAGCCTGCCCTCCCTTTCATCATCCCCCCTCTCATCCCCTTGCCCCCTATTCTCCTGTAGGGTGAGATACCCTATTTAGTGTGTATTTCATTACCTCCCCAAGCCAAATTCCATGAGAATAAGGGTTGACCCATTCCCTTTTGCCTTCCTATTCTTCCCCTCCATTGTAACCATTTTCCCTTGCCTCTACTATATGAGATAGCTTACCCCATTCTGTCTCTCCCCATCTCCTCTCATTATATTCCTCACCTCTTAATTTCACCTTTTAAGTATCATCCCTTCCTATTAAATTGGTCCTGTGACCTCTATATATGTATACCTGTAAACATATATACACACATTCACATATGTATTCATTTGCCCATATACCATCATATATAGACACACACACACACACACACACACACACATATATATATATATATATATATATATATATATTCCCTTCAACTATTTTCATACTGAGAAAAGTTTCATCAGTTACAATTATCGTTTTTCCATGTGGGGATACAAATAGTTCAACTTTGATAAGTTCCTTATGATTTCTTTTCCCTGTTTATCTTCTCAAGCTTCTCTTGCTTCTTGTATCTGAATGCCAGATTTTCTATTCAACTCTGTATTTTTCATCAAGAATGCTTGAAAGTCCTCTATTCCACTGAATGACCATATTTTCCCCTGAAACATAATACAGAGTTTTGTTGGGTAGGTGATTCTTGGTTTTAATCCCAGGTCCTTTGACCTCTGGAATATCATATTCCAAGCCCTTCAATCCCTCAGTGTAAAAGCTGCCAGATGCTGTGTTATCCTGATTTTGTTTCCACAATATCCAAATTGTTTCTTCCTGGCTGCTTGTAATATTTTCTCCTTGATCTGGGAATTCTGGAACCTGGTATAATATTCCTAGGAGTTTTCTTTTTGGGATCTTTTTCAGGAGGTGATCAGTGGATTCTTTCAACCTCTATTTTGCCCTCTGGTTCTAAAACATCAGGGCAATTTTCCTTGAGAATTTCTTGAAGGATGATTTCTAGGTTCTTTTTTTTATCATGGATTTCAGGTAGTCCAATAATTTTAAAATTCTCTCTCCTGGATCTATTTTCAAGGTCAGTGGTTTTCCCAATGAGATATTTCACATTGCCTTCTATTTTTTCATTTGTTTGGATCTCTTTAATAGTATCTTGATTTCTCATAAAGTCACTAAATTCTATTTGCTCGATTCTAATTATTTTTTTTAATAAGCAATTGGGATTAAGTAACTTGCTCAAGGTTACACGGCCAGCTATTTTGTGTGGATGCCAAGTATCTGAGGCCAGAACTGATCCCGGGTCTCCCAATGCTGGGGCCGGCGCTCTTACTCTCTGCACCACTTGGCCACCCTCTCCAATCTAATTCTGAAGGAATGATTCTCTTCAGTGAGCTTTTGAGATTCTTTTTCCATCTGGCAAATTTGGCTTTTTAAGGCATTCTTCTCCTCATTGCCTTTTTGAGCCTCTTCTGCCATTTGAGTTAGTCTATTTTTTTAAGGTGTTATTTTCTTCAGTCAGGTTGTTGACTCTCATTTGATAATTTTCTTGCATGGTTCTCATTTCTCTTCCCAATTTTTCTTCCATTTCTCTTATTTGATTTTCAAAATTCTTCTTAAGGTCCTCTATGTCCTGTAATCAGCTCATATTTTCCTTTGAAGCTTTTGGTGCAGGAGTTCTGACTTCACTGTCTTCCTCCTGTTCCATGCTTTGATCCTTTTTGTCCCCAATATAGGAGTGTGAAGTTGGGTTGCTCTGTTTACTTTGATTCCTTCATTTGCTCATGTTGCCACTCAATTACTTGACTTTTGGGCTTTTTGCCACAGTAGGACTCTGCTACCAGACAGGGGAGCTTTGTACCAAACGCTGGGGTTTCCTCAATTGCCAAAGGTATTAGTCAGGTGTCCTCTCTGAAATCTCCACACACTCTGGCAAGCTGGTCACACACCCCAGGACCTCCATCCTAGACCACAATCCAGATCCAAGCTGGTTAAAACAAGAGTGATTACCCCTCAGACTGGTTGCTTGGTCCCCCTACAAACTGCAGACCAGGAGCTGAAGCTGCCACATGGCAGCAGCTTCTTGGCCGCGGCTCCTCAGTGGCTTCTCGCTCTGGGGGGCAGAGGCCAACTGCACTCTCAACTACTGAATCCCCAAGTACACACTGCACTGACCTCTCACTGTGTCCTTAGCATCTATGTGTTGATAATTCTGGAAACTGCCACAGGTGCTGGTGATCTCAAGTTCCTCCAGACGGCGGCTGGTCAGGCCCGCCTTGGGGGTAAAACCTTGGGCTTGTGCAGGGTGGGGGTTGGCTTCCAGAGAATTATGGTGGCCACTTGCTGCCGACCTGCTGGGCTGTCCGCGGTGGGAGGTTAGCTTCTATGTGTCATTTTGTGGGTTCTGTAGCTCCAAAGTTTCTTCAGAGTCACCTTTTACATGAATTGGAAGAGGTGGGAGCCAGAGCCCCTTAGAAGTCCTGTTTTTACTCCACCATCTTGACTTCATCCCCCTTAATTTTATTTAAAAGTAATTTTTTTTAGACTTCCAGGAGTAAAAATGATGGACTAAGCAATAAGTCTCTGTAACTCTCCCATACTTCCAAACAACCATAAAATAGACACCTCCTCCCCCCTCCCCCAAACAAATCCTGAAACAGAAGAACCAGCAAAAAGATAGGGGTAAAACAACCTTTTAGCCCAAGAAACCTGAAGGATCACCAAGAATATTCTATCTCACTCAGGTGAAAGAGGACCACATTCCAGGACTGGAAGCATGCCAGCAAGCCAGCAGCAAGCCCACCTCAACAAACCAGTGGGAGATCCTGAGCCCCAGTGAGGTGGAGCAGGCAAATTCTAACACCACTCCGAGGACCACCTCGTGCTTCAGTGTTGCCCTATGCAAACATTCATCCTCCAGTGGCCAGACCTCCATGTGCTGCAGCACAGCCCCAGGCAAACAGGTACACGCCAACCCCAAGGATGCCTAAATAAACAGCCACCAAATATATAGCTTAACTAACAGGGAAGTAGTAGGGGAAGAAATTAGGCAAGAGGGTGGATGGGAGGACTGACACTGACATAGAGGAGGACAGATGGGGAAGTGATAGACAGAAACAAAACAGTGGTAAGTGTGAAAGGGTGAAAGAAGAGAGTGGAAAAACAGGAGAAAGAATAGGATGGAGGGAAATACACAGGTAGTTATCATAAGTGTGAATGTGAATGGGATGTCCTCTCCCATAAAATGGAAACAGATTGCAGAGTAGGTCAAAACCCAGAATCCTACAATATGTTGCTTACAAGAAACATACTTGAAGCAGAGAGACACACAGGGTAAAGGTAAGGGACTGGAGCAGAATCTGTTATGCTTCAGCTGAAGTAAAAAAAGCAGGGGTGGAAATCCTGATCTTAGACAAATAAAAACAATAAAAAGACCGAATTAAAAGAGACAAAGAAGGAAATTACATCTTACCCTTCTCAACAACACATTCAAGACAAGTGCAAAAGACTCACAAAGGAAAATGCTATCCAGATCCAGATAAAGAACTGTTGGACTCTGAATTCAGATTGAAGCATATTTTTTTCACTTACTTTATTCTTTCTCATGTTTTTTTTTTCTCTTTTTGATCCGTTTCTTCCTTCGCAACTGTGACAAACATGGAAACATGTTTTACATCATAGCACATGTATAAACTATATCAAATTGACTACCATTTTCAGAAGAAAGGAGGGATAGAGGGAGAAAAATTTGAAACTCAAGATGTTGTAAAAATGAATGCTAAATTTTTTCTTGGTATGTAATTGGGGAAAAACAAAATAGTATTTAAAGCTTTAAAAAAAAGTAATTTTTTTAGAAACTGAAAAAAAAATGACCTTCAACGTACATCTGTATATTTTGGCAAAACAAATCCCCATGTTAGTCATGTCGCAAAATGTCTAGAGAATTGAAGATAAAATATGCCACTTACCTCCTGTCAGGAAGGGATGAACTTAAAATGCAAAAAGATGCGGGAAAGATAGGAGAGTGTGCATCTTTCTGCATTATCATTGTGATCAGAAATCTAAAGCATTTCAAGGTTGCTTTTCTCTATAATATTGTTATGATTGTATAAACTGTACTTCTAATTCTGCTCATACCACTCTGCATCAGTTCCTGTGTTCTAGTTTCCTCTAAAACTATTTTATTGATTCCAATGGTACATTGATATCCCATGATAGTAATATATATGACAATTTATTTATCCATTCCCCTATAGACATCCCTTAGTTTCCAATTTTTTGCTTGCATGAACTACTATAAATATTTCTGTACATATAGATCTTCTTTCTTTACTTTCTTTGGGTCATAGGACTGATAGCAGTATAATTGGGTTACAGAGCATGCACAATTTGATAACTTTCTGGTTATTGTTCTAAATTGCTTTCCAAATTGACTAGACCAATTTACAACCCCAACAATGGTGCTCTAGTGTACCTGCTGTTTATTTTTTCCAAAAGCCACTTTTTTTCTTATTTTTCTTGAAGAGGAGGATTTTTAAAAATTGGTTTTGAAAACATTTAAAAAGGTCTGTCAGCATTAGTTACTTCCTAGGTTTCTCTCTCACTACAACCTCCCTTATTGAATCTATTGCAAAGATCTGTTCATTTTACTTTCATAACATTCCTCAAATGTGCCCCCTTCTCTTCACTGCCACTGCCACCACCACCCTATTGCAGGTCCTCATCACCTCTTGCCTAGACTATTGCAACAGAAGACTGGTTGATGTACCTGCCACAAGTCTCTCATCTACCACTCAGCTGTCAAAGTGATCTTTCTAAAAGCATGGGTCTTTCCATAGCCTCCTAACTCAATAAACTCCAGTGGCTCCCTATCATATGTAGGATAAAAAAAATCAAATCATGTTTTGTGTTCAAAATTCTTAATAACATGTTCTTCCTTTACCTTTCCCAATCTTCTTAAATTTTACATCCTTATCAGGCTCCCCACCTATACTTCACAGTATTGGTATCAATCTTTGATCCAGTGTCATTGACCCAGTTTCCTTGATTTTCCCTAAACAAGACACTACACCTCCTGACTGGGCATTTTCACTGGCTGGACAGCAAGGAGATTAAATCAGTCAATACTTAAAGAAATTAAATCAGGCTATTCACCAGAAGGTCAAATACTGAAGTTGAAGTCTAAATACTTTGGCCACATAATGAGAAGGTTTATTAGAAAAGACCCTGATGTTTAGAAAGATTGAAGACAAAAGGAAAAGGGGATGGTAGAGGATGAGAAGGATAGATGGTATCATGGAAACAATGAACATGAACTTGGATAGACTTCAGGAAATAGTAGAAGATAAAAGGGCGTGGTGTGCTATGATCTATGGGGTTACAAAGAGTCAGATATGACTGGATCACTGAACAACAACAACTCCTATACATAGAATGCCCTTTCCCCATCACCTCCTGACTTCCTTCAAGTCACAACTAAAATCCCATCTTCTATAAGAAGCCCATCCCTAGGGACAGCTGGATGGCACAATGGATAGAGAGCTGGGTCTGGAGTCAGGAAGACCTAAATTCAAATCCAGTCTCAGACCTTACTAGCTATGTGATCCTGGGCAAGACATTTAACTTGTTTGCCTCAGTTTCCTCAAGTGTAAAATGGAGATTATAATAGTACCTCTCTCCCAGGGTTATTGTAAAGATCAAGTGAGATATTTGTAAAGTGAAAAGGGATGGGGGTTGACAGAAGGGAGGGCAGATTGAGGGAGATGGTGGTCAGAAGCAAAATACTCATGAGGAGGCACGGTGAGAGAGAAAAGTATAAAAGGGGAGTAACAGGATGAAAGGAAATACACAGTAATAACTGTGAATGCAAAGGGATGAACTCTCCCATAAAATGGAAGTGGATAGCAAAGTGGATAAAAAACCCATTACAAAATGGAAATAATAATAGCATCTACTCTACAGGTCTAGTGTGAAGATCAACCAAAATATATGTAAAAAGCACTTAATATAGTGCTTGGGTGCTCATTCCCTTCTCCCTCCCTAAAATGGGGACAATAATTCTTGTAATTTTCCTTGAGGGTTGGTATGAGAATCCATAGATGTAGAGCTGAAGGAGACTTCAGAGATTAGAGTACATAAAATGCCCCTTAAAGTCCTATAAAAATGTCAGCTATACTTATTTTCTACTTATAAATGTCAATAATTATTTTTTCCTGTCTGTTAAGTCTTGGATTTTCCCAGGTTGTGGACCATTTCCTGTACTACTGTGTCCAGAAGATCATTTTGTTTTTTGGACTGGACCTGTAATTTCATCAGTGTAGGGAACTCTTGGTAAGGAATTTCCTCTAACCATATAGATCAATACACTGTCTGGGACATTTACAGTTTAAGTGACTTGCCTATATTCATATAGCCAGTTGTTCACCCTTCTTTTTTGAGGAGGACCAATGATATCACTGGGTGAGATCTTGACTCCTGTGTGAACTGAATTTAAGTGAGGGAGAGTTGCACAGTCATTAGCCTCACTCTCTCTTCCAGAATTATCAAAGTGTAGTAACAAGACAAAAGTCAGGACAACTGGTGATGGCCTTGGAAGCAATGAATGACTTTGTTGTCTTAAATGTCTGACTAAGCTCTAAGGACTCCATAGTGCCTGCTTCAGTTGCTTTCACAGTCCCTGGAACAAATTGTTCTCATCCACCCATTCTGGTCCAGGAAGTCTTCATATTCTTGGGGTAGACATCCCCCCTAACTCACTGATGGGTTTGAGGTCTCAACCTGATTTAGCTCATTTGCCAAAATGATTCTTGGAGTCACGAGTGAAAACTGACCCTGAAGCTTGGCAAGCCCTCACACCAAAGGTACTAGTCCTCCCTCAACACCCCATGCCCTCTAATCTAGCCAGCATGAGCCAGACAAAGGTCTGGATTCCAGGTCCTGATCTTTAGGTCAGCTCTCTATATTGTGAGATGATTCATTTGGAGCCCTATTCTATCCCAGTGAGTATTAATCAGTTTGATATTTTACATAAATCATATAGAGATTAGATAAGTTCTTATAGTAGGCCTCAAACTTTAATATAACATTTACTACTTCTTTACCAGTTATGAAGGCTTACTTGTGCAACCACATGAATGCTGACAAAAATATCTCCATCCTGTTTTGCTCAGATTCCATGTCCAAGTCTGGCATGGGTGGGATGCTTTGATTCTTTGGAAAGGCCCCAACTTATTTTTGTATCTCTGGAACACTCTCTCTTGTCCAACATGAGCCATCTCATGACCATCTTATGATCACTTAATCAGTGGAAATGTCTCATGTATTCTCCAACCCATGAAACAACCTCCCCCCTCTTCTGCCCCATGGCTGATATATCATTTTTGACTGATACATAATTTTTGGCCAAAACAAGGTTTATCAACCAATGGGATTTTCTATTTTGTGTTGTCTCTCCAGAGCATACAGTATTGAACCCAGTATCAAACCCTATAAAAACTAGGAACCAGGGGCATCTCGGATTGTGAGGAAGGTCTGAGGTCCACTTCATTAGAAAGGGTCACTTTAATAAAGTGCTACCATCTCAGAGTTCTGCCCCAGTGGTTTTCCTTCCAGACTGAACAATTTCATACCCTACAATATAATATGCTATCTGTTTAGAACACCATTTCTTTTGGTGAGAGAAGTAAGAAAAAAGGGGGTGAGGGAAGGAAAATAACTTTCACTGGAAATAACTTAATATATAAATTTAATCTTCTCTGGATTGAAATACTAGAGCAAAACAGATAAAACAGACTCAATAAAACTTCCAAGTCACAAAACGTGCAGAATTTCAAAGGATAAAATGTTTAGTTTTGACTAAATGGTGTTAGCCACTTTTTTTCTATAGTAGTCCATAACTACAATGGACTATGGGAGTTGGGAGAAATGAAATACTTAATAATGCAATTTACTTATTTCAGAACAGAAGAATATATTTTCTTTCTTTTTTTCTTTTGCTTTTTGGAGGCGAGATGGCAGGGCAATTGGGGTTAAGTGACTTGCCCAAGGTCACATGGCTAGTGTGTGTCAAGTGTCTAAGGCCGGATTTGAACTCAGGTCCTCCTGACTCCAGGGCCAGTGCTCTATTCACTGAGCCACCTAGCCACCCCTATTTTATTTCTTAAAAATGTATTTATTACTTTTCTCAGATACAGCAAGTATGCAAGTTTCCTAATATAGCAATCTGAAAAGTTTGCAAAATAGTTCACCTGTGGGAACATTGATCTTTCAATAACTTAAAAGGCTGAACACAGAACAGAATATTCTGCCCCTTCAATTCACATCACAGGCAAGATGCAAAGTATTTACTATAGAGAAAATCATTAAAAGGACAGGTAGGTGGTACGGGGGATAGAGGACCAGGCCTAAAGTTAGGAAGACTCACCTTCCTGAGTTCAAATCTGGCCTTGGACACTTACTAGCTGTGGGACTCTGTACACGTCACTTAACCCTGTTTGCCTCAGTCTCTCATCTGTAAAATGAGCTGGAGAAAGAAATGGCAAATCACTCTTTCCCAAGAAAACCCCAAATATGGTCATAAAGAGTCAGACATTACTGAAATGAATGAACAACAATCTTTAAAAATTGAATAAGTAGAAGAAGTCAAAGAAAAGGGATAGAATATATACTTCTAGACAAGAATTCTTCATGTAAAGACACAAAGATTTCCTTCCATCCTGAGCTCGATCTCACTCAAATCTTAGTGGATTTTTGTTTTTGTTTTTTTTTATAATTGTGATAATCCAAAATAAAATTATTATTATATTTTGTTAGTTCCCTTCCCTACTTCTCCCCTCAAACTGCAAGAAGAAACTGAAGTTGTCTTTAGGAAGGTCACAGGTAAGTAGTCCGTGATGCAGTCTGTTTTCTACTATTATTATTCATGCTTTTCCTCCATGCCCTCTCCGTGTCGGTGTAAAGAATCTAAAACTCGTAAAATTTACTGTTACATAGCAGGAAGATCAACTGCCATATTCTAAAATACTAAAAACTTTTAAAGATCATAATATTTATTTTCAAATAATAACAAGCAAGTTCTTACAGGGACCATCTTAATATGTCCATGTTACATATGGGATATAAAAGGCACAAAAATTAATATCTGGCCCAATGACAGATACATACATACTCACAGAACTGTGTTTAGAACTCAAAAGTCTTCAGACCCCTAATCCTTTAGTCTATGCTGTGTCTTTCAAGGGACTCTCTTAAGCAACACTGTTTTCTTAATATAACCCTTAACCTGAGAGTGTGTGTGTGGTGTGAGATTGTATGCCTGTGTAGGGGGATTAAGGAAAATCTGCAGGGGAGAGGCTTAGAAACTTTCCTCTATGCAAGCAGAGCTGGAAAGCCCAATGTGGAAAGATAACTTTGAACAATAAATACAGGGGTAAGTAAGGCTTGAGCAACTAGCCAGTCACATTTCAATGTCAAATTACGAAGTCATCTCTTCAATTTTATGATATTTAATAATATGGACTAAATTTAAAGGGAAGAAATAAGGAGGTCTACACATTACTAAGCAATCTAAACTGATAAAGACCATGTGAAGGGGATTTTTGTTTGAGTCAGATGCAACCTCTCAATGTTATTTCTGACAGAACCTAAAACTATTTTTAACAGTCCTTAAAATATAGCTCTTCTGATTAGATGGATTTAAAAACTCTGAAAATATTTAAACTGATATAAGCTCTTTGATAAATGAGGGAGTTTCCCCAACTATTACTTGTCACCTCTCAAATTTGGCATATTATCTTATTACACTTTTACTAAAACTTGACCATAAGCTCCCAAGACCTATTTTTCCAATGAATATGTTCCTTCTCATTTCCCATTGTGGGTTTTATTTATCTATTAAATATCATCTGAACAGATCTTAAATAAAATACCATTATTGTAACCAGAATGAACTTATACAAAAATAATGAATGTTGTGATGTGTTTTGGTCAACGTGTAGAAGTGTGTCTATTTCGAGGCTCAAATATAGAGTCATCCAATACCAATAAAACTTTATCTCAAACTTAGATTGGGCAGAAAAAAAAAAACCATTCTGAAGAACTAATTCCTTCAACTGTTGCCTCAGACAAATTGAGACTTGGGAAAGACCTAGCTTAAAAAGGTCAAGGTTTGCCCATTCATTGTATCTGGTGACATCTCTAGTCATCCTGATCTATGTCTTGCCACTGGACTCAGATGACACTGGAGGAGAGAGTGAAGCTGATAACTTTACACAGCTCTGCCTCACTTAAAACCAATTCACTTGCAAGTCAAGACATCATCTTATTGACCACAGGTCTTCTTGGGAATAACAACTAGGTACTTAAAGGTTAATTGTTTGTAAAGCCAAGCATGAGCAGCTTTTCAGAAGAATGCTGCTGTGAACAGCTTTTTCAAGGTTCTGATTACACAGTATAGTGAATACTCTTATTTATTCATTAACAAATCAGAGCAAAATCACAGAAAATCAAGGTACAGCATTCACAATGTTACAACTTATCACAGAAAATGAAAATGTAGCATTCACAACAGCTTATCACTAAAATGGCATAGTTTTCACCACAGTGGTCACAAAATTTTGAACAAAGTACATTCATTTAGTCAATCAATCACTTAGTAACTCAATCATTCAATCATGCTTAAGGAGGTCTACCTCCTCAAGAGTCACAAAATGCAAGTCAAAGTTCTCCACTAATGGGGCACACTAAGTTACACATCAGTCACTTATTCAGTCATCAATCGCTATTCAATCGTAAGTCACTACTCAGTCATCCATCACTATTCAGTACTCTCATAAGGGGTATTGGGAAATACACAAGCCATCCACTCCTCGGTCACAAGTAAATCTAAATTTCATCACTGCTCAGTACCTATGGAGAGGTCTTTTCATCTTGACTCAAGGCAGGTAGATCCTACCTGAATCCACCAAACAATCACCTGGGTTCAAAGGCAGACAGCTCCAAGTTTCTTGCCCAGCTCTCCATGCAGGTCCTGCTCCACACTGAAGTTCATGGTGTCCAGTCCACCTTAAATCCTTCACAGTCTCTGCTCCTGGGAAGTCAAGGCTTAACAAAGCCATAAGCAGATAAAATACTGACACCACAGTCATGCTTCCTCAGTCTTCTGCAGCTCTGGCTGGTCCTCTGAAATTTTCAGCAGCTTGGCTGGCCCTTGGACTCAGCAGCTCCACAGCAGCTCCAGCTGGCCCTTGAACTCAGAAGTTTTAGCTGGTTCCTGGAATCAAAATCACTTCATCCAAGTTTTCAAAATAAAAATCATTCTCTACAGCCTGGGCCTCTCTTCCTCAGCCTCCAGAACCTGGGTCCAAGAAGATCTGAAATCCCAGCTAGGGCTTCTCCTTATATACAGGTATTGCTCCTCCCTGTTCAGCCCCTTCCTGTTACATCAGCAACAGGAGTTCACCCCTTCTATTTCTTTAACAAAGGCTTAATTTGAACTAGGTGCTAAATACTTCTCAGCTTAGCAATACAAAAGGAACTTCAAATTTCATTACTATTATATTGTTGTGCTTACATTTTTTTTTCTGCAAGAAGGCTAAACACTATGTTTATATCAGATTCCCAAACTTATTTGTCCTACTATGCCATTTAAAAAAGATTACTAAGTATCCCCCTAGAACTCTACTTCCTTTAATCCTTTAATATTTTTTTAAATCTGCATAATTTCAAAATATTTTTTTGAAATGACACATCTTAAATTGAATAATTTATTGTAAAATTGTGGGGGTTTTTCCTGAATTGAAATCTTGATGACAAAATATTGCATCATATAACCATACAGTATCATACTGTAAACAAGTCATTACATGCACATAATCCTACTGATGCATGCTGGACTTCCCAACAACACATGACATGCTCACCTGCCAACACTTGCTTGTTGGTTGCTGCCAACTCAACTGTTGGCAGACTTGACCACTGATTGGTTATAACTTGCATTTTGTGTGTTTATTTAGAAAATAATGTAATTACTATGACTTTAACCCTGTTATACAATAGATGAAACATGTATGAATGGTTTTTCAAAATTCTTTTATCTTCTCTTCTTTCCTTATGCTTCCACTACCCCCTTATTTTTATTCAATACCTCCCAACTGCACCCAAGGTTACTACCGCCTCCCTGTATTGTTCCAGTGCCCCCCAGGAGGAAGTATCATATCATCCACTTTGGGTACCTAAGGTTTATATGAATAATGGATGTGTTAAAATGGAGCTGACATTTTAATTGATCTTGAATAGTTAAAATGGTTCTCCAAATCTGAATATGGTCATTTAAAAAACCAGTTTCTTCATGCACAAATGGGAATATTTACAAATATAGGTCACATTATATACATTCCCCCCAAAACAGAATGAAAGTTGTTTTCATCACAGGCAGGTTATGTTCCACCCTTGTATTTTTTTCCTCTGTATTTCTCAAATGAGTAAATAGAAATAGTTCCTCAGTGAAACGTTCTTTGTTCCTCTAATTCATACATTGATAAAAAAAATTTAACTATTTTAAAAATAAAATTCACTGTAAATAAGTGATACATTAAATATGGCCATGGAATTTTATCATTCAAATTTATCACTTTATTACTTCTAATTTGTGTGTACAGTTGTGATTCTCCAATGTTGTTCCCCACACAGTAACACTGTCTTGGACCCATTGGGCCCTTATCTTAAAAGAATGCTGGATCCCCAATGCCATGGTCAGGATTGCAGGTAAAAGAGATGGTGATTGCATACCGTGTACCCCAACGAACCTTTTCTACATGATGGAGATTTTCTGAACCTGAGGTGAAGAAAGAGACTCGACCTGAAAGTAGCAGAAAGCAATTATAATTAGTTAAGACAGGAAAGATAACACTGAAGGATGATTGGTTATTTGAAAAACGTTGTCATTTGGACCACAGAGTTCCTAAACTTAGGATTTGGTGGTATGTATCGTGTATGTTGGGGGTGAAGGAGGGCTACCATAAAAATGGAGGCTACTAAAAAATGGGTTAATGTGCAGGGAGCAAAATGCTTTAATTTTGTATGTGATGAAGTCAAATTAAGGAATAAAAGTAGAAAACAAATCCAGAGAAAAAGGTAGGAACATAAATTCTTTTTGAGGAAAAAAGGACAAGACTAAAGTGACTCAAATTTTAGACTGTATACTTCCATTTAGAAAATCTAGACTTTGGGGGAATTGTAGGAAGATGGCAGTTTGCTAGTATCTAGATGAACGTAGATCGCCTAAAAAACAGCATGGTAAAAATGTAAAAGTACATTCATTAAAAAGAAATATGGAAAATACCCTGTAGACTCTGCCATCTAGCCCAGGGGGTACACAGAAGATCATCATAATCCATGGGTAGACAACATGGCATGAAAGAGTTCTGGGGTAATTGGCCTGAAGCCAGAGATGCCCAGTGGAAAGAATGACCCTAAAACAAGTGTCAGAAGGTCCCTAGGCAAAGACCAGCCTAGAGTAATAATAAAGCCTTGTGATGGGAGCCTTGTATGGGACAACCCCAGAGCCCAGTAGAAAGGGGAAAGACCTAAGATATAGCCTAATGTAGAACATGCCTGGAGCCCTGTGACAAAAGGAAGGCTACAAGTAAAGCCCAGTATCAGAGAAGCCTTGGAGTTCCTTGCAGAAAGGGACTAGTGTTGGCCACTACATCTAGGACAAGGCAGGGTCTGCCCATGCCATTCAGAAGTACAGGAGGAGAGCCTGAACCAAACAGTCTCCCACACCCCCAATCCAGAGAGTAGAGATGCTGAGATGAGCAAACCAAGAAAAACATCTAATATTATGAAAAAATACCTCGTACTTAGAAATGCCTGAAGCTAAACTTGATCTCACAACATTTCATGTAAAGTCTTGGAGAAAAAAATAAGTCCTGGTCCTAATGACTATAAGACTACCTAGAAAAACTGAAACAAGAAATACTACATGGAATAGCTAGAGAGGAAAAAATGGCAAGGGGAATGACACCTTACACTATTGGAAAATCTCAACCAAGTACTGAATAACCTGAAAATCATAATATGCAAAATAGAAAACAACTAATTGTGGTAAGAAATATTTTTTTTAGGGGCATATAGGTGATGCAGTGAATAGAGTACAGGCTCGGGAGTCAGGAGAACCTGAGTTCAAATCCCACCTCACACACCTGACATTTACTGTGTGACCTTGGGTAAGTCACTTAGCCCCAATTGTGGCTGCCTTCCCCTCTCAAAAAAAGTCTTAAAAAAAAGTAAGACCATAATATAAAGAACAAATGATGTAGAAAACAGATCAAGGAGAAATAATTTAAGAATTATCAGATATCTGAAAATCATGAACAAAAATACAAATTTAAAAAATTGCCAAGAACTCTTAGAACCAGAGGGAAAATTAAAAAAAATAAACCACCAGTAAGTTCTTGAAAGAAACCCCCTTTAGTATAAAATAAAAACACTGCCCCCCCCCCAGAATGTCATAGCAAAAATCTAGAACTTTTAGGTCAAAGAAAAAATATTACAAGAAGTTAAAAGAAAGAGGTTAAGTACCAATGAAGTCATAGTAAAGACCACATAAGACTTAAAAGTTGCCACTTTGGAGAGGTGAACTTAGGACACAATATTTCAAAAGGCAAAAAGAATCAAGAATTATCTACATTGGAAAACAAGCACACTTATACACTCTTGGTGTAACTGTGAATTGACCCAGTCATTCTGGAATCCAACTTGGGACTAAGCCCCCAAAATGATCAAAATGTATATATTCTTTGACCCAGCAATACCAATACTAGGTCAATACCCCAAAAAAGATTAAAGAGGGGAGGACTTATGCGTACAAAAATATTTATAACAACTCTTTTTGGGGTGGCAAAAAAGTGAAAACTGAAGTATATGGCTATTATGGAATATCTAAGAAATTTGTGCTATATGAATATAATGTAATATTATTGTAACATATGAAATAATGAAAAAAAATGATTTCCCAGAAAACTAGGAAGGACTCTATAAACTAATTTGGAATGAAGTGAGTAGAACTAAGAGAATAATTTATACAATGACAACATAATAGAAAAAACAACAGAAAAAACATCAGGGAAAGATACTAATTCTCAAAAATAAGTATTTTTTTAAAGGGAAAAAAACCATGTATTTCATATATTCATTTCCTTATTCTCTCACCTCTTGCCTTTCTAAACTAATTCTGTCCTTCTGGGGAAAAAAAAAACAAAAACAAGCCTCAAACATAATCAACTACTGAGATGAAGGCTATGTGGACTAAACGGTTTTACAGGCACCATCACCTAAATAAACATTTCTTTTTTTTTTTGAGGGGGAAGGCAAGACAATTGGTGTTAAGTGACTTTCCTAAGGTCACATAGCTAGTAAGTGTCAAGTCTCTGAAGCCAAATTTGTACCAAGGTCCTCCTGACTCCAGGGCTGGTGCTCTATTCACTGGGCCACCTAGCTGCCCCCAAACCTTTCTTTTAATGTGTAAGAGCCCTCTGGTGTTACTAAAGAAAGACAAATTTTTAAAAAGTTCAATATTAGGGGCAGCTAGGTAACACAGCAAGTAAGAGCACCAGCCCCAGAGTTGGGATGACCTGGGATTGAATCCGGGCTCAGACACTTAGCACCCACCCAGAAACACTGGGTCGTGTAACCTTGAGCAAGTTACTTAACCCCAATTGCTTTAAAAAAAAAGTTCAATATTATTTCTTCAGGATACAATATGTACATATGACCCAGTGTTATTTATGATCAAAGAAAGTAGTCCTGATGACACTAGCCATAAAAACAGCATGCAAAAACAAACAAAAAAGTAGAATTTGTATAGCACTCTAATTGGAAATACTCATTGGCCTCCGAGTGACAGTCCAGAGTTCATTTTCAGATGAATTTGTTATTTCTACAAGCTGAGTGGTACTGAGGCATTGGGGTACCCATTAATGGTACTGAGGTGGTGAGTAGTTCCATACATAAATTATATGGTCTTGAATTTAAACACTCCACTGCCACCACAGTAAGGATTGGAAGTTGTTGGGTAGAGAGCAAACTCTAAGCCTTTCTCCTAACTTGATTCCTTGGGACCAGAAAAACTCATTTGGAATGGGGGGGGGCGGGGAACAACTATCAACTTCTTCCTGTTTGGGTCACTTCTTTGTTGTCATTACTAGTGATCATATTACAAATTCACTTTTCCGCTTTGCAAGAATGTTTTAAATGGAAAAGTTTATACCTGGAAAAAGTGTCATTTTAAATAAGGCTCTGAAGTATTACACCTAAATTTTCCTCACTAGCACATGTGAAAATTTTTGGTGACCAGTGATTGGTTTAAAGATTTCTTTCTAGGAAAACCATAAGTGTAATTGATCATATCAACAACAAAACTAATAGAAACCATTTGATTATCTCAATAGATGCAGAAAAAGCTTTTGACAAAATACAATACCCATTCCTATTAAAAACACTAGGAAGTATAGGAATAAATGGAGTCTTCCTTAAAATGATAAGTAGCATCTACCATAAAACCATCAGCAAGTATTATAGGTAATGGGAATAAGCTAGAAGCATTTCCAATAAGATTGGGGGTGAAACAAGAATGTCCACTATCACCCCGTTATTCAATTTGGTACTAGACATGTTAGCTGTAGCAATAAGAGGAGAAAAAGAGATTGAAGAAATTAGAATAGTCAAAGAAGAAACAAAGCTGTCACTCTTTGCAGATGATGTGATAATATATTTAGAGAATCCTAGAGAATCAAGTAAAAAACTACTTGAAATTATAAATAACTTTAGCAAACTTGCAGGATATAAAATAAATGCACAAAAATGCTTGGCATTTCTATATATTTCTAATGACGCCCAACAGCAAGAAATAGAAAGAGACATTTCATTTAAAGTTACTGTAGACATTATAAAATATTTGTGAGTCTATCTGCCAAAACAAACCCAGGAACTATAGGAACACAATTATAAAACACTTTTCCCACAAATAAAGTCAGATCTGAATAACTGGATAAACATCTAATATAATATAGCTAATATAATAAAAATGACAATTTTACTTAAATTAATTTGGATATTTAGTGCCATAACAATCAATCTACCAAAAAGTATTTTATAGAGCTAGACAAAATAATAACAAAATTCATCTAGAAGAACAAAAGGTCCGGAATATCAAGGATATCAATAAAAATAAATGGTAGGGAAGGTGACCTAGTCATACCAGATTTTAAACTGTATTATAAAGCAGCACTCATCAAAACTACTTGGTACTGGCTGAGAAATAGATTGGTAGATCAGTGGAATAGATTAGGTACACAAGACACAATAGTTAATGACTATAGTAATCTATTATTTGATGGCCAAATGGGAAAAGAGGTACAAAAGCTGACTGAAGAAGATAACTGCTTAAAATTAGAATTGGACAAGTAGAAGCTAATGACTCCATGAGACATCAAGAAACAGTGAGTCTACCCAGCTAGTCAAGTAGGTATTTACTGCTTTTTTTTTTAGAAAAAATTTTTTTCTAATTTATTTATTTTTCATTTTCAACATTCATTTACACAAGATTTTGAATTACAAACTTTTTTCCCCATCTTTTGCCTAACCCCCACCCCAAAATAGCAAGCCTATTGAATACCCATTCCCCCAATCTGTTCTCACTTATATCCTCCCTCATCCTCTCCCCTCCCCAATTTTCTAGTAAGGCAAGATGGATTTCTATACCCCAGTGCCTACATAAATTATTTCCCAGTTGCATGTAAAAAGCATTTTTTTAAACATTTGTTTTTAAAACTTTGAGTTCCAGATTTTTTCCCTTCTTCCCTCCTAACCCACCCCACACTGGGAAGATAAGTAATTCACTATAGATTGTACATGGGTAGTTATGCAAAATGTTTCCATAGTAGTTATACTGTGAAAGACTAACTATAATTTCTTCCATCCTATCCCACCCCCCACTTATTCTATTTTCTCCTTTGACCCTACCCCTTTTCAAAAGTGTTTGCTTCTAACTACCCTCTCCCCTAATCTGCCCTCTTATTCCCTTCCCCCCTGTTGCCCTGTAGGGTAAGATACCCAATTGAATGTGTATGTCATTGCCTCCTTAAGTCAAATTCAATGAGAGTAAGGTTGATCTTTAACCTTTAACCTTCCTGCTCTTCCCCTCTATTGTAAGTTTTTTCTTACCTCTTTTATATGAGATAATTTACCCTAACCTATCTGTTCCTTTCTCCTTCTGCCAATATATTCCTTTCTCACCTCTTAATTTTATTTTTTTAGATACCATACCTTCATATTCAACTCATCCTGTGACCTCTATGTATACATGTACATACATATGCACACACTTACATATTTATTTACGTATACATATACCCTCCTATACATATATATGTATGTATACATATATATACATACACATACATATATATTCCCTTCAGCTGTCCTCATACTGAGTAAAGTCTTATGAGTTACAATTAGCGTTTTTCCATGTAGCAATGTAAATAGTTCAACTTTAATAAGTTCCTTATGATTTCTTTTCCCTGTTTACCTTCTCATACTTCTCTTGCTTCTTGTATTTGAAAGTCAAGTTTTCTGTTCAGCTCTGGTTTTTTCATCAAGAATACTTGAAAATTCTCTATTTCATTGAATGACCATATTTTTCCCTGAAGCATTACACTCAGTTTTGCTGGGTAGGTGATTCTTGGTTTTAGTCCTGGCTCCTTTGACCTCCAGAATATCATATTCCAAGTCCTTTGGTCCCTTAATGTAGAAGCTTCTAGGTCTTGTGTTATCCTGATCATGTTTCCACAAGACTCAAAATGTTTCTTCCTGACTGCTTACAGTATTTTCTCCTTGACCTGGGAACTCTGGAATTTGGCTATAATATTCCCAAGAGTTTTCTTTTTGGGATCTCTTTCAAGAGGTGAGTGGTGAATTCTTTCAAGTTCTATTTTGCCCTCTGGTTCTAGAATATCAGGGCAATTTTGCTTGATAATTTCTTGAAAGATGGTGTCTAGGCTCTTTTTTTGATCATGGCTTTCAGGTAGTCTAATAATTTTTAAATTCTCTCTCCTGGATCTATTTTCCAGGTCAATTGTTTTTTCCAATGATATATATACACATATATACATATGTATGTGTGTGTGTGTGTATTGCTTTTTGGAAGGCAATTGGGGTTAAGTGACTCACCTAAGGTCACATAGTTAGTTTTTGGTATGTGTGTGTGTGTTGTGTCTGCAGCCAGACTTGAACCCAGGTCCTCCTGACTCCAGGGCCAGGGCTCTATTCACTGTGCCACCCAGCGGCTCCAATCCAATGATATATTTCATATTGCCTTCTATTTTTTCATTTTTTGGATCTGTTTTGAAGGCATTATTCTCTTTAGTGAGTTTTTGAAATTCTTTTTCCATCTGGCAAAGTCGGCTTTCTAAGGCATTTTTCTCCTCATTGTCTTTTTGGGCCTCTTTTGCCATTTGGATTAGTCTATTTTTTAAGGTGTTATTTTCTTCAGTATTTTTTTGGGTCTCCTTTAGCAGGCTGTCGACTTGCTTTTCATTCTTGCATCATTCTCATTTCTATGCCCAATTTTTCCTCCATTTCTCTTACTTGATTTTCAAAATCTTCTTGAGCTCCTCCATGGCGTGCAACTAATTCATCTTTTTCTTGGAAGCTTTTGATGCAGGAGTTCTGACTTCGTTGTCTTCCTCCTGTTCCATGCTTTGATCCTTTCTGTCCCCTAAAAAGGATTCTATGGTCTGTTTATGCTTCCTCTGCTTGCTCATCTTGCCAGCCAATTACTTTACTTTTGAGCTCTTTGCCACAGCAGAACTCTGCTTCCAGATTACAGAGAGCTATGTCCCAAATTGCTGCTGTTCTTGCAGCTGCTGGAGCTGTGGAAAGCACCCTCTCTGCAGCTCCCACAATCTCTGGCACACTGGCCAGACACCCCAGGACCACCACCCAAGACTGCAATCCAGATCCAAGCAGGTTAAAGCAAGAGCAATTACCCTCTGAATGGTCGCTTGGTCTCCCTACAATATGCAGGCCAGGAATTCTGGAGGCATTCATGCCTCCACCACCTTTCACCCCAGGGGAAGAGGCTATGTAACTCCTAAGAATTTTATCCTTATTAGGGAAATTAAAGGATTCTACAATGACAGAGAGCATGGGAGTAAGTGAACGATGTTGTGATGATGTAAAAAAAAATGCAAGAAAAAGGATCCCTTTGGGAGGAGGAAGAGAGAGGTAGAATAGGAAAAATTTTCTTACATAAAAGAGGCATGCAAGGAAGAACTTTTAGAATGGAGGGGGAAATGGGGAGGGGAAATATTTGAACTTCACTCTCATCAGAATTGTTTCAAGGAGGGAAGAATATATATACACACTCATTGTGTATAGAAATGTAACTTACCCAACAGGGAAATAGGAGGTGAAAGGGAAAGAGGAGACATGATAAAAGGGATGGTGGATTAAGGGAGGCAATGGTTAGAAGCAAAATAGACTTTTGAGGAGGAAAAGGAGAGAGAGAGAGAGAGAGAGAGAGAGAGAGAGAGAGAGAGAGAGAGAGAGAGAGAGAGAGAGAGAGAGGGAGAGGGGAGGGGAGAGGGGGAGGGAGAGGGAGAGGGAGAGAGTAGTAATCATAACTGTGAATGTGAATTAGATGAGCTCACCCATAAAATGGAAGTAGACAGCAGTACGGATCAGAAACCAGAATCTAAAAATATATTGTTTACAAGAGACATACTTGAAACAGAAAGACACACAAAGAGTTAAAATAAAGTCTGGAGCAGAATTTAATATGCTTTAGTTAAACTAAAAAAAGGCAGGGAGTAGTAATCATGACCTCAGACAAAGGAAAAGCAAAAATATAAATACTTAAAAGTGCTAAGCAGGGAAACTACATTATGCTAAAAGGTACAATAGACAATGAAGTAATACCAAAAAATTTTACAGCAAGTTTCTCTGATAAAAGCCTCATTTCTCAAATATATACTGAGTATGGAGCCAAGTCAAATTTATAACAATAAGGGCCATTCCCCAACTGATCAAAGGATATAAACAAGCAGTTTTCTGAAGAATAAATCAAAGCTATTTATACTCATGAAAAAATGGCTTGAAATCATTATTGATTAGAGAAAGGTAAATTTAAACAGCTCTGAAGTACTATCTCATACCTATCAGAAATGTCAAATGATGTAGAGGATAAGGAAAAACAGGTACACTGCTAGTGGAGCAATGAATTGATCCAACCATTCTGGAGAACAATTTGGAACTATGCTCAAGGGGCTAATAAAACTCGGCATACCCAACTACCCGGTCTGTATCCCCAAGAAATCAAAGAAAAAGGAAAAGGTTGTGTATGTGTACGAAAATATTTATAGCAGGTTTTTTTTTTTTGCAGTGGCAAAGAATTGGAAATTGAGCAGATGCTCATTAATTGGGGAATGTGGAATATTATTGTAATGGAGTGCTATTGTACTATAAGAAATGATGAAGGAGTGGTTTCAAAAAAGCATGACAAGATCTATATGAATTGATGGAAAGTGAATTGGGAAAATCAAGAAACCACTGTGCATTTAACAGCAATGTTGTAATGATGATCAAGGGATCATTCTTCTCTGATTTTTCCTTGTTAGGCTTTGTAATGTCTTACTAATTGTGTGACCCTGGACAAATTACTTAACTGCTGTATGCCTTGGTTTCTTCATCTGTAAAATGGAGATATTTTACCTCCCAGATTTGTTGTGAGGATCAAATGAGACAACATTTTAAAAGTGCTTAGCACAATTCCTAGTAAGTAAGTACTCAATAAATGTTTATCATCTTCCCTTTCCCTTGAACACTAGCAGACAAAACAACAGAACAAAAGATGGCCTTCAGATCATCTAAATGATTCCACTAATCTGTGAATAAACATAAGACAAAGGAAAATAAACTAATACCTCATGATGAAGAGGACTCTGGGGATTTCTGAGAGAGAATGAGGGGGTTCAAGAGAGGAATCAAAATGGTGACAGCAGATTTTATGGCCTGCACAGAAGATAAAACTGTCCAAAAGGGAAAAAAAAAAGCTTGAATACAAAGCACCAAAGAAACAAAAGACAAAATATCTGATTGGGAATGCAGATATAAAGATTAAAAGACAATCTGGAAGAAGAGAAGCAAAAACAATAATGTTAAAAGAAATAAAATTTCTATAAATGCAAAATATAGTCAGTCCTCAACACTTACACATTTAACTTTTGCAATTTCAAGAGTTCGTATGATTTTATTAGTAACCTCATTTTCACTTTCATGTTGGCAAAGACACATTTGTGACTATGTGTAGTAGAGGTGTGATGCATACAAGTTTGTGGAGCATCCTTCTTTAAGTGAGGTTGTCTCTCTATATGTTAAAAAGGGGAGGGGGAAAGGGAAGATTATTCATCTAGTCTCCTAAATAAAAAAATCTGTTTACAATAACCTCTGTATTTCCCTATGACAGAAGAGATAGGCTAGTTAAAAGTTCAATATAAATTATTAAAAGTTCAATATAAATTCAAAACTCATCTTGTATCATATCAGCAATCTGGGAGAACAAAGAATAGTTTTCCTGTCAGATTTATGGAGAAGGGAAGATCTTGTGACCAAACAAGTGTTAGAAAATGCAAAATGGATAATTTTGACAAAGTCTCTGTACAAATAAAGCCAATGTAACCAAGATTAAGAGGGAAGTGGAAAATTAGGAAAGAATTTTTATAACCAGTGTCTCTGATAAAGGCCTCATTTCTAAAATATACAGAGAACAGAGTAAAATCTATAAAAATACAAGTCATTCCCCAATTGATAAACGGTCAAAGGATATGAACAGGCAGTTCTCAGAGGAACAAATTAAAGATAAGCATATGAAAAAATGCTCTAAATTTCTATTGATTAGAGGAATGCAAATCAAAACAGCTCTGAGGTACCACATCTCAGTGCTCAGATTGGATAAGATGATAAAACAGGAAAATGATAAATGCTGGAGGATGTGGAAAAATTGGAACACTAATGCATTGTTGGTGGAGTTGTGAAATGATTCAACCATTCTGGAGAACAATCTGGAACTATGCCCAAAGGGCTATAAATAAGTGCATACCCTTTGACCCAGCACTACCACATCTAGGGTTATATTCCAAAGAGATCATAGAAGTGGGAAAAGGACCCATATGTACAAAAACATTTATAGCAGCTCTTTTTCGGGTGGCAAAGAATTGGACATCAAGGGGATGTTCATCAATTGGGGAATGGCTGAACAAGTTGTGGTATATGAATGTAATAGAATACTACTGTGCTATAAGAAATGAGCAGACAGACTTCATAATAACCTGTAGAGACTTAAATAAACTGATGTTGAGTGAGAAGAGCAGAACCAAGGAGAAATTTGTATACAGTTTCAGATACAATGTATGTGTGATGACTAACTTTGATGGACTGGGCTGCTCTCAGCAATGTAAGGTTATAAGACAACTCCAAAAGACTCGTGATGGAAAGATGTCCACAACCAGAGAAAGAACTACAGAGTTTGAATGCAGATTGAGGCAAACTAATTGCTCTCTTTCTTTTTCTTGTTTTGTTTCCTCTTTCCCACTCTCCATTCCACTGGTTATAATCCTTCTTTACAACCTGACTAATGTTTAATGTGAAAGTATTTGTAGATCCTATATTTGATTGCATGCTACCATGGTGGGGAGGGAGAAGAGGGAGAGGGTGAAAATTTGAAACTCAAGGGATTGTGGAACTGAATGTTGTAAACTAAAAGTAAATAAATAAATAATAAAAAGAAAAGAAAATGAGACCTACCAGCCCTAGGTTCCACAGCCTTGTTGAGACCTTCTTCCATGAACACAAATCGTCCTCCACCAAAGTCTTCCATATAATCTGAGAGATACAGCAATGAGGTGTAATCAAAAGAACCATATGTTGTCTATAAATGAAAGAAAAGTGAATGGAATCAGATTGTTTGCTATTTATCAGTGGAAATTAAATCTCAAAAGTCATGTATAAGATTTCCCATTTCTGATTGGTCCAGATTTATCTGAAAGTTAATGAAAAAAATAATTAGCTCTCATTTTGGTAATCCTTTGCAAATATCTTTGATGGAGTGCTTGGGTGCTTGTGCTTGGATCTCAATTCCAAGATTATATTTCTCCCTAGCCTATTCTCCATAGCAATAACTCATGAATGGGCTCCAGTAAGACAAACTACCTTTCCCAATTACAAGAACAAGCTGATCTCTGAAGAAATTCTCTTGTAATAACAGAACTATCTTATAACCATAGAATTATCATGTTTTGATTCCCAAAGTTATCATATTCAATCCAGAGGTTAAGCTATAGTCATCAACTCTCAAAGATATCTTACTACAGATTTAACAGACCAAAAATACACCCCTGAGAAACTCCTTCCCCTGGTCTTCAGTAGTAAATGAAGGCAATGACCAAGGTTGTAAATTATCACCTAATTAGCTTATCTGCCAGATAATCTACTACTTTTCCTATATAAACTTTAGCATCACTCCTGTTAAGCTGCAAGTTTCTTAGGGAATGAAAGTTCCCTAAGGAGCTCTGCCCACTATATTGGAGTTACAATAAACCCTTGCCACCTTGACTTGAAGAATGCTTGAGTCCATGAATTCATTCTAGACAACCCTCTCCTGTACTTTGGGGGGTCCCTGAAATCCCCACCCCCCAACCTCAACATCTTGACCATGTAAAAGAAGGATATGATGGCAAATTCATTCCCAGGTTGGAGAAAACTGAAGAGGTCAAATGAGATCACAGCTCTATCTGAATTAATGGGGTGATGGAACCTGGATCCCTAAAAGGAAAAGACCATGTTTTTGAAAGGGACCTAGTCCCTGAATTTTCCCATACATTTCACCAGCCCAGATCACTGATGCCTCTGCCCAAGGCAAGTGGCCCACCCCTGCTGACCTACATCACCTAACTGACTTAGTTGACATCCTTTCACTGTGCTCTAGGTCCACCCCAGACTACTTGCATATACTGACCACTCCTTAATCCCATCTAGATCACCTAATTAGCTTGCCTGATAGTCCTTTCACTGTGGCAGGAGGCCTACCCCAGACTATTTACTATTCCTTAATCTCATCCATATTCTTTCACTGTTCCTTTTGTATATAAGCATCAGTCTCACTCCCAGGAAGTTGCAGGTTGACTAGGAACCCTGCTCCCTTCTATAGGCATTACAATAAACCTTGCCACTTGACTGGGAGATGGTCTGAGTGTGTGAATTCATGCCAGGTGATTCTACATTGTACCCTGACACTTTGGGTATTCCCAGCAACCCCAAACTGTATCATGAATATTTGAGTAATCTAGGTTATTCAAATGTCCTTTGTCTAGGTTCTGATTTATAGCTAAATTTTTGCTTTATTCAAGCCAAACACTTCTACTAAAATGATTAGAAAGTTGAGATCAATGATAAATCAAGACAATACATTTCTCTATAGTTGCTATTAAGTACAAATAAAAGTCAAAAGTTTTAATGGAGAACATTTCTCAATCTATTCACTTGACAAACATTTAATAAGTGAATACTCTGTGCAGTCGTAGTTGAAAGTGACTTCAGAAGTTGTGTAGATTAACCCCCTTTATTGAAACTGAGACCCACAAACTGAGACCAAGTTCAGAAAAGTAGAAAGTGGATTCAAACTCAAGTCCTCTTACTCCTATTCCAGTGTTCTTTTCATGAAAAGTTACAATCATGTTTCTTCAGAGCTAGCAACAATCCCAAATGCTTAAAATACACACAACACACACACACACACACACTCTTCCTTAAAAATACAGAATTGGCAATTGCTTATGTAGTATGAGTTGCTAGACAAGGATTTTCATTGATTGTCATTACATCTTTACATATCATCTCATCTTCATTTTGAAGGGACTTTGCCTCGAGAGAGAAGAGTGAACAGCCAGAGGATTCAGAGACAAAATAGACCCACAAGAAGGGAACTGTTTACTGCTCTATTAAGAGCAGGGGTGGACTTTGGAAGAATAGATGGTATTCCAACTGAAGAGCTGTATAAGCTGTACCAAGAAAAAGTACTTAACATTAGAATGAACAGGGAAGCAGGAACCACCCCTGCAGGTACTCCTGAATCTGAATCTTGTACCCATATGTGCCCCATCTTCAGGGAGAATAGGATAGGCTGAGCCCCAGCCCAGATTAAAGAAATATACAGAAGAGATTGCAGACCCCATATTGGTTTAACAATATATTGGAAGAATGGATCAACTACTATGACTAGGGCTCGATACTGGGGCTGAGGCCACACTTATCTATGGAAACCCTGATAAGTTTAAACATGGAACTCCTATTACCATCACAGGTCTAGGAGGGGCTGAAATATCAGCCAGACAAGTTAAAATAACAATGAAAATTGGGCAATTACCTAAGAAAGAATGTACTGTGGTTGTTGTACCCATTCCTGAATACATCATTGGAATAGATATATTGAGAGGCATGACTCTGAATTTACCTGAAGGGAGATAACAATTTGCTGTAAGGAAGAGAGGAATTAATACAGTTTTAGTGGGAAAAATAAAAATGGACCCAATCACTTTACCTGAACCTTCTGAAATAATTACTTTAAAACAGTATCGTGTGCCAGGTGGGCAAGATGAAATTACCACTACTATAAAGGAATATGTAGAAGCAGGAGTGTTAGTCCCTACAACCACACAATGGAATAATCCTGTCTGGCCAGTAAGAAAATCAGATGGGACGTGGAGAATGACCATGGATTATAGACAATTGAATAAGGTGACTCCTCCTTTGTATGCTGCTGTTCCAGATACCATCACCTTAATAGAAAGGATCCAGAAATATGATGGGACTTGGTATTCAGTTATTGACTTGGAAAATGCCTTCTTCAGCATCCCAACAGACCTTAAACAATGGGACCAGTTTGCTTTCACTTGGCAGGGTAGACAATATACTTTCACTCGCTTGCCACAAGAGTACATATATAAGCCCCACTATTTGTCACAGGATTGTGGCTGAACAGTTGGATGAATTAAAGCTACCTGGTGTACAGCTTACCCACTACATTGATGATATCATGATACAGGGAAAAGATGCAAAAGAAGTGGAGAAGAGTTTGACCCTTCTAATTGAGCATATGGAAAGTAAAGCGTGGGAAATTAACCGTGCAAAGGTTCTAGGACCAGCTCAAAATGTAAAATTTTGGGGTATACAATGGAACAAGGGGCTACGAGAGATCCTTCCACAAGCCCAACAAAAGATTGAGGATTTTCCTACCCCTACCAATAAGAAGGAGGCCCAAAAGTTCATAGGATTGTTTGGATACTGGAGGCACCACATTCCACATTTGGGACAGATTTTGAAAACTTTATATAGAGTCACACGGAAGAAATATGAATTCAATTGGGTACTTGAGCAGAGTAAAGCTTTTGAACAAGCTAAGGCTTACATAGATTTGTGGCCCATGCAAAATGGTCTAGTGGAATTACAAGTGACTATACAAGATGATTATGCAAACTGGAGCTTATGGCAAAAACAACAAAGCTGAAATCTTCCCTTGGGATTTTGATGTAGGAAACTCCCTTCATCTGGAGTCCAGTATATACCTTTTGAAAAGCAGTTGTTAGCTGCATATTGGGCTTTGGTGGAGACTGAACAACTGACTCTGGGCCATAAAGTGATATTAAAATCTGGAATCCCGATTATGACCTGGGTAATGAGTACCCCAGCTTCTCATAGAATTGGACATGCCCAAGAAGTTAGTATAATCAAATGGAAGTGGTATATTCAAAATAGAGTGAAAACAGGCCAAAGCAGTCTCTGCTCTACATGAATCTGTAGCAAACATAGAAATTGAGAGGAATGACACAACCCCTGAGCCAAAGCAACAGTTGGTACAGTCCTCTGTGAAATGGAATGAGGGATATGATACATTAACTGAGGAACAAAAGAGATATGCATGGTTTACTGATGGGACAGCAAAATATTTGGGCCAAAAAAGACACTGGGAAGCAGTGGCCTATAACTCATGCACTAGAAGGACTTTGGAAAGTACTGGGATAGGTGGAAGTAGTCAATATGCTGAATTTAAGGCAGTACATCAAGCCATCAAGATAGAACAAGGAGGACAGTGTCATATATTCACTGATTCATGGGCAGTAGCTAAAGGGCAGTAGCTAAAGTAAGCTACATGGATGCCCATGTGGAAAAATCAAAATTGGGAAATTCATGGCAAACAAGTCTGGGGCAAAGAATTATGGGAAGATATCTGGAACATGTCTTTGGTCACTGACCTGTCAGTTTTTCATGTAGATTCTCAGGTGGCCCGCACCATGCCAGAACGTGAGTACAATGCTCATTCTGATCAGCTGGCAAAGATTGCTGCTGAACATATTATCCCTACTTGGACAACAACTGATGATCCGGTATTAGCAAAATGGGTCCACCAAACAGCAGGCCATTTGGGGATCCAGGCCACACACCAGTGGGCACAAGATCAAGGTATTAGTATCTCTCATTCACCGTTAAAACAGATAGCAGAAGAATGTCATATATGTCAATTGGAAAAGGAGCAAACTGTTCCTCGGGTAGTAACTGGAGAGATGGCAAGAGGAAAAGTCCCAGCCCAAATCTGGCAAATAGATTATATTGGTCCACTACCACTAGATAAAGGATGCAGATTTATATGTACTTGTGTTGACACCTATTCAGGTGTACTATTGGCTTGTCCTTATAAGAATGCAACCCAGAAAAACACTTGTAAAACTCTAGATCTCATAAGTCTATATTATGGAACCCCAATGCAGATTGAATGTGACAATGGGTCACATTTCAAAGGTAATGAAATGAAGAAGTATTGTATACTAAACAATATAGAATGGATATATCATATTCCATATTGTCCACAAGCATCTGGGTTAATTGAAAGAATGAATGCATTACTGAAAGAACAGTTAAGGAAGTTCCAATAATTCATACCAACACTGGAAGGATAATTTGTTCATGAGGAAGTACACCAGAATGATGACCCCCAATCTGCAAATTAGAAAACAACAAACACATAAGATCCCAAATATTGAGTATTGGACCTTGAGGCCAGATGTCCCAGCACCGTACCCAGGAACACCTGGTTCAGTGGGGTATGATTTACATTGTTTAGAGGACTTTTGGTTGGACAGAAAAGAAATAAGAAAAATCTCCACTGGGATATGCATAAGAATCCCTAAAAATCACTTTGGACAGATTTTACCCAAATTAGGATTAGCAGCTCAAGGAATACATGTATTGGCTGGAATGATAGATTCTAATTATCAAGGAGAAATTGTTATAACATTCCATAATTTAGGTGAAGGGCCCATACGGATTCATAAAAATGATAGTATAGTTCAAGTGATTATTGTTCCTTGTAAAACAATACCACTTATAAAAACTGACCTTCCTTCCAAAATAACTGTCAGAGGAACGGAAGCATTTGGTTCTACTGATAGAATAAAATTGGGAGCTAGAGTATGGGTAAAACAGAAGCCAGATGATGTTCCAAAGGTTGCAGAGATTATAGTACATGGGAGGGATAACATTGTAACTATTGTTTATTCTGGAGAAGATGATTACAAAATTGTACCCTTGACTCATTTATTCTACCGTGAGTGAGGCTACAATAGTCTGGTTATTGTCTCCTTGCTTCTTCTTGGCTTTTTGTCTGTTCACCTTGTTTGCTAGATTTATTTCTGCAGGCTTGGTATCCTCCACCTGTAGATGCCTGATAGCTTAAGCTGGATGTCACCCCCTGTCTGCAACTGTGATGTGTCACCCTTGGACCTGGAATCAAGCATATTAAGAACTGGCCTTTCAGCAGCAAGTAGCCATGGAAGAAGAGATCTTCACCCCTTATCCCAAGATTTTGGGGCCCCATTTCTTCGGGGTGGGGGGAATGATGGGGAGCTTGTGCTCAAGCCCCACCCTAAAATATGGTTTTCTGTGTTTATTGTGTGCTATTCTTGTTATATTGTTGTGAAATTCTGTTGACACCAGTTATTCCTAATGTATTTTTGCCAAGTAAGGGACATGAAAGATCTTGGGGCTGAATGTAAGGGTTATGGGATTTAAAGATCTTCCATGCCCCATTGGACTTGCTGACATAGCAGGAAGGGGTGGGGCAAGAGGAAGTGGAAGCCAAGCTAGAGTTCTTGTGGTGACTGGCAGTGGTGGCAGCAGCAGCAGCAGAGGCAGCAGCAGCAGTAGCGGAAGCCGCTAAGGTGAGCGTGAACCCCTTTTTTAGCCAGCCAGAATTTCTGCTAAGGACTCCTGCTGAGGACTGCCAGGGGCCGGAGCTGGACGCTGAGTAGTTGCTGTGAGTGGGGAGAGGAGGACCTTTGCCTGAGGTAGCCTGTTCTGTTTTAAAGGCTTGAGAATGTGGGTGCTTTCTACTTTATCTACCTGTGCCAATTTCATAATTACTCTGATGGCTTTGACGACTCAGTTATTTGGTATTTTAATAAATGTTCTATCTTTATCCCCCATATAGAGAGCCTGGTATATTTTGTGATTAATAACCATATCAGCATATTTATAATTGCCACAGGCATTGTGGATATTGCATTGCTGATACATTTAACTAAGTCTTTAAACCCAAATCACTGCAGTTGTCACTGAATAATCAATAATAGCCCCTAACCCAAGCCTTGGTAGAACCCAAGCCTTATTTAGAATTTGAATGTAAATAAACAATTGTTTTCTGTACAGGCCAGAAACTTAGAAGGTCTACAGCTCCCTGACAAATATCTTTTAATGGGAAATTGGGCCATCTCTCGTCTCAATTCTTACCTAGACCTCAGTCATTGAATGGGCATGGCCTCAGACAAGCTGAGACCTGGGAAAGACTTTAATTTAGAAAGGCCAAGGTCACCCACTGCATCCTGGGCCATAGCCAATTATCTTGACTTTTGTCTTGCCCCTGGACTTTGATGACTGGAGGAGTGAGGCTGATGACTCTACAGCGGCTCTCCCTTGCTTGAATACAATTCTCTTGCAAGTCAAGACATCACTCCCATGATGTCACTGGTCATCTTAGAGAAAGAAGGACAAACAACAGCTGGTCATCCCCCATGCCTGGAATGTATACCCTCTTAACCTTTGTTTCCTTTAGGACACAGCTCAAGCATCATCTTCTGAATGAAGCTACCATAAAAACCAGTATGTATCAGCATTCCTTCTCCTTCCCTCCCCAATATCACCCCTGCACTGGCTGCATTCTCTTTCTTTCCCCTATCTTGGTGAACCAACTCAATTCTATACTATTCTCTTAAATTGCCTGCCCCCTTGTCTCATCACCAATCATGCCTTACCAAAACCAAAGCCTAGATTCCTGCCATCATCTACCTCCTTTATCCTGATGCACATGCTGCTGAATAGAGCTGGAGGAAATAATGAAACTGTGCTGACTGGGTCCATGTCCTCCTCCTCTTCTGGATGTCCCCGGGAGCTCTGATTTACCTTCTCCTAAGTCTAGATGAATGGTTTTTCTAAGTATTAATTCCTTGCAGATAATATCCATTTTAAGGTCTTCTTCTTATCTTCTACCATAGGAACATTCATCAATAGTTCTCCCTCCTACCAGTTGGTCAACTGTCATTCAACTATCAGTTAATAAGTATCTACTATGCTCTAGGCACTGTTCTAATCTTATTTCCCACCTGGATGTACTACTTTAGGCATTCTTTGACATCATCATGCCCCAGGAACCTCATCATTTGCAAACTTCATCATACTGCAAGATTTGATCTACCTTAGTACTCATATCTCATCACTACCTGCTGCCCTTCTAATTAGAAATCAGGGCCATGAATTCCAAAACCTCTATTTAAGGAGGTGACAGCATAGACATCTCCTCACCAGGTATAAATAAGGAAACACAAAAATGTCCTCCCCCACACACACCTTATCAATATGAGGATGCCAGTATTCATCATGAGTTGTCTTGGCCTCCGTACTGTTTATCCGGGAGAAGAAGGTAGGCTTTGTCAGATATATGGATGAAATGTTGATATCAAAAGCTTGACCAATTGTGTGTTGAATTTTTTGCCTCACATCACTGTAAATAAAACAACAGACTTTAAAAACAAATTTCACATGCAAAGTAAATATTTTAATTATCTTTAACATGATTCACAACAAATAATTTTATCAGGATGGAGAGGAGTTCCTGGTAAAGAAAGTCCCTACTATACTAATGTAGATCTGCAACTATAAGAGTCTTTGATACTTACTTGGCACACTGAGTAACACTGAGGTATTAATTGATTAACCAAGGTTCATAGCCAGTATGTCAAGCTTTTCTGACCCTGCAGTCAGAAACATCCATTATGTTACTCTGCTAGGCACACACTGGATACTAAACACTGACTTACATCAAGTTATGTTCCTGGCAAATATGCTGTAAGTCAAAATTATATAAATGGAATCTGATTTTCCCCTAGGAAAAAATAGTGTCATAAAGAAGTGGTGATGATGGGGTGCTTGTGCTTGAACCCCAGCTTTAGAACCATACCTCTCCTCAGTCCAAAGACCATATCTCTGGCAATAACTTATGAGCGGGCCCTAGGGAGGCAAACTATCTCTCCCTGATACAAGGACAAGCTGACCTCTATAGAATTTCCCTGGCATAAACAAAGCTATCTTGTAACAAACCCAAAACATACCCCTTTAGAAACCACACCCCTTCCCCTGCCCCCCAGGGTTTCCAGTAGTCAATGATGCCTGTGTCCAAAGTACAGAAACTATCTGTTCACCACCTAAATAGCATACTTGGCACATCAGTCACAGCAGTTTTTCTATATAAGCTTTAGCATAACTCCTGACAGGAGTTATGCTAAAGTTCCCTAAGGAGTTCTGCTGGCCATATTATCATTACAACAAACTTTTTGCCACTTGACTAGAAAACTGCTTGAATCCATGAATTCTTTCCAGACAACTCCATGATGAACCTCAATATTTTGAGGTCCCTGCACCCGTAAAACTATATCATTTAATAGTACCCAACATGGGGCATGTCTGAGGTCTCAAGCCCTCTCCCAGACAAGGTAAGCCCTCCCCTTCCCCTTCCCTGTAGTTGGGTGTAATTCCATGCACAGAAGCTTTCCAGAAGAACTGCTACTGTGAACAGCTTTTTTTAAGGTCCCAATTACTCAGTATAGTGATCACTCTATTCCATAACAAAAGCAAAACATCCATGGAAAATCAAGGTACAGCATAATTCAAAATACAGCATTCACCATATTTCAACTTATCCCAGAAAATCACAATATAATATTCACAACATAGTCTCAAAGTAAAATAGTCACTCTTAAGTTAATTCAATCAGTCACAAAGTAGTCACTCTTAAGTTAATTCAGTAAGTCACTTATCAGTGGTATCAAAGTACACAGTCAAAGTCTTCCACTCTTGGGGAAAAGTCTTGATTAACTCAATTAGTCACTTATCAGTAGTCTCAAAGTCTTCCACTCTTGGGGCAAAGTCTTGATTAACTCAAATCAGCCACTTATCATAACAATAGTCAAAGTACTCAAAGTACAATCAGTCACTTATTCAGTAAAGTCTTACTAAGTATCATACACAAAACCCTCCACCCTTTAGATCACTAGCAAACTATAATTCCATAATTACTCTGTACCCAAGGAGAGGTCTTTTCTTCATCTTGACTTGGGGCCTGTTCTCATATTCCCTGGATCCCCTTCCATGGTCCCAGATTCTACCTGGATTCAATGGCAGACAGCTACCAGCTCTCTGGGCAGGTCCTGCTCCACACTGGCATTCACAGGGTCTGGTCCATGTCAGTTCCTTCACCATTTTTGCTCCAAGGAATTCAAGGCTCAACCAAGCCACAAACAAAGTCTCAGCATCCCAGTCATGCTTCAGTCACCTGGGCTCCTGGCTCTGGGCTCCTGGGATTTTGTTCAGAAGAAGCTCCACCACCACCACAAGTTCTCAGGACTAAGTTTTCCATTCTTCTGTAGCTGTTCTGCCACCAGATCTCAGTCTCAAGGAAATTCTGACTATGCCTCTCTGGGGTCCCTCCTATATACACAGCATTACCTATTTCACTTTCTTCAGCCAACCCCTTCCTGTTACATCAGTTAACAGGAGACAGGAGTTCGTACCTTCTCTTCCCCCAATCAGAGGCTTGATCAGTTACTAAGTGTTAAGTACCTGCTACTTTTGCCAACACAAAGGGATCTTCAAATTCAAAATTACATTACCATTACATTGGGTCATCCCACAAACACCTAGGGAGGTTTGTGAAGAGGACTTTGAGTCAGGCCTGCCATAGGCTCTGGGTTGGGCCTCCAACAGGCCCTTGGCAAAATTCCCTCTTGATAAGAGATGCCTTGTTTTGGGAACACATATGGTCAATCCCCTCTCTGGCACACCAGTAGAGTTGTGACTACAGGCACTTATTGGTTTCCCTTTCTCTTTAAGGTATATAGGCAAAAAGATGGGCAAATTCCCCCCTATACTTGAGGATCTGCCCTTAGGTTATCTTTTACAGATCTGGAAAAAGTTCAGTCTCCAAGACCTTAAAAAGGAATATCTTGCCTGCAATCTAGAGGACCAAGAAAAAAAAATGTCTGATTTGTGAAGGGGATTTATGACAGGCCTCTCTGAGCTTTTGGATTCTCTCCATCATTATCTGTATCATTCTGTTCCGTGTTTGTGTCTCTGTGGTACAAGTGAATGTCTGTGTGTAATCTGACACACTGTAGGGTTTAAAATGCAGCCAGTCAGTCAGTCAGCAAGAGAAGTCTCTAAGGGCAGCAGCTGGACTTTTCTTGGAATGCCTCTTTCTCTTTCTCTCCCTCTCTCCTTCCCTTCCTGATTGCAGGAGCCTCAGAGCAGTGGGTAGATGGGAGAGGAAGAAAGAGAAAAATACTTTGTAATTTAGGTATATGATTGATAAAGGCAAGTAAAGGAGGATAAGAGAAGCGTCAGATTAGAATTAGAAAGAAATAAGATATGTGTAGTATTAAAGGGGCTTTAATTAAAGTCTACCAGAGAAATAATTATTTTGAAGGACAGGCAAGAAATGGAATGCAGAGCATGGGTAGAAAGAAAAAGGAATGAAAGGAGCACAGGTAGAAAGAAAGTCATAATCTATTTGCATAAACACTGTGAACAGAGGGCTTGAGAGTAAACAGTTTGGAAACTTCTGGGAAGAACCAAGTTTTGAATGTGGAGGGATGGACAAGGAAAAAGAAAGGGGGAACATTTTCCCCTCAGATCAAAGAGAAGCAGGTTGACTAGCACTTAACCATTTCCTGCCTTACTTAAAGAGAAAAGTTTTTGTCTATCAGGCACAATCAAAAGGTAACTGATGACAGCAAAACTATACTGGTGGGGGACCTCAACCTCCCCCTCTCTGAACTAGATAAATCTAACCACAAAATAAACAAGAAAGAGGTTAGGGAGGTGAACAGAATTTTGGAAAAGTTAGACATGGCAGACCTTTAGAGAAAAATGAATGGGGATAGAAAAGAATATACCTTTTTCTCAGTAATACATGGCACCTACACAAAAACTATTCATGTACTAAGGCATAAAAACCTCACAATCAAAGGTAGAAATATTTAATGCATCCTTTTCAGATTATGATGCAATAAAAATTATATGTAATAAAGGACCATGGAAAGATGGAAAGATTAATTGGAAACTAAATAATCTAATCTTAAAGAATGAGTGAGTCAAATAATAAATCACAGAAACAATCAATAATTTCATCCAAGAGAATGACAATAATGAGCCAATATACTAAAACTTATGGGATGCAACAAAAGCAGTTCTTAGGGGAAGTTTAATATCTCAAAAGGTAATTGAATCCATTCTGATCTTATTTTAAGTGAAATATGTCTTTCCTAAATTGATGTCTAAAATAAATCAGAATTTATTTGTCTGTGTAAGGTAATTTGGAAATGCATTCAACAAGACTGAAATCACCTAATCGGTAATGGGTTTGTTTCAAATACGGATATATCAAATATAAATAAATCAAATACATAATTCAAGTAGGTCAACTTTTATATTAGTGCCAGAAAGTATGTGGTTTATATCAGTACAGAGGGAAAATATAATGAGATGAACAGGCAGCCCCCTCTCTGGGGTCCCTGTTGACTCTTCTTATTTTGTAAACATGCTAGGTCTCTGGAAATCATCTGTGTGGGCAAGGTCATCAGCCCCAAGAAAAATAAAATTGCTTGGGTTAGGAGTTCCTGAACAATGGACTTAGTTTGCTGAGAATTTGAAAGTTCCCTAAGGAACTCTGCCCATCATAGTATTGTTACAATAAACTTTTTGCCACTTGACTAGAAGACTGCTGAAGTCCACTAGTTCTTTCCAAACAACTCTGCCCTGAACCTTGGTATTTTGAGGTCCCTGAACCCCTAAAATCGCATCAGTGTGGTATAGTGTAAAGAATACAGTCTCAGAGTAAAAATAACAGGATTCCACACAGGGTTCTCCTTGTTAGTATATCAACTATTTGGTCTTAGGCCAATGACAATTCCTGAATCTTACTTTCCATATAGGTAAAGTATGGGTGCTTGCTGGAAGGAACAATGAAATAATGTATGTACGGAGCGGAGTCAAGATGGCAGAGTAAAAGCAGGACCTCCCCACTGCTCCTGCTTCCACCTTCCCCAATCCATGTAAAAAGGGGACTCTAAACAAACTTTGGAGCTGCAGAACCCACAAAATGACACAGAGAAGCTAACCCCTCACTGAGGACAGCAGGGCAGCGCTCTGGGAGGCGAGCCCAGACCCACGCCAAGGCTTTAGCCCCAGGGCGGGCCTGACCAGCTGAGGCCGGAGGGACTCCAGAACAGCAGCAGCTGTGGCCGTTTCCAGATTTATCAACACACAGATGCGAAGGACAAAGTGAGAGGTCAGAGCAGTCTGGACTTTGGAACCAGTAAGTGGGAGTGCGTGGCTTTTGCCCCCCAGGGCGAGGAGCTGCTGAGGCCCCGGCACAGCCAGCCAGCTCCATGTGGCAGCTTCAGCTCCTGGCCTGCAGAGTGTAGGGGGACCAAGCACCAGTCTGAGGGGTAATCGCTCTTGCTTTAACCTGCTTGGATCTGGATTGTAGTATAGGGTGGAGGTCCTGGGGTGTATGTCCAGCTTGCCAGAGTGTGTGGAGACCTCAGAGAGGGTACCCATCTAATACCTCCGGCAACTGAGAAAACCCCAGTGTTTGGGAGGAAAGCTCCCCTGTCTGGTGGCAGAGTCCTACTGTGGCAAAAAGCCCAGGGGTCAAGTGACTGAGGGGCAACATGACCAGGTAAAGGAAACAAAGCAGACAGAAGATTCCAACATTACACTCCTATTTTGGGGACAAGAAGGAGCAAAGCATGGAACAGGAGGAAGACAGTGAAATCAGAACTCCTGCAACAAAAGCTTCAAAGGAAAATACAAGCTGGTTACAGGCCATAGAGGACCTTAAGAAGCAGATAAGAGAAGTGGAGGAAAATTTGGGAGGAGAAATGAGAAGGATGCAAGAAAATTATGAAATGAGAGTCAACAGCCTTACTGAAGAAAATAACACTTCAAAAAACAGACTGACTCAAATGGCAAAAGAGGCTCAAAAAGGCAATGGGGAGAAGAATGCCTTAAAAAGCCAAATTTGCCAGATGGAAAAAGAATCTCAAAAGCTCAATGAGGAGAATCATGGCTTCAGAATTAGATTGGAGCAAATGGAAGCTAATGACTTTATGAGAAACCAAGATGCTGTTAAACAGATCCAAACAAATGAAAGAATAGAAGACAATGTGAAATATCTCATGGGAAAAACCACTGACCTGGAAAATAGATCCAGGAGAG
>NW_027187380.1:28817811-28908473 GCF_028583685.1 Petaurus breviceps papuanus | reverse complement strand
GTGGGGGGGGGAAGGGAAAGAGAGGGGGGATGATGAAAGGGAGGGCAGGCTGGGGGCAGGGAAGTTGGAAGCACCCACTTTTGAAAAGAGACAGGATCAAAGGGGCGGCCAGGTGGCTCAGCGAGTAAGAGCACCGGCTCCAGTGTCGGGATGACCGGATCAAATCTGGGCTCAGATCCTCAGCACCACACCCAGAAATAACTGGCCGTGTAACCTTGAGCAAGTTACTTAACCCCAATTGCTTAAAAAAAAAAAAGAGACAGGATCAAAGTAGAGAATAGAACAAGTGGGAGGGAGGGAAATATAGTCAGTCTTTTAAAATATATCTACTATGTTATTGTTTTGCATTAGCCACACATGTACATCCTATACTGAACTGCTTGTCTTCCTAGTAAGGGTGGGTGACAAGGGAGGAAGGAATGAATCTGGAATTCAAAGTTTTAAAATCAAATATTCAAATATGTATGTATTTATATATATGTGTGTGTGTACACTATTATCGATACTATTTTACATGTAATTGGGAAATAAGATATACAGGCACTGGGGCATAGAGATCCACTGGAAAAGTCGAAAGGGGTATGGGAAAAAATATGGGAGAGAGCAGATTGGAGGAGGGGATATCCTGTGGGACTGCTATTTTGGGATTTTGGGGGGTGGGTAGGGGAAAAACGGGGAGAAAATTTGTAACTCAAAATCTGGCGGAAATGAATGATGTAAATCAGAAGTTAATAAAGCATTAAAAAAAAGAAATAATGTATGTAAAAGTGCTTTTAATAACAAATTACCTTTACATATACCTATACCTATAAGCTATTATTTATAATAGAGGAATGGTTTTAAAGATCACTTTATTTACTTTTAATTGATCCCTTTGTCTGTAACATTATATACATTTAAAAAATATATTTTCCTGCCATACCCACTGAGCCTTACCTTGTATAAAAATTTTTTTTAAAGAGGTGGGGAAAGGTCATTCAGCAAAACCAACCAACATATATAGAGTTTATAATATTTCACACCCATAGATTCTTACCACTGCAAAGGGAGGGAGCTGCATTTTCTCATTTCTTCTCTAGAGCAAAGCTTGGTCATTGTAACTATCTAGTGTTCAGTATTGTTCTTTCCAGTTAATATTGCTGAAGTCACTATGTATATTATTTTCTTAACTGAACTTCTACTAACTTCACTCTGTATCATTTCATCTTTATGACCCTACCCTTGATTCCTATGTCACTTTGTATCTGCCATTTCTTAAAACACAATAATATTCTATTACATTTGGATAAGAATTAGTGGAGCCATTCTCCAATTGAAGATGATGACCAACTTTTAAAAGAAATTATAATAAATCCTACATTCCACTGCAAAAATATTTCCACATAATAGACACTTTTTAACTTATATTAATTAAACATGGAAACATAATAACCCATCACATAAAATCATACTGGTCTGAATAAAGGAAAACTTTTCCCACAAATCTAGTTTATATGATCAGGTTTACTTTTTGTTACCTATGTATTCTTTTTTTTCAAAACTACATATTTCTTCTTATTTTCAAAGAGACTCCTTTTAAGGAGTTTGACATATATAGCACCACGGTATAGCACACAAAATTATTATTTTATTCTGAAATTTCTGCCTCATTTTTATTGCAACAACTCAGAAGGTGAAGCAACATTGCCATCAGATCTATAGAATACATGAGAACTTACAAGTTGAGATTTTGAGAGGCATTAATACAAAGATTTAGGGAATTTAATGCTTTTTGTTGGGGGAAGAAATTGATTTGGGGATATCTGATTTCCTAAGAATGGTTCACTGCAAATTCCCCTATATTAAACAAGCTAAATAACTAATAAATTCAACAAACATATTAAGCACCTACCATGACCAAGGTATTGGGTGGGAAAAGTGGTCTTGAAGGACCATGTTATATTTATTATGGATCAAGTTATTGATCATTCTGGGGACTTTTAAGACAGATAATCTTTCTGGTTTTATATGCCATCAAAATTTACAAGCTCCTGGTACTTTGTCAATAATCATTTATTAAGTACCTACTATGTATTAGACACTGTGCTAAACACTAGTGATACAAACATTAAAAAGTATGATGCAATATCAATGTAGTGATTATCAATGTGGCATTTATAAATATGTGAGAGGGATATATACATTATGCAGCCAATAAGACCGAAGGCTAGACGTTTTGTCCTGTTCTTGCTGGCTCTCAAAAACTCCCCTATAAGAGTGGGAACTGTGGCAGAGGAAAAACAGTTACAGTTGTGTCCATAGGCCAAGACCATAAGAAAGAAGCCCAACAAGGTAACAACCTTATGAAGTAATAGCAGAGAAATTTAATCCCTAACTTATCCACTAAGTACTTTCCACCATTATCCCTCATTTTGTTGCAGGGCAAGCAAACTCAATATAATAGCTTAGGATTTGAGATATCCTCACTATTGATAATGCATGGTCTCCTTTAGCAGGCTTTTCATGATTTTCTTACATCATTCTCATTTCTCTTCCCAGTTTTCCCTCTACTTCTCTTATCTGATTTCCAAAATTCTTCTTGAGCTCCTCCATGGCCTGCATAGTTCATAGTTCCTCCATGGCCTGACAAGTTCATATTTTTCTTGGAGGCTTTTGAAGCAAGAGTTTTGATTTTGTTGTCTTCTTAGTTGTTCTATGTATTGATTGTCTTTGTCACCAAAAAAGGATTCTATAGTTTGATTTCACTTCCTCTATTTGCGCATCTTGCCAACCAATTACTTGACTTTTGAGCTCTTTGCCATGGAATAACTCTGTTTCCAGAGTGGAGAGTACTATGTCCCAAATTTCTGAGGTTTTGTGCAGCTGTTGTCAGAGCTTATTCTAGGCACCTACCTCAGAACTGTGAGGAAGACTGCCTCTCCACAGCCTCAACAAGCTCTGCCATGCCAGCGCATCCAAGCAGGGCAAGGCAAGAGAATCCTGCCTCTGTGCCAGCAAAGAGATTTCTGCAACTGCCCTCTGGTCAGCCACTTGGTCCCCTCATGATTTGTGGGCTAGGAGCTCCAGAAGCAGCTACACAGCAGCAGCTGCAGCCACTGCCACCTCTGCTACCCTGGGCTTTTCTCACCCAGTTCCAACAGTTTCCCCACTGACCTTTTACTTTCTCTTTGGTGCTTATGGGTTGAGAAGTCTGGAAACTGCCACAGCTGCCAGTGATTCCCTCTCCTGAAGTCTGCTCCAGCTGGTCTGTGTTGCCAGTCTGGGCCAGCGTAGCCCATGGGGGATTGCACTCCACTCCCAGTCTGGTGAGACAGACCCTTCCTATTGGCCTGCCAGGCTGCCTTCAGCAGGAGATTTGTTTCTCTCTCTCACTTTGTGGATTCTGTAGTACTAAAATTTGTTTAGAGTAATTTTTTACAGGTATTGGAAGTGGTTGGAGGGGGGAGCTCAAGCAAGTTCCTGTTTTTACTCTGCCATCTTGGCTCCCTCCATTCCTATTTTCATACTAAAAATTTTTTTCCCATATAAAAAGTATTTTGGATAAATGCATACTTTCATATTTTGGTATTTTACAAGGGGAAATAACAAAAATCAGAATTTCCTCTTAGAACCACAACTAATATTATATGGAACACAGCAGGAACTGTAAGGCTAGATCATTAACAAAATACATGGTAGAATTACAGAAGAAAATATGGGATACAAATATTTCAAAAATAATGGATTCAATCCATTAAACTGGATAGATTTAAAGACAAATTTTATGTATCTAATAAAGGCAAACACACAAAAAAATCTGAATCAAATTACCAACTCTGAAATTCAAAATAAAGTAACAAGTCTAGGAGATTCTTTTACCTCACATTCTCACCAGTATAAAAAATATTATTGCCAAACTTAAGATTTTAAAGTTAGGGCATGAATGCACATGCATCTGTGTGTGTGTGTGTGTGTGATCTCACATAGATCAGTTCACATTCACAGTTGAATTTGTGAATGTGTATTACCAAAAACAAATTACATAATTTTATTTCTAAGTAGCTAGAAGATCATAGATCATTAGAGGAAGATAAGAAATTTAGATAATATGTAAGCTGTCACTAATATATTCCTTATTCTCTGGATCAATTTCCAGTCTCATCAGTGTAATCTAGTGCAAATCCACTTTTAATAGTCAGAACATTCTTTTTACAAAGATCACAAAGAAATCATCTTAAATTTGATCTGTGGCTAATTGTCCACCAAAAAGACATGTATTCAAAGACATATGCCATATTTCTTGAATTGCCCCAATACAGACAGCTTAAACATTTAAACAAGAAGATTTTTGTAGAGCCTTTGCTTTTACTTCTTTGAATTATTTTACCGGTATAACTGAAAATCCTCTTCTGAGAAGATATCTTGGATTTTTGCCCCAAAGTATCTGTAAAAAACAAAAATATCCTAATAAAAAGATATGAATCCCATTATAGCCTTTCTACCCATATTCCTTACTGCCTTCAAGATCACCTTTTCCTCCACTATTTAGCTAATTAATGTGGCAAAAGAAAATTCCTGAAAACAAACTTGTCCTTTAAAAAGAAATTATTTAAAGCTATCTATCTAGTGCAGTGACAAAAAAAAAAGAAGATCTCTACAAAGAACATAAAGTTTACACTAAGTAATAGTAACATTCATTAGGGTTAAGAAAAATAAATATCGGTTCCTTCACCCAACAAGAGCAAAGACATCTCGTTTATGAAAGGATGTGGAATAAATCAGTTTGGTACAATAGAAAGAACACTGAGTTTTGAGTCAGAGGATCTGGATTCAAATCCTGCCTGTGCCACTCCCAATATAGGACCTTGTCCAAGGCACTTACCCTCCCTGGACTTCAGCTTCCTCATCTGTAAAATAGGGGACTTGAAAAGGAGTCCTCTGACGTTGCTCCCAACTCTAAGTCTATGATCTTATGAATGTCTTTTGCTACCGGCACAGTCAACTCAACTAAAAACTGAACAACCCAAATTCATCTAAGATGCCCTCCTTTTTACCCATCCATCTCAGCCATTCTTCAAGGCTCAGATAGAGATGTATCTCAAAAAAGCTATGCTAAACTACTACAAACCATATCAAGCTCTCCTGTCTGTGTACTGGTACTGTATCTACACATAGTTTAACTGTTAATTGCTCTCTTTGTCTCTTCAACTAATTATAAATTACTTAAGGTAAAAGGCCAAGCCCTAATTTTTTTTTATTTCTTCAGAGCATTTAAAAAATTCTGAGCATACTATATTTGTTCAATACTTTCTAACCTTGCTCAGTCTTTTTCAATCGTGCCTAACTCTTTGTGATCCCATTTGGAGTTTTCTTGACAGAGATACTGGAGTGGTTGGTCATTTGTTTTTCCAGATCATTTTACAGATGAGGAAACTGAGGTAAACAGGGTTAAGTGACTTGCCCAGGGTCATACAGTCTGTAGGTGTCTGAGGCCAGATTTGAACTCAGGAAGATGAAAAGATGAGTCTTAGGAAGTTTATAAATGAAATTATGAGGCTATGAATTTTCCAAATTAATAAAAATGAGGTTTAACCTTAATAAAGAGGCCCATGGCTAGGAACACTGGAATGAAATACCACAGAAGTTATTTTCTGAGCAATATCTATTATAAAAATTAATTCCATTTCATATACTTCTATGACATAACAGAATGTTAGGCTGGGCATGTTTTATTATTACCTGTACAGATTTACAAAATGCTTTCCAAAAGAAAGTGCTCCAGAGTGTAAGTCTAAGATGGAAGCCTGGAAAAGATTAAGAATGAAATGAAAACTTAGTAATGAAACAGCAGAAAAAAATAATTTATTGACTCAAATGAGGGATATAAGTAGCATAACAATCTTGTTTGCATAAGAAAGTAATTATGTTTTACAATTTGGCATATACACTTGCTCATTTGCTTATTCATTATTTCCCTTTATTCAGCATTAGCTATTTTTCCTTTTCTTCCTAATTAGTATTTCCTTTAGTTGTTAATAAATTTATAGGAATCTTGTCATTCCAAACTGCAAGCTAGAAATGGAGGAAGGAGAAAGTGGCAGAGAAGTGGCTTAGATCATTCCTATTTTGATTCTAAATTTTGTTCCATAAGTCCTTTCAAAGTCCAAGTAATAGAAAAACAATTTAATCCAAAACCTAAAAGCCAATTTTGTATTTAAGACTTAGATTTCTATGGTTAAAAATTCATAAAAACTGCTAGAAGGTGTAATGGCAAGCAGAGAAGTACTTAGTGCCTTGTTTCAGCTATTTAATTATTTAGCACCTAGTTTCAGTTCAAGTTTCTTTTAAGCCTTGCCCATGATTATATCAAGTCTGACAATGTGTGTTGAATTCTCAGACTTTATTTGTGTGTCTATGTTGATTTCACAAGCAGAAGGTAAACTGATGATGGTGCTGGCAATGTGTGTGAATGTTGTTTTAGCTCTCTTGGGTTTTTGTCTTCCCAGAAACAAAAACTGTGAAGGACTTGAGGTGGACTGGATACTGTGAACTTCAGTTTGGAATGGGACCTGGATGAGCAACTGGACAAGGATCTGGACAAGGAGCTGAGAGCTGCCTACCTTTGAATCGAGGTGACAGTTGGATAGATTCAGGCAGGAACTGGACCCATGGAATCTCAGAGCCAGCCTCGAGTCAAGATGAAAAGACCTCTTCTCGGGGCGGCCAGGTAGCACAGTGAGTAAGAGCACTGGCCCCAGGGTCAGGATGACCTGGGATCGAATCTGGGCTCAGACACTTATCACCCACACAGAAACACCTGGCCGTGTAACCTTGAGTAACTTACTTAACCCCAATTGCTTAGGGGCAGCCAGTTGGTACAGTGAGCAAGAGCACCAGCCCCAGAGTTGGGATGACCTGGGATCGAATCCAGACTCAGATACTTAGCACCACACCCAGAAATAACTGGCCGTGTAACCTTGGGCAAGTTACTTAACCCCAATTGGTTAAAAAAAAAAAAAGACCTCTTCTTGGGTACTTAATGCTGACTGAGAAGATCATGATTTACTGTGACATAAGGGTAGAGAACTTTGATGTTTGTATTTTGTGTCCTTTAAGGGGGCTTGCTCCTTAAGGATAACTGAGTTAAGGACTTACTGTATGATTGTACTTTGTGTCCCTTAAGGAGGCTTGTTCCTAGGGCAGCTAGGTGGCAAATTGAATAAAGCACTGGCCCTGAAGTCAGGAGGACCTGAGTTCAGATCTAGCTTCAGACACTTGACACACTTACTAGCTGTGTGACTTTGGGAAAGTGACTTAACCCCAATTACCCCCCCCCCAAAAAAAAAGAAAAAAAAGGAGGCTTGCTCCTTAAGGATGACTGAGTGAAAGGCTTACTGAGTGATTGTACTTTGTGTCCTTTAAGGAGGCCTGCTCCTTAAGGATGATAAAGTTAAGGATTTACTGAATGATATCTTTGGTTAAAACTATGTGGCCAACTTGGTGAAAACTGAGTGGCCACTTTAGTGATAACTTGTTATAACACTGTGAATGCTATACTTTGGTTTCTGTGAATGTTTTGTTTTAATTTACTGCTGAATAAATAGAGAGTTCACTATACTATGCAATCAGAACCTTAAAGCTGTTCACAGCAGCAGTATTCTGGAAAGCTGCTTGTGCTTGGCTTTACAGAAGGGATATGGGAAAATAGATATATTAATGCATTGTTGAGTAACAAATAAACTGCTCCAAAAAGATCAAGAAAAGAGGAAAAAGATCCATATGTACAAAAATATTGCAGCAGCTCTTTCTGAGGTGGCAAAGAATTAGAAACTGAAGGGATGCCTATCAAGTGGGGGATGGCTAACAAGTTATGAATGTGATGGAATATTATTGGGCCAAGATGGTGGAGTAGAAGCACAAACTTGGCATCAGCTCTCACTCCAATCACTTCCAATACATGTAAAAAAATGACTCTAAACAAACTTTAGAGCTACAAACCCACAAAGTGACAGAGAAAAACAAATTTCCCACTGAAGCCAGCCTGGTAGGCTGTATGGAAGGGTCTTCTATAGCACTGAGCTGGGAGCAGGGCAGAATCCAGCATGAGCCATGTGGCTCTGGCCCCAGGGTGGCCACAAATAGTGGGGGCCAGAGCAGACTTTAGGAGGGTGAATCATCAGCACTGTGGAGGTTTCCAGCTTCTCAACCCATAAACACCAAAGACAAAGTAAAAGGTCAGTCGGGAACACTGATGGAACTGGGGAAACAGCCCCTAGCCCTGCAGTGAGAAGTAGCAGAGGCACAGTGGCTGTGCAGCCACCACTGCATGGCTACCTCAGGAGCTCCTGGCCTGCATATAGTAGGGGGCCCAAGCACCAGGGGTAATCGCTCTTGCTTTAACCTAGGTGGATCTGGATTGCTGTCTAGGGTAGAGGTCCTGGGGTGTGTGTCCAGCTTGCCAGGGCGTGTGGAGGCTTCAGAGAGGGCACCCCACTAATACCTCCGGCAGCTGAGAAAACCCCAGCATTTGGGACGAAATCTCCCCTGTTTGGTGGCAGAGTCCTACTGTTGCAAAAAGCCCAGGGGTCAAGTGACTAAAGGGCGACATGATCAGGCAAAGGAAACAAAGCAGACAGAAGATTCCAACATTACACTCCTATTTTGGGGACAAAAAGGAACAAAGCATGGAACAGGAGAAACACAGTGAAATCAGAACTCCTGCACCAAAAGCTTCAAAGGAAAGTATGAGCTGCTTACAGGCCATAAAGGACCTTAAGAAGCAGATAGAGAAGTGGAGGAAAAATTGGGAGAAGAAATGAGAACAATGCAAGAAAATTATGAAATGAGAGTCAACAGCCTAGCCTGACTGAGGAAAATCATACCTTAAAAAATCGACTAACTCAAATGGCAAAAGAGGCTCAAAAAGGCAATGGGGAAAAGAATGCCTTAAAAAGCCAAATTTGTCAGGTGGAAAAAGAATTTCAAAAGCTCAGTGAGGAGAATCATGGCTTCAGAATTAGATTGGAGCAAATGGAAGATAATGACTTTATGAGAAACCAAGATGCTGTTAAACAGATCCAAACAAATGAAAGAATAGAAGGCAATGTGATATATCTCATGGGAAAAACCACTGACCTGGAAAATAGATCCAGGAGAGAGAATTTAAAAATTATTGGACCACCTGAAAGCCATGATCAAAGTAAGAACCTAGAAATCATCCTCCAGGAAGTTCTCAAAGAAAACTGCCCTGATATTTTAGAACCAGAGGGCAAAACAGAGGTTGAAAGAATCCACCGATCACCTGCTGAAAAAGATCCTAAAAAGAAAACTCCTAGGAATATTATAGCCAGGTTCTGGAATTCCCAGATTAAGGAGAGAATATTACAAGCAGCCAGAAAGAAACAATTTGAATATTGTGGAAACACAATCAGGATAACCCAGGATCTGGCAGCTTCTACACTGAGGGATTGAAAGGCTTGGAATATGTTATTCTGTAGATCAAAGGAGCTGGGATTAAAACCAAGAGTCACCTACCCATCAAATCTGAGTATCATGGTTCAGGGGAAAACATAGTCATTCAGTGGAATGGAGGACTTTCAAGCATTCTTGCTGAAAAGACCAGAGTTGAATGGAAAATTTGACATTCAGATACAAGAAGCAAGAGAAGCATGAGAAGGTAAAAAGGGAAAACAAATCATAAGGAACTTATCAAAGTTGAACTATTAACATTCCTACATGGAAAAACAATAATTGTAACTTATGAAACTTTTCTCAGTAGTTGAAGGGAATAGAAATATATATGAGGGTATATGGGCATATGAATACATATGTGAATGTGTGTATATATGTTTACAGGTATATATAGATAGAGGGCATAGGACCAATTTAACAGGATGGGATGATACTTAAAAGGTGAAATTAAGAGGTGAGAGAGGAATATAATGAGAGGAGATGGGGAGAGACAAAATGGGATTAACTATCTCATACAGAAGAGGCAAGGGGAAATGGTTACAATGGAGGGGAAGAATAGGAAGGCAAAAGGGAATGGGTCAACCTTATTGCCATTGAATTTGGCTTGAGGAGGGAATGAAATACACACTAAATAGGGTATCTCACCCTACAGGAGAGTAGGGTGGAAGGGGATGAGGGGGGGATGATGGAAGGGAGGGCAGGCTTGGGTGGAGGGAAGTTGGAAGCACCCACTTTTGAAAAGAGACGGGATCAAAGTAGAGAATAGAACAAGTGGGAGGTGGGATAAGAGGGAAAGAAATATAGTCAGTCTTGGGGCGGCCAGGTAGCACAGCGAGTAAGAGCACTGGCTCCAGTGTTGAGAAGACCTGGAGATCAAATCCTGGGCTCAGACACTTAGCACCCACCCAGAAACACCTGGCCGTGTAACCTTGAGCAAGTTACTTAACCCCAATTGCTTAGGGGTGGCCAGGTGGCTCAGCGAGTAAGAGCACCAGCTCCAGTGTTGGGACGACCTGGAGATCGAATCCCAGGTTCAGACACTCAGCACCACACCCAGAAATAACTGGCCGTGTAACCTTGAGCAAGTTACTTAACCCCGATTGCTTTAAAAAAAAAAAATAAAAAGAAATATAGTCAGTCTTTTACAGTGTATCTACTATGCTATTGTTTGGCATTAGCCACACATGTACAACCTATACTGAATTGTTTATCTTCCCAGTAAGGGTTGGTGACAAAGGAGGAAGGGAATGAATCTGGAATTCAATGTTTTAAAATCAAATACTCAAATATATATGTATATATATATATATATGTGTGTGTGTGTGTGTGTGTGTGTGTGTGTGTATACACTATTATTAATACTATTGTACATGTGATTGGTAAATAAGATATACAGGCACTGGGGCATAGAGATCCACTGGAAAAGTTGAAAGGGGTATGGGAGAAAATAAGGGAGAGAGCAGATTGGAGGAGGGGATATCCTGTGGGACTGCTATTTTGGGGCAGTGGGTAGGGGAAAAACAGGGAGAAAATTTGTAACTCAAAATCTGGCAGAAAGGAATGATGTTAATCAGAAGTTAATAAAGTATTTGAAATATAAAAAAAATTAAAATAAAAAAATGTATTGTGTCTCATTATGAGGTAAACTTCTTCACTTATATTTGACAAATGTGTTAGAAATTCATTATAGAAGGATCATCAGTTTAGAGATAGATATATGAAACTGTAAAAATCTTCTAGTTCAAACCCCTTATTATAAAGAGGAAGAAATTGCGGCCCAGAAAGGTTAAGCAAACTGGTACAAAGTTACAGAGGTAGTAAATAGCAGAATCAGGATGTGAACTCATATTCTCTGACTCTAACTCCAATGTTTTTTCCACTACAACACTGCTTCCTTGATGCCTTCAACAGCTTAAAATTGAGACAATAGTGTGAAGAAGACCTGATTCAGTAGACTCTGGAAAATTGTCCTGCATTAGAGATCATAACAAATGATCAAATTATCCCTGCTACCTATTACACACTTAAAATACATGGCAACTAGGTGGTGCAGTGAGTAAAGTGCCGGCCCCAGAGTCAGGAAGACCTGAGTTCGGTTCTGGCCTCAGACACTTAACACCCTCACACAAAAACTAGCTGTGTAACCTTGGGCAAGTTACTTAACCCCAACTGTCCTCCAAAAGGCAAAAAAATAAAAATAAAATAAAATAGATGGCAATATCTCTCAGAATGATACAAAATATCAACTAAAGGGAGCTATCTAATTTCTAAATGTACTATGCTTTGGTTGAAGAAAAGTCATCTTTAATACTGTTAAAGTTTATATGAAACTTCATAAATTTACTGTCTATTTTATCATGTCATGTTCAACTCTCTGTGACCCCCTTTGGGGTTTTCTTGGAAAAGATACTGGAATGCTTCACCATTTCTTTCTCCAGCTCATTTTACAGATGAGGAAACTGTGGTAAACAGAGTTAACTGACTTGCCCAGTGTCACAAAGCTTGTAGGTATCTGAGGCTGGATTTAAACTGAGCAATATGAGTTTTCCTGACTCCAGATCTAGCACTCTATCCACTGTACCACCTACCTACCCTGGTACTTCCGTACTAGAATACAAAATATTTTTCACTTGTGGCTCTTTCGCCTTTATAGCAATTATTCTTATTTAATAAAGATTTATTTGGGGAATAAGTGCCAAAAGCTAAGTGAAAAAACAAAACATGTTTTTATGCAGATCTCACTTAAAAGAAGAAATGAAAGGTGACCAATACACATATAAATTTACAGTGACTACATAATAATAATGACTGGTTGGCAAACAAGTATTTCTGTGTTTCAAACCCCACACAGAGACAACCAAGAGAGAAAAAAATATTCTCTCCTTCCTGGCAGCTTTTCATTTCCTCCCAAGAAATTAAAAATTCTTTTCAAACTTTTAAAAAATCAAAACAAATCAGTAATAGTACAACTCACCCCTCCTTCAGATCCTCCTAGTGATAATGCCTTTTCAGCTATACTGTAGAGAAAGAATTTCAGATGAGAAAATATTTTTAAAATGTTTACACCACCATCTGCAATAGATATTCCTAAACAAAATATCATAATGAGCAATTTGAAGGTAACAGATTTTGTTTACTTTTTCATGACAAAGGTTATATTGATACAGACTTTTAATTAGAGAAGCAAGGTATTAAATTAGGAGAAATGAACTGGGCGAACACTTGGGTCCAAGTCCCAATTTTTCTATTTCTTAGATGTGTGACTTTGAAAAAAATAACTGAAAGCCTCAGCTATAAAATAGGAATAGCATTACTGACCTGACTACTTCACTTGACTGTTATTAATAAGAATCAAATGAAATAATGATATGAAAACATTTAAAAAACTGACAAATGCTATATAAATAGAAACATTGATACTACTATCATCTTTTTCAATTTAAATCCAAGTATGGTGCCCCAATGTGGCATGGATGCAAACTTTGGTTCAGCCACAGGTTATCCTAATGTAAAACAAGCAGATGGTACCAAATCTAGGGATGGAAAGGTCCAGTATGGGCCTGGAGACAAATGATATATTTGTTGTATCCAAGGACTAGTATTAGTTATTATTTTTAGACAAATCAATATGCATTTATTAAGAGCCTACTATATTGTGGTAGGAGAAATATCTACCAGAGTGCCTTAACATTTATGCAAGGTAAGGTTTTCATAAAGCCCTATCATAAGTAGATTCCTAGGCTAGTTTTTCCTCAAAAGGCACTGAAATTTTCCTCATGACTTGAATGACCCATAGCATTAAGGCTCAGGCCACTGATTTAAGTTCTTAGTTGTCTAAATAAAAACCTCAGCTTATGAAGAGTCAAGGGATTCTTCCTGAGGCTTCTAGTCATAGACTCACAGAATGATCAACACCAAGAAGCACACCTAAATTAAAACTGTTTCTTCAATGAGTATTCTCCCCATTCTATGGTTAAGAAACCTCCTTTTATTAACCTCTAAATATTACAAGAGTACCTCATTTCAAAATAATCTTGAACTTGAGGTACCAGCCTTAAATCGGGCTAAATAAGAGCTAAACACTAAGAATACAAGGACAAAAATGAATCAATCATTGACCAAAAAGAGCTTATGTTCTATCAGGGGAGACAATTTGCATGTTATCCAGGGATTCTAAAAGGTACCAGTGTAGAGGCAGTGTATTCAAGGCACAGGAGAGAAGAGATATAATGTTGTGTATGAATAACATCAGTAAGACCAGTATGTCTGCATCGTAGGCTATATGAAGGGTGTAATGTGTGATGTGTCTGGAAAGTTAGGCTGGAGCCAGATTATAAAGGAATTTTAATACCAAACAAAGAAGTTAAGTTCTCAGGCCATCCCCCCAAAAGCTACTTAGCCCACTAAATAACCTAATAGATAAAGTACTATAAAAATAGATCCTATCCACTGAAGAAGGGTTAGTAGGGTTAGACTAGGAAATAGATAGTTTAAGGCTGAGGAACATGAGGGCGAAAAAAATATGAGGATAAGAAAATTCTCTTAAAATAACAATGTTAAACTAGGACAACGTTCTTCCACCTTCAGAAATGTGAAAAGTTTGCCTTCATTGAGAAAAAATACAAATCAAGAAGCTTATGAAAATTAAAAAAAAATGTATAGAAACTGCTGTGAAGTGGGGGTGGGAACCATAAGGTCAGTATCAATGCTTTTCAAGAACAGTTTTATGTCCAAAATAGGACAAATCATTCAAACTGAACCCATGACTTCTCTTTCCCAGTACCAGGTAGAATACATTCAAATGTACCAACATAATTACCGACGGAGCTGTTCAGCCTCCTCTCTGGTGATTACTATGTCTGTTATGCCTCTGCCACATTTTCTAGGTGTACACCCTGGAGAAGAAAATAAAAATAAATATATAGGAAATAAAAACAAATTTTCAAAACATTTCATTGTTTTCTGATTGAATAAGCCAATAAGTTTGGGATATATTATGTGTTACAACAGCATCAGTATTTATTAGGTATTTGCTATGTAAATGGCATTTTTTTAGGACCTATGAAATTTTATAGTAGGGAGAAGAAATAAATTCCTTCTATAAAGGAGCTTACAATCCAAAGTCACTTAGTCCTTTCCCTATCTCTAGGAATTATTTCATTTAAATTATACTAGGAAAATAATGACTATCACATCCTTAGAAGAATATTTGAATAAAAGAGGTTATCAGGGTCCTTAAAAATTCAAATCACTAAGAAACCCATGTAATATCAGAAAATCTTTCCTGCCATCTAATAAATCTCTCTTGCTGCCATTTAAATAAATTTTCAGACTATATTCAGTGACAATAGTAATCAGTGGGTAACTCTGCAGTGTCTACCACTGCTTTGCCCCAAGAATTACCAAGAATAAGCAAAGGTATTATCAAGTGAAGAAGATTGGGAAATAAGCAGAAAGTCTCAAACTCCCATAGGAGTTCTAGTAGTGATGAAATCATGTTGTCTCTCTACTTCTCCTGATGCTGACAAAAACAAAACTTCATAAAAACAAAAAGCTTATCCTACAGATATCATCAGTCAAAGAAAAACTCCTGATACAATTAAAAAAAATTCTGCTACAATATAAGAGAATCAAGTGACTAAGCTAAAGAATAACAAGCTAATTCGTGAAACAGCAAAAAGATAAAATTGAGTGGATAATAAGCACATTAAAGGTATTAATCAAGGTGCCCCCCCCCAAAAAAAAAGAGAAGTGCACTAGGCAGGAAGAATGAAGAAGGGTTATCTCAGAATTGTAGTGCACAACTAAAAGTCCATAGAAACAAGAAAGGGGGAAGCAAGGGAGATGAACCTTACTCTGTCTCCCAAAGGTCAAAGGAATGAATACCCACAAACACACACACACACACACACCATCTTACGCTCTCACACACACACAGAGTTGAGTACAGAAATATATTTCATTCAACAAGGAAACAGGTAAGAAAGGAGAAAAAGGGATGAATTGGGGAGGTTAAGGAAGTGATTAGCCCTACTCAAAATAAACTCTAACTTAAGAATGTATGAAAATATTTGTAACAGTTCCATTTGTGGCAAAAGAACTGGAAACTGAAGGAATATCCATCTGCTGGGAAATGGCTAGACAAGTTTATACATACATACATGTACATATATACATATATATATATAAATGTAAAAGACTATTGATGAAAGGGATGGCTTCAGAGAAACCTGGAAAGACATGTATGAGCTGATGCAGAATAAAATTATTAGAAACAGGAGAATAACTTATAAAATGATAATATTGTAAAGACAAACAACTTTGAAATACTTAGGAACTTTGATCAGTTCTATTCTATTCTATTCTATCAGATCTATTCTAATCACAATTCTGAAGAATTCATGATGATACTATCCACCTTCTGAAAGAGAAGTGAAGTACTCAAGAGTGAAGATAGAGACTTTTTTGATGTGGCTAATACAGGAATTTGTTTTGGTCAATTATATGTGTTTGTGACCGTTTTGTTTTTCCTTTTTTTCTCAACTGTGGATAGAAGGAGGGGACATCATGAAGTAGCAAGGAAAGGTGTGCTGATCGAAAAAAAAATTAATTTTAAATTATACTAGCAAAGAGGCTATAAGAAATACATTAAAAGATTATTATATACTATGACCAAATGGATTTGTACTAGAAACACAGATTTAAGTTCAAAATTAGGGAAATTAAAAACTAAACCATATAGTACCTATTTAAAAACACTAAAAAGCATGGGGATAAATGGATCTTTCCTTAGGACAGTAAAAAGTAGCTCTAAAAAACAAAGTCAACACTGGATATTATGGGGATAAAGCTGAAATCTTGTAAGATTAGGAGCAAAGTGAACATCTATTATCAGCAATTACTTTTTAATCTAGTAGTAAGAAAGGCTAACAAGAAAAAGAAATTCAGTGAATAAGCAGAAAGAGGATACAAACCTTACTGCTTCCTGCAAGTAATATGAAGGTCTACTTAAAAGAATCTTAGATTCAACTAGAAATTAATTGAAACAATTTCAACAAGGTAGTCAGATATAAAATAAACCTATACAAACCATCAGTCTTCATATTACTGACAAATGTCAGAAGGAAGAGATAGAAAGAAAAATTCCATTCAAAATAACTACAGGATAAGTAAAATATTTAAGAGTTTAACTACCAAGGAAACTATATCAATACAACAATAAAACATTATTTATAGAAACAAAGACAGATATGAATAAGTAGGGAGATATTAATTGCTCATGATTATACAGATAACATAATAAAAATCCAAATCCAAATCACTAATGATCAGAGAAACACACATTAAAACAACTAAGAGGTTCAAACTCACACCTATCAGATTGGCAAAAATTATAAAAAAGAAACACAACAGTATTTAAAAGAACTGTAGAAAGGCATTGTTGGTGGACCTGTGAATTGGCACAGACATTGTGGAAGGCAATTTGGAACTACATCCATAAAGTCCAAACAGGACATAAAAGTAAAAAGGGTGTACAATGAGTATAACATAATAGACAGTCTCTGTGACATGAAATAAACAAAAAAATTCACCTGCTAGAAGCAGTAATTGGCTACCCTTAAGTTAAGGTTGATCCCCAAACAACTTATGAGCACATCAATACTTAAAATCTTTCTACCTCAGTAGAATCTTAATAGCTTCTGTTTCTTTGACACTGACTCTAAGAAAACACAGGGTCAACTCCACACCATGATGAGGAAAAAGAGAAGAACCCTGATAATTGTCTTATTGTAAATATTACCCAAAAATTACATTATTAATTACTATATAAAAACTGCATACAACAAATATATTATTGTATTCTCACATAACATACTCACATAATATAACTAAATTTCTACTGTTAGTAACCCTATATAACCAATGCTTTCTTTGATTTCATTATATTTTTGAATGAATAATTTTTGCTCTAACTACTGCTTAGTAGGAGTCACAATTCTAATAGAATCCATCTGCTTATTAATGCAGGTATATTTCTACCTCCTTGGGTTTTTCCCAACTATTTTTCCTATGTGGAATTCCCTCCTTCTCCTCTTCATTAATTCAACTATACTTCCTTCAATGGCACATACTAAGCACTTGAATAATGAATAACCTTATATGCAACTCTCATGAATATTTAAATATTTCAATGATTTGGTATTCCATATAATGAACTCCTATGGCTTCCTACTGTTTCTAGAATAAAATATAAACTCCTCTGTTTAGATTTAAGGTCCTACATAAGAACCCATATGAGATTGCATGCCGCCATGGGGGGGAGAGGGAAGGAGAGAAAGGGGGAGAAAATTTGGAACTCAAGGGATTGTGGAACTAAATGTTGCAAACTAAAAGTAAATAAATAAGTTTAAAAAAAAAAAGTCCTACAACCCATCCACCACCCATCTTTCTAGCCTCAGGGAACATTATTCCACCATCAAACACTACAATACAGTCTAACTGGTCTTCTCTCTGTTCTTTTAAAACGTCATACCATCTCCCATTCACAAGCCTATGTATTGACTGTCCAATATCCCTAGAATGTACTCCCTACTTACCTAGACTAGGGCTTCTTAAACTTTTTCCACTCACAATCCCTTTTGATCTGAGAAATTTATACCTGAACCCAGTTTATATATAGGTATATAAAATAGATGAATAAATCAAACATTTACTGATAAGTCATAAAGAAATTAATTTTAAAACAATTTTTTGTTATACATATAATTTTACCATTTATTAAAGACAAAAGCAAATTTTCTTACTAATGAGATGGATGTGCTTGTTTATTTTTACATGAAGAATTAAATCTTGACAGAGTATTTTATACTGCAGGACATAGAGTTTTTAGAGTTGATCAATATTTTGATTTTATAATCGTCAATGTCACCCTGCATGTAGTATGAAATGGCAGAAGTTATGTTTAGGACCATTTCAGAAATTGACAGAAATTATGTCCTAATTCCAAGCCAAAATTCATTTAACAATTTTTTAGGAAACTCGAATTTTAAACCTATATCACTTGATAACTCAGCAAATTCTTCTTGAACATTCAATGGTAGGTGACTGATGTTTTTTATTTCAATTGAGTATGGTTTGTGAATTAATTGAGTATGGTTTTTACGACCAAAATTTCAAGGGAAGTATTTCTGAAACTGTGTCTCCAAGCACTTCAAATTATCAATTATAACTCTTACAATTAAATCTTTGGGAAGGTTAATTGCAATTATAAAATCATCTGTAGCTGTAAACATTTCTAAAGAACTATTTTCTACTTATTCTTCTATATTTTATTTTTTAACATAATTTTATCTTTTAACATAAATGTATTACACCATATGGGGTTGAGACCCACAGTTTAAGAAGCTTTGACCTAGACCTCACAGAGTCCTTATTTTTCTTTAAGACCCAGCTCAAGCATCATCTTCTACATGAAGCTTTTCCTGAATCTCCTCCTCTACCTGCTAGTCCCCTCCCTCCCAAATTATTTTATATTTATATTTAACTACTTTGTATGTATTTGTATTTAGCTTTATATTTATACTGCATATATTTTTATTGTCTCAACCATTAAAATGAAGGCTCATTTCAAGAAAGGATTATTTTATTCTTTGTTCTTGTATCCCCAACACCTGGAGCAGTGCTCCATATATCATAATAATTTAACGAACTGACTGATTGCAACAATGAAAGTACCCCTTCCAGCACAGATCACAACACACTCCTTCCCATTCAGTAAGACTCTTATCCATGCCCTTCTGTAAATCCTTCAATTCCTAGGGTTTTTACAATTTTTTAGCAAAAAGATGAGTTACGTTTTGTCAACAGCTTTTTTAATATTTATGGAGAAAATCACATGACTAAAAAAATTGATTTGTCTTATTATGTTTTTGTTTTCCTGGTCTGGAACCAACCATGTATTACTGGAATAAATCCAACCTGATTAGGGTTGATAATCTTTCTGATTATACCATCTATTCTAATCTATCTTTTTTCATCAATATTGATTAGGGATGTCAGTCAATAGTTTTCTTTCATTACTTTGTCCCTTTCTTTGGTTTAGGTATCAGAAGAGCCTGGCATAAGGGATGAAGCAATGAATATGAACACAGGGGATCAAAAACCCCCCTCAAACAAATACTAGCTATATGACCCAGGGTAAGTCACTTAAACTTCCTGAGACTCACCTTTCTTTACTATAAAATGAAGGGAGTGGAAACAATCCCCCCACACACACCAGCCAAAGATTACTTATAGTTCTATGTCTGTTATTCTAAGATCTTTTTATGCTATATTTATATCACAGAAAAAATTTGGAAGAATTTCACCTTTGTCTATTTTGTCAGAACAATTTATGTAACATTGAATTAGAGTGGGGTGTGAACTCCTTGGGATAAAGTCAACAATTAAATGTATTCACATACACACACACATATACATATATGCATTTATACAAGACTTGCAACAAGCCAGGCACTAGACTAAATGCTGAGTATTAAAGGAAAGGCAAAAACATGACCTCACCCTTAAGAAACTTATGTTCCACTGAACAAAAATGCAAGGAAAAGTATATGTATATATATATATATATATATATATATATATATATATATATATATACACCAAATCTAAATAAAGCAGATAGAAAGTAAATCTCAGAGGGAAGGAATGAACAATAAGGGGAAAATGGTAGACATGGTAAGGCTTCTTTCAGAAGCTGGGAATTAAGTTGAGTCTTTTTTCCCTGATTATATTTCATTTCCCAATTACATGTAAAATTATTTTAACATTTGCTTTTTTAAAAAATTTTGAATTACAAGTTCTTTCCCTCCTTCCCTTTGCTTCCCTGTTTTTGAGTAGGCAAGCAATTTGATATAGATTATATACCACAGTCATGCAAAACATATTTCTATATCAGTCATGTAAAAAAAAGTACAAACCAAAAAAAAACCAACAAAAAGAAAAAGAAAGTTTAAAAAACCATGCTTTGCTTTGCATTCAGATGCCATGAGTTCTTTCTCTGGCCGTGGATAGCATTTTTCATCATAAATCCTTCAGAATTGTATTGGATCATTGTATTGCTGAGAATAGCTAAGTCATTCACAGCTGACCATCATATAATACTACTATTACTGTGTGTACAATATTCTTCTGGTTCTGCTGATTTCACCCTGCATCTGTTCATGGAAGTCTTTCCAGGTTTTTCTGAGAACATCCTGCTCATCATTATAACACAACAGCATTCCATCACAATCATTTATCATATTTCACATATCACATTTCAGCCATTCCCTAACTGATGGGCATTCTCTCAATTTCATTTTTTTTTTGCCACCACAAAAAGAGACGCTATAAATGTTTTTGTACAGATAAGTCCTTTTCCTTTTTGTTTTTTATCTCTTTGGGATACAGACCTAGGAGTGATATTGCTGGATGAAAGGATATGCATGGTTTTATAGCCCTTTGGGCATAGTTCCAAATTGTTCTATAGAATAGTGGAGTCAGTTCACAACTCCAGCAGCAATGTACTAGTATCTCAATTCTCCCACATCCCTGTCAATATTTGTCATTTTCCATTTCTGTCATATTAGCCAATCTGATTGGCATGGGGTAGCACCTCAAAGTTACTTTGGTTTGCATTTCTCTAATCAACAGTGATTTAGGGCATTTTTTTCATATGACTATAGGTAGTTTTATTTCCTCTGAAAACTGCTTGTTCATATCCTTTGACCATTGGAATGGTCAACTGGAAAATGGCTTGTATTCTTATAAATTTGACTGTTCCCTACATATTTGAGAAATGAGGCCTTTATCAGAGAAACGTGCTACAAAAATTTTTTCACTATTAGAGTTACTGTGTATTTCCTTCCATCCTATTTTTCCTGTTTATCCTACTCTCTCTTTCCCCTTTCATCCTGTCCATCCTCAAGTGTTTTGTTTCTGACTTCTGCCTCCCACAATCCACCCTACCGTCTATCAGCAACCCCCTTCTGCCCCAACTTTTCTATAGGGTAAGATAAGATATCCACACACAATTGAGTGTGTACTTCCCTCTTTGAGTCATTTCCAAAGGTAAGGTTCAAGTGTTTCCTCCCTACCTCCCCTTCCACTGTAAAAGTCCTTTTATGTTTCTTTTATGTGGGATAATTTACCCCATTCTACCTCTCCCTTTCCCCTTCTCCCAGGACATTCCTCTTTCTCATGCCTTAATTTTATTTTTTTAGATTTCATCCCATCATATTCAACTCACACCTGTGCCTCCTTCTAACTGTCCTAATAAAGTTCTACAAGTATCATCTTGTAGGAATGTAAACAGTTTCAGCTTTTTGAATCCATTTATTATTTTCTTTCCTCTTTACTTTTTTGTTTATCTTGAGTCATGTATTTGAAAGTCAAATTTTCTATTCAGCTCTGTTCTTTTCATCAGGAATGCTTAAAAGTGGGGCAGCCAAGTGGCGCAGTAAGAGCACTGGCCCCAGAGTTGGGAGACCTGGGATCAGTTCTGGCCTCAGATACTTGGCACCCACACAAAAATAACTGGCCATGTAATCTTAAGCAAGTTACTTAACGCTGCATGCTTTAAAAAAAAAAAGGAATGCTTAAAAGTCTTCTATTTTGCTGAATATTCATTTCCCCTCCCTGCACCCCACAACCCAGAAGGATTATACTTAATTTTAATGGGTAGATGATTCTTGGCTCTAATCTTAGCTCATTTTGCTCTGTGGAATATCACAGTCCAAGGCCTTTGATTCTTTAATATAGAAGCTGCTAAATCCTGTGTGATCCTGAATATGCTTCCACAATATCTGAATTGTTTCTCTCTCGCTGCTTACGATATTTTTTCCTTGATCTAGGGATTCTAGAATTGGACTATAATATTCTTGTGAGTTTTCATTTTTAATCTCTTTCAGGAGGAGATTGGTGGATTCTTTCCATTTCTATTTTATCCTCTGGTTTGGGAATATCTAGGTATTTTTGTCTCAATAAGTTCTTTTTTATTATTATTATTTTTAAAGCAATCGGGGTTAAGTAACTTGCTCAAGGTTACACAGCGAGTTATTTCTGGGTGTGGTGCTGAGTATCTGAGCCCAGATTTGATCCCTAGGTCATCCCGACACTGAAGCCGGTGCTCTTACTCACTGTGCTACCTGGCCGCCCCTCAATAATTTCTTGAAAGATGATGTCTAGGCTCTTTTTTTTTTAAACATGGTTTTCAGGCACTCCAATAGTTCTTAAATGATCTCTTCTCAACCTATTTTCCAGGTCAGTTGCTGTTCTGAAGAGATATTTCACATTTTCTTTTATTTGTTTTTCATTCTTCTTAATTTTTTTCTGTAGAGAATTTTTAAATTATCTTTTTCCATGTGGCCAATTCTGCTCTTTAAGGAGTTCTCTTCAATGGATTTTTGTGCCTCTTTTACCATTTGGCTTATTCTGTCTTTTAAGGTATTATTTTCTTTAGTATTTGTTTGTACCTCCTTTAGCAAGTTGTGGACTCTTTTTTAAATTTTTTTTGTTACATTTCAAGTTCTAAGCTATCTCCCTCCATTCTTGCCTACTCTCACATTAGAGAAGGCCATCATTTGACAGATATATAGATATAGATATGTGTACTAATCATACTTTTATTTATCAGTTCTTTCTCTGGAGGTGGATAGCATCTTCTTTCATAGGTCCTTTGTAGTTGATGTGAATATTTTTTTTAAAGCAATTGGGGTTAAGTAACTTGCTCAAGGTTACATGGCCAGTTATTTCTGGGTGTCGTACTAAGTATCTGAGCCCGGATTCTATCCCCCAGGTCATCCCAACACTGGGGCCAGTGCTCTTACTCGCTGGGCTACCTGGTCGCCCTGACGTGAATATTTTTAATACTCAGAATAGCTTAATGTTGACTTTTTTATTGGAGCAGCTTTGTTTTATTGAAAAAACACAGCACAGAACAGCTTTAATTATTCAAAATGGAGTGTATAAAATAGTTAATTGCAATAATCTATGAAATACTAGTGGGCTTCAAACAAAGAACTTGTACATTTGCAAGGCACATTCCATACAAGTATTTTTCTTTCCTTCATTTCACAGGAAATTTATGAAGCCAGTAGCCAAAAATGTTTATGAACAAAACCCAACTGTTTTTAGTAAACAATAGATAACAAATTCTAAGTACGGCTCTGCAATAATAATGTTGGTAGTTTTATTTTGCATTTTGGATATGACAAATTTCAAGATATTTCACAAAGAACAGAATGAGTATTGTAAGGTTAAACCATGTAACTTGTTTCAATTATTTTTAGGCTGGCTTTTTATTTTTTCTCTCCTGGTTTCTTGTCTTCTGAGCCTGAATCTTGAACAGGGAGCCATTTGAGGGGGTGTTGGGGATATATGGGCCATGGAGGAAGTGTCAGCAGGCATGAAAACAAATCCAGCCATAACAATATAGACTGTCCAACCAAACTGTTCAGCCACATATCTATAGATAAAGCCAATCACTGCAGAAAAAAGAATAATTCCCTGGGAATTTTGATTCTGGGAACCATCTGGAGCTTCTGCTGGGGAGCTACCAGCTTCTCCTGGGAGCTGCCTTAGACTGAGGAAGCATGACTGTGATACTGGTACTTTGTATCAACCTGTTTGTTGCTTTGTTAAGCCTTGGCTTCCTGGGAACAGAGACTGTGAAGGATTTGAGGTGGACGGGACACTGTGAGCTTCAGCATGGAACAGGAACAGCACAGAAAGCTGGACAAGGAACTGGGAGCTGTCTGCCTTTGAACCCAGGTGACAGTTTGGTGAATCCACGTAGGACCTGGGACCATGGAAGGGGATTCAGGGGAATCTGAGAAACTACCCCAAGTCAAGCTGAAAGAAGACTTTACTTGGATTCTGTTTACTCACTGAAAAGATTGTAACTTATTTGTGACTGAGGGGCGGATGGCCTGTGTATTTTACACTACCCCTTAAGAGAGTGCTGAGTAGTGACTGATAATGTAATTTAGTGTGCCCCATGATTGGAGAACTTTGACTACTGTAGTTTGTGACCCTTAAGGAGGATGATTGAATGATTGAGTTACTAAGGGACTGACTGACTAAATGATTATACTTTGTTCAAAACTGTGTGACCACTGTGGTAAAAAATATGTGGCCATTTTCTGTGATAAGTTGTTGTGAATGCTGTATTTTGATTATCTGTGATAAGTTGTAATATTGTGAATGCTATACCTTGATTTACTGTGAATGTTTTGCTCTTATTTGTTATTGAATAAATAGAGTGTTCACTATACCATGTAATCAGAATTGTAAAAGCTTTTCACAATAGCATTCTTCTGGAAAGCTGCTCCTGTGTGGTATCATTCCTTCCCTCTACTCAATAAACTCCAGAGACTACCTATCACCTCCAGGATCAATTATGAAGGCTTCTGTTTGGTATTCAAAGCCCTTCGTAACCTGCCACCACTCTACTTTTCCATGAACCCCATATTAAGAACTCCTGGTATAGAAGGAGAAGAGATGAGGGCCTAGGACAGAGTATTAGGGAACTCTGAAAATTAGTGGGTGTGATATGGATGAAAAGGCACCAAAGGAGACTGCGAAGATGCAGTCTGACAAACAAGGGGAGAATCAGAAAAGAATAGAGTCACAAAAACTTAGAATATTCAGGAGGAAATGGCGACTTATGTTAAAGGATGAAGAGAGGTGAAGAGGGGTGAGGAATGAGAAAAAGCCTCTAGATTCAGCAGTTTAAGAGATCATGGGGATTTCCAGCCAAGATGGCTGACTGAACAGAGGTAGACCACCAAGTTTAGAGGTAGACTACCAAGTTTCCATATACCTAAGCCACTAAAAACCTGAAATTTAAAGGAAACTAAATAATAATCAAAAAGACCAAAGACAAACTAAGTGACTCCTTCCACCCCAGAATTGCTCAAAATGTATACCTTCACAGGTAAACAAGCCAGGAAGACTCATGCTATGGGCAAGAGACACACACAACCTGAAAGTTTCTATGGCTATAATCAGCAACAATAGAGGGTCCCCTTCAAACAATCCAGTGAGGTCAGAAATACAAAGGATGGAAATCCCAGGGATAGGCAGCAATCAGAACAATCAAAGCAGAATGTGAGTACTAACACTCAGATAGCCCAGGTAACCAAACAATCTATCCTGAGACACTACACCTGTGAAGATTCTGAAGATCTGCACTATGAATCTGAATCCAAACTTCACAGAACAAATCTCCTTAATAAAAGGATTTGTTTTATAAAACTTGGACTCAGTCAAAATGCTGAAGCCAAGGACCTGTTCCCCACCCCTGTTTCAGATATCAAACTATACTTCAAGGTAGTAATCATCAAATTATTTGGTACTGATTAAAAAATAGAGGTCAATCAGTGGAACAGATTAACTATATACTACAGAAATGAGAAAATGTTGTAGCTTAATGTTCAATAAACCCAGAGTAAAGACTCAATATTTTACAATAACTTCTGGGAAAACTAGAAAGTAGTATGGCAGAAATTAGATTTAACCTAACATATACACCACAATTAATTCCAAAATGCTACCTGAATAGAAAAGGTCACATCATAAACAAATTAGAGAAAGAATGCAGAGACACTTTTCACATTTATGGAGAGGGGATAGGATAGAATAAAGGATAAAGAGGACAAAGGAAAAAGAGAAGGTTACAGAAGTTAAAATAAACAATCTTGATTGCATAAAATTTAAAAATTTTACAAAAATAAAATCAATGCAGCTAAGTTAGAAAAAGTTAAGTAGAAACTATCTTTTCAGCAAATTTCTCTGATAAATGTCTCATTTCTGAGATATGTAGAGAATTGATTTTTAAAAATAAGTCATTCCCCAAATGATAAATCACCAACAGGATATAAAAAGGCAATTTTCAAAGGAAGAAATTCAAGCTATCAATAGGAATATGAAAAATGTTCCAATCACTAAAAGTTAGAGAAATATAAATTAAAGCAACTCTGAAGTCTCATCTCACACTCATCAGATTGGCAAAGTTGACAAAAATAGAAAAATGACAAATGTTAGAAGGGTTACAGGAAAACTGGAAATGCACTGCTGGTGCAGACATTCTGGAAAGCAATTTATTACTTTTTGAAACCAAAAAGTTAATAAATAGTACATGCTCTTTGATCTAGCAATACTATTATTAGTTGTCCCCTGAAAAAAATGAATCAAAGTAAAAAAGTACCCATATGTACAAAAATATTTATAGCACTTCTTCTTGTAGGAGACTAAGGGGATGTCATCATCTGGGTGATGACTGAACAAATGATAATAGATAAATGTGTAATGGAATGCCCTTGTTCCATAAGAAATGACAAAAAAGAATTTTGAAAGAATTTCTGGGAAACCTAGCAAGACTTGTACAACATGAAGTAAGCAGAAGCAGGAAAACAATTTATACAATAACAAATCTGTATAGAAAAATCTATGCTAGACAAGTTTGAAAGATTTTAAAACTCTGATCAATGCAGTAACCAACTATGATTATAGAGATATGATGACAAAGAATGCTATGAATCTCCTGACAAAAGGTAATGGACTCAAGATACAAAATGAGAAATATATTTTTATAGAAGACCCCACATGGGAATTTGTCTTTCTTCACTACATACATATACATATGTGTGTGTGCACGTACATATACATATATACATATGTAAATGTATATTTATATGAGTATATATATTTGCTATGAGTTTTCCTCTTTTTTTAAATTTTTAATTTTTTTTGCCTTTTGGAGGGGGGAATGCAGGGCAATTGGGGTTAAGTGACTTGCCCAGGGTCACACAGCTAGTTTTGTGTTAAGTGTCTGAGATCAGATTTGAACTAGGTCCTTCTGACTCCAGGGCCTACGATGAGGGTTTTCTTTTATTCTATTGGGAGGGGGCAGGAGAGAAAATCAATGCTTGTTAACTAAAATTTTAAAAGTATTTTTAAATGCCTCTATAATTAGAAAAAAGACAATTGCATTAATTCAGTTGAGAAGTGACGAAGATCTGAACTAGGGTTGTACCTATATAAGTGACAAGAAGGGGGAGACTTATATGAGAAAGCAGAAACACCAAGGTTGAACAACTGAATGAATATGAGAGATGAAAGAGAAGGAGGGGTTGAGGATATTCATCAAAGTTATAAGCTTGGGCAACTGGAAGAATTGTGGTACCCTAATAGGAAAAGTTAGAAGAAGGAAATATGATGAAGTCAAAGAACTCCAAAATAATGAGATCAACAAATGAAACAACATGGAAGGAAAATAGAATCTAGGGGAACAGGACAGAGCTTGGAGGATATCTGCAAATCAAAGGGAATGAAGATGAGCTCTCAGACATATAAAGGGAGAGAACAGCATCACAAAAACCTCCACAAGATCCCCAAAAGGGGATTGTGATCACCAGAGGAAAACACTGCAGAGAGATCAAAAAGGACTGAGACTGAGAAAAGAACATTAAATTTGGCAATCAAGAGAACTCTGATATAAATAATAAAGGAGAGGGCAGTTTCATTTGAATGATGAAGTAGGAAGCCAGACTGCAGAAGGTTTAGAAGAGATGGAGAAGAAAGGAAGAGGAAGAACCAAACGAAGGCAGTCTTATCAAAGAGTATAGCAGCAAGGAGGAGGAGAGACATGGGAAAAAGGCTAGTGAATATATTTAAATCAAGTGAGAGCTTTTTAAGAATGGGGAAGAACATGTTTGTAGACAGCAATGAAGAAGCCAGAAAATAGGGAGAGACTGAAGATAAGAAAAGGCATATCATAAAACATGAAATTAATCATCTAAAATCTATACTTCACTCTTCTTAAGCATAAAAACAATGTAAAATTTTCACCACTGCTGGTTACCACTGTTACAATTTAACTCCACCTTTTTAACTGGCTTATCCACAGAGAGTGGGGATAGGAATATTTAACGCTAAAATTATTATTATTGCTATTGCAGTAGTAATTAATAGAAATTATGTTTATATATCTAAAATGTGAAATTAATGATGTGAAATTTATAAAGGCAAATTTTCTAAGGTGAATAGAACTAATTCTTAAATGTTACATATAAATACCAAAGTCAGGGTTAGGACTCTAACCTACTGTCCTTTTCAAGGCTAAAAGATCCTGAGCACATTGTAATGAAATTTGTTGAACTACCAGAGCACTACACTTGAGGGGAAACAAGTAACATTTATGAAGGGAGTCAGTACCTTCAAATCTTTTGTGACTGTCATAATCATCAGAACAAATCACTTCAATAAATCTGTTCTGTAGAATTTCATTATGATGAGCCAGAACTTCAGTAATACCATCATCACCATTCAAAAAGCTCCACAAAAAAAGACTGGCAAGTAGACCAGATGATCCCCAAAATGAAATTTTCAACCATTTCCTCTGGGATTCATGATGGATTCGATTCTTCTTTATACTGGGAATAGAAAATAAACTAATATCAATTTTCAACTAACATGTAACTGAATTTTGCAATACACACAACTAACTCTTAAAATAGTATTTTAGCTATCTCATATTACTCCTGCAATAAATATTCCCAGAATCCACAGCTGAGAGAAATTTAATCAGAGCTTTATGTCAATCAACAAATAACTATCAAGCATCTAACAGACATTAAACATAGCTCCCCTCCACAGTCACAATTAGAATGGACAGAGGTAGATAAAAATACATATGTAAACATTAGAGAACAAGGCAATATCTAACAGTTTGAACTGTGTGGTGATCTGTGATTTAGGTGGTGTCTAGGCTTGAAATAAGGTCCAACTCCACACCCCAACTCCTCCTCTAAGATCCTCTGAGATTCAAACTCCAAATGACAGAAATCAGCCCTGGTTGCAACAGCAGCACTATGAACCAGTAGGCCTGAGAACTAAAGAACAGGAATAACAAGACAGGACATCAAATGTGAGAAGCAGTGCGGCAATCCACTAAGCCTAGGGGAAGTAGTACAACATCCAGCTAGATTCACTTCTCTCCCTGCAAAAGTCACTTGGGACAGAGACCTAGGCTGGTGAACTGTGAAGTGTAGGAATGCTTAGTGTAGGAAGAAGCCGAGATACCTTGAGATCCAGCCCGGGAAACTACCATCAGAAAGAAAGGAGTCAGCAGGTGAGTAATAGGGGAAAATGAAGACTGAAAGTACCAAAAATCTCAGGAGAAAACTCAGACTTAGTCATAAATGGATAAATCAAGAGGGAAAATGTCAATAGCAGAAAAAGCAGGCATCTAGATGTAGTAAAAGAGTTCTAATCTATGAATAGAGATTTCCGCTATACAATGGGTAGAACAGACAGAATACATCTCCTTTATATAAAAATAAAACAAAATGACAACACCTGAAGACAGACACAAGACCCTGTAAAATTTGGGGAGAACATGAAACCAAAATGTGCTATCTCTGAGAGAAATGAAGGAGGTAGAGCCAAGATGGTGGAGTCAAGGCAGGGAATCTCCTGAGTTCTCCCAAATTACACTCAAAACAACATTAAAATAATACCTCAAAAGGAATTCTGGAGCAACGTAACCAACAAAAGGATAGGGTGAAACAATTTTCCAGCCCAAAATAACTTAGAAGGTTGGCAGGAAAGGTCTCACCGAGGAGGGAATAGAGTACAGTCCAGTCCAGGTTGCCCCAGCTCAACCCAGCAGCTAAGACCCCCAAACTGGCACAAGCCAAGAGCAAGACCCTAGGCCCAGTGGCAAGCTAGCAGTGAGGCCTTTGAGCCCCCGTAACAGGCAACTACTAATGGACTATGCCTGATGCAAGCCAGCAGCAGGCCTTGGGGACAACTGAATCAGCAGCAGCACTTTCTACAACTCTCAGTCCACAGAGAGTAAAGGGTCAGACAATAAGACAAAACAAAATCACAGGAGATCCTTTGCTGACCCTAGGTGCAGGACTCTGATGCACTGCCCATACTCAGTTCTGATTTGCATTACTGGGGCAAGGAGGCTCAAGAATCCTGGTCACAGTTTCAGGCTGGAAAAGAATGCTTGTGGTCACTCACAGATCAGAGCGAAGGCCAGAAGAGTTACCATACCTTCCTTAAATCATACCACATGGGAAAAACTGAAAACTTACAGATGCCTAGAACTAGCTCTGAACAGAAAAGCACAAAAATCCTGAGGCTTGGGACAGTACCTCCTCCCCAGCCCCCCAGAAGCAGAGCCCAATTTTAACATAATGTTAAAAGCCATATGAGGAAACATCAAAAAAAGAACCAGAAAACAGAAAGTTACTATGGTGTTAGGAAGGTCAAAAGAGAAATTCAGAAGAGGATGAGATCAAAGCAGCTATATGCAAAGAGTCAAAGAAAAATGTGAATTGGTCTCAGGCCCAGGAAAGGCTCAAAAAGGAATTTAAAATTCAAATAAGAGGGGTGGGTAATTGGTGCAGCAAATAGAGCACTGGCTCTGGAGTCAGGAGAACCTGAGTTCAAATCCAGCCTCAGACACTTAAGACGTACTAGCCGTGTGACCTTGGGCAAGTCACTTAACCTCAATTGCCCTGCCTTCCCCTCTCCAAAAAAGCCAAAAAAAAATCAAAGAAGCTGAGGAAAAATGGTAAGAAGACATGAAAGTGATATAAGAAAGAATCAACAGCTTGATAAAGAAGACGCACACAAAACACACATAAAAAATTGTTGAGGAAAATAAGAAACTAAAAAACAATAGGTCAAATGTTAAAAGAGGTACAAAAATCCACTAAAGAGAAGAATTACTTAAAAAGAAGAAGTGGCCAAATGGAAAAAGAGGTCAAAAATTCAATGAAGAACTCTTTTACAAAGTATGCATACAAAGTGTGACTTGACTATGATAGGATGATACCCCACAAAAATAAAATTAAGGGGTAAGAAAAAGGGAGAAGGGGACAGGGAGAGGTAGAATAGGGGAAACTATCTCACATTAAAAAGGCGTGAAAGAGCTTTTACAGTGGAGAACTTGGGGGGAAGGCAGGTGGCAGGCAATGCTTAAACCTTACTTTTATCAGAATTGGCTCATGAAACTGATGTAAAATACTGATGAACTTCTGTAGGCAATCAAATTTTACCAAATTTTTAATACTAAAGAATGACTGAATCAAAGAACAAATCACAGAAATAATCAATTTTAAAGGGAATGACAACAATCAACATACCAAAATTTATGGGATGCCACCAAAGCAGTACTTAGGGGAAAATTCATATTTCTAAATGCTTGTACCAATAAAATAGAGAAAGAACAGATCAATGAATTGTGCATGCAATTTAAAATGCTAAAAGAAGAAAAATAAATAAATTAAAAATCCCCGATCTGATTGGGTAGAAGGGTCAGATGAACAATTATGGTAATAAAGGATTGAGATTGCTTGGCAGGGATTAGTTTGAGATTGAGAGCTCACCTCACCAACCAATGGTGAGACCAGACAGGGGAGTGGGCCAAGTTAGGATTAGGATTAGGATAACAGAAACCCGTGAACTTCCACAATTTGCACTCCCTGGCTGATGCCCCTTGAGTAACAAGGGTTGTGCCCTTTCTCAAGCGAAAGAATAAAGACCTTTTCTGATCACTGACTCAGACTCCAATTTTGAAGATCTGACAGTGGTTTCTATCCCACACATTAGCAAGGATATTACATAAATATATCACAAAGATCATATAGTATGACCAGGTGGAATTTATACCAGGATTAGTTCAATATTAGGGAAACTAACAAAACCAACAAAAATCATAGGATTATCTAAATAGATGCAGAAAAAGCTTTTGACAAAATACAATAGTCATTCCTGTTAAAGACACTAGAAAGCACGGAAATTAAATGGAGCTTTCCAAATAATGAGGAGTATCTATCTAAAATCATCTTTAAGCACAGTCTATAATGGGGATAAGCTAGAAGCTTTCTCAAAAAGATCAGGCCTTTGCAGTGACTATTCCCCATGCCTGGAATGTTTCCCATTCTCACATCTGAATCTTGAAAGAAACCAAAGGAAGCCAGTAGGTAGAAATGAGAAGAGAGAATATTTCAGGCATGAGGTGACAACCAGAGAAAATACCTGGAGCAGAGGATTCAGTATCTTGTTCACAAAGCAGCAAGGAGGCCAGTGGCACTGGATTGAAGAGTATGTGGCAGGGAGTAAGATATAAGTCTGGAAAGGGGGGGGGGGGGGGGCAAGATTATGAAAGAAATAGGACCTAAATTAAGATCACTATGTTAAAAGTTGGAGCCAAGGTAGAATACTAGCAGGAAATAGTGAACTCCACCAAACATATCTAGAAAATACCAGGCTAAATCCTGATACAGAAATCTAGCAAGGAGTCACAGTCAATCATTTTGCCAGCCAAAAGCAACTTAGAGAAAAAGCAAGGTCTGAAGGCATGAAGGATTGGGTCAGGCCAGGAATGCTGCCCATAGAACACTACAACATAAGGAAAGGTTGTGCACCAAGGCAATCAGAGGTCCTGGACACATGCCAGGGTACTCCCAAACAAATAATGGGGCACTTTGATGGAGATAGGTGCCACCTGTGTATGGGACAGGTAAAAGTGTGGTTTCTCAGAGACTATCTGTAAAGTAAGTACGTCCTTAGGCCTTAGGCCTAAGTTTCCATTTTTCTAGAAATTATGTGACTTTGAAACTTTAGAAATCTTTCTATATAGTTGCTCTATTCTAGTCAGGCCTTTTCACCCAGCTTACCATAAAAGAGTTAAGTTTCTATAGAACTGTAAGAATTGCTGAACAAGACTGCTGATAAGGAGGAACAGGCAGTAACCTTGGGAAAGAAGCTCAGTCCCTGGTTCTCAGACTAAAACTCCTAGATAATACTAATAATAATAATTAAGGATGGAAAGGAGCTGGCAGCAGCAGGTGGATTTGACCAATCGAGGTAGTCAGTAGCTTTGGGGCACTCAAGTCCCAATAAGAATGTGTCTAGGGTAAGACTGAAGGGGGTTCTGTATTCTAAGACTGTTACTGCGCCTTCGTAATGAACTTCATGTATTATGTATATTATCCAACAAGATTAGAGCCTCATTAGTAATAATTATGTTAATGTTTTTAACCCTTTTCTTATTTAACCCAGCTTTTAGCTTCTACGGCGGCCTCCTCTCCTGGGTATTGTTCCAGTGATTGGACCGCCCGCTTCTCACGAGATTCTAACTTCGCATCTTCACTTTGAGGTCTCCGAGTAGTCAGTTTGGGTTAGGGTCTTTGTACCCCACACACCTAGAAGCTTTTGTCTTCTACTATTGCTCAGCTATAGGTTGCAGATCCAGAAAGGACCTAGGGGGAACCTACAGGAGGCTCCTCTCAACCTTACCCTAGCACATGCCCTGTGCTGTGTACTAAGGGGGGAGGGGTCAGGTCAAGACAGCAGAGTGAAGCCAGCATTTCTTCCAGAGATCTTCCAACATGCTCCCTCTACAACAACTTAAAAAAAAAATCCATGCCAAACCAAATTCTGAGTGGGGAAACTAAGAAAAAGTCACTGAGTCATTTTTCTAGCCCAGGGAAGCTTAGGAAGACAGGAGAGGTTTTCGAACACTGAGACTGGGGACTGGCTACGTTGTTAAGGCAGCAGTAGCATCCAGGGAATGTAAGGGGACTGAACACCTAGTCAGAAAGAGATCCCAGGAGACTACAGTACTAGCACTAGGTACAGAATCAGGTATCATTTGGCAGCCCTGTCACTTGTTACCTAGTTTTGGGTTGTAGTTTCAGGGCAGAGAGAAGTAGCAGTCAATAGGACACAGGGTCCCTAAGTGTGTAAAGACCAGGGCACAGACCAGGAGGGCAGTGACCAGACCTCTTTCCAGATCACACCACATTGAAAGCACCAAAAACAGGCACCTATTCATCTGTGAAAACAGCAGAAAGACATAAAAGACAGAAGCTCAGAAACATTTCTCCCATTCACAGAAGTAAGCAAATCCAAAGTCAAGAAATAGGCTGGAAAAATTGGGGGGGAAATGATCATGAAAAGTTAGTGATAGGGAATTTCAAGATACAAAAATTCATTAGACAGTAACTTGAAAACACTGACAAGTAAAGCCTCAAAAGAAAAATGTAGACTGGACACAAGCCCAACAGGAACTCCTAGAAGGGCTAAGGCAAAAAAAAAAAAAAAAACCTTTTAATAGCAAAAAATTATTTTAAAAATTATAAAAAGAGAATTATAGCTTGGTAAAAGAGGCACAAAAAATACTGAAGAAAACTCTTTAAAAATTAGAATTGGTCAAGTGGAAACTAATGTTTTCATGAGACATCGAAAAAGGATAAAATAAAGTCAAAAGACTAAAAAACAAGGAAAGGAACAGTTTCAGATGTAAGCAGCAGCTGTGAGGCTCAGATCCCAGAAGAGCAGGGTCTCAGTCTCAACTTCTAACCCACTCTGACCCTCGTAGAAGAATAATTAGGGCAAGAATTCCAGATGAAATGTTAAGCTGAAGTTCTGTCACTCTGAATCAACAGGGCTTCCCAGTTGGTGGAGTAGCTAAAGCGGAATTCTAATGTACTGTAAACCAATCAGAAACTTGCAAAGTTCAGACTGAAGGGTGGGGTAGGGGGAGGCAGCAATCAGACTTTACCCTGCATCAGACCACTTTGGCAACACTGAAAGCTTGCAAGTCCCCAGCTTGAGAGGTCCCTGAGATTCTAGAATAACAAAACACTCAATACTGATGTGGATACAAAGATGCCCTAAAGGTTGAGTTGCCCTTTCCCTAGTTTATCCTCTAAAGGCACCCTAAAATACAGAGGTGCCCTAAGGAATGAGTTGCTCATTCCCTGGCATCCTAAAGTCTCCCCTTATTTTGAAATACCACAAAACTTCTCCTAATCCTAAAATTTCTTGTCTCCTCCCATTCGTTCATAAGAATTCCCTAGTCTCCCTTATCTTGTGTCATTCATTGTCCTCATCCAGTGTCCTTATCTAGCAAGGCAGTTATCTTGTCTCTAAATCTCCAACCCCCTTTAGAAACCCTAAAACTTACATCACCATCCTATAGGTTGTGTAGCTTTTTGGCTATATAAGTCTGGTCCTTGTCCTTTATCATTGCTTTATCATCAGTTCCTTGCTAAGTCTCAGGTCTGCATGCTTTTGCATTAATAAAGCTCCCTTTGGCTAAAGAGAAGGTCTAATTGAATTCTTAAAAAAAAAAAAAAAACTTGAACCAGCTCTACTAGAATTATACATTCTGTACCTAACATCATGGTAAATGAAGATACATTTCTCTATTTTAAGCCTGTATATCTTGTTTAGTCGTTCCAATCGTGTCCGCCTCTTTCTGATCCCATTTGGAGTTTCTTGGCAAAGATATTGGATAGGTTTGCCAATACTTCTCCAGCTCATTTTACAGATGAGAAAACTGAGGCAAACAGGATTAGGCGACTTGCCCAGGGTCATACGACTAGCGCCTGAGACGAAATGTGAATACGGGTCTTCCTGACTCCAGGTCCTATGCTGCATCCACTGAGCCACCTAGCTGCCCATTAGTCACCATTTTAAAGTCGTCATCCATCGATCCATCATCAAATCTGTACTGAGCGCTTACTATGTATAACTCCATAAAACAGCAAGGCAATGAGGGTAACAGCAGAGATGCTACCGGAGGAAGCAGCCCATCCCAGGAGCTGTCCCACTACTCTAACAAAGATAAAGGAAGAGTCCTAGACGGAAATGATGGCGAAAAACCATAGCGGGTTCTTTTTCCGGTCCGGGTCAGCACAGGTTGATGACCAGAGGCCAAGCCAGTGTCAAGCCGACCTTCCCCCATGCCCGTCCCTTTCTCTCCTTCCTCCCTCCCGCCCTGGCAGAGCCACCATCGCTTCTACCTGTCCAGGCGCCACGACTGCGCCGAAGAGCCCCCTTGGGTCGCTTTAGCCCCAGAGCGCCGTAGGGGTGCCATGGTATAGCAACTAGCCTAAGAAGGGCGGAGACCGCGAGCTTCAGGAAGGAGGACTAGGATCTCGGCATACAGATCTTCCAGAGTAGACTGAACGCAGAGCGATGCGATCGGCCATCGGCTCTAAGGACTGGAGGCCTTAGGCAGAACAATCTTTGCAGTAGCCGGGACCCAGCGCGTGGGCCGCGGTAGGTAAGCAGGCTGGTCTTGGGCAGTGGAGTTGCGGGCAACTGGGAGGGTCGAGCGTCCAGCAGCTTTCGGAGCTTTTAGACGGCTCCTCTTCCCGGGATCTCTAGAGAGCCTGGGTGTTTGGAGGCTGATATTGCTCTTGTGAAACGAGGAGAGGATATGCCGCTGCACTGAGCTTACAGTTAAGGTCTCTCACTGCCTGGGCTTTACACTGGGGTGGATCCTCGGCTTCTTGGATTCCGGCTCCTGGCGCTCGGGGGCCCTGAAGACTTTCAAATGTACATCCAGCCCCGCCCACGAGCCCGGATAGGTGCCCTCCTTCCCCTTTCCCTGCAGGCGAAGTTGTCTACCTGTGTATCTGGGTCGTGTAACTTTGCCAGGCCAGAGAACTCAGCGACACCAGCGGAGTCACCGAGGTTAATTGCAAAAGCCAGGTTGAACACCCCAAGTCAAGGTAGTTTTTCCCTCTTCCATTTCTTGATCGGGAGATTATTTTCCGTAAGGAATTATATTATTTCCATTGGAAGATTTTCCCAAACTTTCTGGAAAATCCCTTTCCTGAGATTTTCATAACCTAAACTCCCACCTACAAGTCTTCTAACACCTTATATACCCTACCACATACTCTTCAATCCAGTGTCACTGGCCTCCTTGCCATCAAGGTAGAAAGGGAGCCGAGGGGTGGAAATGAAAGAGTAGTGAAGGGAGGAGGGGAGGAACACCTTTTCTTTGTCATACAGTTCAAATATAGAATTATACAGAAAACCTGAGTGCCTAAGGAATTTCCGAGCCCAGGCACCATGAACCTATTTCTAAACTTTTTTTTTTAATCCATTACAACAAATAATACCGTATTATGGTACTTTGAGAGTGGGGTTTGCCGTTTTTGAATACAAGTATCATCTGTGCTTGCTTTGTCCAGTATATGGGCTTGTTTTTCTATATCAGCAAAAGCTTCCCCTCAGGGGAGTGGACAGGAGTGGGAGTAAATACTACATAACCAAAAAGCTTTTGAGGTGCCAGTTGGGAGAGCTGGTTCAGGCATGAAAGAATTCACTTAGACCATTTTCTCTTAGCCATTCATTGGGAAATTTATTACATGAAGCACACAGACCTGAGATTTTGCCAGGAGCTAAACAAAGGCCCTGATATAGGAAAAAACCCAGACTTAAATAGACAGTAGACTATACATCCTGTAGGATGATGATGTAATTTTAGGGTTTCTTTTGGGGTTTGGAGATTTATGAACAGGATAAGTACAAACAAGGCAAGGAAGGTGGCTGCTTACAAGATAAGGAAAAATTGACATGTTGCAGAATGAGGAAGATGAATGACAGGATAGAGAACACAGGATAAGGGGACAAAAGCAATTCTTTTGGTTAGTAGTTGTATGGTATTTCAAGATAAGAGGAAAAGGGCATTTAGACACCCTGAAGTTACAGGATGGGCTATGAAATGAGCCTCAAACCCCCTTAAGGGGCCTGGGAAAGTAACTCTTAATCTTAACTCTTAGGGCACCTTTTGTGTCCATATCAGAGCCCCTTGTTTTAAGAAATCAATATGTAATGATAGCTAACATTTATATAGTTCTTTAAAGCTTGCAAAATGCTTTGCGTGTATTACCTTATTTGATCCTCACAGCCTTGGAAGGTACATTATTAAGCCCATTTTATAGTTGGGTAAATAGGCTCAGGGAGGGGAAGTGACATTCCCAGATTTGTACATCCAGCCTGTGTCTGGGGCTGGATTTGAATTCTGCAAATCATTAATATGCTAAAATATTTTAAATTGTTTTGCTTAAGTAAGTCAAGCCCTTTAAGGCTTATTTCAATTGTTTTCTTGCTTAGCATTTTGTAAATAACCAGATTTCACCCTAAACCCCAAGGGCAACAGCATCCTTCAAGTCTGTCAGACTCAAAACCTAGATGTCACCTTCAAATCCTTACAGTCTCTCACCACCGGCATTTCCAGTCTGTTGATTTCATCTTTGCAACATCTCTCTAATATGCCCCTTTTCTCTCCACTGACACTGCCACACCTCTGGTGTAAGCCCCTATCACCTCACTATTGGATCATTGCCGTAGCCTGCTGCTTGGTCTCAGGCTTCCTCAAGTCTCTTTCCACTTAAGTCCATCTTCTATTCAGCCACTAAAATTTTCCTAAAGCTCATGTCACTGCCATAGTCAATAAACTCCAGAGACTCCCTATCACCTCCAGGTTGTTGTTGTTCAGTCTTATCCAATTCTTCTTGACTCCTTGGGGCATGGCATGCTAAATACTGTCCATGGAATCTTCTGGAATGGTTTGCCATTTCCTTCTCCATTTTACAGATGAGGAAACTGAGGCAAACAGGGTTAAGTGACTTGTCCAGGGTTACACAGCTAGTAAGTGTCTGAGGTCAGATCTGAACTCAGGTCTTCCTAATTCAGGGCCCAGTGCTCTATTCACTGAGCAGCCTAGCTGCCTCATCACTTCCAGGATCAAATACAAAATCCTCTGTCTGATGTTCAAAGACCTTCATAACCTAGACCCCCTCCCCACCACCACCACACTTTCCAGGTAGAAGGCTACCTCATGGCCCATCACATACTCTTCAATCCAATGACACTGGCCTCTGCTGTTCCATGAATAAGATATGCCAGCTCTCAGCTCCAGGCATTTTTTCTGACTGTCCCCCATTCCTAGCATTTTCTCTCTCTTGATCTCTGCCTACTGGCTTCCCTAGCTTCCTTCAAGACCCAGCTGAAATCCTGCCTTCTGCAGGGGAGCCTTTTCCAATCCTTCTCAATTCTAGCGCCTCTCTTCTCTTAGTTATTATCCTCTAGGTAGCTTCCGTCTCTACTTATTTGTTTGCTATTGTCTTCCCTGCTAGACTGTGAACTCCTTAAAGGCAGGGAGTATCTTTTTGCTTCTTTTTGTATCTCCAGCACTTAGTATAGTGCCTGGCATGTAGTTGACACTTGATAAATGTTTATTGACCAGCTGACTAGTTGTAATTCATGAGTTGAATTTATTAATATGCATGATATTTGTATTTGTTTTAATGCATGTTAACCTCTAGAAGCAATCCTAAGGTAATGGATAGAAAGCTTGAGAGCTGGTCTTGGAGCCAGAAAGACTGTGTGGCCTTGGGTAAATCAGCCTCTGAGTGCTCTAGGCAACTCTCTAATGTGAAATTGCAGAGAAGGTGCCCACCCTCCCTTAGTTAAAAGAGTTTTCTATATCAGTGAAATCACAAGTCCAATCCTTATCCCTATTCCCAATGTATGTATAATACATGATTGTAAAATCCTATGGAGAGTGTCAAATTGGAATTCTTTGAGCATCACATTCTAGGAAGGAATAAAATGTTCAGAAAATGAGTCAGCCTCTGCCCCCCCTAGAGAAGAGAAGTAGAGAAATAGTGAGTAGTAAGATAACTCCTAAGTTGTGAGCCTGAAAGACTGGGAGCATAGTATTGCCCTCTATAGTAATAGGGGACCTATATAGTAATAGAGGGCAATACTATGCTACTACGGGGAAGAGTTAAAGAAGATAATGAATTCTCTTTTGGACATGTTTAATTTAAGATGTCTACTGGGCATCCAGGGTAGTAGCAGTGTCAGAGAGAAGGAGGTATAAATACTACAGAGAGGTTTACTAGGAACTGCTCTCTCAAAAATTACTCCATTGGCTTTTTGTTTTTCAGTCTTTATTATCCTTGACCAGTTAGGACCTAGTTGAAATCTATAGTGAGCCCAGTCAGCACAGTTTCATGATTTATTTCAGCTCTTGGCTCCATTTCAGCAGAGTATGAGTAAGACTGAAAGCAGCAAATGGTGAGAGTAATCCAAGGCTTGGTAGGACAAGACTGACAATAGAATAAAGGAAGCAGGGGACTTAAGAGGACAGTGTAGAGTTGAAGTAGTTCACGAAGGAGTCAAGGTGGAGAAGAGAGGCAAATGTAGCCATTTCAGGGGAAAAGGCAGTGTAGCTAGGCCTGGGAAAGAACTCAGGGGTCAGTAGATAGGAGATCACAGAACAATGACCAGGGTTTAGAGTTGCAAGGGAGAGGGAGAAATGGAATGATAATTGTGGTCCAATAAAGGAATTTCAGAGTTTCATGATCAGGAAAAGTGGAACATTTGTAGGCAGTGATAAGATCAAGAGCATGCTCATCTTTGTGTATAACTAAGATGAGGTAAAGGAGAAGGTCCTGTGAATGTGAAGTAAGTTGAAGAGCTAGGAGATTCAGGTATTTGAAAGAATGTCAATACGTATGTTGAAAGTCCCCTAGTTTCATGGCAGGAGTTAGAAGAGAAAGTCTGTGAGTCAGGCATTGAGGAAAGAAGAGGAGTTTCTGGAAGTCAGTAGATAATGACTATCAAAATCTTTATTGGGTGGTAAATATGGATTGAGTGAACTTCAAAGGATGAGAGGTTACTGAGTGATGGTAGTAGAGGAAGAACCTGGAAGTTGCAACAGGAAGCAAGTATTCATACTGCCCCAACTCAACCAGTGAGTCTGAGGTATGAGTAAAAGTGCAACCAGTACTAGAAAGGGTATTCTGGGATACTATGCCCTTAGGAGGGAGCCAAGTGTCTTTGAGAGACAAAAGATGGAAAGAGTAGAAAAGGAAACAGTAAAAGCAGAGAGCAGTTTTGTTGCCTATGGGAGAGGAATTCCAGAGAGTCCAGTGGAAGAGGTGGGTAGCTTTAGAATGCAACATTTGGACTGGGGTGATGTTGAAGGGAATGGGAATAAGGGAGTGCACAATTCAGATCAAAGAACAGGTTTAAGTAATGATTGTTGGGGGTGCAGGAGTCGAGGTAGAATCACTGGAGTGTGTGGAAAGTTATGGCAGGTATGAGTTTGTTTATCATAGAGGAATGAGTTCAGGTACATTATCAATGTTGGTAGAGTGGAGTTCTCAGGGCTTTGAGCAGCTGTGTGTAGGTTAAAAGAAAGTTGAGGAGGGAGAGGAAGTGCCCACATTGGGCAGGTTACCTGTGGAAAGAACTAGATGGAATGACATTTCTCTTCTTAACCCAGGTAGGCCAGGTCAGTAGAGGTGGAGGAAGTACAATGGAATTTGAAATCACATAAAAACAAATATAAAGTCTTGCTGTTCTTTCAGAGTTTTCTCATAGGTAAGACCTATCAGGTTAAGGCTTAATGCTACCAAGCCTTAAGGAATGGTCAAATTTCCCCCCAAACTCTCCAGTTACTCTCTGGAAGAAGAGGGAAAGTAAATCCAAATCTTAAGAATATTAGTTATGAAATATATACTCATATTCCTCAATACTAAAAAATTTGTCAGCATGAATGAAAAAAAAAATCCACTTCTTTTTGTTTCCTTTTCATTATGTCTTCACAGTAGTTTATGTTAATAAAGAAACCGTGATCATACCTGCTTTAGGTAAAATTTTTAGGTTTTCATATCTTCCATTTTGAGGAAGGGCCCAGACCAGGATGTTTCCTCCTCCAGACTTAAGTACCATGCTTCAGCTACCCCCTTTTCCTATTGGTGAGTTACTCCAAGAACCTCTATTTTTAGCAAAGGCCCAGACTAGCTATCCTTTATTCTCTGGACTTCACCACCTCACCCTAATCCTTTCGCCATTTTCAACTACGTTTTATGTATTATCTTCCTCCAGTAGAATGTAAGCTTTATGAGAACAGGAATGGTCTTTCTTTTTGTTTATATTTAAATTCCCAGAGTTTAGCACAGTACCTAGCACATAGTAAATACTTAATAAATGCTGCTTCTGAACTTGATTACTTTGCTACTTTTGGATGAGCAATTGAAGGAAGCGGTCTTTAAGAAAGGAGGAAACAGGCATTCAAAATATATGTGGAGGTTAAGATAGAATTTCTGTACTGATGAAAAGTGTTCCTTTTCAGAAGTTTCGTTAACCCTATTCTGTACAAGGCCACAGTTAGATGGAAGTAGTTTATAAGATTTTAAAGAAAGTCAACATTTGAGACAGCTTCAATTTGTCAAGATTATCTAAATAGTTACCATCGGCCCATATGTGTCTGTATATACTTCATGATATTGATTCTGAAAAGTCATTCTGTTGTTTTCTGCCCTCTAAGTGATTTTGTGGGGGCAAATTTTTTTGTTCTGATTTTTTTTAAATGAAAGTCTAATAGGATTTTGCTTTATTGTTTCCATGCAAAATTTATTTTAAGTACCAAAAAACCTTGCCACAACACATAACAAGCTTCTTATTTAGCATTAGATATAGTCAGTTTATAGACTTTAGATTATGCATCTTCCAAATGATTATTGGGTTTTGTAATATTGGCTTTGTTTGTTTGCTTGCTTGTTTTTCCAGACTGCTTCCCTACCCAGCAGAGTAAGACCTAGAGCTTCTTCCTCCCTGCTTCTTTGATGGCATAAACTCAAGGAATGTGTACTAACTTTAATATTAAACTGAACAAACTATGCAAACCTTTATAAAGAAGCTGATAGCACAGTGGATAGAGCTGTGGGGCTGGAGTAAGAAAAACCTGGGTTCAAATCCCAGTTTCATGTACTTACTAACTGTGTGACCTGGGCAAAACCCCTATTTGCCTCATTTTCCTCATCTGTATAATGATACACCTATCTTCCAGTATTGTTATAAGGATCAAATGAGATAATATTTATAGAAAGTGGTTAGCCCACAGCCTGGTACATAATAGGCTCTATAAAATGCTTATTCTCTTCCCCTGCCATTCATAATTTTTCCACAAAAAAAAATTAATTCAACCCCAAACTCATCTTAATGATTTTTACACTTTCTCCTGCTTTCACTCAACTGTAATTATTATATTAATTAATTAATATATTATAGTATATTGTATTTTATTTCCATCCTTTGAGATGATGAGTATTCTTTAGTTTTTAAGATAGGGAAGCTGAAGCTCATTTATAATCACAGTGTCTTGTTGAGTCTTTCTCCTAGACAGGCAATGGACTATTACTTCTTTTGATCTTGTTTTACCTTACTAGGCTATGCTGAAGTGAAGGAAGGGGATTTCCCAGTGGCCTTTGCACAACTGTTACTATGACTGCCAGAGTAGGGGTTAAAGTATTTCAGGGGTCTGGCTAAAACATGGTATAATTAATAGTTATATTGTAATGTTAAAGGGTAGGTATGACTATGTTAAAGATATGCCCCATGATTTGCTGTTGTAGGGAGGGTGGGATGTGACCCATCTTTCCACCCTGATTCCACACAACCACAAAAACTTTGGAAGCCAATGTCATAGAGAATAAAGTAAAAGAGCGAATATAAGACCAGAGATGGGGGGGCCGAGCCAAGATGGTGGAGTAAAAGCAGGAACTTACTTAAGCTCCCATACCAACCACTTCAAATTCCTGTAAAATATGACTCTAAACAAATTTTAGAGCTACAGAACCCACAAAGTGACAGAGAGAAACAAATCTCCTACTGAAGGCAGACTGGCAGGGCAACAGGGAAGGGCTGTTGCACCAAGCTGGGAGTCATGCACAGTCCCATGTGAACTATGCTGGCCCAGATCTGGGGCAGCCCCAGCCAGTGCAACAGACAGGCCAGAGGAGACTTCAGGGAAGTGAATCACCAGCAGCTGTGGCAGTTTCCAGACTTCTCAACTCATGAACACCAAAGAGAAAGTAAAAGGTCAGTGGGGAACCCTGTTAGAATGAGGTGATGGAAGACCACAGTCTGGCCCCTGCACTGGGGCAACAGGTGGCAGAGGAGGCCCCTGCACAGACTGTCTCCAGAGCTCCTGGCCTGCAGATCATAAGGGGACCAAACGACTGTTCAGAAGGTAATCGCTCTTGCTTTGACCTGCTTGGATCTAAGTCACAGTCTTGGGTGGTGGTCCCGTGGTGAGGAATGCCAGTGTTCCAGAGTTTGTGGTGACTATAGAGAGGGCATCTTCCTCATACCTCTAACAACATTTGTGAAAAGCCCAGCAATTTGGGAAACAGCTCTCTCCACTCTGGAAACAGAGTTCTACCATGGCAAAGAGCTCAGTCATGGCAAAGAGTCAAGTAATTGGCTGACAATATGAGCAAGCAGAGGAAGCACAATCAGACCACAGAATCATTTTTGGGGACAGAAAGGATCAAAACATGGAACCAGAAGAAAACAGCAAAGTCAAAACTTCTGCATCAAAAGCTTCCAAAAAAAAAAAAATGAACTGCTTACAGGCCATGGAGGAGCTCAAGAAGGATTTTGAAAATCAAGTAAGAGAAGTGGAGGAAAAATTTGGAAGAGAAATGAAAATGGTGGAAGAAAATCATGAAAAGTGAGTCAGCAGCCTGCTAAACAAGGCCGAAAAAAATTACTGAAGAAAATTTAACACCTTAAAAAATAGACTGCCTCAAATGGCAAAAGAAGCCCAAAAAGGCAATGAGAAGAATGCCTTAAAAAACTGAATTTGCCAGATGGAAAAGAAATTTCAAAAACTCACTGAAGAGAATAACTCCTTCAAAATTAGACTGGAGCAAATAGAAGCTAATGACTTTATGAGAAATCAAGATACTATAAAACAGATCCAAACAATTGAAAAAATAGAAGGAAATGTGAAATATCTCATTGGAAAAACCACTTACCTGGAAAATAGATCCAGGAGAGAGAATTTAAAAATTATTGGACTTCCTGAAAGCCATGATCAAAAAAAGAGCCCAGACACCATCTTTCAAGAAACTATTGCGCAAAATTGCCCTGATATTCTAGAACCAGAGGGCAAAATAGAAATTGAAAGAATTCACCAGTCACCTCTTGAAAAAGATCCCAAAAAGAAAACTCCTAGGAATATTATAGCCATATTCCAGAGCTCCCAGATAAAGGAGAAAATACTGCAAGAAGCCAGGAAGAAACAATTTGAGTCTTGTGGAAACACAATCAGGAGAACACAAGACCAAGCAGCCTCTATATTAAGGGATCTAAGGGCTTGGAATATGATATTCCGGAGGTCAAAGAAGCTAGGACTAAAACCAAGAATCACCTACCCAGCAAAACTGAGTATTAATCCTACAGAGGAAAATATGGTCATTCAATGAAGTAGAGGATTTTCAAGCATTCTTGATGAAAAAAACAGAGCTGAACGGAAAATTTGACTTTCAAATACAAGAAGCATGAGAAGGTAAACAGGAAAAAGAAATCATAAGGAATTTATTACCGTTGAACTATTTACATTCCTACATGGAAAAATGATAATTGTAACTCATAAGAATTCTCAGTATGAGGATACTTGAAGGGAATATATACGTATAGATACATATATATGTATGTATAGGAGGGTGTATATGTATATAAATATGTATGTGAGTGTGGGCATGTGTATGTTCATGTATACATAGACAGAGGACACAGAATCAATTGAATAGGAAGGGATGATAGCTAAAAAATAAAATGAAGAGGTGAGGGAGGAATATAGTGGGAGAAGGAGAAAGGGAGAGATAGAATAGGGTACATTATCTCATATAAAAGAGGCAAGAGAAAATTGTTACAATGGAGGGGAAGAGCAGGAAGGTGAAAGGGAATGAGAAAACCTGATGCTCATTGAACTTAGCTTAAGGAAAGAATAACATGGGGATAAGATGGGGATTTTAGAAGGGGGGGGCAGATTGGGGGAGAGGGTAGTTAGAAGTAAACATTTTTGAAAAGGGATAGGGTCAAAGGAGAAAATAGAATAAGTGGGGGGTGAGATAGGATGGAGGAAAATATAGTTAGTCTTTCACAATATAACTACTATGGAAATGAATTGGGCAACTACACATGTACAAACTATATTGAATTGCTTATCTTCCCAGTTGGAGTGGGTGAGGAAGGAAGAAGGGAAAAAATCTGGAACTCAAAATTTTAAAAACAAATGTTTAAAAAAAATTTTTTACATGCAACTAGGAAATAAGATATACAGGTAATAGGGTATAGAAACCCATCTTGCACTACTGGAAAGTTAGGGAGGGGTGATGGGGGAGGATATAAGAGAACAGATTGGGGGAAGAGGTATTCATTAGGCTTGCTATTTTGGGGTGGGGTAGTAGAAAGATGGGGAGAAAAAAACTAACTCAAAATCTTGTGGAAATGAATGTTGAAAACTAAAAAATATATATATATATATATATATTTTTTTTTTTTTTTTAAAGAACGATATAGGAATGCCGAGGATTTATGTGGGTTTATTTTATATCCTGCAACTTTGCCAAATTTATTTATTATCTCAAGTAGTTTTTTAATTGATTTTCTAGTATTCTCTAAGTATATCTTCATATCATCTGCAAAGAGTGATAGCTTAATCTCTTTGCCTAATATGATTCCTTCAGTTTCTTTTTCTTCTCTTATTTCTACTGCTCACATTTCTAGTAACAAGTTGAATAAGAGGGGTGATTGTGGACATCCTTGTTTCACCCCTGATCTTATTGGAAATGCTTCTAGCTTATCCCCATTACATATTATACTTGCTGATGGTTTTAGATAGATGCTACCTATTATTTTAAGCAATACTCCATTTATTCCCATACTTTCTAGTGTTTTTCATAGGAATAGTTGTTGTATTTTGTCAAAAGCTTTTTATGCATCTATTAAGATAATCATATGGTTTCTGCTACTTTTCTTGTTGATGTGATCAATTATACTGATAGTTTTCCCAATATTGTCCTTGCATTTCTGGAATAAATCCTACTTGATCAAAGTGTATTATTCTCATGTTAAGTTGCTGTAGTCTTTTTGCTAATATTTTATTTAAAATTTATGCATCTATATTCATAACAGAAATTGGTTTATAATTTTATTTCTCTGTTTTGTCTCTTCCTGATTTAGGTATCAGTACCATATTTGTGTCATAAAAAGAATTTGGTAGTACTCCGTTTCCCCCAATTTTCCCAAATAGTTTGTAAAGTTATTAGAATCAATTGTTCTTTAAATGTTTTTGGGTTTGGTTTTTTTGCCTTTTTTGGAGGGCAACTGGGGTTAAGTAACTTGCCCAAGGTTACACGGCTAGTTTTTTTGAGTGGGTGTTAAGTGTCTGAGGCTGGAACTGAACTCAGGTCCTCCTGACTCCAGGGCCGGCACTTTACTCACTGTGCCACCTAGCCACCCCCTGTTCTTTAAATGTTTGATAGAATTTGCTAGTAAATTCATCTGGCCCTGGAGATTTTTTCCTAGGGAGTTCATTGACATCTAGTCTAATTTCTTTTTTCTCAGATGGGGTTATTTAAGCAATTTACTCCTCTTCAGTTTGTCTGGGCAACTTAAATTTGTGTAAATATTCATCCATCTCACGAAGATTGTCAAATTTATGTGCATACAATTGGGCAAAATAATTCCTAATTATTGTTTTAATTTCCTCTTCATTGAAGGTAGATTCACCCTTTTAATTTTTGAAACTCATAATTTGGTTTTCTTTTTTTTCAATAGTATTGACTAAAGATCTATCAATTTTATTGTTTTTTTTTTTTCATAAAACCAGCTCTTAGTTTTATTTGTTAATTCAATAGTTTTATTAATTTCAATTTTATTAATCTCTCCTTTGGTTTTCAATATTTCTAATTTAGTATTTAATTGGGGATTTTCAGTTTGTTCTTTTTTTAGCATTTTCAGTTGAATGCCCAATTTATTGACCTTCATTTTCTCTGTTTTTTTCACGTATGCATTCAGGGATATAAAACTTCCCCTAAGTAATGCTTTTGCTGCTTCCTACAAGTTTTGGTATGTTGTCTCATTATTGTCATTCTCTTGAATGAAGTTACTGATTATTTCTGTAATTTCTTGTTTGACCCACTCATTCTTTAGGATTAAATTATTTAGTTTCCAGTTTTTAGTCTATCTTTCCATGGCCCTTTATTGCATATAATTTTTATTGCATCATGATCTGAGAAGGATGCATTTAATATTTCTGCCTTTCTGTACTGAATTGCGAGATTTTTATGCCTTAACACATGGTCAATTTTGTGTATGTACCATGTACTGCTGAGAAGGTGTATTCCTTTTTATCCCCATTCAGTTTTCTCCAGGGATCTATCATATCTACCCTCTCTAAAATTCTATTCACCTCCTTAACTTCTTTCTTGTTGTTTTTGAGGTTATATTTATCAAGTTCAGAGAAGGGGAGATTAAGGTCCCCCACTAGTCTAGTTTTGCTGTCTATTTCTTCCTCGAATTCCCTTAATTTCTCCTCTAGGAATTTGGATGCTATACCGCTTGGTGCATATATGTTAAGTTTTTTTATTATATTAATATATTATTATATATTAATTAATTAAATTATTATATATTAATATATTATTATATATTAATTAAAGTAATATTAATATATTGCTTAAATCTCCATGGTGCCTTTTAGCAGGATATAGTTTCCTTCTTTATCTCTTTTAATTAGATCTATTTTTGCTTTTGCTTTATCTTAGATAAGGATTGCTACCCCTGCTTTTTTTACTTTAGCTGAAGGATGATATATTCTACTCCAGCCTTTTACCTTTACCCTGTATGTATCCCCTTGTTTCAAATGTGTTTCTTGTAGAGAGCATGTTGTAGGATTATGGTTTTTAATCTACATTCTGCTGTCTGCCTCTGTTTTATGGGAGAGTTCATCCCATTCACAGTTATGATTACTATCTGCATCTTTCCCTCCATCCTATTTCCTCCCCTGTTTATGTTTTTACTTCTTCCTTCTCCTTTCCTCTCCTTAAGAGTTTTCCTTTTGACCATTGCCTCCCTCAGTATTCCCTCCCTATGCACCTCCCTCTCTTTAGCTCCCCTTCCCCTTTACTACTATTTCCCTGCTTTCTAACCATCCCCTCTTTTTACCCCTTACCTCTCTTATTGCCTGTAGTTTTTACGCTTAATAGAGTATGTTATTCCTTCCTTGAACCCAAACTGATGAGAGTAAATTTCATACAGTGCTCCTCTCCCTCCCTCCTTTCCCTCTATTATGAGTTTTTTTATGTCTTTTCACGTTAGAATCTTAAACTTAACTGATTATGTTTATCACTCCTTGAACCAGAACTAATGAGAATAAAGTTAATATGATGTTCATTTCCCTCCCTTCTTTCCATCTACTATAGTACGTTTTTATGCCTCTTCATGTGGCATAATTTACCCTTTTCTGCCTTCTCCTTTTCTTCCATTACAGTCCTTTTATACTCCTTCATAAGGTTTTTTTTTTTATCATCAATTTAGTTCATTTATACCCATACCCTCTATCTATGTATATCCCTTTTAAATGTCACGATAATTATGTAAACCTCAATATTGATAGGTATCACCTTCCCATATAGGGAGGTAAACAGTTTGCTCTCATTGAATCACAAGTTATGTGTATATGTGTGTGTGTGTGTGTTTGTTTTCCTTGTTTACCTTTTTATGTCTCTCTTGAGTCTTGTATTTGTAGTCCAGATTTTCCATTGATCTCTGTCTCTTTCATCAGGAAAGTCTGGAAGTCCCTTATGTCATTGAATATGCATCTCCTTGCCTGAAAGATTATGCTCAGTTTTGCTGGGTAGTTGATCTTTGGTTGCAGTCCAAGCTCATTTGCCTTATGAAATATCAAATTCCAATCCCTCCGATCTTTTAATGTAGAAGCTGCTAGGTCCTGACTGAAGTTCCATGATATTTGAATTGTTTCCTTCTGGCTGCTTGCAGTATTTTCTCCCTGACCTTATAATTCTGGAATTTGGCTACTATATTTCTTTGACTTTTCAATTTGGGATCTCTTTCAGGAGGAGTCTGGTGAATTCTTTCAATAATTATTTTATCCTCTAGGACCTCAGGACAGTTTTCTTTGATGATCTCTTGGAGGATGTTTTCCAGGCTTTTTTTTTTTCATCATGGCTTTCCAGTAGACCAGTAATTCTTAAGTTTCTCTCCTGCATCTGTTCTCCAGGTCAGTTGTTTTTCCAATGATATGTTTTGCACTTTCTTCTAATTTTTCAATCTTTATGTTTTGTTTGACTGATTCTTGATGTGTTATAGAGGCATTGCTTCGATTTGACTGATTCCAATTTTTAGTGAATTATGTTCCTCAGTTTTTGAAGCTCCTTTTCTGTATATTCAGATTTTGTTTTTAGGGAGGTATTTTCTCCAGTTAGATTTTGAACCTCCCATCCCAGTTTACAAATTTCACTTTCTAAGGATTTGTTTCCTTCAGTGAGATTTTTTTTTCCTATTTTGATTAATGTAATTTGAAAAGAATTGGTCAATTTATCTTCTTTCTCTCTAATTTGGCTTTTAAAATCTTTCTTGAGCTCTTCCAAGAATGCTTTTTGGGCTTGAGACCAGTTCATATATCCCTCTGTGGTCTCAGGTGTGAGTATAGAGTCCATGTTGTCCTCTGAATTTGGTTGTTCTTGCTCGCTATAATAGGATTGTATTGTTCTTCTTGACTTTCTAGATTCCTTCTTGCCCATTGTGATTGCCTATTTCCTGACTTTTAAAGTGGATTTCTGCTTCTGGGGTACAGAGGGCTCTGACCCACACTTTTCAAGCTGTGAACTAGGGGCCTGGTTGTTGACTTTGTGTGCTGTAGTGTCTAGGTGTCTAGACTGAGGCCAAGGCCAGGAGTCCCAGTGTTTCCCCTGGGTTACCCTGAGGCTCACAGAGTAAGGTGTGGGGGAGGGATGGTCTGTCCACTTCAGGTTTCCACCTCTGTGCCTCTGGGCTACAGCTCAGGCAGGCTCAGAGGCTTGAGGGCTGCTGTGCTGGTGTCTGCAGATTTCCTTGGTTGTGCTAAGGCATACCTGGGTTTCTAATGTTAACACTTGCTAGCTCTCCCCGCCCCCTCCTTCAGGATTTTCCACTGAGATGGGGCTTGCTGGGACACTTCCGGCCCTTCACTTCAGGCTCAGCACAGCTTCAGTCACACCCTTCCTCTAGAATTCCCAAGCCTGCTGCTGCTTCCACTATTTCAGGATTTTATACTGGGTAGGGCAATAATCTCTGGATTTTCCTGGTCAAGGAGGGGGATTAGAGCAGCTGTCTTGGCTCCTGGAAGTTCAGATAGGTGATTTTTAAACATCCAGGCTGTGGGCTGATAGCCCCAGGAGAAGCTGCTGTCACTGCCACTGGCCCTGCGCTTTCTCTTACCTAGCTCATTACCTAGCTCCAACTGATACTCCCTTCCCATGGTGAGAAGTCTGTGAATCACCCTCATGGTGGGTGGATCCGCTACCGCTGGCTGGGGCTCACTCTCACTCCACTGTGGTCTGCTCTCAGGTCTGAGCTGGTACAGCCCCCCCCCCATGCTCCATGCTCCCCCTGCCCAGTCCTATGTGGGCACTTTCCGGAATTGGGAATCTGCCATGCTCCATCTCCCAATGGATTCTGTCACTCTAAAATCCCTTCAGATTCACTTTTTAGAGGTTAGTGACAGAATTCACTGAGGAGTTCAGATAAGTTACTGCTTAAGTTCCACCATCTTGGCTCTGCCCCTTACTTTCAATTATTCTTTTTTTTTAATCTTTTTTTTTTATTAATTTGTTTGTTTCCTTTTAATTTACAGGATTCAATTCCACAATTCCTTGAGTTTCACATTTTGTCCCCCTCCCTCCTTTCCCCCCCATGGCAGCTTAATAGTCAAGTATAGGATCTGTAAATACTTTCACATTATACATTAGTAAGGTTATAAGGACGGATTGTACCAGCTGGAATGAAAAATGGTAAAGAGGACGTAAAACCAAATAAGAGAAGGAAAACGATCAGATATTTTGCTTCCACCTGGATATAAACTTAGTTCTTTCTAGTTCTTTCTCTGGATGCACATATTTCTCTCCATCATGAGTCTTTTGGGATTGACTTATATCACTGCATTGCTGAGAAGAGTCCAGTCTATCAAAGTTGGTCATCACACAGACGTTGTGTCTGTAATTGTGTACAGATTTCTCCTGGTTCTACTCTTCTCACTCAGCATCAGTTCTTTTAAGCCTCTCCAGGCAAATATGAAGACCGTCTGCTCCTCGTTTCTTATAGCACAATAGTATTCCATAACATGGATATACCACAACTTGTTCAGCCATTCCCCAATTGATGGGCACCCCCTTAATTTCCAATTCTTTGCTACCACAAAAAGAGCTGCTATAAACATTTTTGTACATATGGGTCTTTCTCCGATTTCTATGATCTCTTTGGGATATAACCCTAGGAGTGGTATTGCTGGATCAAAGGGTATGAAAGTATTTATAGCCTTTTGGGCATAATTCCAGATTGCTCTCCAGAAAGGCTGGATCAGTTCACAACTCCACCAGCAATGCATTAGTGTGCCAATTTGCCCACATCCTCTCCAGCATTTGTCATTTTCCTGTTTTGTCATCTTAGCCAATCTGACTGGTGAGATGTGGTACCTCAGAGTTGTTTTGATTTGCATTTCTCTAATCAATAGTGAATTAGATCATTTCTTCATGTGCTTATAGATATCTTTAGTTTCTTTCTCTGAAAACTGCCTGTTCATATTCTTTGACCAATTATCAATTGGGGAATGACTTGTATTCTTATAAATTTGACTCAATTCTCTGTATATTTTAGAAATGAGTCCTTTGTCAGAGACATAGGTTGTAAAGATTCTTTCCCAATTTCCCACCTCCCTCTTAATCTTGGTTACATTGGCTTTGTTTGTACAGAAACTTTTCAATTTCATGTAGTCAAAATTATACATTTTACATTTTATAATGTTCTCTAATTCTTGTTTAGTCATAAAGTCTTTCCCTCTCCACAAGTCTGATAGGTAAACTATTCCTTGTTTTAGGAGACTGCTTACAGTATCAACCTTTATACCTAGATCATGTACCCATTTAGACTTGATTTTGGTATGTGGTGTTAGATAATGGTCTATGCCCAGTTTCTGCCATACTATATTCTAGTTTTCCCAGCAGTTTTTGTCAAATAGTTAGTTCTTATCCCAAAAACCAGGGTCTGGGGGTTTATCAAATAATAGATTACTATAGTCATTGACTTCTGAATCTGCGTTCCTAATCTATTCCATTGATCCACTCCTCTGTTCCTCAGCCAGTACCAAGTAGTTTTGATGACTGCTGCTTTATAATACAGATTGAAATCTGGTATAGCTAGTCCACCTTCCCTAGTATTTCTTTTCATTAATTCCCTTGATATTCTGGACCATTTATTCTTCCAAATGAATTTTGTTACTATTTTTTCTAGCTCTATAAAGTAGTTTTTTGGTAAATTAATTGGTATGGCACTAAATATATAATACTTTCAATTATTCTTGATGAAAAAATCAGAGCTGAACAGAAAATTTGACTTTCAAATACAAGAAGCAAGAGAAGCATGAGAAGATAAACAGGAAAAAAATCATAAAGAACTTATTAAAGTTGAACTGTTTATATTCCTACATGGAAAAATGATAATTGTACCTCATATAACTTTTGTCATTATGAGGATAGTTGAAGGGAATATATATATGTGTGTGTATATATATATACACACATATATGTATAATACATATATGTATGTATACACATATAATACGTATGTGTGTACATATATATGTGAGTGTGTGTATATGTGTGTACATGTATACATAGACAGAGGGCACAAGATCAGCTGAATAGGAAGGAATGATATCTAAAAGATAAAATTAAGAAGTGACAGAGGAATATAATGGGAGAAGGAGAAAGGGAGAGATAGAATAAGATAAATTATCTCATATAAAAGAGGCAAGAGAAAACTGTTACAATGGAGGGGAAGAGTAGGAAGGTGAAAGGGAATGGGTCAACCTTATTCTTGCTGAATTTTGCTTAAGGAGGGAATAACATACACACTCAATTGGGTATCTTACCCTACAGGAAAATAGGGGGGAAGGGGATGAGGGGGGATGAGAAAAGGGAGGACAGATTGGGGAAGAGGGTAGTTAGAAGCAAAAACTTTTTGAAAAGTGACACGGTCAAAGTAGGAAATTCAATAAGTGGGGGGCGGGATAGGATGGAGGGAAATATAATTAGTCTTTCACAGTATAACTACTATGGAAACGTTTTGCATAACTATACATATACAATCTATATTGAATTGCTTGTCTTCCCAGTGGGGGTGGGTGAGGAGGGAAGAAGGGAAAGAATCTGGAAATCAAAGTTTTAAAAACAAATGTTAAAAAAAAATGCTTTTTACATGCAACTGGGAAATAAGATATATAGGAACTGGGTTATAGAAATTCATCTTGCCCTACTAGAAAGTTAGGGGGAGACAGGGGAGGATAGAAGAGAGAGCAGATTGGGGGAAGGGGTATTCAGTAGGCTTACTATCTTAGAGTGGGGGGTAGGGGAGAGATGGGGAGAAAATTTGTAACTCAAAATCTTGTGGAAATGAATGTTTAAAACTAAAAATAAATAAATAAAAGTTTAAAAATAAATTTAAAACTTAATGAAAAAAAAATAGCTTGTCAACAAATAAGCATAGCCAAATAAAATGAATCCAGACCAAAAAAAACAAAACAAAACAAAACAGAGATGCCAAGAAGTTTAATTATAACTCTAATTTCTTCTTTTGATAGAAGGGCCCACACTAGAGAACTTGACAACTAAAAAAATTAGCATTAATAAATGCTGAAATGTCAAGCTCTTCACCATTTAGAATGCAACTAGTACACTTGGACCTTAAAGGAGCTCCACCCAAGGTCTTGTACCTGGCAGAGGTAAGGATTGTATTTGTCTCTAGGACTTTTTCTTTTACTTTGTGTTAATATCTTAATGTTAGCTTTCTTTCTTTATTCTGCAGAGGTTTGAGTTTAGCACTACTCCAGTGGCCAGATATACAAGGTTGTATTTCTGATCTTTGGGGTAGAAATAGATTTATCTGATATTCCCCAATTTCATTTATTAATGATGTTCTTTGATGTATACTAGACATTATACCTGAGGAATATTTAGAGACCAGTTCTAAGAAAACCACTCAACTAAGCTGCAAGAAAGGAACAATTTATATTTAAAAAGAGACTACAATGTTTTTTAGAATCATAAATTTAGATGTGGAAGGAAATCTTGGAGGTTATCTTGTCTAACCCTAACTTTTTAGAGGTTTTTACAAATCTGTTTATAGGTCCATCCAGAAGTTCTAAGGGACTGGGTGAACAATAAAGTGGCAGGACTGATATTTGAACCTGTCTCCTCTGACTCACAATCCAACCAACACTTTTCCCACTAGATTAGGCCTAGTCTATATTAAATTATGTCTCATTTTTAGCAAACTGTTAATTTGAGCGTGGGTTTCCTCTGCCATTCAACATACTTTCTAGTTTTCCTGTCAATATCAGTCATCATTCATGGGGAAAATTGACTTTATTATTATTTTGAGCCAAACTGTCCAACAAATCAAATGGTATATGTCAATTATTAATAATTGGGGGATTATTCACTTTTAAAATATCTAAATTTTATTTATATATAATATATGTATATATATGAAAATAGCCATTTTGTGTTTTGTGATTCTGATTGTGAGAAACACACTTGTGGGGTTCACAGGACTTCCAAGGCAGGAAATGCCACATAATAGACTCATTCTCCATGAAAGAACTCAGAAACAGAGTGGGCAGAGGAAGGTGTTATTGCTTCAGAAGCAAGCTGGTGAGGTGCTAACTAAGGACACTCATATCATACAAAAGCAAGAGCAAATTTAAAATCATTAGGGTATTCTGACTTCTCTCAGAGTCGGGATTGATCCAGACTCCTCAAGGTTACAACTGTTCCTTTACACTCCCACTACAAGTCCTCATTACATATTCCCCCTCCCAGATCATACTTCCTATTAATGAGGTTAGTTGAGCAGACACATTAGTGAGTACACTGGTGACTTGGGCCTGACCTCTCAGCTTTGAGCCTGAGGATTGTCCTCTCCCAACCTTTCTGATTCCTCTTGGTGTCAGGATGGTCATTGTCTTTCTTTTTTTCTTCTTTTTGGAGGGCAATTGGGGTTAAGTGACTTGCCCAAAGTCACTCAGCTAATAAGTGTGTCAAGTGTCTGAGGCTGGATTTGAACTCAGGTCCTCCTGAATCCAGGGTGTGTGCTCTATTCACTGCGCCACCTAGCCACCCCGGTCATTGTCTTGATAAAATAAGTGAGCTTCCCCCACAGCTTGGGAGTGTTTATTATCTCCCAATTAACATCTGTGGGAGCAAAACAAGGTATCATAATGTCCCTCTTACATGATGTTAACCTTAAAGAATGTAAATAAGTATTTATTAACCTATAAAAGAAACATTTTTAATTTAGACAGTATAGTATAGTGGTGCAAAATAAAAGGAAAAGCCATGAATACAAGTGATGAAAAGAAGTTGGAAAGAGCTTAGGAGAGTCTAGATGAATAAGCAGGTAATTAGCACGTTTCCTTTTCATTCTGTCAGCAAATATTTATAAGTACCTGTTATGTGCAGTGTGGTAGGCACTGGCATACACAGGCAAAAATAAAATAGCCCCTGCCCTCAAGGAATTTACATTCTACTGTGGGAAACACATGTACGTATATAAGTAAATATATTCTGTGTAAATTGCAAGGTAAAGAGGATCATAAAAGTCTTGTGTAAGAAATAACACTTAAGCTAAGTGGTTAAGAAAGCTAGAGATTCTTAGAGGCAGAGATGAAAGAAGGCATTCCAGAGTAGCTTGTACAAAAGCAAAGAGATGGGAGATGGGATGTCATGTGTGAGGGACAGCAAGTAAGCTTGTTTTTTCAGTTCCTTCTATGTCTGCCATCTTCACTCTAACCCCTCAGGTACCTGATCTCTGAAGGTCATTCTCATCCCATCATGTTATCCTCCGAATATATCTCAAATTCAAAATTTCACTGGACCCCACCATTTGGTGAAGTTATATTTCTAATGCTTTTTGGGTATAGGAATTATATAATCATAGATAATAAGTAAGAAGTATATAATCATAGCTAATAAGTATGCCTTGTTCCCCAGGACATACATACTATAAATCCTTTGCCCACTTTCCTAACAGAAGTAGGTGCTCCTCCCCATATGTCATTTAATCTCACCTCAGTTGTCATTTATTCTTAATGTACAGATAGGTGTGATAGTCTAAGTCTTCACTATCATTTTTTTCTCCTTCCCTTCTCCAACTTATTTCAGTTTCCCAGGAAATCAGTCATCAGTCCTTTTTAATGCAACTATATCACCTACTAGGCAATTGTTAGAGTGAGGTCAAACAGTTCTAATAGCTTCCCTTAAGCTACCAAATACATTATCAGATTTTGTGTCTGAAGACCTGAATTCTATGTTACCTGCTTACTGATTTAATTCCTTTTTCTCCCACTTAATAGTATTTTATTTTTTCCAATTACATGTAAAGATAGTTTTCAACATTCACTTTTGTAAGGTTTTGAATTCCACATTTTTTTTTCTTCCTCTCTTCTCCCCTCCCCAAGACAGCAAGCAATCTGATATAGGTTCTACGTGTACAATCATATTAAACATTTCCATATTAGTTATGTTGGGAGAGAAGAATCAGAACAAAAGGGAAAAACCACAAGAAAGAAAAAAAAAAGAGAAAATAGTATACTTTAGTCTGCATTCAGACTCCATAGTTCTTTCCCTGGATTTGAATAGCATTATCCATCATGAGTCTTTTGGAATTGTCTTAGATTATTGTATTGCTGTGAAGAGCTAAAGTCTATCATAGTTGGTCATTGCACAGTGTTACTTTTACTGTATACTTGGTCATTGCACAGTGTTGCTTTTACTGTGTATAGTGTTCTCCTGGTTTTGCTCATTTTACTCCTGCTAATTTAATTCTGAGCATTATATCCATAGTCAAAATTCCTATTTACATACCGATTTCAGCTAAATATAGAATTTATTACAAGAATTAACACTAACATGTGAATGACTTCCTACCCCTCTTTGTAAGTGGTAGAACACAAATTTCAATTCTAGTCATTTATCTACTCCAAGCTATGCTTAGTAATTTATATTTTTTTCTTTTTCCAGGTCTTCCCTCTCTTCCATGCTCTTGGTGCGAATGGCATCCTCATTGAATATGAAGACATGTTTCCCTATGAGGGCCCTCTACAACTTCTGAAAGCCAGGCATGCCTACAGGTATCCTAAGGGCTGCAAGGTAACGAGGAGGTCCAGGGATAGATTCATCTTAGACTAACAATGACTTGAAAGTGGAAAGCCAGGGAAATCTACAGAGCAAAAAGGAACTCAAAAGGGTGCTTGGAGAATTGAGAATTTAACATTTATGGTTATAGTGCGTTTTTGGTGGGCCTATTTCTGATCTAGTAGCAATCTATAGTAACAGGACAATGTTAATATGAGAAAGTTAGTAATGCATAGGTTGAAATTCCCCCTACCAATGTAAGTTGGCATTTCCTCTGTAATTTATAATGTTAGTGAGTAGTCTACAGCAGAGGTGTCAAACCCTTTAGGGAGGGGAAGGGAAAGGATGATGATTAAAATGAAATTGGGAAGTTTTTAACAAAATAAGTAAAAATGCAATAGAACATATGTGATGTTGATATGTGGTTTTTAAGTCAGTGGTCCTCAAGAGTCATTATGTAGGTTTAGTGGTCATATTTCTATTTAAATTTGACACCACTGACCTAGAGCATTGAGATGTTAAGTGGCCCAGGGTCATATGTATGTGTCAAAAGCAAGACCTAGAACCAAAGTCTTCCTTGCTGTAAGACCAGCTCTTTATATGCTGTGCCATTTTGTCTCTGAGATGTGCATAGATGTGTCTTTTTTTTTTTTAAAGAACTAAAAACCATTCCACATAGTAGTATTAAGGTAATATGCGTATGATTCTGTATGGTCAGATTAAAACATTTCAGGCTGAAAAGGTAAAAGCTGAAAAGGGATAGGTTAAAAATCTATAAAATCATGAATGACAGAAAGACAGACTTTGATATATTAGATTTAACAGGGACTCCTTATAGTCATAAGATAAATGAAAGGAAGGCCTACTGTTATTTAAAAGATAATACTAGTTAGTACTAGTGACTAGGTGCACTATTAATTAAGTAAAGAGGTGGTATAGACATATACATGAAGTATAAAAAGCTTCAAAAAGGGTTAGATAAATTCATGCATGATAATCCTAAAAGAAACTTAGTAAATGTTTTTCTTAACAACTCTTAAGTAGTTGTTAATTTTTAAACCTAATAGTTCTTCGTTGCTTCTATAACCTCTTAAGGTATAGTCAGAGAGGACAAATGTACCTTCACAAAAACTATTGGTACCACTATCAGAAACCAGACGCTATGTTCACTGTACCACAAGTCTGATCAAATATGACATTTCTTATGTTTTTATTCCTATGATCTTCATAGCATACCTGTGAAGTAAGAGGGACAGTTACTTTACTTTCCATTTTACAATGAAAATGAGGTACTTAGAAGTTTAATTAGAAAGGTATCTACAGGGGTGGCCAGGTGGCACAGTGAGTAAGAGCACTGGCCCCAGAGTCGGGAGACCTGGGATCGGTTCCGGCCTCAGATATTTAGCATCCACACAAAATAACTGGCCGTGTAACCATGAGCAAGTTACTTAACTCCAATTGCTTTTAAAAAAAGAAAGGCATCTACACTGTGCAGCATGCTGGCTTGGTGCCAAAGGAAATACAAAGATAAATAAGCGGCAGTCCCAATTTGAAGGAACTTGCAAATGGATATGATACAAAATAGATTGTGAAAGCACATAAGAAAGCTATGGAAGCTCAAAGACCAGAAGGATTCATTTTAATATGGATGTCAGGCATGGGACCATTCAGAATAGGAATGTTAGGGGATGGTGGAGATGCAAAGAGTGGCTGGGGAACTTGGAACAGCGATGGTGGTGAAATGAATTGCCTTTGGTCACAAAATCAGTAATAGAACTGAGATTATGATAGAGGTCTCTGACTTCATGCCAGACTACATTGCTTCTTCCAGCCTCTATTTCCTTAGCTGTAAGTACATATATAATAAACTTACCCTAAACCTTTGAAGAAACAGTTTAAAATTATTTCAGGTGCTTCAGAAATTCTCCATTAAGTGTTTATTTGGACCATCATTTTCATCCAAATCCTGCAGGAAATACTTTTCCCCAACTTCCCCTTAAAAGAAGGTTTTGCGATAATGAAGATTTGCTGACTATGATACTGTTTTCTCAGGTCATCCCTTGGGAGACTGGCATGAACTCTTATTTCTTGTTGAGGGTATGGGCAAAGATTGTATTGGCAACATCTTTACTAACTTCCCTCTTAATTCATTTCTCTAGCCCCTCTGAGATCAAAGAAATTCTTCATCTGGCCAGGCTACACGAATTGGAGGTTATTCCCCTGGTTCAGACATTTGGACACATGGAAGTAAGTGAGGAACAATCTATTTAATGTGTGTAGAAATGAGGCTTATAGATACAGAGCTAGAAGGAACCTCATAGATCATCTAAATCTAATCCCCTCAAATCCATCTCCCTCCTGAGCTTCCCTATTTTTGTTGTGTGCATCAGTATCCTTCCAGTCACCCAGGCTCATAACCTTGACATTATCCTTAATATCTCATTCTCCTCTCCCACATATACAAATCTTAATTCTGCTGCTATAATGTCTTTTACATCTGTCCCCCTTCTCTCTGGACACATGACTACTACCTTAAGAAGTCCAGAGAGATCTTAATCACCTCTTTCTTAGACATTTGGTCCTAATTGGACTCCCTACTTTAAGTCTCTTCACTCTGCAATACTACATTCTTCACACAGTTGCTAAAATTATTTTTCTAAAGCTCAGGTCTGATTATTTCACTCACCTACTTAATAAACTCCAATGGTTGCTTTTGTTTCTAGAATCAAATATAAACTCCTCTGTTTAGTTTTGATAGTCCTTCACAATCTAGATTCAACCTATATTTCCATCTTTATCATGCGTTACTCCCTTTCCTTCATCCTGTGGCACAATCAGACTGTCCTTCATGGTATTCTTCACATATGCCACTCAATCTCCTACCTCTCCACCTTTACTTTTCCTAGAATACATTTCCTCTCACCTCTGCCTCTCTTGGAATTTCTTGTTTTCTGCTCAATGGCACCTTTTACATGAAGCCTTTCTACTTATCTTGCATGTATTTTATATCTACTTATATGTACATGTTGTATCTCCTGTTAGAATGTAAGCTTCCTGAGAGCAGGGGTCTGTTTCATTTTTACATAGATATACCCAGCACCTGGGGTAGCTAAGTGGCACAGTAGATAAAGTGCCAGCCTAGAGTCAGGAAGACTCATTTTCCTGAGTTCAAATCCAGCCTCAGACATTTACTAGCTGTGTGACCCTGGGCAAGGCACTTAAACCTGTTTACCTCAGTTTCCTCATCTGTAAAATGAGCTGGAGAAGTAATTGGCAAAGCATTCCAGTAACTTTGTCAAGAAAGCCTCAGATGGGATCACTGACAGTCAGACATAGCTGAACAACAAAAGCTCAGCATAGTGTACAGCTCAGCACATAGTAGGCACTTAATAAGATGCCTTTTATTCTTATGCCAGTTATTTCTGAAAATACTCTCCACCCTCCTTCTCCTGCCTCTTATCCCACTCCTATCTCCCACCCCCAACCCTCACCCCCAAATTGAACCTTCCCTTATAACAAAGAAAGACAGTTAAACAAAAATACCCTATACTTTGTATACCACCTTGTATACCTAGTATACACCATGACCGTATTCTGTTTTCACAGTCCCCCACCTCTCTGCCAAGAGGCATTTTATTTCCAATTTTACTTGTTTGTGATTGAACAGATTGACTCTTTCTTCCTACAGTTTGTTCTGAAACATGAGAAATTTTCTCACCTCCGAGAAGTGGAGCTGTTCCCAAATGCCTTGAACCCCCACAAGGAGGAATCCCTGGCATTAGTGAGTACAATGATCAATCAAGTAATGGAGCTTCACAGAGGCATTCGATGGTTCCACATAGGATGTGATGAGGTATGAGACCTCCTTCCAATCCCAGAAACTTCTTGAAGTACCCATTCTCGCTTATTACAGTCAAGTATATCCTTACTTTAAAAAAAAAAAAAAGATAGCCTTCTACTACCTTGAATTTACTAGAGAATTTTCTCCATGTTCTCCCAAAGTCCTTCTTGCCTTATTTCACTTTCCTCTGTATCCTGCTTTCTGCTTTTCAAAAGGAAAATGGTAAATTTATTTATAAAAGGGTTAACAAGAAATATTTCAATACCAGGAGAAGTCTTACTTCTAACCAGTATTCCCTGAATTTTTAAAAAATTAAATCATTTTATTTTCAAAGAAATATCTGCCTTCTTTCCCTCCCGCCTCTCTTTTCCCAATGAGAAGACAAGAAAAATAAAACACCTTTTAGTATAGTCAAACAAAACAAACTCCCTCACTGGTCAGGTTTAAACAAAATGTGTCTCAATCTGCACTCTGAATTCATCACCATTTTATCAGAAGGTAGGTAGCATGTCTCATCATCAGTCTCTTGTAATTATGGTTGGTCATTATATTGATCAGACTTCTTCCCTGAATTTGATCACAGCTATAGATTATAACTATATCAGATTCATGAGCAACAGGCTAAGTACATAGTTTTAGTTAAATGCTAAATAGGTCACAGGCCAGGACACAAAAGGCCAACCTAGTCAGATTGGTTTTCCCTAAGATGGAACTAAGACCAGAGGGTATTTAGTTTTAACGTTTCTTGTTATACAGAAAAAAATCTTTTAGGCAAAAATTGTCTTTAAAACGAGAATCCATATAATGGGGAGGGACCACAGCACAATTCATCATAGGATATAGTTGATCACTATTACTATCACACTGTTAGAGAATGAGATGTCAAGTCCCATGAGAGAGTTACTGTGGCAATGATATCCTGGAGTAGAAGAGAGGGAAGGGAAAAACACAGTTGTATTGCTTGGCTACCTAGAGTAGAATAAAACTCAATGCAGACACATGGTTGTGGTGGAGGGGTGCACCTCCATCCCAAGAAGTGCCTCTTAAAACTACACCACAAGACACCCCCAGCCAAGAAGGAAACAGATCTGTTAAAAGCATCCAGTATGATAAAAAAAAAATAAGGTATAAATTATTATTGCCCATAAAAATCCATTTTTAAAAAGTATTGGCATTGCAATGAATGAGTATGCTGTTGAGGTTCCTTTCAAATCTCGAATTCTATGAGGAGGGTCAGCACTTCACCCATTAGAGACCTCAGTCACCCTTCAGGATCACTCAGTGAGCAGAACCACACCTCAATTGTGATAAATTAGGGCAAGCACCCTGGGCCCTGCACTTCCGTTTGCTTCAGCCAGGCTGCAAAGGAAATTACTCAGAAAAGGCAGCCTTTAGCAAAATGAAGGTAGCCTGATCAGCTAGTGCTTTTTTAAAAAAAATCTCTAAAATCCAACTCATAACTCATCATTCCCCAAGACAGAAGGGATAAAACAAGACCATCCACTTTGTACTCAGATTACATATTTGTGACTTCATTTAATTCTTCCTTATGTTGATCGTTGTAACAGTCTCGCTTAAAAAAAGGTCTGGAAAGAATTACACCATATGATTTGCCAGTAAGTTACAGCCTAACCCCAAGGAGAAAAGAGAAGTGTATGGGCTGAGGAAGATGTGAAATAGCTAATATGAGCTACATTGGGGAAAACATTTCAAGGATTAACTTTTCTAAGATGTATGAAGGTAGAACTCAGGCACCTGGGCTTTTTTACTTCTTCAGCAGGCTGCTAATAAATCTACCTTTGCTCCAAGATATCCCTCCGTCCCACCAGACACACATACACAAATGCTCATGCATTTTAAATTCTTCACATATTCACCCTGAAATTCCTGAATTTCATCTTTGAAATTTGAACAAGTAGAGGTTAATTTTGGTTGCCAGAAGTCCTTTTATAAAAAGTGATCAGAAAAAGAACAGGGAAACAGCTGAAAGTTATATTTGACATGTACCGAGCTGAATTCATCAGGCATTGAGGAGAACAGGAATTCAAATGAAGGAAGGTTCATTTTTAAATATAATATAATATGGAGAAGAAGTTTAGGTACAGAGATCTAGGCAGTTATGAAGTAAGCTTGAGGGCATTGTGAGCACAGGATGCAAGGATATCCCAGCTACTAAAAAGCTCCCTTTCCTCTATTCCCCAGAGCTGCTTCCTGGCTCCATTCTAACAGCATTCTCTCCTGGGAGGGAAACTCCTTCCTCCCAGCCTCCAATATGTAAATTGGTTCTGTGATAAAGTGACACCTAGGTCAGTCATGCATAACAGTTTTCATTGCTTGTGTAATAGACAAGTAAAGACTTTTATAGCCTGCAGAGTTACTGCAGAATCCATTATGAAGAGGATACCACCCAGTCTGGAACTAGCTCTTGTCTTTCTGTTCTCAATCATGTTTGCCACATTCAGGGACCCTGGAATTGCTCATCCACCTGCCTTCTTTTGAGACTTTGTCAGTCACACATCTCACTGTTCTCTCCAAAGGATGCATTACGATAAACAAGGATTAAAATGCTTCAGGTAGGGCCCAGTATCCAATACATAGCACTCTGGATCCTGAAATTCAACCTGTCAAAAATGTATAGCAAAAAGATTTTTAATATGTTTTAATAAGATTTTTAATATCCCTTGCATATGTAATCATTATATAATATATTGTTGTCAGGCTTGGATCAATTTAAGAGAGGCATCATGATATAGGTAGGGTGCTGGACTTTGAGGAAGACTAGTGTTTGAATCCTGAAACACATGAGCTGTGTGACCCCAGGAAGTCACTTTATCCCTTTGACTTTTAGTTTTCTCATCTGGAAAAGGGCAGTAATAATAACTTCTAAATCACACAGTTGTTGAAAGAACCAAATGAGGTAATCTATGCCAGGGGTGGGGAATCTATGGTGGCGAGGCCATATGTGGCTTCTAGGTCCTTAGGTGCAGCCTTTTAACTGAGTTCAAGTTTTACAGAACAAATCCTTTTATTAAGGGAATTTGTTCTGTGAAGTTTGGATTCAATCCAAGGGCTGCACTTGAGGATCTAGAGGGTCACATGTGGCCTTAAGGCCACAGGTTCCCACCCCTGATCTATGCAGTTTTTAAAGTGCTATACAAATATGAATTTATTAGTTAACTGTAAAAAAATTATGTAGCCTACCCTCATGGATGGCCTACTATTAAAATTTAGGCATTTCTGAAATAGGGGTTGTAATAAATGACCTTAAAAGTCCTATTTAAATCTGAGATTTTATGATCCTTCTGACTTATTTGACCTATCTTCTTTTTTGTATGGGAATGAAACCACAAATAAGAATTTACCTTTTCTTCTTTCCTATCCAGGTATATTACCTTGGTGAAGGGGAGATGTCTAAACAGTGGCTGCAGAAAGAACAGAATAATATGGTAAAACTATGTCTGACCCAGATGAAAGCAATTGCTAGCCAGGTGCTCATCCATCATCCCAATGTGAAGCCCATTGTATGGGATGACATGCTTAGGGGCATTAATGAAGAATGTCTTACAGGTATTGCACAGTTTCAGAGTATAGACATTCATTTTCACTCTTCTGGCACAATATTTTATTAATTTTTCAGATAATCAACACTGACTTAGTTTCTTTTTAGAGGTTTTCAAAGTATACAAAGTAGTATAGTAGATTGAGGTCTGACCTTGGAACTAGGAAGACCTAGGTTCAAGTCCTGCCTTTGGCACCTGTGTATCATGGAAAGATATTAACCTCTCCGTACACCCAGGCAGATAGCTAAGACTATAAGCTACAAATAGGCTATCAAACCATATCTTGGAGGGTATTTTCCACATTGGGATTTCCTCACATAATGAAATCAGAACTGGACAAGAAAGCCAAAAAGTAGTTAAGGCAGGCTTTATTTATTCTTAGATCACAAATATAATTTGTGAGTAATAAAGTCTCTTGGTTATTTATTTGTACCAAAGTATCTTAACTAGGGCAGTATTTTCTTATGCATAAAAAAGCAAAATTTGAAATTATCTACCAAAAGGGACTTTTAAAAAAATGCTTTTGCAGAATTATAGAAGTGATAAATATTAACGCAGGAATCACTAGAGGTTTCTGCCCTTGGTAGCAGTAGAAACTGGAGAAGTAGCGTTTCCAGTTCCAGAGGGAGCCCATCTGAAAAAGGACTCAGAAGACTTCAGCACTACAAAATACTCAGTAAGGACTGATACTGCAGGGCAAAAGTTGCCAAACTTTCTCCATTTGCAGTAATTTTTTATGGTGCTCTGTAGTCAAATAATAACTAACAGTTCCATTTATTTATTAAGTAGTTAAGTTCAAACTGCTTAATAAATATTTATGTCCTAACAACTTTGTATCCCAGGGCCTACCACAGTGCCTGGCATATAATAGGCACTTAATAAAACAAAGATTCAAACCAACTCTTCTGATTCTTTCCACTACACCACATTAACCTCTCATGATTATTGCCGAATGTTTGGAATAAGGAATCACATGTATGTAGCCAAAGAAGAAAAAAGCATTCCCCTTCACTGCCATTGGATTGGTCAAGGACAATTAAGAGCTGAAACTTCAGGGTTTGAGCATTTAAAGAATTTATCAAACTGACAATTACCAAAGACTAGAGATTATATTATTACAAGTAATTATAGATACAAGATTGCAAACCTAATTGCTATGATGATTCCCTCTTGTGACACGTTATTGGGAAACCAGAACAATCCTTTATAAAGATTTCCAAGAATGTGACCTTTTCCTTCTCTCCATTTTCATTTTACTTAAATTATCATTCTGAATATTTCAAAAGGGCACTCAGAAGCCTGATTAACCCCCAGTCTCTCCACCCCTCCTTACTTTCCAAGGCCATTGTCCCTACCTTAGCCTTTCCTCCCTTCAAAATCTTGAACGTTTTCTTAACCAGTTCAACTTTAGACAGTTCATTACTCTTCAGTCCTTTGCTCCAGTTGTCCCAGTTGTTCCCTTTCTAAACTCCAATTCTAGATAATTCCCACTATCTTCCTTCTCTGTTCTCGCTTGCCTGATGCAGAAAGCTCCTAGAGGAAGTAGACTATTTCAACGAGGTCCACTAGAAGGTATGTTATACAGTATCAATTCTAACTTTTCTACTGCAAGCTATTTCTTTTATTCTCTTCCAGACATCTCTTTTCTCAAGATACCTCTATCAGTTAGCCTCTACAACCTCTACATCATAATTTTTTCCAGGCCTGCAACCATATATTAAGCACCTGTACCATGTACCAGGCACTGTGATAAATAGTCAAGATACAAAGACAAAAAAGAAAGTCTTGCCCTAAAAATATTTTTTTTTAAGTCTTACCCTCAAGGAGCTTACATGTTATTGGGGGAAACAACATATGCCAGGTAAATCAAATGATGTGCATAAAGAGTAATAGAAAGTAATTTAGGGGAGTGGTAGAGACACTAAAAATTTGGGGAATCAGGAGAGGTCTCATGTAGGAAGTAGCAACTGAGATATGCTATCATGCTTCCAAGTGTTATCTCATAATTTATTGAAAAAACTGAGGTCATCTGTCTCATGCTCCCTCTTCTGTTAAATTCCATACTTCAGATTACTTCAAAATCATCCTTATTCTCTCCTCCTTTACTCCAATTTTGGAGAATAAAATGACCTTGCCAAACCCAGCTCCTCTGTGCTCTTAACCCCATATACCCTGAGGGATCCTATCTTCCTCTGGCAGCTTATTCCCATGACAATCCGTCTTGCTTCCTAGTTTTCAATCTGTCCCTATCTAATGTTTCTACATATCTGCCCAGGACTCTTCCATCCATTTAAAAAAAGTCTTCATATGACCCTGCCATCTCCCCAAAGTATATTTAAGGTATCTTTCTTCACTTTCACAGCCAAGCTCCTAGAAAAAGCTACATTAACCCTAACTTCTTAGCCCTTATGCATCTGGCTTCCATATCCATCATGTAAATGACATTGCTTTCTTAAAGGTTATCAATGATCTTTCTTTTTTGTTAAATCTAGTGGCATCGTCTCAGTTCTCATTCTCCTTGGCCTCTCTGTAGCACTTGACACTGCTGATCTTCCCCACCTTTTGGATATTCTATCTGCCCTGGGTTTTTGGCATTGCTCCGACATAGTTGTCCTACCTGTCTGACGTTTATTTTATTTTTTTTTGCAATATGGGTAATATGGAAATATGGAAAATAAAGAAAGTGAGAATATTATACTTCAGTTTGCACTCAGTTCATCAGCTTTGTCTCTGGAGGTATAAAGCATTTTTTCATCATGAGTCCTTTTGAATTGTCTTGGATCATTCTATTGATGAGAATAGCCAAGTCTTTGACAATTGAGTCTTCCACCATTACGATACTGCTGTTAGTGTCCACAATGAGCTCTCAGTTATTCTCACTTCACTTTGGATCAGTTTATATCGGTCTTGCCATGTTTTTTCTGAAACTATCCACTTGGTCATGTCTTATATCACAATAGTACTCTATCACAATCATATGCTACAACTTGTTCAGCCATTTCCCAATTGATAATCATTCCCTTCATTTCCAGAGCAGCACAATAGAGTGCTAGGCCTAGAGTCAGGAAGACATCTTCCTGAGTTCAGATCTAACCTTAGACATGTAACTAGTTGTGTGACACTGGGCAAGTCCCTTAATCCTTTTTACCTTGGTTTCCTCATATGTAAAATGAACTGGAGAAGGAAATGGCAAACTATTTCAGTTTCTTTGCCAAGAAAATCTCAAATGGGGAAATGAAGAGTTGGACATAACTGAAAACAACCCTCAGTTTCTAATTCTTAGCCACTGTAAAAAAGAACTGCTATAAATATTTTTTGACATATAGGTCCTTTCCCTTTTTCTTTTTTTTTATTTTAAAAAATATATTTATTTTTGGTTTTCAACATTCTTTTTTATAAGGTTTTGAGTTTTATATTTTCTCCCCCTTCTTCCCTTTTCCCCCTCCCCAAGACAGTGTGCCATACATGTACAGTATAAGCCATACATGTACAATCATACTAAACATATTTCCACATTAGTCATATTATAAAGAAGAATTAGAATTGTGAGAGACATCCTTAGGCTAGGAATAAACAATATTCATCAGAAAGCCAGGAAAGTTTTCATTACATTTATTTTATCTGAATAAAGGGGTAGCTCCCTTAATGGAGTATAGGGACTCAGACAAATACAAACACTTTTATGCTATTTCTATCCGAATTTCCCACCTTGTTCTCCATTGACTAGGTGCAACCTCCTGAACTGCCCACGTCATGCTCCCCTCAAACAGCTTGTTGAGCATGCCTACAAGTCTCTTACTCTGTACCTGATCAGGAGTCTGGTTCTGCTAGATCACAGCTCTGATTAGAACCAGTCACCTCTGACTTTCATTCTGCTATGACTCAAAGTGAGGAGTACTTTTAATCCTATGGAAACAAAATTCCTCCCATTGTTTCCCACAGAACCAAAGGGAAAAACCATGATAAAGGAAAAAAACAGAAAAAAATAGTATGCTTCCATCTGCATTCAGACTCCATAGTTCTTTCTCTGGCTGTGGATAGCATTTTCCTTCATGAGTCTTTTGATGGCCTGCTCATCGTTTCTAATGGAATAATACTATTCCATTACATTCCTATACCACAACTTGTTGAGCTGTTCCCCAATTGATGGGTATTTCCTCAATTTCCAATTCTTGGCCACCACAAAAAGAGCTGCTATAAAATTTTTTGTGCATGTGGGTCCTTTTCCCATTTTTATGATATCTTTGGGATACAGAGCTAGAACAACAATATGTTGGGTGAAAGGGTGTGCATAGTTTTATAGCCCTTTGGGCATAATTCCATATTGTTCTCGAGAATGGTTGGATCAGTTCACAAGTCCACTAACAATACATTAGTGTTCCAATTTTCCTGTATCTTCTTCAGCATTTATCATTTTCCTGTTTTGTTATGTTAGTCAACCTGATAAGTGTGATGTGGTATCTCAGAGTTGTTTTAGTTTGTGTTTCTCTAATCAATAGTGCAGATCAGTCAATACTTAAAGAAATTAATTCAGGCTATTCACTGGAAGGGCAAATATTGAAGCTAAAGCTTAAATGATCGCCAGATAGGACCAGGGACTGACTAGTCATCTGCCCTGCTCCCTCCACATTAACTACTAGTCCAGTACCAAAGACTATCCTAGAATTTCCCACCCTGGAAGGAGATAATCTGCTCAATATTGGAATAAAGCTTAGGTCAGAACTTCTTCTATATTATTTCCCTTGATGAACTCATCAACTTCTGTGAATTTAGTGATCATCTATGCAGATGATTCTCAGATCTATTTATTTATTGAGGCCTAAGCTCTCCTGTCCCCAGCCTCACATTTCCAACTGCCTAATAGATATGTTGAACTGAATGTGCCATAGAAACATTCAGAGAACAAATATATCCAATATTATATAAACTGTTTGCAAAAATAGGAAAATAAACAATTTTATCAAATTCTTCCAATGGTACTAATATGGTCTTGATATCTAAACAAGATAGCGTCAAAACAGAGAAAGAAAACTATAGATGTATCTTTAATGGACACTGATGCAAAATTTTAAAATAAAATATTAATAAAGATGCTATAGAAATTATCACAAACATCATACATTATAAGCAGTTTATGTTTATATCATGAATGTGAAATTAATACTAGGAAAACTATGAACATGCTTGACCACCTATAACAAAAACTATATGATTAAAAAAAAAAGCTTTTGTCAAAATGCAAATCCATTTCTCTAAAAAATATCACACAAAAAACTGGAAAACAGAGGACTAAATGCACCCTTCCTTAACATGGCAAATAATATGTAACTAAAATCAAAAGCCAACATTACATATGATGGAGATAAAGTAGAGTCATTTCCAGTAAGAGTAGGGGTAAAACAAGGATGTCTTTTGTCACCGCTGTTGTTTGCGAGGAATGCTATCAGTAAGAAAAGAAAAAGAGATTGAGGGATAAGCATTACATAAATAAGAAACAAAAATGATCACTTTTTTCAGATGATATGATGGGTTACTTAGGAAACCCCAGAGTCAGCTAAAAATTAATTGAAACAACAATTTCAGGAAAGTTCCTTGATATAAAATAGTAGACATACACCATTAGCATACCAATTAAACACAGCAGGAAAAGATAGAAAGTCCACTTAAAATAACTAGAGAATGTATAAAATGTTTGGGAGTCTTCCTATTAAGGTATGCACAGGAACAATATTAATATAACTATAAAATATTGTTTAAGGAAATAAAGGGAAACAAATAATTGTAGAAATATTAATTGCTTTATGGGAAATGCCCAGATAATGTAGTAAAATGGCAGTTCTACCTAAATTAATTTGCTTATTCAATGTCATACCAATCAAACAATCAAAAGATTACAGTATAGAAACAAAAATAATACCAAAATTCATGCAGAACAAAAGATCAGGATTCTCAAAGGAAATGATGAAAAACATTGGTCAGGAAAGGGGCTTACCATATTGGATCTCAAAGTATACTACAAAGAATAATCATTAAAAGTTTGATACTAAATAAGAAATAGGTCAGTCAGTGAAACAAATTAGGCATGCAGCATACCAAAGCAAATGAACCTGGTGGCTACATCCATGTTCAAGAATTCCAAAATTACCTTATGTGACCATAATCTATTAGCTCTCCCCCATTGCTTCACCAAATCCTATTCTTCACTCTTTTTTTTTCTTTTTATTAATTTAAATGCTTTATTAACTGCTGATTTACATCATTCGTTTCCGCCAGATTTTGTTACAAATTTTCTCCCCATTTTTCCCCCACCCATCCCCCCAAAACAGCAGTCCCACAGGATATCCCCTCCTCCAATCTGCTCTCTCCCATATTTTCTCCCATACCCGTTTCAACTTTTCCAGTGGATCTCTATGCCTCAGTGCCTGTATATCTTTTTTCTTAATTACATGTAAGATGGTATTAATAATAGTATATATATATATATATATATATATATATATACACACACACACAGACATATATATATATTTGAATATTTGATTTTAAAACTTTCAATTCCAGATTCATTCCCTTCCCCCCCCCCCGCCACCCACCCCCACTGGGGGGACAAGCAGTTCAGTATAGGTTGTACATGTGTGGCTAATGCAAAACAATAACATAGTAGCTGTATTGTAAAAGACTGACTATTTTTCCCTCCCTCCTATCCCACCTCCCACTTGTTCTATTCTCTACTTTGATCCTGTCCCTTTTCAGAAGTGGGTGCTTCCAACTTCCCTCCCCCCCAGCCTGCCCTCCCTTCCATCATCACCCCTCACATCCCCTTCCCCCCCTATTCTCCTGGAGGGTGAGATCCCCTATTTAGTGTGTATTTCCCTCCCTTCTCAAGCCAGATTCAATAGGAATAAGGTTGACCTATTCCCTTTTGCCTTCCTATTCTTCCCCGTCATTGTAACCATTTTCCCTTGCCTCTTCTGTATGAGATAGTTTGCCCCACTCTGTCTCTCCCCATCTCCTCTCATTATATTCCTCTCACCTCTTAATTTCACCTTTTAAGTATCATCCCTTCCTGTTAAATTGGTCCCGTGCCCTCTATCTATGTATACCTGTAAACATATATACACACATTCACATATGTATTCATATGCCCGCATACCCTCATATAAAGACATATATATACACATACATATATATATATATATATATTTCTAATCCCTTCAACTACTGAGAAAAGTTTCATAGGTTACAATTATTGTTTTTCCACGTAGGAATGTTAATAGTTCAACTTTGGCCAGGTGGCTCAGCAAGCAAGAGCACCGGCTCCAGTGCCGGGACGACCTGGATCAAATCCGGGCCCAGACACTCAGCACCACACCCAGAAACAACAACTGGCCATGCAACCCTGAACAAGCCACTCAACCCCGATTGCTTCAAAAAAAAAAAAAAATAGTTCAACTTTGATAAGTTCCTTATGATTTCTTTTCCCTGTTTACCTTCTCATGCTTCTCTTGCTTCTTGTATCTGAATGTCAAATTTTCTATTCAACTCTGGTTTTTTCAGCAAGAATGCTTGAAAGTCCTGTATTCCACTGAATGACCATATTTTCCCCTGAAACATGATACTCAGTTTTGCTGGGTAGGTGACTCTTGGTTTTAATCCCAGCTCCCTTGACCTCCGGAATATCACATTCCAGGCCCTTCGATCCCTCAATATAGAAGCTGCCAGATCCTGGATTATCCTGATTGTGTTTCCACAATATTCAAATTGTTTCTTCCTGGCTGCTTGTAATATTCTCTCCTTAATCTGGGAATTCCGGAACCTGGCTATAATATTCCTAGGAGTTTTCTTTTTGGGATCTTTTTTCAGGAGGTGATCGGTGGATTCTTTCAACCTCTATTTTGCCCTCTGGTTCTAAAACATCAGGGCAGTTTTCTTTGAGAACTTCCTGGAGGATGCTTTCCAGGCTCTTACTTTGGTCATGGCTCTCGGGCAGTCCAATAATTTTTAAATTATCTCTCCTGGATCTATTTTCCAGGTCAGTGGTTTTTCCCATGAGATATTTCACATTGCCTTCTATTCTTTCATTTGTTTAGATCTGTTTAACAGCATCTTGATTTCTCATAAAGTCATTAGCCTCCATTTGCTCCAATCTAATTCTGAAGCAATGATTCTCCTCAGTGAGCTTTTGAGATTCTTTTTCCATCTGGCAAATTCAACTTTTTAAGGCATTCTTCTCCTCATTGCCTTTTTGAGCCTCCTTTGCCATTTGAGTCAGTCTGTTTTTTAAGGTATTATTTTCTTCAGTCAAGCTGTTGACTCTCATTTCATAATTTTCTTGCATTGTTCTCATTTCTCTTCCCAATTTTTCCTCCACTTCTCTTATCTGCTTCTTAAGGTCCTCTATGGCCTGTAACCAGCTTGTACTTTCCTTTGAAGCTTTTGGTGCAGGAGTTCTGACTTCACTGTTTTCCTCCTGTTCCATGCCTTGCTCCTTCTTATCCCCAAAATAGGAGTGTAATGTTGGAATCTTCTGTCTGCTTTGTTTCCTTTGCCTGCTCATTTTGCCACTCAATTACTTGACTTTTGGGCTTTTTGCCACAGTAGGACTCTGCCAGCAGACAGGGGAGTTTTCGTCCCAAATGCTGGGGTTTTCTCAGCTGCTGGAGGTATTAGATGGGTGCCCTCTCTGAGGTCTCCACATGCTCTGGCAAGCTGGACACACACCCCAGGACCTCCACCCTAGACTGCAATCCAGATCCAAGGTTAAAGCAAGAGCGATGACCCCTCAGACTGGTGCTTGGTCCCCCTACACTCTGCAGGCCAGGAGCTGAAGCTGCCACGTGGCGCTGGCAGGCTGTGCTGGCGTCTCAGCAGTTTCTCACCCCCGGGGGTAAAAGCCACGCACTCCCACTTCCTGGGTCCCAAAGTCCAGACTGCACTGGCCTCTCACCTTGTCCTTCGCATCTATGTATTGATAAATCTGGAAACGGCCACAGCTGCTGCTGATCTGGAGTCCCTCTGGCTGGCGGCTCCTTTCCCTTTTTCTTTAATCTCTTTGGGATACAGACCTATCTGGTATTGCTGGGTCAAAGAATATGCATAGTTTTATAGCCCTTTGGTCATAGTTACAAATTGTTTCCCAGAATTTTTGGATCAGTTCACTACTCTTCCAGCAAATCATTAGTGTACTTATTTTTCCCTTGTCTCCTCTAGCATTTGTCATTTCTGACAGATGTGAGGTGGTCCCTCAGAGTTGTTTTAATTTGCATTTCTCCAATTAATAGTAATTTAGAGCATTTTATCATATGTCTATAGATGTTACGTCACTCTAAGTGAGTATGTGAAAAGGCCTTAGCCTAAAAGGGCCAGGGTCTCCCATTGCATCCTGGGTCATCTCCAGTCATCCTGTTAAATATCTGGTCACTGGATCCAGATGGCTCTGGAGGAGAAAATGAAGCTGGTGACCTTGCACAGCCCTCCCTCACTCAAATCAAAGTCAACTACAAGTCATGTCATCATTTCCCTGATGCCCTCACCCTCTTCGAAAATGAAGGACAAACACAACAACAACCACCTGTTTGACCAATCTTCAGTCCTGCCTTTTATACTTGGATGCACCCCAGGGCTCTGTCCTGAGTCCTCTTCTCTCTGCTCAGTAATCTCATCAGCTCCTATAGACTCAGCTATTATGTGAATGACTCCCATATCTACATAACAAACCCTTACCTCTTTCCTGAGCTCCACCATTTCATCTCTACATGGATATCCCATAGGCATCTCAAACTCAACATAGCCAGAACAGAACTCATATTTATCCCTAAACCCATCCTTCCTCCTAACTTCCTTATTTCTGTGTGGGGTACTACCATTCTTCCAGTAGTGCAGGTTTACAATCTAGGGGTCATCCTCAGCTTTTCATTCATTCACCAAGCATATCCAGTCAGTTGCTAAATCTCTTTCATTTGTCCCCCTCTTTCTATCCAGGACTACCATCCCATTTCAGGTCTCATCATCTCTTACTTTGACCACTGAGTTAGCTTCCTAACTGATCTCCCAGCATCAAGCCTTTCCCATCTACAATCCATTTTTCACAAAGCTGCAAAATTGACATTCCTAAATTCCAGATTCTAACCATTTAGTTCCTCTCCTTAAGGAGCTGTTAGTATCCTGTTGCCTGCAGAATAAAATACAGATTCCTTTGGTATTTACAATACCTTCATAATCTGGTTCCAGCCCGTCTTTCCAAGCTAATAATCCATTACTTCTCCTTGTATACTCTGTGGTTCAGCCAAACTTCCACCTTGTTATTCCCCATAAATATATATTCAATCTACTGCACTCTGTAGTTTTGAATAAACTGTCCCTAATTTCTAGAATTCTCTCCTTCCTCCCCACTGCCTACACTTCCCTTCCAGGCTCAGCTCAAGCATAATACCTTTAAAAAGTATTTCGTGATTCCCGTATTAGTGACTCTCCCCCTGAATTACCTTTTTAATATATTTTGTATGAACATATTCCATTCTTTCCAGGTAGAAGAATATAGTGAATTTGAGGACAGAAACTGTCCCTCTTTTGTATTTTGTACCCAAGAGTCTAGCTAGTACCTGACATATAGCAGTTTTTAAATGAGTGTTGATTTGATTCATTTAAATGGATGAGTTTAATTTGCTGAAGGAACCTGGTTTATGTATTATAATAAAGACAAGATGGAAATAAAAAATTAAGAGCTTATGTTCTCTAAGGCTTCTACCATTTTAAATACTTGACCCTACCTTCCATATACTATTAAAACATCTATTACGTATATAGCTCAGACCATAAATCCTTTCTCATTTGTGATTATTAACATTCTCATTTTTCCAGAATCTGGAATAGCACAGCTGGTAGAGCCAATGATCTGGGACTACATTGAAGATATGGATGTACATGGAAAGGGTCAGTACTGTTTGGCTGAGAAACTCACATCTAGATGTTCTTTTTAATTTATCCCTTTGAAGAGTTTATTTTGTATATAAATCAGAATGAAAGAATGTTAAATTATCCCTCTCATGTATGTGCAAACCAATTTCTCCTCCTTGATGTTTGATCTCTTTATTGAGGGAGAACTCTCCTTATTAATTATACAACCTTAGTTCTTCTTAGTACTTTTGGGCAAAATTAACAGTGGATGGAAATTGCAAATTTAGATTTGATGTAAGGAAAAGCTTCCTAACAATTCGTGCTATTCAGAAATGTCTATCATGGGCTGTGAATCTCATTTGAGAATTTTGAAGCAAAGATTGGATGACCATTTCTTGGGTGTGTTGCTGTGGAATTTAGTTGATCGTAGCATGGTGCTAAAAGAGAATATTGCTGGATATTTTATTTCTACATGTAGATCAGAGAAAGCTGATATTCTCTGGCATAGATTCCACCTACTACTGACTCTCCATGGGAGTTAGGAAATTGAATCCCTTTGTTCTTTTTATTTCTAGTTCTCCTCATGGATAAGTACAGGAAATGTGGTTTCCCTAAACTGTGGGTAGCCAGTGCTTTTAAAGGTGCCACAGGGGTGAATCAGTCTTTGACCATTATTAGCCATCACCTCAAAAATAACATCCAGTGGTTGAAAGTGGCAGACAGTGGACCTGCTGAGATGCTGCAAGGAATCGTTCTAACTGGTTGGCAAAGGTAAAGGAACTATGAAAGTGACTCTAGCTGAATTGCCTGATATGCAAACATCTCATACCTAAAGATGCTCTCTAGTTATGGAGGGAGTAAAGGTGTCTCAAGCAACTAGATCATGATTGCCCTAGGAATAAAAACTGCCTTCTTCTTTATCATTGACAGCTGTCCAGATTCTGTCTAACTCATTTCGCTGAGCGAAGCTTTCTTACGGATGCTGAAAGGCCAAGGCCTATAAAGAATATGGACTTCTGGGTTCCTTTGCATTTAGCATTTGTTGCTGAATGGACTAGGATCTTCTACCAAAGCTTTTATGTCTTCTTGTTTTTTTTTTTTTATCACAACCTGTGGTTTCATTAGTGCAGGCAACTTTTGGTATGAAAATTCCTTCTACCAATACAGACTGACAATTCATCAGTGATTTATAGTCTGAGAGACTTGCCATCACTCCACCAGGATGTGCCAGAGGCACGGTTTAAACCAAAGTGTTCCTGACTCCAGAGTTATCTGTCCTTGCTTTTAGCCAGGTAATAGAACCAAGGTTTGGGATGACAGGTCTTTTTCAGTAAGGATCTTTCTGTTTATTCAAATAGATAAAATAATATTACTCCTTTTCAGTGAATTACACCCTGTTATTGAACCTGAAGCTTTTTACTGGCTCTTGATTCTCAGTCTTCACAAATGAAAAGAATTATTCTGCCCTATTCTACATTCACAGAGCTGGTTGATGGCATATAAGGAACTGGTACCTAGGTACCTCTGCTCCAAAGTTCTTTCCACATAATACTTCCTCCTGTTACTTGTGCTTGTTTATACAAATAAATAAAAATAACATATACAATGTCTAATTTTTTAAAACAGCCATTGCTTTTGATGACATACAAGTGGAGTAACACTGGCCTTCCCATAAATTTAAAGTTTTTTTTTTCTTTCCACTGGCAAACAGAAATAGCTAGGTTGAATGGACAGTGGCTGCTTGCCCCATTGAAGTGGTCTGTAGCCCCTCAAAAATTTTAAGAACCCCAGAATGTGTCTTGTAGTATGCTAGTAAAAAAAAAAAAAAGTACAGAAAATGAACTTCCAACATACTTTCTCCATCACTTTCTTAAGTCTAGATAATCAACAAAACAATAAATGGTGCCCTAATTTGTATTGTTTATCTATTTCCTAGGCTTAAATGATCACTGAAAATTAACAATGGACTCTTTCTGGAACTGGCTCCAGCACACCACTGAGTGTGTCCTACACTCTCCTGGTTTGTTTCTCCCCACCCCACCCCGGCCATGAGAGCTTAAGTTCCTTAAAAGCAGAAACCATGTATTCTCATATCTCTCATAACAATATGCACAGTACTGGACACATAGGAGGCTCTCCATAAATATATGTTGCACTGAATTGATTGTTTCTTTAAATGTTAGCCATACTTCCCATGGACACAAACATACCCCTAAGTGTATCTCCAGATGAAGTAGTTTATATGACTAATAGTGTAATCCCAAGTCTGTTGTAGATAGATGTTTTTCTTCATAGCAAGCTCAAAGCAATAACTAAATGCTATCTTACTAGTATCCACAAACATCTTTTTGAAGGAGCTATAAATTGGCATCAGTGATTTGTGGGCCACTTCAACTCTAAGGTTTTATGTCTGGGAACTATAAGCAAGGAGATGTGAACCTAAGCTTTATCAATTCACAATGTGGAGCTATAAATAAAAACCATGTACTCTAAGACTAGTCAAGGCAAGAAAATCACATCTTAAAATCTAACCACCATTCCATACTTCTACTTGGCCACTTTTGTGACTTTCCTTTCTTATCTTCCTACTTTAGAAGTGAATTGTACCTCCATCCTCTTCCAGAGGCATATAAACTTTTAGAGACTTTCAATTCAAATCAAGCCTTTTTAGAAGTATAAATGTCCACAGGCTATGCTGAAGTAGTATTCTGGCAAAGCAATGTTTGAAACATCTGAGGTTTCTCGAAAAATTCATATCAGAACAAAAGAAAACCCCATTTTCCTAGGGTTTTTTGTTTTGGTTTTTGGTTTGGGGGTATTTTTTTTTATTTCATTCTTTTGAACTCAACATCATCCAGATACTATTTTCTACAGAAACCTGATGATTGAGCTACTACTGCCTCAACTGCACTAGATGGCACTGTTCACTTTATTGTGAATGAAAAGTAACCCTTCTCATAAATTACCTTAATTCATTCCTTTCTTTTTAAAAGAGTCCTAGTCAAGCAAAGATTAAGTTGAAGAAATAAAAGGACATTTCTAGTCCCAAAAAATAAATCAGTCTTAAGAATATATAAGAGTAATAATCTATGCAAAACAAAGTTTGAAGAGGAGAGGGACAACATGCAGACCACATTTCTTTTCTGGAGAGCCTAAAACTGTCCTGTTTTACCTGCCATTTCAAATGCTAGAGTTGCTGCTGGGTGCAATGGGGGAAAAGCTACCTCAGACACAAATTGTCCTTGTGACCCTGGGCAAGATGAATAACCTTTCAGTGCTCTAGGCATCCCTAAATTTCAGAAAAAAGTGCAACATTTTGGGAGTGGAAGGAGCTTCTTATCTAGGAGTTATATTTTTATCTAATTATTCCACTGACAGTCCCTATCTCTTCGAATGCTAAGAAAAGTAAGCTTTAACCAAACTAAGCAACCAAATTGATGCCGTTGGGAAATTTATTAATTACTATAAATCTTTAATTCCATCAATTTATTACCAATTCCCTAATAGTAATATGGAACTGTATGAAACAGAAAAGTGGTTTGGGTCACATGTTCAATTCTAAATAAAAGCTTTAGGTGGCAGATTTCTTTAAACTGAAGTCATATGCTAATTAAATTTGCATAGCTTTATTAAAGGAAAAACATTCTCTGTACAAAGTCTACTTCCTGGGGAAAAATCTAAGAGGCAAACAGAAAACTGTTACTGAAGACTCAGCACAAGTGAGGTTCCAGATTAATCACATGGAACAGTTTTCATTTTAATCATGAGAACAACAAAATAACCTACTGTGCAGTAAATAGCTATATGGAAAGGCAAAAGACCTGGATTCTAGTCCCAGTAACCCCAGGCACATGACTTCTCTGCACTTCAGTTTCTTGATCTCTAGATAAAGTTGAACTAAATAATCTATAAAATCACTTCCATTTAGAGCTGGAACTAGCAATTTTGAAATTTAGGAAAAGAATTCAAACCTTAATACCTAAGGTTTTAAAAGATCTTAGCTGCTATGGGCAAAGATCCCAAGGCATTCTGAGGTCACCATTTGGGAGACCACAGCCAGAGAAGAAAACTAGAAAAGACTGAGGCAGGGGGAAAGGCACCACATGTACTTTAAAGCCAGGAAGCAAACTGTTATGTAACTTTGTATTTTCAGCCTGCAGAACAGGTGCTAAGCTCTCTTGTTTCTTCCTTCTGAAGTGCTGTCTCCATCATCTGAACTGCCATACTCTGGAGTAAAACTCCAGTCACCTTACCCTAATAGTTACAGCTCTTCCTCCAACTCTATGTCCTGATGATTCTATGAAGCTTCCAACTGGTTTCTTAATAATCAAAAAAAGACCTGCAGAGTGGAGCATTCAGAGGATCAGGACAGCCCCTTTCCAAAAGATACTTATCAGAGAGTAAGGAAGGACATGTGGATGCTTATTCTGACTTGGAGTCAGAAAAATGTGGGTTCAAATTTGACTTCAGACACTTGCTAGCTTTGTGGGCCTGGGCTAGCCACTTAACCTGTCTCTGCCTCAGTTTCCTCATCTGTAAAATGGGGATAAGAATAGCATCTGCATCTCAGGATTGTTGTGAGAATGTAAAGCACTTTGCAAACTTTTAATGCCCTACATGAATGTTAAATATTATAATTATTTTACATAAAGACAAATAATAAAGCAGTTTAACACCAAGTGATATGAGTGGTTCAGACAGTAGATATTATAGGAGTTCAGTAAAGAAAGAAAGAGATCAGAGAAGGGAAGACTCCTTGAAAGAATAGTTTTGAAGTATAGGTAGGACAGAAGTCAGTAGAAATGATGCAGGAGAACAGTATGAATACAGGTATTCTCAAGGGTCGAGGTTGAGATAAATAGCCAGAGTGAACATTTTCATGTAATGGAAATTAAGGTTGGAAAGGTAGGTTGGGACCAGATTGAATGCTACACTGAAGAGTTTGGACCTCAATTCTGTAGGCAATGGGAAGTAATTGAAGGCTTTATAACATAACAAAGAGTAGCAATTTAGGAAGATTAATCTTATGATAGTATTCAGGATAGATCATAAGGGAAAGAACAGACTGATTCAGAGACAACAGCAGTAGCCCAATATCCATTAAGGACTTGAACTACAGTAATTGCAATTGGGAATGGAAAAAATTGCTGACCATGTGAAAAATGAAGGAGTCAAAGATGATTGTGAGTCAGTGAGCATTTATTAAGCACCAACATGCCAGGCACTGTGTGCTAAACACTCACGATACAAAGAAAGGCAAAATACAGTCCCTGCTCTTGAGGAGTGAACACTCTGATGGGGAAAACAATGTGCAAATAACTGTGCAAGCAACTCCATACAAAGAAGCTACGTACAAGAAAAGTGGAAAATAACCCACAGTGAAAGCACTACTACTAAGGTGGGATTTTGCCTGGGAATTGAAAATCAGGAGATGAGGATGGAGAGCATTTCAGGCATGGAGTGAAACATCCAAAGCCAAGAGAGGAAACATTTTATCTGAGGAAAGGCAAGGAGACCAGTGTCACTGGATCTAACAGTACATTTTGGGAATTGGAGGGAGGAGAGAAAGGAAGGAAAAGAATAATAATTTCTATAGTGTCTATGTACCGCACACTGTGCTAGGCACTTTGTAAATATATTATTTGATCCTCACAACAATCTTGTGAGGTAGATGTTATCCCCATTTTTATAGTTGAGGAAATTTGAGGCAAACGTTAAATGATTTGCCTAGGGTCATATAGCTAGTGACTGAGGTCATCAGGTCTAGCTGATTCCAGCTCCAGTTTTCTGTCCACCTGACTGCATCTGACTTGTAAGAAGAGTGGGGAGGGGGGTGATAAATACGATTTTACATTTAATCCTAGAAGTGATAGGAAGCCATTGGAATTTATTCAGTAGAGGAGTGGCATAGTGGGAACTGCACTTGAAGAAGATAAAGGGAGAATAGACTGGAGTAAGGAGAGACTTGTGCCAGGCAAACCAACCATCCCACTATTGCAATAGTCCAGGCTTGATGGCATTATCAGAGGAAGAAAGGGAAGGGGAAGAGAATGTGGCAGGCATTGTGCTAAGCGCTTTTTACAAATATTATCTCATTTTATCATCAATAGCACCTTTGAGATAGGCGCTATTATTATCCTTACTTTATAGTTAAGAAAACTGAGGCAGAGGTTGAATGATTTGCCCAGTCACACTTGTCAGAGGCTGGATTTGACCTTAGGTTTTTCTGACCTCTGGCCTGGCATTCTTCTACTGTTTCAACAGTTACACCTTGAAGAAGGGAAATGTTGCAAATGTGAAAAGGTCTTGGCAGCAGATTATATGTGGTGGATAAGAGAGGAGTTGAGAGTGACACCTAGGTTGCTACCCTAAGGGACTGGGAGGAGGCTGGTGGCCTCAGTAGTAATTGGGAAGATTGAAAGTGGGGAAGGTTTGGGGGAAAACATAATGAGTTCACTTTTGGACATGTTGAACCTAGGACATCTACAGGATGTTCAGTTTGAGATGTCTAACAGGTAATTTAGCAACACAAGACTAGAGGTCAGCAGAGATGTTAAGGCTGAATAAATAGATATGGGAATCATCAGCATAGAGATGGTAATTAAAACCAAGGGAGCCAACAAGATCACAGAGTGATATATAGTGTAGAGAAAAAAGAGGGCCCAGGACAGAGCCCTTTGGGACACCCAATGTTAATGAGTATATCCTGAATGAAGATCCAGCAAAGGAGGCTAAAGAGTAATCAGACAGCTAAGAGAAAAACCAGGAGAGAGTAATGTTCTGTATCAAGGGATGGTGATCAGCAATTAACAGATCATTGGTAAATGTGGAAAAAGCAGTTTGGGTGCAATGATGAGGTCAGAAGTTGGATTATGAGGGGTTAAGAAGTGAGTGAGAGGAAGTAGAGGCACCTATTATAGATGGCCTTTTCAAGGAGCTTAGCCACAAAAGGCAAGAGAGATATAGAACAATATTAAGTGAGGATGTAAGGACCAAGTAAAGGTTTTTTTAGAAGGCAGAGGGTATGGGTATGTTTGTAGGCATTAAGCAGCCAGTAGACAGGGAGAGATTGAAAACAAGTGAGATTGGGGATGATAGAGGAAGTAACTTGGAGAATCATGATATCACATGTAGAAATAGAGAAATATGGGATTGGAACTAATTTTAGTGAAGAGAGACACTGAGTTCAAGTGATATTTTACTATGCTAGAGGTAAGACTGCTCATCACTTCCTAGTGCAAACAGTAGATCTTTGGATGGTTGGCCTGGAACTCAGAATAGAGATCAGAGCTGGAGATGCAAATCCTTATAGAGCTGTTAGCTAAAGCAGTGGGAGGGGATAAGATCTCTGAAGGGCAAAGGAGTAGATGAACTTTGAGTTTGCACATAGGAGTTTAGAGAAGAGATTTTTGTTGTTCAGTCATGTCCCACTCTGTGACACAATTTGAGGTTTTCTTGGCAAAGAGTGGTTTGCCATTTCCTTCTCCAGCTATTTTATAGATGAGGAAACTGAGGCAAAGAGTTAAATGACTCACCCAGGGTCACACAGCTAGTGTCAAGAAATCAGGATTTGAACTCAGGTCTTCCCGACTCTAGGCCCAGCACTCCATCCACTGTGCTATCTAGTTGCCCAGTGCGAGAAGGGAAACTAAAAAAAGAACAGAAAGGAAAAGAACCAAGAGAGTGAATTGTCTTAAAAATGTTTCAAAAGGGAAAGAGTAGTGAGAAATGTCATGCCAAAAACAGGTTAAGGAGAAGGCCAGAAAAGAGCAGTTTGAGTAGAGAGAAGCCACAGAAGCCATATTTCAGGGGATTGAGGAAGACTGAGAAAATGAATCAGTAAGCAAAGATCAGTCCTTCCAGAACTTTAATTGGGAAAGGAAGGTTACAGGGTCACTAGACCAAAATTTCACCAAGACTTACACTGGTTGAATTTCATCACCATGCTCAGTGCATGTCACTAGACTGAATCTTGTCAGTGTGTCTATGAGCTTAAGGTCAGACTTCTTAAGGTCATGTTTTTTGTTTTTCCAAGATAGAAGAAATCTGAAGATATTGGTTAGCAGGCAGGCAGCTAATGGAGAGGCAGAATGTAAAGAGACCACACAAGCGTAACTAACAGAGCAACTTTTCTAAGAAGGGAAAAGGAGGGATTCAAGGCCATTGATGGAGGAGTTAAATTTGGAAATGAAGACCATACTTTTCTGAGAGGAGGAAAGGGAGGAGTAGATAATAAATATTTTAAGACAAAGTAACGTGGTAGGAGTTCTGCATTTAATTGTCTCAGTAAAATAAGAAGTGAATCTATCTACTGAGAGGAAGACCTGATGAGGAAAGCACTAAAACAGTACATTACTGGGAAATCAAGAAGTTAGAAATAAAAAGATTGCCAAGTTAAAAAAAAGAAACAGCTGAGGGAGACATGAATGTGTAGTGGGCCCACTGAGCACACTTCTGTAATTTTCTACAACAATCTGAAGCCACAGAAGAGGATCAGAAATGATGGGAGGGAGAGTGTCCTCAGACTAAGGACTATAATGGTAGGCAGGGCAAAAATATCAGGAGGAAGGGGTGGCTAGGTGGTGCAGTGAATAGAGCATTGGCCCTGGAGTCAGGAGGACCTGAGTTCAAATGCGGCCTCGGACACTTAACACAAAACCTAGCTGTGTGACCTTGGGCAATTCACTTAACCCCAACTGCCCTCCAAAAAAAAAGGGCAAAAAAAAAAATCAATTTAAAAAAATCATGGGACAGCCAGGTGGCACAGCAAGTAAGAGCACCGGCCCCAGAGTCAGGATGACCTGGGATGGAATCCGGGCTCAGACACTTAGCACCCACCCAGAAATACCTAGCCGTGTAACCTTGAGCAAGTTACTTAACCCCAATTGTTTAGGGGTGGCCAGGTGGCTTACAGCGAGTAAGAGCACCGGCCCCAGTGTCGGGATGACCTGGGATCGAATCTGGGCTCAGATACTTAGCACCACACCCAGAAATAACTGGCTGTGTAACCTTGAGCAAGTTACTTAACCCCAATTGCTTAAAAAAAAAATATCCAGAGGACAAAAAAGTCTAAGATGTTAATAAGGTGGCTCAGCTTACTAAAGTAGCTGACCACAGACCCCAGGCTGGGTACTTAGTTAAGTTTAGATAGAGTGAGGCTAATGTCCTGAGCAAAGAAGAAAAAGGTAAGATTCATCATATAGTTCCATCCCAGTATTAGAAATAAATGTTTCTTCCTTTTATGGATTCCAGGTATGACCACTTCTCTGTTCTCTGTGAGCTGCTTCCTGTGGGAATCCCATCCCTAGCAGTATGTCTGCAGGCACTCAAACATGGTACAGTATATTACTTTCCTCTTTTTCCTGAAGTACAAGCCCCCAGATTTTCCTAGAATCCATTTTTCTTTTTGGTGTTTTTTTCCTCCCAGGAATACTGGGGATCAACTGTGTGTAGTCACACTGCCATGTTGGAGTGCTTCCCACGCACACCATGACCTTCCCTTTTCACACAAGAAATACATAACCAACCTATGACCCTGAATTCTTCATGAAGGGAGGTACTCTAAATTGGAAAGTCTGCCCGAGTTTGGGGGTAAGATTGTGAGACAGTTTCATAAGTGCTAAGCAACTGTGCTGCCTTTCAGAGGGAGGGTAAAAAATTCACCAAGACTTACACTGGTTGAATTTCATCACCATGCTCAGTGCATGTCACTAGACTGAATCTTGTCAGTATGTCTATGAGCTTAAGGTCAGACTTCTGGGACCTGTACTCCAAGAAATTAAAACAAATTCCACTTATATGAAATAACCCTTGGGAAAGGGGCCTGAAATATCAAGATAGTTTTCTTAAAGGGGAACAGACACAAGCTTGGAAAGAGGAATTACCTGATTGGAGAATTGCCCCCAACAAATTCGCCAAAGCTCTTTTATGTCCCCAGTCCAGAGCAAGGAGTCCACAGCTTTCCCAAGCAAGTCAATAAATAGGAATAAATTCTCCTAAAATAGGAGTTTTCTCTGCATACTCTCGTATGAGCGTCTCCCTCATGTTTCTCTTTCTCTTATCTTTATTAAGAAAATGCTTCTCTTTCAGGAGGTTATACTGACAATGTTAAAAATATAGTGGAGAAGTACCTAGGGATGTCAAATTTGGAAATCAATAGTTTTATGAGGTAAAACCACCAATTCCTACTAATCTCATTATTACTCTGTTATCTCATAGCCCTGAACTCTTAATAGTTCTGAAATTGATGAAGACTTTCTCTCTGACTAGTGAAAGCTCTGGGACTTTTCCTGGCAGTGATGTCTTCGCCCTGATCACTCAGATCAGCTTTCACCTAAGGCACTCTGTGGATGAACTGTTAGAAAGGAACAGGTTAGTTATTAACAAGCAAAAATTAAGTATAGAACCATTACAAAGAAATGAATTCTCCTTCCTTCCTTCACTATCGCCAGTCTATTTGGGGAACAAAACATAGATGCACAAGTCAGCCTCTGCTTGCTAGCTTGATCAATCTTGTCAGGCCTTATAAAGTCAATGTCCCGGGATAAGCCAGTGGATAACACACATGACTCTCGAGTACAACTCCAATGCATTTATTTACAGATATGTAACTGGTTGGTTCAGCCCTTACCACCGCAAGAGGAAGATGATTCACCCAGTTATGATCCAGCACATCCACCCAGATGCTATAAGGTAGTGGTGCCAGCTCCCTTTGAATCCCCGTACTAAAATTGGCTTTGAGCCAAAATTTAAATTCTGAGATCTTTAGATGAATTCATTTATTTTTACTTCACTAGTACTAGACACTAACAGTTCGAAGTGCTTCTCACTTTATTTTTTGATCCTCTTTAAAAGGCTGTCTTCCCATAGTATTTTTTTTTAATGAGGATTCACATGTCAGGTTCATAGTCACCCTTTTCCATTTCCCTTCAGTCTCCTAACCAGGTGGAATACTGTCATCCAAGAGCTGCAGGCAGCCCTTGAAAGAATTTTCTACCCAGATGCAGTAGAGGAGTGGCTGGAAGAAAACACCCATCCCACCATCCGGAAGCTACAGCAACTATTGCAAGATCTGGATGCAGCAATAGCAGCTCAGTCTTAATACTTCTGCCATGGAAGTGACCCATCTTAAGTAGAAGGCTTACCCACTACTAACCCAGTAGGGATTCTTACAGATGGCCAAGACCACTCATTTACTACATGAAAGTAGTACTGAGGGGAAGGGGGCAGGGTTGGGAGCGTTCGTGTTGGGTATGATTGGAAAATCTAATGCTAGGACAGAATCTGAAAAGAGACATTGAGGTGTGAAGGTGTGATACTGGATCTTATGTTAAAAGCTATTACCATGAAAGGATGAAGCAGAATTTATTATGCCACAATTTAATCTAAAAAATTAGAAGCAGCAATCATAATATTCCACAAGGCATCAGTAAAAAGATAGCAAAAGTAAAAAAGCAAAAAAGATAACCAGGGAAACTACATTATGCTTGAAGGCAATATAAATAATATTAATGCTGAAATATATGCATAAAAATAGCATAGCATTAAAATACTTGAAGGAAAAAATGATTGAACTATAGAGTAAAATAGATAACTGTAATAGTTGGGGACCTCAGTGTGTCCCTTTCCACCCTAGGCAAATCTAGCAATAAGAAAGACCCTGAAAAGAAATTTAAAAATTTGATATGGTAGATATCTGGTAATTAATGGATGGCAATAGAAATATTTCTCTCTTACATGGCACCTTTACAAAAACAAATGCAGAAAGTTTATAAATACTTCCTTTACCGACAATAGCACAATAAAAACTATAATCAATAGATGGAATTTGAAGAAGTTAAAGAAAATGTATTGGTTATAGTTAATTACCAATCACAATTCCCCACTTAAAAAGAAAAACTATCATTCCATCTACTGCTCTTAATATAACAGAGTAAGCACTCTTATTGCTAGAAATTACTCTTAAGACTTGTTTTCCCTTCTATCTTGTCCCCCTTGATGCTTAGGGCCATTTACAGTGAGGCAGCTTGTTAAAACCACAACTGAATTAAGGACGGGAACAAATCCTGTCTGTCAACTCTGAAATGACCGGTCCCATAAGCCAAAGCATCCCCTTCTCATCCAGCCTGTACTTGGTCCTATACTAAACCCTGGTACTCTTATTTGTACTGAAGCCCCACAGAAGGTAAATACTTGTGGCTTTGGTAGTAGTTTTACAATCAAGTTACTACTATGCAGAAACCACTGTTTCCATACTGCATTTCTCCACTGGTGGAATATGAAGAATTTTTAAGACCTTGTCCTCCATTTTAGACTTTATACTATATAAAAGGAGTCTAAAATTTACAGTTAAGATTTTGACTTGAGTGACACCCTCAGACCCTGGACAAAGTTGGAAATTGTGTAAGATTTATTTTGGAGGCCCCTTACCACTCCAATTTCCTCCTAGAATCTACCTACTAGTGTGTAAAAGTACTACTAGAGAAGAATGATTAGGATAGTGAGAAGACTGAGCCTCAAGAAAACAGTGGGGCAATGATAATACAAAATTAGAAACAAATGAATGCATACAAAATTTCAGAGGCAAATTTTAGCTACATTTAAAGGAAAGTCTTCCCAGCAACTAGAACTTTGCAGAAGCAGAATGGGCTCCCTCCAGCAGGGTTTTCCATTACCAAAAGTCTTCAAGTACAGGGCAACCAGATGAGCACTTGTCAGGGATTTTAGAGAGGAAATTCCTGTTCAGCTATTGGTTGGACTAGATCAGTAGTACCAAACTAAAATAGAAATAGTTCCCAGTAGGCTTATATTGACTTCAAAAATCACAAATGAACTCTGATACTGTATTTTTATTTTGTTAAACATTGCTAATTACAGATTAATCTGGTTAATTCAAGTTTAGCTTTGCTGGATCTTGTGGCTGCATATTAAATACCTCTGGACTAGATGAGCTCAGAAAATCTGTCTTGGCGCTTGGGAGGGGTAGGGGGATGAATTCAAAAGGATTTTTCTTCTCATTCCATCAATGTTGCTTGGGTGACCACTATTTGATTCTCTCCTCACCCAGTGTTTTGTTTGGGTTGGGGTTTTTTTGGAAGGGGGGAAATTAGAGATGACTTGCCAACACCTCCTTACTATCATCTTTGAAAAACTACCATCCATTCCCATTTTGCTATAGGTTTTGGTGTGATACCACAGAAGTTGCCAATCTTTAGTTACCTGCTTTAAAAGGAAGTGTGGAGTTAGGATAGGATCTTTATAGGGTGATTACACTGGGAATATTGTGTTCAGTTCTGTACACCATTTTAAATAAGGCTTCAGCAAGCTGTAGTGCCTTTACAGGTGGAGGTAACCAAGAATGTTGAGGAGACTAAAGACTATATATACCATACAGGGATTTGATGGAACCAGGGATATTTAGCCTTAAGGGGGGCGGCTATGATAGCTAGCTGTTGCCAGGTATTTAAAAGCGTATTGCATTAAGACTTATTTTGGGGGGCGGCCAGGTGGCACAGTAAGAGTGCTGGCCCCAGCGTCAGGAGACCTGGGATCAGTTCCGGCCTCAGATACTTAACACCCACACAAAATAACTGGCCGTGTAACCTTGAGCGAGTTACTTAACCCCAAGTGCTTAGGTGTGGCCAGGTGGCACAGTGAGTAAGAGTGCTGGCCCCAGCGTCGGGAGACCTGGGATCGGTTTCAGCCTCAGATACTCGGCACACACACACACACACACACACACACACACACACACACACACACACACACACA
>NW_027187380.1:28660010-28817801 GCF_028583685.1 Petaurus breviceps papuanus | reverse complement strand
ACACACACACACACACACACACACACACACACACACACACACACACAAATAACTGACCATGTAACCTTGAGCAAGTTACTTAACGCCGATTGCTTAAAAAAAACAAACTTATTTTTGGTTCCAGAAGGCAAAATTAGAAGCAACAGGTAGAAGTTGCATAGATATAGATATCATAGTCAATATAAGGAAAACCTTCCTGATAGAAGAGTCCAAAAATGAAACAGGTTGCTTATGTTAGTTTAAATTGCTTGCCCCCATAGGAGATTTTTAAACACAAAACTATATCTCTTAAAGAGATCTTGTAGAAAGGATTCCTGTTCAGGTAACACATTAGACTAGATGACCGCTAAGGATTCTTCAAATTCAAGAAACTCTGTAATCCTCTGAGGTCAGCTTTTAGGGAAAATATATCTGGGGAGGGGAATTGGAGGGAAATTAAGAAACTAAATGGTAATCACATTATGTGAGTGCCTAAGCTAGACTTTGAGAATGTTTGAATAGAATCCCAGTCTAAACGAGTGAAACAATTTGTAGGAATAGAGAGATGGAAGAACCCAGATTATGGATTTCTCAGCCACATTCAGAAGGAATGGTTTACTGACAGCAACTTCCTTTATAACATTTGAAAAGCTCCAGCAGTTGTGTTTTTTAAAATATAATCTACTGTGTTTCCCCGATAATAAGACCTATCCCGAAAATAAGCCCTCCCCTTACTGTGTAAGATTCCTCTAAAATAAGCCCTCCCCCGAAAATAAGCCCTATTGAGATTGCTACTGTAGTGAAGGTACCCTGCGCTACACGCTACACTACGGTACCCTCTGCATGCACCGTCCCGTCCCCCCCCCCCCCGGAAAAAAAAACACCAGAGGGCTTACTGCCTCCAATCAGAGCTGCAGCAGTGAGTATGTCATCCTGTTCTTCCCCAGTGATTTGCTTGCTGGCACCATTGAGAGCAGTGCCACGGAGGAGAGCTGAGGCAGGACAACATAAGCCCTCCCATGAAAATAAGCCCTCTGGTGTTTTTCTTTCCAAAAAATTAATAAGACAGTGTCTTATTATCGGGGAAACACGGTACCTTTTCTCTTCAACCAAGAATGAATATTCTTGGGTAGCTGCTGCAATAGAGCCTGTAGACTTCCACAAACTTGTTAGTCTTAACTCTTTGAACCATGTAATTGCCTGAGAAACAAAGTAGCCAACCCCAAATACCTATCCCCAGTGTTCTGTTACCAACTTGGGGAAGACTAAGAGCAAAAAGGAACTGCTGCTCCCAGCAAGCTACACACACAAAATTTGGGGGTTTTACGAAATGATATGAAAATGTTTATGACCTTTTTGGTCATTTCAGTACAAAAGTACACCGGATCAAGTATAAAACTTTTTGTGTTTCAGTAGCAACAAGACATAACCGGCTTAACTGAAAAAGAAAACTAACAAAAGTTAAGAAAGTATAATTATAGTAATCAAGCAGAAATGCCATGATCTGGTTGAAAAACACAATTCAAAGTCAATAACACTTATTATGCACCAGGCATTGTGCTAAGCATGTAATACAAAGAAAGTCATAAGGCTGGCACTGCCCTCAAGGAGCTCACAGTGTAACAGGGTAGAATATTCACAAAAAGCAGCAGGTGGAAGGAGGGACAGCCTCGCACAACACTAAGCAGCTGGGATGGCAAAATGGTCTGAGAAGGCGTACATTTCTGGGTGGATTTCATCTTGCAGAATGAGTTTCTGGAGACGATAACGTCCAAAAAAGCAGCTAGGTAGAAAATGATGAGCAAAATGCTCTGAGTGGCGTCCTTAAATGATGGAGGATGTGGGCAGGTCTCCCAGAAGCCCGCCTCCCACCCTCTCTAATCAGAGGAAGGGAATGGCCCCAGGGACGGGGGGTCCCGAGGTGTGATGTAATTCCACATGCCTTATGAAATATCATGTTTATAGGAAAATTTGAAAATTATTCAAGAAATACATTCTTCTAAAAGCTGCAAAAATAAGCATCAGCCTTCAGCACTAGACAAGGAAAAAAAGTTCCATAAGTGCTACAGGAACAGAAGTAAACTACCAGTTCTGTGTGTTTCTACATAAATCAATGAATAATTAATTCACAGAGTCAATGTCAGGGCCAAGTTCACCAAGATAGGTACAGTGGCAGAGCCCATGGCATTTATCTGAACAAGGGATTCATCTATGTAGGAAGTTACTGTCAAGCCTTGATTACTTATGGACTAATTATCCGGCTTATGGAAGAAAAAAGTTCTTTTTAGTCATTTAACTCCTAACAGTTACTTTCTCTTACTATCTACCCTGCCACTGTCAATTACTAAGAACATTTGACATGGGTATGTGCAGGCCACTGTGGCAAAAAGGCTATTTGTTATGAGTTAAATGATTAAAAAGCTTTCAAAATGTTTTTTTTTATTTTACTTACTCATCTTGATTAACCAGTAAAATATAAGTTGCTGTTCAATTAGTAAAAGACTAATTCACTTCATCTTCAGCCTTTCACCAGTAATTGGCAGTACCCTGATATTCATATTCTCATTGCACCTTATGACTAGAAAACATAAAATAGGTGTGGCTACAGAATAGAACAGTTCTCAGTCTTACACAAGTAATGAGCTCTTTATGTGACTGCACAGACTTATGATGGATCCACCCAAACTCAACCTTCAATCTACACAACCCATCTTTCACTTTAGGGGAATAGGAGGTGCTTCATCCCACATGCAGTATGTGTTATGTATCTAGTACACCCAGTGCATTTTCTTCAGTCCAGAAACTAATTCCCATCATATATTATGAAATCTACTATGGATATCCATATGAAATGGGCAGTGAGCCTTGCCCACCTAACGGGGTTTCAATTTAGCAGCTGATTATTAAGACATGGTGGCTGGCAAAGTTCTAACCCTCAAACATAAAATAATACTGAAACTACTAGGGCAGGAAAGGAGAGGAAACTAAAACCCAATGTGTTAAAGCAACAACCTACCAGGTCTTCAGAGTTCTCATAGTCTGATGACTTCCAAGACTCCTCCCCGCACCTATTTTCTGTAGCTAGACATCTAGCCACTCAGTCACAAGGGAGTAAAGATTTTGAGATCAGAAAGGACAACAGATTAACAAAGTTCTAGACGAGCACATCTTTCTTTACCCTCTAGGAGGCAGAATGCAGGAAAATAGAATGCTATCAGCTGAGATACTCCTTTCTCAAGAGAATCAGTCTAAGGCAAATTGAAAAAGATAGCTGTAATACTATGTAAAGAACAAATCCAATTTATGTTACATAGGACTTAGCCTATCATAGATCAATTTGTCCTGACACAAAAACATGTATTCTCTTTTCTGAAGAAAAAAAGGTAGTACAGGGACAGCTAGGTGGCACAGTGAATAGAGCACCCAGCCCTGGGGTCAGAAGGACCTGAGTTCAAATCTGCCCTCAGACACTTAACACTTGCTAGCCGTGTGATCTTGGGCAAGTCACTTAACCCCAATTGTCCTGCATTCCCCCCTCCAAAAAAGAAAAAAAAAAGGTAGTACTGAGCCCAAGTAGCTGCAGGGCAGATGCCCAAGTTCTGCCAAGCCAAACCAAGTCAGAGGAAATACAGCCATGCAAGACATCACAACACTCAAGAAAACAGGCCAGGTCTCATGAGGGTGGTCTGAGTTTATGCCAGTTCAGGGATTGAACTCTCAAACCCTATTCCCAGAAGCCACCAGTCTCATGGCCTACAGTTCATCCAGATTTCCTGGGCTTGAGCCCACTGGCCAAATAGTTCTATGCCACATACAAGTTTCCCCAAATAGCTTGTTAGAAGTGGTGAAAGTAAAAAAAGCTAATTCAGGGAATGAATCTCTAGAACCTGACATGAGCTAACAAAGTGCAACTTCCCTGCTGTTTATTTAAAATAGCTTCCCCTCTAGACTGAGAATAGTATTTCTTTGGCTAAAAGCTCATTTCATAAGCCTTGTAGTTTTGAAGTCCAAGAAGTAAAGAGTGAAGGAAGGGTACTTTATCTGACTTCAGATTTTTCAAGTTGGCAAAAACAGATCTCAAAATGAGACCTAAAGTTTCTCAAATATACTTAAACATGCAACCAGCAGCCAGTGTCTCTCTATTGGGAACACATATAACAGGAAGGATCCTACACAATAACCTATCTGTGAGGCCAATTTGCAATAAGTTGGAACTAAGCCAACTCACAAGACATGTGTTGCAAGCTCCAGTTTATACTCCGTCCCTTTGGTTCACCATAGAAGAAAGACAGGCTAATTAGAAAAGTGCAGCTGCTGTTAAGAATATGAAGGAAGTAGGAGAACACCTTGAGATCTCTGGAAAACTTCCTTGTTTATTCATAATCCCCAAAACATCTAGTTCTACAGTTAGGCACACTCTGCTGCTACATAGAACCACCCAAAACTCACTACTTCTGCCTCTTTAGTGAAGTGGGACCTGAGCTGGAGTTATAAAGAGATCTCTTTTCTCAGTTGGCCTATTCAATTCATTTGCAGGGTTTCATTATCTATGGCCAGCATAAAGCTGGGACTTCTGGCCTCTCATAAGACCCTTTAATTTAAGTACTTGTACAGCTGTGCTCCCCAGTTGGGAAGAAACATTGAGGAGGCTGGGATAAGGCTTTGCTTCCTTATGATTTCCAGAGACAAAACATTTAAAAGGTACACAAAGAACAAAATCTCCACCAACAGTGGTCACATAACCACTTCAAGCCCCTCTCTGAAGGGCTGGGGCTGTCAGCTCCCTAAAATTTCAAAGAAGCAATTAAATATTTAACAACCAAAGTTACCAGTTGCCTCACTTGGTCCCATAATGACACAGCAATTTTTTTAGATGTGATTTTAAGTACATTCAAATGCTTCTAGACCAGTTCTTAAGTATTTTTGTGTCATGGACTTCTTTGATATGCAGTATGGACACCTTTCTTAGAATACTGGGTTTTTAAAAAAAAATCATAATTGAAAGAAATTCTAAATTTCAATTAGTGAAAATAGATATGTTGGGGCAGCTAGGTGGTGCAGTGAATAGAGCACCAGCCCTAGAGTCAGGAGGACCTGAGTTCAAATTTGGACTAAAACACAAAACAAAAACTGGCCGTGTGACCTTGGCCTAGTCACTTAACCCCAACTGTCCTACCTTCCCCCTTCCAAAAAGGAAAAAAAAAGAAAGAGAAAAAAATAGATATGTAATTTTTTTCCCTTCACCATTTAAGTTCAAATGTCCCATGAAATCTATCCATGAATCCATGGATATCAGGTTAGGAATTTCTGTACAGCAGAAGTAACTCCAAATGGTTGACATTAACATTCTTCCCTGAATCTCATTCTTCTCAAGTCCTTCTTTCATTTTGTATTTCATGTTTCTCATCTCTGAAGCAAAATCTCAAAAGAGCCTTCTTGCCCAGACTTCTCCAGGTACTTTAGGTGAGGAAAACTGACCAGTGGCTGAGAGACATATCAGCCTAATCTCCCACTCCTGAGAGAGTGACATAAGGCAACATGGTATAGTGGAAAGGACAATGGAGTTATATATGATGTGGTTCATGTCCCAGGTCTTCCATTTATTAAGCTGTGTGACCTAAGAAAAATCGCTTCCCATTTCTCAGCCTTAGGTTAGAGAAGCAGAAACAAAACATAGACCCCCTGCTAGCAACACACATCAATATCAAAACCAAATATAGCCAACCAAGATGCCCGGGGAAAAGTGAGGAAAAAGGAAGTATCAAAAACTGTAGGAGGAATAGGGCAGCCAGATTCAGTGGCTTAGGCCACCCTGTCAAACTTAGTTCTGTTGCCTGGGGTCATCCACATCACTGGCCTCAGTGTCACTGCTCTGGGACAAGTCTTTGGGGCTCTCTGGATGGTGCAGCTCCAGAAAGTTGGTGATAAGCTTGGCAATTACTTCCACGTCACTGAGATGAGGAGTGGGAAAAAGAAGGAAGGGGAAGAATTCAAGTTATACCAAGGCAAATAAGACCATCCCCAAATCCTTTACACACATACATAACAGTCCAGGAAAACTGAAGCAGCAGATTCATTCTTCACACCCCCAATCCCTCCAACAGCCCATCTCCCTTTCATTCAGTTCTGTTCTCTTTCTTCCCCTTGCCTCAATGTGTAGGATTAACATTACCACAAATAAACCATCAGGAAGTAAGCAAACTTTGAGAGTGGAAATGCTGATGGGTCTGCTAATGGCTGTGTGGCTTTGGAAGTCACTGCTAACCTGTGCTTCAGTTTCCCCATACATAAGAAAGGAGAGAGGATACAGTATGAGTTAAAACTGGATATGAAGTTTCTGGACTTCTAAGAGAGTAAAATTTTCAGATAAAAAGATTCTTTCAATCTATGAGTTATGTGATAGGAAGTATAAGTTATAGCCAAAAGCAAACCTCAAAGGAAATCAGGTACCACTTATTTCTTCCTTTTTAGAATAATTTAGAAGCAAATAAAGACTCCACTGTGTGTCAGCTTTAGGAACCCTACAGGTCAATGCTAGGACCTGCCTCAAGGAATAAAAGCTTTGTAATGAAAAAGGAATCATGAAGTGGAACAGAGTCACTTTCAATATCTCTCTTGAATCAGAACACCTACTTACCCAACCAAACATAGGCCCTAAAGAGCCAAAAGGTTGTTTGAGGGAACATAAAAAGCATATTCGACTTGAAATCACCCAAGAAGATGACAGCTTTAGAGTTGATTGTGTAACCACACATTAATTTAGCTTTCAACACAGTTTCACTAAGGCTCTATCATGAAATGCAGGTTTCTGTTACTCTAGGCAGTGCCAAGCCCTTGGCTCTTATACAAAGCTAATTCCAGTTTCTTTGCCCAAATGAAAGACTGCATATTATCTAACCAGATACTGCTGAGGCCAATTTTGGTCTACTTGATCCATATGTCTCTACTGCTTGGCCTTCAGTTTCAATGGAACGTAAAATGGTGATAGTTGTCCTTGTTTCCATCCTACTCCTCAGGGACTCAAGAAATAGTAATAAGAAATCACCTAGTGGAAAGCCCCAAGAAAAAGCTATTCTAACACTACCCTTTCCCAGCAGTCTATCCCAAGTGGGATCCAAAAAGCACACTGGAATGAATTACAAAGCACAAAAAAAAAAAAAATGATCCAGGGACAACCAGAAAGTCAAGCATTACCAGAAACCATGATTTTAACAAGGCAGTGTCATATACTTAAAAGAGCATCATATTTGGGGTCAAAGAATCTAGATTCCAATGCTGGTTCAGTTATTTACTGTGTGACCTTCATCAAAGTCACTTTCTCTCTATGGACCTTCAAATATTTATAACATGTAAAATTAGGTGTTTGAAACCAAATCGTTTCTAAAGTTCCTATCAACTCTAAACCCTACAATTCTAGGATATGGGTGCTAATGACCATTTATCAGTAACTTGAAAGAGGATCTAAAATAAAATTGGTTCTAAACTGCTGTAGATACATATATAACATAAATGTCACTGACAGTGGAGGTGAAGTTCACCACTTGCCCCTAATCATACCCTATTCCCAAGACCATGTTGTCTTACCTCCGATGACCCATCACTGCACTCTGGGTAAGAGGATGGGAAAAGCCTGTTGCAAACCGAAGTACCACTGTATAGCCCTTTCCAAAATATCGAACTTTCTCCTCTATTACATTCACATCCTGAATATCATTCAGTCCAACCACCACTGAAAAGATAAGAACAGTTAATGGCCATGTAAGAATGTCAAATCTCAGATGATACAACAGAATGATAATGGCAATGATAAAGGTCATGGTTCCTCTCCCAAGCCTCAAACAGATGAGCTCTCACTTGAAGCTTTCATAAACTCCATGTAAACATATTTCACTCAACACAAGAGAATAAGCAGTACTGAATCCCATTCCTGTCTCTACACAAGCTTGACAGAAAGCCATTTCACCTCCCTGGACCTCAGTTTCTTCAACAGTGGATGAAAAGTTTGGATTACATGATCTCTAAAGTTCCTTACAACAATAACATGATGAGATTCTGTGATTTGAAGAAATTCAGTCATTGGAAAGCACTCATGAACAATAGGAAATATGCACCAACCTTTGTTTCTCAATCTGTTAAAAAACATGCAGTGTTTTTAGGCCAATGTGTGCCAAAGGATTCTGCTTCATATTCTCCCAAACGTGGAATCAAAACACATTATTATAGCACAAAGCAACATCCTCCCTAGAAACCACTGATTATAATTAACCTATTCTTCCACAGAGGAGCAAATCTGGTTCTGGTTTCCAATTACATACATACTAGTTAAGAGCCTTTTTTTTTGCTCCATTTGTTTCAGCTCCCCCCTTCATCTACAGTGTGGTATAATAGAAAGAATATCACATTTGGAGTCAAAGGACCTGGGTCCAAATTACAAGTCTATAACCTTGGGGAAGTCACTTAACCCTTCTGTTACTGTTTCCTCATCTGTAAAATGAGAGCTTTAGACAAGGCCTCTAAGAATAGTCAATGGGCCTGAATACACTTTACATGTTCATGATTATCCAAGCTCAGCCTCACTAGATGGGTACAAAGAAGGAGAGAAGGTTCTAAGCTAGTGTATTTAGTGCATATGGTGTAACAAAATTGATTGAAATTATCCTAAATGAACAACTATTATAGTAAATTAGCAAAAAACTGAATTCTAACACAGAGTCAACCTGAAAAGAGACATACAACCAGGAACCAGGACATTCTCTGAGTAAAGGACAGTTATAGCAAGGCTCAGAGTTTCTTTTATGCCATATGACTGCAAATTATGAGAACAGAACCCCTTTCTCATTTGTTCTCTAAATTTATACGGTTGAAAGGAGACAGATACTAAGCTCTCTGGACCATATATCTTCTCTTATCCACATGCCTCTAAATTCTTGATAGATAATAGGATTCCTAAAGGAAGCTTTAACATGTCACTAAGTATCCTCCATGTTCTGATGCCCCCATGGCTACAGTTTTCTGTTTTACAAGGCAAAATGAGCTTAACATGGCATCAGATACTTATCTAGATAGTATTTAAAGCCAGGTGCCTGGGAGCCATCAAAGTCTCTATAGAACAGTGGGGAAAAAAAAAGATAACTCCTGACTGAAGGGTTAATAATTTCTATTATCTTCAAACAGTTTCTTTCTTGACTGTACGGTTAATAATATCCAAGCATTTTAAGCACTATTACAATTTGTTCCTAAACATAAAAAGAGACAGTAATGGACAAACTGGCTTTAGAAAATGTATACTGCTGCAAAAGAATAGTTTTCAGACCTTGTTTTTATACTAATACCTAAGAACTAATACCGAATCCTAATACTTAAGAACATGGAAGGCCAGGTGGTGCAGTACAAAAAGCATATTTGGAGTCAGAAGGTCTGGGTTTGAAGTTTCATTCAGCCACTTACTCTTTATGTGACCTTGGACAAGTCCCTTACTTTTCTAGGTCATAGGTCCCTCACCTCTAAAAAAGAGGGAAAATACTAGATGAATTTCTTCCCAAACTATGAGCCTAAGGGCTTCCATTCACCTTGTTCAATAAAACCTAAATTTGAAAACTCTAGATCAGCCAACCAAAAAGACTCTTTAATAAACAAAAGTAGCCCTTTTGTATCCCACTCCAATATTTAATGCTTAATTAAACATATGCAATACAACCCTTACCTTGTTCATGGCATACTCTAGAAGCTGTGAGTATTTTCTTATAGAGGTTGAATGTTTTCAAGATTACTTTCCCAGTAGTCTTATCAAATAGGGCTTCCTGGAAAAATAGCAAAGATCACCACACAAGGTCTTGAGTTCAGCAAACACGATAAGTAAGAAAAGAAATAAAACTATCCCCTACTACTTATAATTATGACTATTTCCCAGTCCCATACTATCTCCCTAATCCTTCAACTTCACTGCAGATTTCCTGGTGTCAGATATTATTTTCCACTCTAAAAGCAAACAAATTTCTCAGAGGGGAATAATAAGGAAAATAACTTGAAAAATATCCTTCATCCACCCATTCCAGACAAAATCCCAACACCTTGACTTAACGAAGCCAAACATTCTCCTACAAGTCTGATTCCCTTAATTTGGGGATTAAAAAAGGAGCCAAAGCCAGCATAAATCATCCTTGTTGCAGAAACAATAGAAATTGTCAATATATAAGAGAACAATGTGGATTTCATCAGAAAAGATAAGGACAGAACTGCAGCTCTCAAATCACAAGACAGGTTTAATGATTTGGGAGAGAATATTCAGCCATTGCCCTAGCTCTCTCTTAATACTTCATCCACTCTTCCCTTAGGAAGAAGGCAAGCACCATCCTCTACCCAAGTAAAAGCAACTCTGAGGAAAATCATCAGAAGTTGACTGGTGGTGCTAGAAGGCATAATGGCCTAATATCTCAAAAGGAGCACCTTTCCTTGAGACATGGAAGAAATGTCTCCAGGCACACAGCTCAATCATTATTGAAACCTATTCTTAGGTTAGTGCAAAAGCTGTGCAACAGCACAATACAGATTCTCATAGACCCAGATTTGCTAATCTTCTAATCCTAAATGCCACTAAAAACAGTAACAATGATGAAGGAGGATTCTTAAGTTACAGGACCCTCAAGCATATTTCCTCACAGACTGTGCTCTAGACAAACTAGGCCCTAGTACTGTAATGCTCACTATACTGTTATATTCCATGTCTTTATCCTGGACTGCCCTCCCTTCCCCTCTTCATCTGCTAAATTTCTACCCAACTTTTAAAATGCCCAATTCAAACACCACCTATTTCATGAAATCTTCTATGATGTCCCTTAGTCAATAATGACCTTCCAACCCTTAATCCTCAAAGAGCACTTGGCCTTTCTCCTGACCTAGGGAGCCTCCCACCCAATTCTTCCATCAACCACCTCTGTTTACTTTAGCCCTTACCTCCCAGTCCTCTAAGTTCTGCACTGCCACAAATAGACACCCTGTGACATAGAAGAATTTCCAGCCTAGATTATCTAGAAAGCAAATATTCAGAGTAAATAGCTATGAATGACAAAAAGGAGAAGCCAATAATGAACTGAAAGCAAACAAACCCAGAAAAACAGAAAAGTTTCCTCTCACCCACTCCATGGGGTGGTTACCACTGTAGCATCTTCTTAAACAGTATAGGGGAAAGGAGGGAGGAGAGATGGAGGAAAAATTCTCTGTGGATCTTAAAGACTAATGACCTATTCCTGACCAACTCAGAGCATAGCTTGCAGACAAGCTACTTTGTATACTGGAGATAACATAATACATGTGTAGGTAACTTACTTTCAACATCTGCATGAGCTTAGAGGATTTCTAAAAATCTTGGAACCTAAAGCACTGAACTTGTTACTTAAAACCAAAAAAAAAAAAAAATGCATAATTATTTAGTCTCATACATGTCCAGTTCTATGTTTGGGTATATAGTAGGGCACAAAAAACAATGTACCAAGGGAGAAGACCCTGGACCTAGCACTGCTAATGTGAAATACTGAGCAAGTCAATATCCCTCTCTAGGCCTTATTTCTTTCGGTATAGGATGAACTGGTTTGAATAGATATCTAAGGTCCCTTCTATCTCTAAGAATCTATGATTTTATGAGCAGAAATGTCCTTACAGTCTGAAACTCAGGCTCCGTGTAAAGATATCTGGATAATTCCAAGGAAAGAAGAGATTCAAAGCATACCAACAGAGAGTTATATCACACAAAATAGGCCAGTTTGCAGCCAGAAAAAGAACACTAGGCTTCTAATCCTAATTTTAATGTAGGTTAAGGGGTGGGGGGGGGGGGGAGAGAAAAACAGGGGTGGAAGCATCAAAACACATAAATTCATTAAATCCCTCCTGGATAAATTAAAATTCATCTTTAAGTACCCCCATAACAATGGATATAACATCCATTGATGAGATGGGATGAAAAACAAAATACAACAGTAGTGAGCAGTTAGTCATATTCTTGATGATGTACAATGGAAGTGACAAATACAAAGCTCACAAGACCACAGCATTCCCAAGTGTGATGAGACAAATTAAAATGTAAATAGGAAATACTTAACAAAACAAATAAAAACATAAATACAGATAATATTACATTTTAAAACTAAGTCAATTTGTAGCCTGTATGGATCCTCATGTACAGATTAATAGCCTCCATTTCCATTTGAGTTTGACATGACAGATATACAACTAAAGGCAGATGAGTCAGAAACTGGGAAAGGCTGCCCAGAAGGTACTCAATAAAAACTTGTTGATTGAATTAATGATCTAATTATCAATCCAACCTTAGGGAAATGAAGAAGCAGAGAAGCAGGAAAGGTCTGCACAGATAAAGATAAAAATGCTAGAAGAACCTCAGTAAAAAATCAAGAGGGTAAAAAGTAAAAAATCCCAAGGGAAATAAATCCTTCACAAGCAGCAACATAGCCTCTGTACCTCCACTATAGTATGCAGCTGCCAAGCCAATGGACAAGATCCCTGAAACAAGAAAAATAAAAAACGTTACAACTAAAGCCCCAGATTTTCTCTAATCACCCATCAGAAGATTAATATCAAATGGCTCTGTTCCCTTTCCCCACAGAATTTACAAATAGATGGTAGGAAGCAACAGCACTGAACAAATAACTCCTTCCAATTTGTGAGGGAAGGTGGGAATAGTGAAAAGGAAAATAAGCGGAAGAAGAGAAAAGCATTTCCATTTCAGAGTCACATATACTGGGCTTACCTACAAGAAGAGACCAGGATCGGATACCAGGAGACCTCTTCAGATGAAGAAGGGAGCCAGTTCGGGTCTCTACTTGCATATACATTCCTGGCTTCTGGAACTACTCCCAAGGTAAGAAAAGGCTGGTCACGAAGAACACAGATTAGATAGAAACGATCTTGCCAAATGATCAAGAAATATTTAGTCATGCTGGTTAAGTGCTCTTCGATTGCTTTTTTAGGTTACTGGGCATTATTAGTAGGTGTTAAAGAAGAAAGCAACAAAATACCACTAGGACTAAGAAGACCTGGGTCCTAGTCCCAGGAAAGCTGACAGCTAGCTATGACTTTAGACAAGTCAAACAACCTCTGCTCCAATTTCTTTAACTGTGAGATGAAGGAGCTGAACTGATCTCTAAGTTACTTTCAGCTCTAATGGTCTAAAAGTTTAGGAGGTATCACAATTACTTCACCCCTTGCCTCCATTTTCCTTCAGGCCCTCTCCTGTAAGACAAGAAGAAAGATATCTTAAAGATATCAATAGATAATAAATTCAGAGTGGTAAGAAAGCTAAAAAGTTGAGGCAGCTAGGTGATGCAGTGATTAGAGCACCAGCCCTGGAGTCAGGAGGACCTGAGTTCAAATCCAGCTTCTGACACTTAACACTTACTAGCCATGTGACCTTGGGGAAGTCACTTAACCCCAATTGCCCTGCCATCCCCCTTCCAAAAAGCAAAAAAAAAAAAAAAAGAAAACTAAGATGTTATCTACTCCATGTCCCTTCATTCTGCAGTTGAAGAAATAGGTGGGTATAAGGCTGTTAAGTTACTTGCCCAAGGTTGTACATGTAAAAAGTGGCAGAGTTAAGATTTGAACCTGGTTTTCTGACTAGAAATGAAGCATTGTTTCCACTGCACTAGAGGATCCATCAAAAAATATTGGGTTCATTCAAGATACAACCCATCAAACTTTGTAGACTTCCAACTAAGATGGCAACATGAAAGGTCACAGAGAAACCCATCTGTCCCACATATTAATCTAGCAAAGATCTAAAAAGGGCCCCAGACTGAGTAATGATTAAGAAATCCAAAAAGAAACATAGGAAGTGCCTTTGTCCAGAGCAAAAAAATCAATCAAAACCCCGTGAGCACTGGGAAAGTGACTCTGTCAGGGAAGGCAGTGTGAACACAGATCAGCTGGCTGGAAGCCTGCCAGCCTTCTGACCAAAGATACTCTAAGAGTACCTAAAGCCTGCAGAACTTTGTTCCTGGGGTTACAGAAGGTCTGCCCATAGCACTTAAACCACAGGATAATCTTTTTTGGTCCTCTTTGATTACTAACAAGCAAAGCCAAGGCAGAGATGTAGAACCAGTATTGCTCTCTATAAAACTCCTCTAAAACAGATCTAGAAAATGCACTAGATCAAATCCTATTGGCAAAGACCAGAAAAAGTTATAGTGAGTCATCTGTCCAGCCTACCTTGGCAAAGGGAAACAGAAAAGGGGGTCTCTTGACAGTGGGAATAGGGCCAGGCCAGCAGTACTCCAATCCAGTAACAAGAGAGAAGCTGTGTACTAGGGCAAAAGGAGATCTAGACCCATACTGGGGCTCCAGTAGAACCATACAAAGGCACTGCAATAGGAACAGGTGTGAAATGGCAGCTTTATCCCCATCTTACAGAGTTTCAGATCATAGATGACTAAGAAGGGGATTTGTATACAAGGATGGCATTCCTGAGTAAGGAGTACCTGAGCGGCATACCAAGAAAGTTCAAAAACCAGCAGCAATGTGGCTCATATAGAACAGGGTCTCTAGCCCAGCCTGCAGAGGAACAACCAGGGTAGGAATATCAAATAAAATGGGAATCTAGAGTTCTACCACTCTTAACCAACAGAGCTGGCTGATAGGTACAAACCCCAAACCAGGTCAAGAACTTGCAGAGCTCAGAGCAGGGGGCAGCAGTGAGACCTGGTCCTGGATCCAGATACTTTGGGGTCATTGGAAACTTGGAGGTCCCCAGCCTTTCCCTGAGATCCTAAAATAACACAACACTCAATATCCTGTAAAAAGCCAACAGGAATAACCAAAACCTTCCCATCTAGAAGTGTGATAGAGGCTGAATCAGAAAGTAAGCTGCAAGAATGGTCAAGCAGAAAAGGAAGCCCTATAAAGAGCTATTAAGAAGACAGAAATACTTAAGACACAAACCCAGAAAAGGAGAAAGACTTCCAAAATCTATCAATCTATAAGGAAAGCTGAAAGAATAACACAGCATGGGCAAAAATTCAACTAGAATGCCTGGAACAGATGAAACAAGAATTTGTGTATGTGTACATACATATGTACACCAATATGTGTGTATATGTGTATGCATGTATATATGTGTGTACAAATGCATGTATATATACATATATTAATATACAGATACATAAGACCAAAGAGGAAAGTGGGTATGGTTCCATCACAATGTCAATGCAAAAAGAATTACTGGCTTTGAAAATGACTTTCCTCCAGAGATGACTGAATTAAAAGAGTGATCAAAATTCAACTACCCAGTAGACTGGAGACATAGAACGTATACTAGGTATTTTATGTGAAGGGAAGAAATTTCTGCTTCTATTTAAATTCAGTAGTCTATATATTTTTGATTCTTCTCATAGGGAGCCACCTGGGAATGAAATGGTCAAATTAATACTTTAAGAAAATCACTGGCAACTATGTAGGATGGATTAGAGTGGGTCAAGACTATGAAGGGTAATGAGAACCTGAACTATGGTGGTAACTGTGAAGGTGGAGATAAGGGGATATCAAGAAAAGAGACTGAAGGCAGAAAAAAACAGATTTGGCAACTGCTATGAGGTAACTGAGAGGAGAGACCAGTTTAGGAAGATGCCTAGGTTGCAAATCTAAGAGACAATCCCTTGACCCCTCAATTATCTCACAGGCCATTTCCTCCTACCCTTGAGGAGAGCCACTCTCTCCTCTTTTCTCCATCTTGACTTCTTGATGAACTAATTCAGCTCTACAATGTCCTCTCTTTGGATCCCTAGCCTTCTTATCATATCACCAATTATTCCCCATTAATCCTTGGATCTCTCCTATGATTCACCACCTTCACTCCTACATGTGTACAGCTGAACAGAGATGGAGAAAATCACATAACCATTCTGACTGGTTCTACTACAAATTTATGTTTTATAACCTTATCTGGGCTCTTACTGCTGCTAGGCAAACCTACTATACCTCCCTTATCAACTCATTATCCCACTTTCCACAACAACTCTTCCAAAACTTTTTCATCCCTCCTCAAACCTCTTATGCCACCACCCTCCTTCACTTCCCTCAGGTGAGATCTTTGCCTCATCATTTTACAGAAAAAAAATTTTTTTGGTCATTTGCTGTCAACTCCCTCTTTTGCATCTCTTATCACTCTTCTGTCACTTTCTCCTTCACCCCTGTCTCACATGATGAAGTTACTTACTAAGTGATCTCATTTCATCTCATCTCTTCCAACAGACTTCCCCCTCTGCCATCCCCACTCTTTCACTTATTCTTAATATCTCCCTGTCTACTTCACTACAGCCTATAAACATGCCCACATCTCCTCCATCCTCAAAAAACCCTTACTTGATCCTTCCATCTTTTATCTCTTCTGCCTTTTATAGCTAAGTTGAAAAGGCATCTATGATGCCTCCAATTTCTCTCCTTCTTAATCCCTCATACTCTGGCTTCCAGCCTTATCATTCCATAGAAATTCTTCTTTCCAAAATTACCAATGATCTTAGTTTTCTCAATCCTCATTCTCCTTGACCTCCCTGAAGACTTTAATAACAATGATGATGATGAGAGCAGCTAACATTTACACAGAGTGCTTACTATGTGCCAGACACTGTGCTAAGTGCTTTACAATTATTATTTCTTTTGATTCTCATAACAAACTAGGAGATAGGTATTATTGATGGAATTCTAATAAAGCTGCCCCCAGCCCCAATATTCTAACTTCCTCATGAGCCCCGCTGAACAGCAGGCATGAACTGACTGAACCACACAATCTGGCTTTAACCAAATACCACAGGCCCTCAGACTCAATATAGCCACTGCCCTCAGATCCAATTCACATATTTGAACAGGTGTGTTCTTGTACTCAACCACAATCACATCATCCATGCAGCCCAAGACAAGACCATGATACCTAACTCTCCATCTTAATCAGATAGGACCACAATAGCTACCCAATCAGAGGGCAGCACAACCAGGATGTCTGACCACCAAACCATAGCAGGGACCTCTCTCCATTATCTAATCCCTTAACAAATCCCTCTTGCCTTCTTAATACTCATAAATTTGTGTTATATAATTGCATGTTTACCCTATAAAAATTCATCTTGCTTTCTCTGAAGGTGCTGGTTCCTCTTGGAACCTATTCTGCTTCTGAGGGGAGTCAATCCTCAATAAATGCTTGTATTTGGATTAGAGGTGGTCTGACTGAAGTCTTTCAGACAGTTCCACCACAACACACCATGAAACCACAACTATTTTTCATGTCCCTGGGTGGACCAATCCCTGACTCTGACCCCCCACTCCAAATGGAACAATCTCATTGAGACAGTGCCACCACAACACACCTTGAAAACACAACACTATTGTTACTCCTTATTTTACAGGTGAGGAAACTGAGGCAAACAGAAGTTAAAGTGACTTGCCCAGAATCACACAGCTAAGAAGTGTCTCAAGCTGGATATGAACTCAGGTCTTCCTGATTCCAGGTCAAGCACTCTATTCACTTGGCCACCTAGTTGCCCTTTTGACACTGTCAATCACTCTCTCCTCCTTGATACTCTCTTCTGTCTAGATTTTTGGGACACACCACTCTCCTGGTTCTCCTCTTACCTATTATGACCACTTCCTCTCAGTCCTTTTTGCTAGATCCTCATCAACATCACTCCCTCTAAATATAAGTGTTCCTCAGGATTCTGTCCTGGGTCTTCTTCTCTTCTTTCTATACACTAATTAAAATAGTGATCTCATTAGCTACCGGATTTAATTACTATAATGCCAATGATTCTCAAATCTACCTATTCTGTCCAAAACTCTCAGCTGACCTCCAATCTCATATCTCCAACTGTCTGAAGACATCTCAAAGTGGACCTCCAACAGACATTTTATACAAAACATATCCAAAACAGAACTCATTATCTTTCCCCCTAAACCCTACCATGGATATCACCACTTTCCTCAATACTACTGAGCGTAGTACCACCCTTCCAGTCCATCAAGCTCACAATTTAGGAGTTATTCTTGACTCTTGCCACCACTATCTCCTCTCTCCCATATTCCAACTGTTGCCAAATCCTATCAATATCACCTTTGTAACATCTTTCAGGACATGCCCCCTTCTCCTCTGACCCTGCAACAATTCCAATGCAAGCCCTCATCCTTTCATGCCTGGACTATTCCAATAGCCTAATGATGAGTATCCTGTCTCAAGTCTCTCCCTATTCCAATACATCCTCCATTCAGCCATCAATGATATAAAGACAAAGCAAGACATAGCAAACCAAAGTTTTTTTTAAAGTTTTTTAAGTGTAGAGAGAGAAGCTTCGGTTGAATAACAGTCACAAACCATACTGCAGTAAATTTAAGAGAGAGAGAGAGAGGAGAAGCATCAGAGAATTTATGTGGACCCTTACAAAAAATAATCTAAAGATTTTATTGTTCATTAAACAAATGAGGTGAATTTTTCTCTTCCTCCATGATTTCAAAATTCTGGAGGAAATTCACTCAAAACTACCTTTCTCAGAAGTGCTAAGAGTACAAGGATACAGGTCTTTCTGGGCTCAAAAGAATTGGTACAATGTCATCTGAAAGCAGCAGCATTTATATAATTTTCTCACTTTATTTTCTTGCTTTTTAAAAAAAATATGGCTAATATGGAGATATGTCTTGTATGACATCACATGAATAGTTGATATCATATTGCTTGCCTTCTCAGTGGGTGGAAGAGGGCTGGAAAAGAGAATCTGAATGCCTTCAATAAATAAAAAGTAAAGTGAAAAAGAAAGCAGGAACATTTGGAGAACTTTATGGATAAGTAACTCTTTTATTTAGATTCTGTGTAGATATCCTTAATATCACTGGTGAATTCCTAAGGTGAGACTATATCTCTGTGTTTCATGTCTGGTTTGATGCTGAAACTCAAGATTGCATTTGTCATAGAATTTGGTGTGATTTTAAGATGTTTGGCAGACACCTCATTCAAGGAGAACCTTTAAGGCTGCATTTTTTTTTTTTTACAGAATTATGAAGTTACTTACTCAGTCATACTGATTAACTCATTCATCACAGTTAATAATTAACATTAAGTTATTTATTAGTACAGCAGATGTCCAGGAAAGACCAATATCATGAAAAAAGTCATGGAATGAAGGGAAATTCTTCTATTACGAATTGAGTAGGGCTTCCTTGATTCACAACTTTAGTTCCCGTGAGCTATGTGGACTGGACCAAGGAAACTTTTTTGTTTAATGTGACAACATTACTGACCTTCAGAGAGAATAGAGTTTGGATATGTACTATTTCTTGAAGAAGTGGGGGGTAAAGAGGAGTATCCTTGACACCTAGAAAGAAGGAAAATTACAAAAAGTTTACGTGTGACTATCATGGCTCTGACACTAGCTGTACGGTCCTTGGCAAGTCTCTTTACTTCTGAGCCTCATTCTCCTCATTCTGTAAAATGAGGGGATTGGACTCGATAGCTCTTCCAGTTTTAAAGCTATGATCTTATGTTCACCTGCCTCAACCCTACCAACCAGCAAGAGTTTGAGGTGTTGGGGGTGGGGAGGCGGGATCCTGTCCCCAGCAGCCAGCAGAAAGAGGAAGCCCAATCCCCCACAGCTTCCTGAATCACTGACAATTCTTCCTTTCTTTTCTCTTTTCTCCAGCGTCCTCCAGCTACTGGGGAGAGAGGGCAGCAAAGAGGAAGATGCCTGCAAATGAGAGGCATGTGTATTTTTGCACTCTGGCAAAATGAATTCGGTAAGTCCAACCCAAGATGGCAGGGAGAGCAGCAGAGAAGGTGGGTGGAGAATGCGCCTACCTAGCTGAAGACCGCAGCAGAAGCAGTAGCCCCAGGAACCAGCACGAAAGCAGAAGTTTGAATGAGGTCTGGGCGGGGAGGTTACTTCCGGATTCATGCCCGGGAGGATGAGGTACCATAGAGTTGACGAGATGGTCCACTTCCGTAACCGAAGAGGGACGGGCTGGGGGTGGGGGGAGAAACGGAACCGGTAATAGCCATCTTATATCCTGGCAAAAATTAGTTTACAGACCCTAAACAGAAGAAATGCCAAAACTGATAAAATAAAACAATTTTCAGGAAAAAAATGTTATCTGGCTGGTCAGTAAACAGAACAGAAAAAGGTGGCCTTTGAACAGTCAGAGACCCTTTGCCAGTCCTAAGGAACCAGTGGATCGGAAACTTTGCCCAATTCCAAGATGGCTTTACCGACTTTACAGGAATTAGACCGGAAGCTCTGGAAATGGGGGCTGGACAGTAGTGAAAGAAGCTGCGGTGGCTTAGTTGAGATGGTCTCCCAAGGAGTTCCTAGCTTTCTTGGTCTAGAAGGCTCCCTTTTATTCTTCGCGAGCACAATGCAAGGGGGGGAAGAGGGCTACGGAGAAGGAGGGAGGGGAGTGACATTGTCCTATATGGTAGTGGTGCCCCCTTAAGATCCCTCTCTCCTGAGCAAGAATGTCATTTTCTTTTTCTTTTTTTTGCTTTTTGGAGGGCAGTTGGGGTTAAGTGACTTGCCCAAGGTCACAAAGAATGTCATTTTTTCATAAAATGATGTTACGAAAGGAATGTTAGATGCAGACTCGGAAGTCACTTTAGTTACTTTTCAGCCCTTCAGCAAGTCACAGTCCTTCAGTAACCATGTTTTCTCATTTTTAATAAAAAGATATTCCCTGTCCACCTCATATTATGGAAAGGAATTGGTGTAATATGTATAAAACCTTTCCGAAAATGGTTACAAGTTCATACAAATAAAAGATGAGATCTTCATAGTCATTATGCAGTCATTTGTTCAACAAACATTTAAGTTCCTTAGTGTCCAGAGCCCCAGAAAAAGGCTCTAAATGAGATAGATAGTTGAAATAAAATAGTTACTGTTCCTGGAATTTAGTCTAGTTACAGGTTGAAACAATAATAATAAGTAAGCAGTATACTTACTGTTGATATATCAAGGAATGTGATTTTAAAAAACAACTAAAAAACAAAGCTGGAGAGCTACGAGATAGATAGGGTTCATAATTACTAGCACTTCACAGTAGTGCATGAATTATTATCAATACATTTCACCAGTTTCTTGAAGGCAAATTTGATCCAACTTGGTTAACAGAAGGCATCAAATACTAATTACCAAAAGAACATGAATTATCCCTCTAAATGTAGGGCATATCCATGTTAATGTATTCTATGTATTCATATCTTGGTTCACCCCAAATTTTGTAAACACAAAAAGACTGTATGTTGACAAAGGAGGAAAAGCATATTTAAAGAACAATTCATTATTGAGCAAGCCATTTTAAAGGGTTATATAATATTTATACCACCTTTACTGATTATTTCAAAGCTTTTGATTCATTTCCACAGTCAGTGGCTTATTCATTTATAAAATAGACCCAAATGAGATAGCTTAAGGGTGTTAACGATTCTGTCTGCCTTTAAACCCATTATCATCTTTCCTAAATAGAACCAATCAGTCAAGAATCATTTATTAAGCAGCTATTAAACCTCACTTGCTCATTGTTTGGGTTTTGATGACTCAGAGTGAGTGTAAATAATAATTGTTTCTATTCTGGCCAGAAACTCTGAAGTTTTCCCCTCCCAGACTGATCTTTTTTGGGCAGTCAAACAGGCCATCTTTTGCCTCTATCCTTATCTAGCTTCAGTCCCTGAATGGGCATTGCTTCAGTCTAACTGAGACCTGTTAAAGACCTTAGCTTAAAAAGGCCAAGTTCTCCCACTGCATCCAGGATCATCTCCACTCATCCTGATCTATAGCTTACCACTGGTCCCAGATGGCTCCAGAGGAGAAAGTATGGCTTGTGACTTTGCACTGTCCTCCCTCACTTAAATCCAATTCTCTTGCATGTCATGGCATCACCTCCCTGATGTCATGGTTCTATTTGAGAACGAAGGACAAACAACAACAGTAGAACATGGTGTTTTCCTTCCTTCAAGGGAAACAACAGGTGAATACACAAAATATATGTTAAATATTATAGGGAAGATACTAGCAGTTCTGGAGATCAAGTAAAGCTTCATATGGAAGGTGGTGTTTGAGCTGAGTTTTTAAGGAAACAAGGGATATAAAGAGCTAAAGGTAAGGAGGGAGTGCATTCCAAGTGTAGAGGTTGGTCACTGAAAAAGCATGATGTCACATGCAAGTAAACATACTGTTTTACAAATATTATCTTATTTGAACCTCACAACAACCCTGAGAGGGAAGTGCTATTAGTATCTCCATTTTACAGTTGAAAAAACTGAGGGAGAAAGGTTAAGTGACTTGCTCAGGGTCACACAATTAGTAAGTGACTGAGACTGAATTTGAAATAAGGTCTTCCTAGCTCCAGGCCCAGTGTTTTGTCCATTGTGCCATCTAGCTGCCTCAAAGGTCAGTCTGGCAGACTGTAGAGTGTTAGAAAGAAGGGTATTGTACACCAATGTTGGATAGGCAGGATGGGTAGAAGTTGTAAAAGGCTTTAAAAGCCTAACAGAAGGGTACTACTAGAATTTAGTGAGTAGGAGAGTAACATAATCTGTAGAATAATAAATGACAATAATTCAGAGCTCTAGTGTAGATAGAATATATATCCAGGGAAAGGAAGATAAATGGCATGATATCTTCTCTCTCCAGTCACAAAAGTTGAGCAGTGAGGCAAGATACACATCTCCAAAGGGTTGAACTTAATCAGTAGTTATGTAGGGGAATAGGAGAAAATAGGTTCTCAGATATGAAGGTACTCCAGCTAGAAGTAGACAAAACACTATGAGATCGCACTCTGGGGTCACAAGTGTGCCTTTACAGGGGTAAAAGAAGACACAAAAAGCTTCACACAACCATATATTCTTTTATATATTTTATTATTTGAATAAGGGGAAGCTAGATGGTGCAGTGGATAGAGTGACAGCCCTGGAGTCGGGAAATCTGAGTTCAAATCCAGTCTCAGACACTTACTATCTATTTGCACAGTTTCCTCATCTGTAAAATGAGTTGGAGAAGGAAATAGCAAACCACTTGAATATCTTTGCCAAGAAAACTCCAAACCAGGTCACAAAGAATTGGACACAATTAATCAACCAAACAACAATTCTTTAAGTAAAGGAATAAATGCATTGGACTTAACTGAATGCTTATTGTGCCAGAATATTAGATTTATTAACCTGTCTGTGGCATTCAATATAGTTGGCAGGACCCTGACACAGCGACCTCTGTGAGGGATAATTTGCAGTGAAGTTTCCGCATTCTGAAAAATCAAATCTAGCATGGCTTCAGCATCCACTAGTCCTAAATTTAGAAGTTACCTGACCTTAGAGGAATCTGGGACTTAGAGCAATGGAGACCCTCCCCAGTGCCATCTCAGCACAAGATATGCCAAATAAGGATAAAACTGCCTTCCTGGCCTTGCATTGGACACCTACATGTTTCCATGTCCTTTGTCTCCAAGATAGATACCCATGCTTAGGTTGTAGGCTGGCCTCCCTAACCAATGAAAGTTGGTTGTTGGGGAGTTGGGTTTCTGCATTAGAAGGTTATATAACCATGGGCTTGCTTCTACCTGTTGCCCTCTCCCTGGCAGACACCATTTGAGCAACAGGAGCAGAGGGCCCTTTCTCATGAGAAAGAATATAAAAACTTTTTCTGATCTCAGACTCTGACTCTGAACTCTTTAATCCCACACAGTTTGGAGGTCCCACCAAGATTTTTCAGACTCCTCTCTGGAGAGAGGAAGTGCTCCCCAGCCTTGACCAATAGGCAGGGCGTCCCGTTGGGTTTTTCCGGTGGCCTCTTGGTGTGGTGGGGAGGCAAATCCCCTCTGTTGAGAGTGAGGCTGGAGGGGGCCTGAAGCTGAGAGCAGAAAATGCCTAAAAGGAGAAACAAAGGTTACTGGAGAGTAAGTCCTGGCAGGGACCCAGGTAAGGAGAGGGTGTGATTTGGTGGTGAGTGGAGTCTACTGAGTCTGGCCAGGAGTTGGGCTGAAATTCCTGGACCAAGAGGTTGACCAAGTCAACTGAGTCTGGCTAGGAAGTGGGAAGACCAGGAGGCCATTCCTGAAGGGACACTAATGAGTGGGAATTCGTGCCTCGGCACCCCAGGATTTCTAGACCAAGAGGTTGACACAGTTTGGCCACACCTTGAATCCAAGGACGGGTCTTCTCACCTGCCCTTTGGTCAAGGGAAATTTCTGCTTTAACCCACAAGCAGTGAGTTAATTGGGAACAGAGTTGGGAAGTGATGTTCCTTCAAATACCCCTGATAACCCCCTCAGCCTTGGTTAACTGTTTGAAAAAGAAAAATCTTCCTCCTCTGCCTTTTACAGCAGGGGCTGCTGGGAAATGGAGTCCTGCACGGAGTCCGGGAAAACCGCTGGAAGCGGTCATACAGGAAGTGGAGGTCTTGGGGACCAATGAGCTGGTGGATCCGGTAAACACTGGGGCTGCTGGGAAATGGAGTCCTGGACGGAGTCCGGGAGAACCGCTGGAAGCGGTCATACAGGAAGTGGAGGTCTTGGGGACCAATGAGCTGGTGGATCCGGTAAACACTGGGGCTGCTGGGAAATGGAGTCTGGGAATGCAGCTGACAGCAGAGGGTTAGGAGACCAGTGAGCAGGTTGATCCCGGCAGATATGGGGGAGGGATATCCTGTAGAAGTCGGCTAGCTTCCTGGTATGGGGAAGGAGCAGATGGACCTGGTGAGGAAGCCCCGCTCTCAGGGCTGCTGCTGGGGGTCCGGAAAGAAAGGTATCGTCCAGGAGGTCGGGCGAATTCCCTTTTGAGGGGGTGAACTTAACTAGAAATACTCTACATTGTTTCCTTAATTCACTGTTCTGAGAGAGAGACATAAAAGCCTGGACATAGGGAACTTCTGTGAACTTCCCTTGTTGGTGGCAGAGCAGATCCAGCTGCGCTATGGTGTTATAACTTAAAAGTTCCGCCAACAGGCCACTTTTCCTGATGCCCCAAAGTGTACTGGGGCCATGCGGTGTTACAGAAGAATATGAGATGTTTTTTCTTGAGGTCTTGAAGACCAAGTTTGTTCCAATTGCTCAAAAGACATCCTAGGGGTGAGTGTCGGGGTGTGGTGGGAGACTGACCCATCCTTTCCCCTGCCCCGAACCAGAGTCACTGCAGTCTGCTTTACATTGATGTCCCAAGGCAAAGCCTTTCCTAAAAAATATATATGTGTATATTTTTTTAGACACGTAGACACTTGTCCCTAGACAGGGCGTCCCCCGTCCCTGTGGGATATGTCCCAGGTCTATTAAAAAATAGACCTGATTCCAGTCTGCCTAGACCGAAACCGTCCAATCAAGCCTTCCTAGGTGCTTCAATGGAGAACCTGACGTACAGGACAAGAGGGAGGAGGTAAAGGAGCTTATCGGAACTCCAAGAAAGCTTGAGACCACAGACACTCTCCTAGCTGGCTTGCCAAAATGATGAGGATTGGCTATTAGGTTCAACCGGAACTCTGATCTTATCTTAAGACCAGAACCTTCGATTCAGTCTGGAAAGAATTCAGCTCAGGCTTACTTGGAGTCAGAGTTGAAAAAGTTTATTATACTCCTTCCAGCGGGCAAGGGTCCTTAGGGGACCTGCAAGCTTAAAGAAGACACAGGCATAGTTTGTAAAGAGTTAAGACTATTCGTTAGATGTCAATTAGGCTGACCAGTCAAGAAGAGGGTGGGATTAGGGAAGAGATAAGGTGGGGCTAAGGTGGAGTCGGTGTTTAAAGGGGCATACAAGCTTTATATAACTGTGCAGTCATAGTACACGTGATTCACTGGGAAAAAGCCCACGGGGGTGGGGGGGTGAGGGGCTACCTAGAGGTGTGGTTTTAGGCTTGAAACATCACTAAGTCAGCTAGCAGTCAAGGGCTGATGGAGAAGTGCCCAGTCTGCCACCCATCAGTGTCATGCTTGACAGGATTGATGTCTGGGAACCAAGGTTAGGGAAAGATAATTGCTTAAGGAGTTAACCTAGAAAGGGAGTATTGAAGTATTCATGGGGGCAATAAGGCACTATACTAGGGGAAGATAATAGTTGCCTAAGCTAGAATATTTATAGATACTTTTGTGAAAGATTGATAGGTATAGCTTGTTAGTGTTTCAAAGCTTAGATAAACAATTCATGAGTTGTTTGTGGGCAGAGTTAATGCTTTGAAGCTAGGCAGAGTGCAGGTAGGGGGAAGGAGCAGAGTTAATGTTCTGTGGGGGGGGTAGTGTGATTTTAACAGAATGGTTTTACAAATTGTTATTACAATTTTACAATACAAATTGCAGTTACAATTTTACAAACTGGTTTTACAAATTGATGTTACAGACTGTTGTTGCAAATTGTTTTACAAATTGATGTTACAGATATAGATCCTAAGCACCCCAAGCACCCCATCAAGAGGAACAAGAAAATGATGAATGAAGTACTCTGATGGTCAGAGTATCAGTTATGATATTCTGAAATGTTGTCATTTAAGAAATCCTAAACTTTCAAGTTTTTCTTTGTTTTAAAGGAAGTTTCAATTCATAAATCAAGTATTTACAAAAGCATGCTTGTGAAAAAGTAATTATTTGAAGAAATTATGTGAAGAAAAGACCCTGTGAATACTCTTGTAAGTTTTGTAAAACCTAGAATTGTTAATGTGTATGGAAAAGAGGACTTAGGTGTCCCTGGAAACAATTTGTGGAAAAGGTCCTCGGCCCTGGGAAAGAAGGGGGACTGGGGGGGGGGGGGGGCTTGTTTTAGTTATGAAGCTCCTGAATAATGAGAAGTAGCAAGTCTATGTACAAAAGGTTAGGACCAGAACAAGTTTTAAATTTGTGAAGAGAAAGTTAGTAATTATAAAAAGACTTTGTAAGATTTCTGGTCATTTTATCAATTATGTATAGATTTTGTAATATTCAGACTTACTGTGAATTTTATGAAGTTTCTAGATGAGACCCTGGGATTTGGGAATTTCAGGTGGATTGCCTAAAGAGTCATTCCATTTATCACAGAGATTAAGAAGGGAATTTCACCACTCCCCACCAGGAAGGAGGGGGAAGGGGCAGCAGTTACTTTTTCAGCCTCTGAAGAAGTCTTACTGAGAAATCAGTCAGTCTCCAAACTGGCCTTTAAAGTTGGTAAAATTGATTTCTGGTTGTTGGTTCTTAGTAAAAATTTGGAATTTAGAGTGGGAATTCATTATGTATATGAGTCCTGGTAAATCTTTGTGGTATATTGCAATTCAATGAGAGTAAATTGATGTTAAGGTAAAAGAGTTTGGGGACCATACTGCCTGCTTTATCCAATCAGGTCCCCACTTTTCATCTTTATGGTAGAGTTTGGTAATCAATGAAAAGTTAGGCATAATGCAAGTCTTTCATAAAGGTTTAGTGATTATTCCCCTTAACACAAGGATAAATTCAAACTGTTTTTTAAAAAAGGAAATACTTTCAGAAAAAATGTTTTGCAGAAGAGATCTTGCTGTTTTAATCTGAATTTGTGGTTATTGCATAGCATAAACAAAAGTTAACATTTGTAATTGAATGTATAAGTGAAAGATTTAGATTCCTGAAGTATCTCACTTTTCTAGACTGAGTATAACTAGAGAAGAATAAACAAACTTTGCAAGGACATAAATCCATCAGCTTGTGGGGTTTAGCCATTAACCTCTTTGCTTTGTCTAAGCAGAATAGCTATGTTAGTAAAAGTATAATAATTTATGAGCTATCTTGTTTTATGGTTAAAAGTGTAAAGGAAAGCTGGATAATGGGTTTGAGAGATTTGGAAGGATAAGTAAAGGTTTGATTAGAAATATGGAAGGCAGACAAGAAGATTTGGGGACAAATGGGGATTTATCTAAAGCCCTCTTATCTCTAGATAGTGGTCTGGGAACCTTTGTATCAGATGGTTTAAGTATGTCAAGAAGAGTGTGAGGAAGTATTTAGGAAGCAGAAAGATTTGTAACTTGATTTTATAATTAATAGCTCAATCAAATTTGAGAAGGAAAGGAAATAAGGATACAAATACAATATTGAATCATTATCCCATGGACTGAGATAGGATTCTTCTGACTCGATTTACCTGAAAGCACCTGGCAGACTTTAAGCTTGGCTCAATGGAGATTGCAGCTTGGTATACATTTTGCCTGAAATTCACATTCTGAAGTTTGGGAAATATTACATTTCCTCATTACAGTTTTGTCCCTATTCTTGGTGGCAAGTTTCAATAATCAAAAGTTTTGAAATGAAAAACAACAAATCTATTAAATACTTGATTCTGGAACATCTTAAGTTACTATAAGACAAAGCTATTAGGCTTAGAGTTTAGCATAGGTATTCCTGTATGAGTCAGGGTCCTTTAGTTCTTTGTAATAATATAAGGACAAGTAGGTCAAGGGTTTGTGGGAATATTATTCTGTTATTTAGTTAGTATCACACTTGTCTCAACTTTGTTATAAAGTAGTCAGTGTTAAAAGGAGGATAATTTTTGGCCTACTTGCTAAAATTTTAATTGTTTTAATTGTGAGCTTAATGTAAATCCCTTAGTGAAATCCCATCCTCCTGGTGGAGGAATTAATAATGGATTAATGAAAAATATAGGAAACTGGTTTTAATGTGTGATCATGGCAATTGACCAAGACTCCAATTTTAATTTTGTAAGAATGATAAAGTTTCTGGAGTGGTCATTTAAATTGATACCAAGGTTCCTTTTGTAGGTAAATGAATGAAAGAAGGCAGAAGAAAGAGAGGATGGGATGCAGGACTGAAGATGGATGACTCTAAGTAATCAGAGGACTTCCTCAGATCCAGATAGCAGTGTAAAAAGAGACTTTTGGACTTTGAAAGGAAAATTGTTTGTTATTGTTTTCTTTTTCTCTGTATCTACACTCATAAAGGGGACTGCCCCCTTGTATGTTGCCATTAATTTGGTTGAAGTCCAAAATTCCCTTAAAACTAGTTCAGGGGTTGGGGATCAATTCACATTAAAGCACTCTGTGTTACCTAGATTCCCTCTGGAAAAAAAAAAATTCTGGGGTCTCTCTGTGCTAACTAGATCCCTTTTGAAGGAATTTAGGACCTGGGATCTCTTTGTAATTAATTAGATCCCCTTTGGAGATCAGTCTTAGGAAAAGTATTGCCAACACTAGTGTTCACTCAGTTTACCAAGAGAGGGAATGTTTTTATTTTTGAAGGCAGAGCCAGAACAAAAAGCCACAGCCTTTTCCTACAAGGCTTGCAAATCTTGGATTTCAGCACCTTCCCTCCCTTCTTCTCCAATAGCCTTCCTTCTTTTCCTTAAAGGCTTTGATCCTGGGGAGGATACCCTCTCCCCTGCCTTCCCCTCCCTTCCCTCAAAGGCCCTGGTCCTGAAACTGAGGGGCAAGCCAGGATACTAACTGTAGAGGTGCTCCAAGCAAAAGGTTGATAACAAGCCTCTAATTCACCCTTTTGCTTTTGGTAGTTAAATGTGGACTTCACATTTGTATTTTGTCAGTTGTTTGTCAATGTCTCTGAGTCTGTGTTGTGTGAACGAGTTTGTTATCTTGTTAGACCTAACTGGTAGTCAAAGATTTCTAAAGGCTACTTTTTCCTTGTGGTTTCTGGTTTGGACAAGCTGGAATTACAATGAAAAGTTAGATAGCTAAAAACATCTTAGCAGATTCTGAGAATTAATCATTAAGAAGTTGGAAATTTGTATTATGTTGGGATTGCTGGTTCTTTAACAACCAGAAGTTTTTGTTATCTCTGCTTGACCTGTTCCCTGAGTTTGTAAAGGGAAAGTTAATAGTATTATGGGATTAAAATGGTGTAATGATTGTAAACTGTTTAATAAAATGTCTGGCATGTGTTGGATACATTATTATCTCTCTAAATTTGAAGTGGTTTTTGAATACCAGGAGTAATAAGATCAAATTATTCTATAAGTCATTCAATGTCACTTGAAATTCATTGTTATGTTGTTGCCATATTTCTAAAATTGTATTGTGTTTTTAAAAGTCTGCTTAGTTAGTGAAATTTGAAAAAAACATTTTTTTTGAAGTAGAAGGACTAGTGTTACAGCAGTTTTTAAAATCTGGATTGTGTTGCATGTGAATTAGGTTTTTGTGTTATAAAAATTTGGCAATTTAAAAGCTTTTCATCCAAGTTTGTCTTTGTTTAAATGGAAGTTTTGTAAACTTAAAATTGCTCATGTGTATGGAAAGGAAGGGTTAGGTGTCCATAGAAACCATTTGTAAAGGCTAGGTCATCAGCCACAGGAAAGGAACTTCTTTTTGATAAGTAGTTCCTAAACCATGAACATGGCTTGCTGAGAAGTTGCAAGTCTATGTGAAATAAGTAGAAGGGATTTCTAACCATTGGCTTTGCTAAATGGAATCCCTTTCATATGAGATCCTTATTGCTTATTGCAGCTCCATAAGAGTAAAATAAAAACTGGCTCTAATCTGTGATTGGTGAAATTTGCTATTTAAGATAAAAGGCACTTGGGATATACTTGTCTGCATTAAATCAGTATCTGAGAAAATGCCACAAGCTACTCAGAGGGAATGTAATCCTGTACTGTTAACAGGGGGAAGTCTGAATTTGGGAAAAGCTGAAGGGGCAATCAGCCTCAGTCTGGGATGGGACTCCTTCTAGCTCAGTTTACCCATAATGTTCCTTTGAAAAGGGATGTTCCCCTCCAGAATTTCCTGAGTCTAGCTATGAGTTGGAACAGATACTGCATGATTGGATAAATGTTACTCTATCTGAATTTAAACAGAGTCAAGGATGTTTTATCCTGTCATATTTGGAATGTCACATGTCTCTGATTTTTTCCTTCTATAGCAAGTTTTCTATGATCAGAGCAACTAGTCAGCAAGTAGTCTTTTGTGTTATCTTACTGGGAAATCTAATATTATTTTATCTAGAATTAGAACATGTACAGAAAGTTATGCAAACTTCTTAAGACTAAACTTTGTGATATATAGGAATTTTGCAAGTAACTAGGAATTTTCTCTGTAATAATACTTTGGGAATTTATGTTACTCAAGGACACTAACTTAGTTTAATGAATTCTAATTTTTAAAAGTTTATTTTTTCTTGAGGTGAAAAAGAGAGATATCAGGGGCGGCCAGGTGGCTCAGCGAGTAAGAGCACTGCCTCCAGTGTTGGGATGACCTGGACATCGAATCCCAGGCTCAGATACTCAGCACCACACCCAGAAATAACTGGCCGTGTAACCTTGAGCAAGTTACTTAACCCTGATTGCTTAAAAAAAATAAAGAGAGAGATATCATTTAAGACTTTATGTTAGTAAAAGAATAATAACCTACAAATATGTAATGTAATAGATGTTTAATAAAAGGATATCAAATTTTGAGGAAAGCAATAGGATCAGATAGATTCCTCTAAGATACATCTTCACATTTAAAGGATTCCTATGCCAGGAACAGGATTTAGGTAAGAAAACCTAAAACCATTTCTATATTAAGGAATAACAAATAATAAATAAACTGAAAATCCCCTGAAGTTTCAAAAAATTAGGAACCAATTTTAAGTGATTGTACCAATTTATATTCAGTCAGAATTATCTGGGAACCTCTAGCTCTGAACCAGAAAAGCAGAACTCCCTTTCTGAATTGTATAACTACATGAAGCATTTGGGATTCAAAAATGTACTGTTTAAAATAGGTCACTGGGATTGGTAATAATGATTCTGTTAATTTGTATGGTTCATGGATAAGTTTTCTTGGTTATCTTCATGATATGTAATCTCCTTCCCAAAACTAGTATATTATGAAGCCACCTAAGTGGTTTAATCTATATCTGACTTTATGTAATTATGCAATTTTGTAACTGTGAGGAAAACTTGATTGTATTGTTTGAACCTAGCCCTATGTGGCCAGAAAACTGAACTATTTGTGATACTGTTTGAATCTAGCCTTGCATGGCTGGGAAACTGAACCATTTCTATATGCCTTTGGTGTCAAATAATGTTTGTGGAAGTCCCTGTCAGGCCTGCCTGACTACTCCAGCTTGTGAATACCCCCGCCCCTGAGTGAACATCTGAGCCAAGAGACCTGAAAAAGGCAAGACCAGATGTAGACAGCTTTCCCAAGAATCCCAACCAGGCCTACACAGGAACTGCTACAGTTTTAGCTTATTATTCTGTATTGTCATTGTGCTACCTTGATCCCCCTTGCAGCCTGCTCCTTTTGCTTGTATTTCAGTTGACTTACATATCTGAGGAAATGCAAATGTTTAACTATTATCCTTAGTGCCGCCTATTTCAGGAAGTGATTGGGAAAAACCTGAATTCGCCTAGATAAGGATATTGGAAAAGCTAACAAGAAGAGAGATTTTTTTTCATACCTCCTTTGGTCTTAGAATGAAATCTCATAGATTTGTTCTTGACCAAAAGCAGGGAAATGGTAATCATTAATATCATATTTTAGCCAAAGTCTGAATTAATCAAACAAACTGCTTTGGTTGATTTAAAAATGCCTTTCCCTGTGTTAGCAACTTCAAAGACCAGAGGTGAGATTCCCCTTATCTTGGGACTTACTCCACAAGAGAGCAAAACAGACATCCTGAGACCATAAAATGTAAATAGTCCTTGCTCTGGTAGTTGTCAATTTGCATTTATAACCAAGGAACTCTGTTTCACATATAGATGGTAACAAATACAAGTCATAAAGTTTTGTGACATGGTCATCCTAGATTGGGATGGCTCTAAAAATGTATAAAAAGTCTTATGATTCCTCTGTTCATCAGTCAGGACTTTAGTCCTACACTCCTTGCACAAATACTGCTTGCCTTAAGGGAATAATGAATAAATAAAGTAGTTTTTATATTACTATTTGTCTGTCTCTTTTTTTTTTACACAGTAACAGCAACATTGTTTAATGAATAACTGTCAATCACTTAGCTTTTCTCAGCAATTCAATGATTCAAGACAATCTCAAAGGACCAAAGATGAAGCCAACTATGCACCTCCAGAGAAAGAACTGATAATTGAGTGAATACAGATGGAAGCGGCTACTTTCACTTTTTTTTAAATCAAATGCTTTATTAACTTCTAGTTTACATCATTCATTTTTGCAAGATTTTGAGTTACAAATTTTCTCCCCATTTTTCCCCTACCCACCACCCCAAAATATCCCCTCCTCCAATCTGCTCTCTCCCATATCTTTTCCCATACTCCCTCCGACTTTCCAGTAGGGCACAGTGGATCTCTGTGCCCCAGTTTCTGTATGTCTTATTTCCCAGTTACATGTAAAATAATATTAATAGTATCTAGCTAGCTAGCTAGCTAGCTAGCTAGCTAGCTAAATTACTCATTTGATTTTAAAACTTTGAATTCCAGATTCATTCCCTTTCTCCCTTGTCACCCACCCTTACTGGGAAGATAAGCAATTAGGTACAACAAATAGGTTGTACATGTGTAGCTATGCAAAACATTTCCATAGTGTATATATTGTGAAAGACTGACTATATTTCCCTCCCTCTTATCCCACCTCCCACTTGTTCTATTCTCTACTTTGATCCTGTCCCTTTTCAAAAGTGGGTGCTCCCAACTTCCCCCCCCCCCCAGCCTGTCCTCCCTTCCATCATCCCCTCTCTCATCCCCTTCCCCCCTACTCTCCTGTAGGGTGAGATACCCTATTTAGTGTGTATGTCATTCCCTCCCTAAGCCAAATTCAATGGGAATAAGGTTGACCCATTCCGTTTTGTCTTCCTGTTCTTCCCCTCCATTGTAACCATTTTCCCTTGCCTCTTCTATATGAGATGGTTTACCCTATTCTGTCTCTCCCCATCTCCTCTCATTATATTTCTCTCTCACCTCTTCATTTCACCTTTTAAGTATCATCCCTTTCTATTAAATTGGTCCTATGCCCTCTATCTATGTATACCTGTTCACATATATACACACATTCACGTATGTATTTATACGCCCATATACCCTCCTATATAAACATATATATGTATATATACATATATATGTTTATATTCCCTTCAACTATTCTTATACTGAGAAAAGTTTCAGAAGTTACAATTATCGTTTTTCCATGTAGGGATGTAAATAGTTCAACTTTGATAAGTTCCTTATGATCTCTTTTCCCTGTTTACCTTCTCATGCTTCTCTTGCTTCTTGTATCTGAATGTCAAATTTTCTACTCAGCTCTGGTTTTTTCAGCAAGAATGCTTGAAAGTCCTCTATTCCACTGAATGACCATATTTTCCCCTGAAACATGTTACTCAGTTTTGCTGGATAGGTGATTCTTGGTTTTAATCCCATTTCCTTTGACCTCCAGAATATTATATTCCAAGCCCTTCGATCCCTCAGTATAAAAGCTGCCAGATCCTGTGTTATCCTGATTGTGTTTCCACAATATTCAAATTGTTTCTTCCTGGCTGCTTGTAATATTTTCTCCTTGATCTGGGAACTCCAGGGCTTGGCTATAATATTCCTAGGAGTTTTCTTTTGGCGATCTTTTTCAGAAGGTGATCTGTGGATTCTTTCAACTTCTATTTTGCCCTCTGGTTCTAAAACATCAGGGCAATTTTCCTTGAGAATTTCTTGGAGGATGATTTCTAGGTTCTTTTTTTTTTTTATTATGGCTTTCAGGTAGTCCAATAATTTTTAAATTCTTTCTCCTGGATCTACTTTCCAGTTCATTGTTTTCCCCAATGAGATATTTCACATTACCTTCTATTTTTTCATTTATTTGGATCTGTTTAATAGTATCTTCATTTCTGATAAAGTCATTACCTTCCATTTGCTCCACTTTAATTCTGAAGGAATGATTCTCTTCAGTGAGCTTTTGAGATTCTTTTTCCATCTGGCAAATTCAGCTTTTTAAAGCATTCTTCTCCTCATTGGCTTTTTGAGCCTCTTTTGCCATTTGAGTTAGTCTATTTTTTTTTTTTTAAGCAATCGGGGTTAAGTAACTTGCTCAAGGTTACACGGCCAGTTATTTCTGGGTGTGGTGCTGAGTATCAGAGCCCAGATTTGATCCCCAGGTCATCCCAACACTGGAGGCAGTGCTCTTACTCGCTGTGCTACCTGGCCGCCCCATGTTAGTCTATTTTTAAAGGTATTATTTTCTTCAGTCAGGTTGTTGACTCTCATTTCATAATTTTCTTGCATTGTTCTTATTTCTCTTCCCAATTTTTCCTCCACTTGTCTTATTTGCTTTTCAGAATCCTTCTTAAGGTCCTCTATGGCCTGTAACAAACTTATATTTTTCTTGGAAGCTTTTGGTGCAGGAATTCTGACTGCAGTGTCTTCCTCCTGTTCCATGCTTTGGTCCTTTTTGTCCCCAAAGTAGGAGTGTAAAGTTGGATTCCTCTGCTTGGTTTCCTTCCTTTGCCACAATGCTCATGTTGTCACTCAATTACTTGACTTTTGGGCATTTTGCCACAGTAGGACTCTTCTACCAGACAGGGGAGCTTCATACCAAATGCTGGGGTTTTCTCAGCTGCTGGAGCTGTTAGTTGGGTGCCCTCTCTGTAGCCTCCACACACTCTGGCAAGCTGGTTGCACACCCCAGGATCTCCACCCTAGACAGCAATCCAGATCCAAGCAGGTTAAAGCAAGGGTGATTACCCCTCAGACTGGTCACTTGGTCCCCCTTCACCCTGCAGGCCAGGAGCTGTAGCTGCCACTTGGTGGCAGCTGCATGCTGTGGCTCCTCAGTGGCTTCTTGCCCTGGGGGCAGAGGCCAACCACACTCCCAACTAATGGATCCCAAAATCCACACTGCACTGACCTCTCACTGTGTCCTTAGCATCTATATGTTGATAATTCTGGAAACTGCCACAGCTTCTGGTGATCTGAAGTCCCTCCAGGCAGCAGCTGGTCAGGCCTTCTCTGGGGCTAAAACTTCCAGGCTTGCAAAGGGCTGGGGTCGGCTCCCAGAGCACTGTGCTGGCTGCTCCCTGCCAGCCTGCTGGGCTGTCCTTGGCAGGAGGTTAGCTTCTCTGTGTCATTTTGTGGGTTCTGTAGCTCCAAAGTTTGTTCAGAGTTATATTTTACATGAATTGGAGGAGGTGAGAGCCAGAGCCCCGCAGAAGTCCTGTTTCTACTGCGCCATCTTGACTGCGTCCCCCCTTGTTTGTCTCCTTTAACCAAACTTTTTCTGAAGGTCGACAGTATTAAAAGTAAAATTTAGAAAAGTTATCTATAGAGAAATTTTAGCTAAGTGGAAACCCGTGATTCTTAATTTTAAGGACTAGTTGAAACAAGACTCCTTCCAATTGAAAATACTTTCCACTGATTTTATATTTGATGGTAATAGGTAATGTGTAGCATTTTAGGATTAACAGATCAAAAGTGTTACCAGAATACAAAAGATTTTAAAGTACTACCATTAACCATAATCTTACAAGTCATCAGATTTTAAATAGTCTATTGTATAGTTAAGAATTTTAGTACAGTTGATTGAATAAAAACCATATAGTTACTAATTTAAAATAAAATTTGTACTATGTGATTACAATTATGAGTTCCATTGTACTGTATATGGGAATATAAATGTCTGAATTCTTCTAAGAAGATTCACTTCAGGCTTCAAGGATGTTGGCAGTGAACATTGAATTTACCTCAGGAATTGCAATCATGTAGGACCAGTTTTAGTCAAACTCGAGTACTGTAAGTTTGGATACAGATGTCAACTCATCAAAATGGAAATGAAATAGAATTGTGTCACATAGAGATCCTAGTGCTTTCGGATGCAATGTTTTGTAACAATTTTTGTTCTATGATGACTTTGAATCTTAAAATTAAAAAAAAAAAAAACAAGGGAAAGAAATGACCCAGGAGAAAAGTAAAGAAAAAAGGACAAAAAACAAGAGGCGGATCCAGAAAAGTTTCTGTTACTTATTTTTCAAGAGGTATAGACTATTAGAGAGGATATCTCACATCTGAAGCAGTCTGAAGGCCACAAGGGAAGTGATCTGGTGGTCGAACAGGTCAGTCAACTGGTTACAGGATTTCTACAGGGACCGTGCAAAGTGCTGGTAATACAAAGAAAGGACAAAAAAAAAAGGTTTTTTTCTCAAGGACTTTATATTTTAATGGGAAAAAACCCCCATGAAAACAGCAATGTACATACAAGATACATACAGAATAAACTGGAGAACATTTCAGAGAGGAGGCAGATTAAGAGATTAAGAAAAACCAGGAAATTATTCCTGAAGAAAGTAGGATTTTAGCAGAGACTTGAAGGAATCCAGGAGGCAGAAATGGGGAAGGAAAGGTTGCCAAGCATAGCCAGCAAAAATGCCCAGAAGTAAGAGATAAATTGTTGTGTGCAAGGAATAGAAGGGGACCAGTGTCACTGGACTGAAAAGTATATGGAGGAATAAAAAGGTTGAAAAGGTAGGAAGGGATCTGGTTATGAATGGTTTTAAAAGCCTAATGCTGCATTTTATATTTGATCCTAGAGGGAATAGGGAGTCTTTGAAGTTTATTGAAAGGGGAGATTGGTATGACCAAACACATGGTCATATTTGTGTAAGGGGTAGAATTGGTGCCAGAGCTTCCAGATTTTTCATGAAATTGTCAACCTTTAGAAAAAGTTTGGTTAAAGGAAACAAACAAATGGTAATATAAAATTACATTATATATTCATTATTCCCTTAAGACTAGCAGTACTTGTGCAAGGAGTGCAGGACTAAAGTCCTGACTGATGAATAGAGGAATCATAAGACATTGTATACATTTCAGAACCATCCCAATTCAGGATGACCATGTCACAAAACTTTATGATTTGTATTTGTTACCATCTATATGTGATAAAAAGAGTTCCTTGATTGTAAATGCAAATTTATAACTACCATAGCAGGGCCTATTTACATTTTATGGTCTCAGGATGTCTGTTTTGCTCTCATGTGGAGTAAGTCCCAAGATAAGAGGAATCTCACCTCTGGTCTTTGAAGTTGCTAACACAGGGAAAGGCATTTTTAAATCAACCAAAGCAGTTTGTCTTCTTAATTCAGACTTTGGCTAAGCTATGATTTTTAATGATTATCAAGATATATACATGGAAAAAGAGAGATTTTGAAAGCTGTAGACACATAGGCGAAGCCTCAATATGTCCCTGTTCATTTCCCTAGAGACTTTGGATATTTTCCCTTTGGTAAGATCTTGGTCTGAACTGAGATCTCATTTAAAGAGCTTGTTCAGTTGTGGGTATTTTCTGATATATTATAGCATGTATAACTTCTAGGGGCGGCCAGGTGGCTCAGCGAGTAAGAGCACCGGCTCCAGTGTCGGGATGACCTGGGGATCAAATCTGGGCTCAGATACTTAGCACCACACCCAGAAAAAACTGGCCATGTAACCTTGAGCAAGTTACTTAATGCTGATTGCTTAAAAAAAAAAACCAAACATGTATAACTTCTATGATTTCTGATTTCTGCTTGTTTGCTTGGGTAAATAGGTTTATTTCATCTTTGCTATTTGTGATAGTCTTGTGTAACCAGAGTTTAGTGGTAAGGAGTTTAACTACTCAATAGTCAATAATAATTTGTCAAGTACCTTTTGTGCTAAGTGCTGGGGATACAAAAGGAGATAAAAGATATCTCTGCCTTCAAGGAGCTCACAATCTAAAGCAGGGAGGGAATGAGGAGGGGAGACAACAAACAAACAAATATGTACAAACAACTACATACAGATCAAGAGGAAATTATCAACAGATGAAAGGCTCTGGAATTAAGAGGAGTTGGGAAAGGTTTCCTGTAGAAGATGGCATTATAATTGAAATTTAAAGGAAGTCTAAGAAGCTAGTAGGCAGAGATAAGGAAGGAGAACATTGTAAGCATGGGGAGACAACCAGAGAAAATGCTCAGAGCTTGTTCATGGAATATCAAGGAGGTCAGTATCACTGGATCAAAGAGTATATGGTGGGATTCAAGATATAAGAAGACTGGAAAAATAGGAAGGTGCTAGCTTATGAAGGGCCTTGAATGCCAAACAAGCATTTGTATTTGATCATGGAAGCCAAAGGGAGCCCCTGGAGTTTATTAAGTGGGAGATGGGGAATTACATGGTTGGAACTGTGCTTTAGGAAAATCACTTTGGTGGATGAATTGAGAATAAATTGGAATGGGGAGAGACTTAAGGCAGGAGGACCCACCAGCAAGCTATTGAAATAGTCCAGGCATGAAGTGGCAAGGGCCTGTTTCAGAATGGTGGCAGTGTCAAAGGAGAAAAGGGGGCATATTCAAGCGATGTTTCAATGGTAAAATCAATGGTCTTGGCAACAGATTGGATATGAGAATAGAGGATGAGAGATAGTAAGGAGCATAGGATGACACCTAGGTTGCAAGTCTGAAGGAATGGGAGGATAGTGTTAGCCTCTACATTAATAGGGGAAGGTAGGAGTAGAGGAAGAAAGATAATGAGTTCAGTTTTGAACATTTTGAGTTTAAAATATCTGCTCAACATCCAGTTTGAGATGTCTGAAAGGAAGTTGGAGATATGAGATTAAAGGTCAATGGAGAAGCAGATGGTAATTAAATCCATGGGAGCTGATGAGACCACCATGTTAAGTAATATAGAGGGAGAGGAGAAGAGAGCCCAGAACAGAACTCTGAGAAACTCCTTTGGTTAGAGGGCATGATCTAGATGAAGATCCAGCAAAGGAGATTGAATGGAGCAGTCTGATAGGTAAGAGAACAAGGAAAGAGTGATCTCCCAAAAACTGAGAGAAAAGATTATCACAGAGAAAAGGGTGATAGTATAAAAGACTGCAAAAAGTCAAGAAGAATGAGGATTGAGAAAAGACCATTGGAATTAGCAATTTAGAAAATATTGATAACTTTGGAGAGAGCAGTTTCAGAATTATGAAGTTGGAAATCAAATTGTAAGGGGTTAATAGTGAGAGTAGAGAAAGTGAAGGCACCTTTTTTTTGTAGATGACCTTTTCAAAGACTTCAGCCACAAAGGGCAAAAGAAATATATTATTGATGGGGTGCTTGGGGTGTCTGTGTTTGTAACATCACTTTGTAAATCAATTTGTAAAACCAGGTAAAATCACATTTCCTGTCCCCTCCCCAGTCTCAGAACATTAACTCTGCCCCTTCCCACTGCCAGCACTCTGCCTAGGAACAATTCATGAACTGTTTATCTCTACAATAATAAGCTACACTATGAATCCTTCACTAAACCATCTATAAACATTTTAGCTTAGGCAAATGTTATCTCCTCTTAGTATAATGGCCAGCTGCACCTATGAATCCTTCAATGAACTATCTGTAAGTTCACTCCTCAGCCAATTAGGCCTGAATCCTCGATAGCCTAGGTTCCCAACATCTTCCTTGTCAAACCTGACACTGATGGGTGGCAGACTAGGTACTTCTCAGTCAGCCCTGACCACTAGCTGACTTGGTGACATTTCAAGCCTAAAACCACACCTCCATGAAGCCCCCCCTTTGGCTATTTCCCAGTAAATTATGAGCAATATGCCTGTTCAGTAGATAATAAAAGTGCACGTTTCTTTAAGCACTGACCACTCCTTAACTCCTTCCTAATCCCACCCTTACTCACCTAGTTAGCATAATTGACATCTGATTTACTATTGTAACTCTTTATAAACTATACCTATGACTTCTTTAAGGGTTGCAGGTTCCCTAAGAACTCATGCCAGCTATAAAGTATAACAATAAACTTTTACCAATTTGACTCAATTCTGGAGCCTATGAATTCATTCCAGACTGCCCACTCAGGGACTCTAGTCATTGGAGCCCTTGTAACACCTATTCTTCCATCGTCATTATGACAGAAGAGATATAAGGTTCAAATGAAGATTTTTTGAGGATGAGACATGAGAATGTTTGTAGGCAATAGGAAAGTAGGAGTAGACAAATGACAAATAAGTGATAGAATGAGGACGACAGAGGGGGTTATCTTTTGGAGAAGATGGGATGGAATGGGATCTCTTGAACAGATAGAGGGAGGTTAGCCCTGGTAAGGATAGGAGTGAAGAAGGAGATAGTGGCAGAAGGCATCTCAATGTTTTCTGGGAAATGATGAGGAAAAGTTCTCAACTATGAAGGTGGAGGAGAAGATATGGGATTAAGGAGGGATGAAAAGGTTTGGAAGAGCCACTGTGGAGAATGGGATAGTGAGTTGAAAAGGGAGGTAAAGTGGGATTGCTGAGTAGCAGTGAGGGTTCAATTGAGATTGTATAACATAAACTTATAGTAGTCCCAATCAGAACAGATGTATGATTGATTTTCTCTACTTTTGTTCTGCAGCACATGTGTAGGAGTGAAGATGGTGAATGGGAGAAGCAATCCCAGGCTAAGGATTGGTAGGGTGCAATTGAAGAAATGATGAAGGAGTTACGGAATCAAGAAAAGAGAACAGAGTAGAATTGAGCAGGTTCACTAAGACATCAAGAAGGGGAAAAGGAGAAATGGCTAATGCAGGATTGATGTCCTTGGAGAGAACTGAGAGACTTAGGACTGGAAGGTCATAATATAGACAAAGAGCAGGGTTTAGTAAGGGAAGGTAGAAGGAAAAGAGGAAAGTCAATAGATTATTGTCAAATATAAGGGGATTTGGTGATTCTTTTACATGGAGAAGGTACATTTGTGGGTGATGGCAAGATCAAGGAAATGACCATCTTCATGTATGACTGAGGAGGGATGGACAAGTAAGACATGGGAAATAAGGAGGTGAGGCAGTAAGTGGTCAGGGAGCTTGAGGGCACAACTCCCCAAATACGAGAGCTGGAATCAGGGAGAAGAGAAAAACTGTGAGCCTTTTTCTTCATTGAGGAAGGCAGAGGAGTAATCTGGAGGTCTAGCAAGTAAAAGCTAAGGACTACACACCCACTTAAAAGCAATTAGGAAAATGACTTTTGTTTGAACTTTCCTAAGATTCTACCCCTTTAGATCAGAAAATAGGGGAAGCAGATATACAAAAATCTAGCTTCTTGGAGATAGGCACCAGAGCCAAGCACCCAGCCATGGCCTGTTCACCTTAAGGCAAAAATCACAATTTCCTTTGAATAGTGGTAGGCTAGATTCCAAGATACCTATCTATTCCACTTTTGAGCCATGCATCTATACATTTAGATAACCTGTGTGGACATAAATAGCTTATATTGACACATATATATTATACTGGAAAATATTTAACTCCCCTATATAAGGCTGGAATGTATGAGAAACCCTAGCCCAGATGTCATCTGGTCTACTGATCTGTATTGCTATTTCTTAGCCAGTACCAGATAGTTTTGATAATTATTGCCTTATAATATAGCTTAATATTTGGTACTGCTAAACCTCCTTACTTTTACATTTTTTTATTAGTTCCTTTGATATTCTTGACTTTTTGTTCTTCCAAATTAATTTTATTTTTGTTTTTTCTAATTTAAAAATTATATTTTGGTAATTTAGTTGGGATATCATTGAATCTATAAATTAAAGTAAAATTGTCATTTTTATTATATTGGTCCTACCCATGAACAATTAAAATTTCTCTAACTATTTAAATCTGATTTTATTTGTATGAAAAGTTTTTTTTTTTATAATTTCATTCATACAGTTCTTGGGTTTGTTTTGGCAGGTGTATTCTCAGGTATTTTATACTGTCTAACATTATTTTAAATAGGGTATTTCTTCCTATCTCTTCCTGCAGAAGATCTCTTCCTGTTTCATTTCTATTTGTAGGAATGCTGATGATTTATTTGGATTTACTTCATATCCTGTACTTTGCTAAAATTAATTGTTTCAAGCAACTTTTTAGTTGAGTCTTTGGAGTTTTCCAAGTATATCATCTGAAAAAAGAGATAGTTTTATTACCTCGTTCCTTACTCTGATTCCTTCTATTTCTTTTCTTCTCTTATTGTTAGTGCTAGGATTTCTGTACAATATTGAATAATATTGGTGACATTGAGCATCCTTGTTTCACATATGATTTTACTGGGAAGGCTTCTAGCTTATTCTCATTACAAATAATACTTGATGATGGTTTTTTATCAATTTGTTAATTTAAGGAAAAATCATTTATAGCTATACTTTCAATTATTATTAATAGAAATGAGTGTTGTACTTTATCAAAAGCTTTTTCTATATCTACTGATATAGTCATATGATATTTTAAACTTTTATTACTGATATAATCAATTATGTTAATATCTTTCCTTATAATAAAATATCCCTGAATTCCTGGAAGAAATCCCACTTGGTCACAATGTATAATCTCTGTAATATATTGATGTAATCTTTTAGCTAGTATTTTATTTAGGATGTTTGTATCTATATTCATTAATTAATTTGGTCTATAATTTTCTTTCTCTATTTTTACTCTTCTTGGTTTAGGTATAAGTATCATATTTATTTCATAAAAGGTGTTCGTTAGGATTCATTTGCCTATTATTCCAAATAATTTATTTTATTGGAATGAGTTTGTCTTTAAATGTTTAATAGAATTCACTTGTAAAACTGTCTAGTCCTGGTACTTTTTTCTTAGGAAGTTCATTTATGGCCTGTTCAATTTCTTCTTCTAAAATAGCTCTAGTTAGATATTTTATTTCCTCTTCTGTTAATGTAGGCAATTTATATTTTTGTAAATATTCTTCCATTTCATTTAAATTGTTAAATTTATTGTCATAATTGGGCAAAATAATTTATTATAATTGCTTTAATTTCATCTTTGTCAGTGGTATACACCTTTTTCATTTTTAATGCTAATGATTTTTCTTCTCTCTTTTAAAAAATCAAAATAACCCATGGTTTATCTATTTTATTGCTCCCCCCCAAAAAAAAAACCCAACTCCTAGTTTTATTTATTAATTCAATGATTTTTCCCCTCAGTTTTATTAATCTCATCTCTAATTTTTAGGATTTCCAATTTAGCATTTAATTGAAGATTTTTTTTCTTTTTTAAATCATATACCTAATTTATTGGTCTGTTCTTTTTCTGTTTTATTGATATAAGCATTTAGAGAAATAAATTTTCCTCTGATTACCTCTTTTTCTGTATCCCATAGGTTTTGATATGTTGTCTCATATTGTCATTCTCTTTAATGCAGTTATTGATTTTTTCCTATGATTTGTTCATTCTTTAAGATTAGGTTATTTAGTCTCCAATTAGTTTTTATTATGTTTGCATTGTTCCTTATTGAATATCATTTTTATTGCATTATGATGTGAAAAGGATTGATTTAATATTTCTGCTTTTCTGCATAAAGTTTTTATGCCCTAATATATGGTCAGTTTTTCTGAAGTTACCATATGCCACTAAGAAAAAGGTGTATTCCTTTCTATTTCTATTCTATTCTCTCCAGATATCTATAATATCTAGCTTATCTAAAATTCTATTCCCTTCCTTGATTTCTCTCTTTTTTGGTTTGATTTTCCTAGTTTTGAGAGGGGAAGATTATAGTGTCCCACTATAATAGTACTACTATCTCCACCTGTAATTCATTTGACTTTTTTTTAAAGTTTAGATGCTATATTATTTGGTGCATATATGTTCAGTATTGATATTGCTTCATTGTCTATGGTACCTTTCATCAAAATGTAGTTATCCTGTTTATTTTTTTTAATTAAGTCTATTTTAGCCTTAACTTTGTCTGAGATCATGCTTTTTTGGCATCAACTACTCCAGCCTACTGGCCACTCCCATCAAGATCCTCCCTAGACCCCTCCTCCTGTCACCCCAGACTACATGGCTATTCCTAGATCCTTCCTACAGTCTTTCTGATCCATCTAGTTTCCATTAAAGTGCTCAGATTTAGTCTAGTACAAGCATCACCAATGCTGAGATTCCTTAAGAGTCTGGCCAATATGGAAGATTTTAAAAATCATGCTCACCTTGGACAGTGCTTTGATAAACCTTGTTTTTCTTTGTCTGAAAGAAGGGTTAGGCTGAATTCATTCCAGCAGGACCTGCATATTGCTATTTTGGGGTCCTAGTATGCCTAAACATCAATATATATACTACAGGATACTATAGGCCCCATCAGTTTCTTTAGACATTCCCTAGTAAGTAGGCACTCCCTTAATTTACAGTTTTTTGTCAAGTGCTTTACATTTTTTTTTTTTTTTTTGCTTTTTGGAGGGCAATTGGGTGACTTGCCCAAGGTCACATGGCTAGTTTTTGTGTTAATCTGAGGCCAGATTTAAACTCAAGTCCTCCTCACTCCACGGCCTCTATTCACTGTACCACCTAGCTGTCCCTTAGTGCTTTACATTTTTAACATGCTCTAGCCCCACTTTCTGAGCATCACATCTCTTATATTTCGTCTCTTCCTTATTTAAAGGCTCAGCGACTAGCACCCCAGCTCCAGTTAATTAGAACTGTGTTAGCTTTTATAAAGTAATTTACTTCAAAGGTATAGCAATATCAAATATACACACATTTTCCCTCCCAAAACCTTGGGAACATAATCTACTCTACTCCACCTAGCACTCTAAGAAGGGGATTCAGTTCATAGTTGTAACACCAAGCAAAAGCAACTTCGAAGTTTAGAAATATGAGCATAATAACTCTCCATATATTCAGTAACAAATTAAGGCAAAACATTCACAGAAAAGAGAAAATCAAAATACAGGGTAATTCAGTCATTTAGTAAGTTCTCAATTCAATCACAAAGTATAAAGTCAAAGTACTCCATCCCTGTCTAGTACATTCATTTAGTCAATCACAAAGTCTCTCTTCTTAAGTGGAGATTAGTTTCCAATCATAAACAAAGTACATTCATTTGGTCAGTCACAAAGCACAAAAATCAAAGTACTCTACCCCTGGATCACAACTGAATTACAATTATCATCAGTTACCACCAATAACCTTCTCAAAGGGGCAGTGGAGAGCACAAAGGCCACCTACCCCTAAGCCACAACAAGGTTACGATATCATCACAGCATTCAATACCCAAGGAGAGGTCTTTTCTTCATCTTGACCTGAAGCAAGTTCTCAGCAATCTCTGTTCCTGGGAAGACAAAGTTTAACAAAACCACAATATACAATTGCTCATCAATTCACTCTCTGCCTGCAGAACAGTCTCAGGACCCCAAGACCCTCCTCTAGGATTTCTGTAAACATACAACAAGAAAATCCTCCTTCAAGGCTTCTGAACCAACAGCAAGGTTCTAGGACCTCTACAACAGCACTGTCCTTTACCAGCAGATGAATCTGGCAAAATAATATCAAAACAGAAAAAACACCAGCACCACAGTCATGTCTCCTCAGTTCTTGCCAGCTCTGTGTGGCAGTTCTCAAAAGTTATGGGCAGCTCCAACTGGCCCTCAGCAGTCCAGGTGGCTTTGGCTGGCAGTTCTCTCTCTCTCAGCAACTCTGGCCCCCGGCAATTTTCTCTCTCTGCCTCCAGGATGCTTCTTCCAAAAGTTCTTCTGGCCTCTCTCTCCTTGGGCCTCTCTATCCACAGCACCAGCTCCTCCCAATTCAGCCCCCTCTCTTCACATCAAGAAATCCATCCCACAAGTTGGGTTCACAAGCTCTGGGTTTTAACACTTAACCTGAAAACCAAGCCAATACAAGGGGATCTTTAAATTCCATTACCATTACAATAGTTTAACTAATTTCCTATGTAGTATTAAAACCAACAAGTTCTATTAGATTAGCATCCAGAACCATTGTCCTTCAAGTCTTCAAGTTTGGACTGAATGCAACTTCTTTTCTGGAATCTGGGCTGGAAGAGCTCCATGGCTTGAGCTCCTAGGTTAGGGAATTCCATTCCTTACACTTACTCCCTTGCCTACACCTTTCAGGGACAAATGGAAAAGGCAAACAGATCAAAACCCTAAGACAGATTCTCAGGGCCACAAAGAGAAAGGAATATGAGAACTAGTTTCACATTCTGCAGCAAGGAGGCACTGCTGCTTTTTAGCAAAACCCAGCCTGAGTGTACGTGACATCTGTCAGGTTTACTATGAATATTTTCCCAGCAGGAAGAATGGTAACACAAATGTATTTTAAAAAATAAAAGTGAAACCGGCAATTTTAGAAAATTACTACATTTTTGTTTGTGCCTGTGAAAATTTTTGCTTTTTAAATGGGGATGATGGTATTAAAGGAAAAAGAATTATTTTTAAGCCCCTAGTTGTCGTTATTTCTATTAGGGCTGTCATTTATTGTGGTTTCAAATGCAGTAAACTGACAAGTACTAACTCCGCTCCCTCCCCAGCTTCATGATATATCTGCCCTGATTATTTGGCTCTACCCTAGCAGTCCTCTACTGCTGTTTAAGTGACCCAACAATAAAGCCTGCCTCCCCTCCTCTGCCCGCCCCTCCCACTCATCCAGATACATCTGGCTAAGGAGTTTCGGAAATGAGATCTTAATTACATTCTTTCCAGCAGAATTTTAAAGGAATTTTCCGTGATGAGAATGAAAAGATTTTTGTAAATGATAATGATTCAAGGCTTAAATTAACAGGTTTCTATAATAACTGGGATAAAAAAAAATGTCGAGAGGATGAAAAAAATTATATAAATTCTAAGAACCTCAGTTTAAGAACTGCTTTTCTCAACCTTAATCCTATAGCAAGATGTTTCTATTTTCATTGAAGTCCGAACAAAGAGCCCGAACCTTTCAGAGATCTCTCTCATCTTGAGATTAAAAAAAAAAAAAAACATACATTAAAAAAAAAAAAATCCAATAAAGCCCCACCCCATTCCTTCTTTCCTGGAGAGATGAAGCTGTAAAACTACAGGGGGTGGTAGACTAGATAATTTCGAAAGTACTCCCCTGCTCTAAATACTATGGTCCCTTCCATCTCTAAAGCCCCTCCCAACTCCTCATGTTAACGATTTTGTGCTTGGTGTTCCTCTTTTGTGCTTGGTTTCAGTTTCTGCCACAGTCAAAGTAAAAAAAAAACATCATCCGCTTTCTGCAACTCATAGTTTCCTTCTAGAGTCAAACTTTGCTGGTTTTGTACATAAGGATTAAATCAAAATGTCCCAACTCCTAAAGTTATAAACAAAACTGTTCTCTTCGTGTTTTAATCTTTTACGTTTACATGGAGACGTGTATTTTTTTTTTTACATTTTTTCACCTATAGCACATAAAAGGAGGTGATAAGTATTTGTATCTAAGAATTATTGAAAATTGCAACGTCATAACAGCTACTAGTTTTCATCGCATCCCTCTGCTGAAGGACATAGAACTGGAAGAGCTGCCTCTTTGGAATTTAGTTGGTTCTTGTGTTTTTACCTCTCTCACTGTTTGAATGCTCATTGGCGATTAAAAAGTGCCAATCAAGGAGGAGCCTATTGAAAAAAAGGGGAGCAGGGAAATGCTAACAAAGGGCAGCCGGAACTGAAATTCTTTTGAGTGGGATTGAAGAACTGGTGTGAGGTATATTCTTTGTGAGGCATTATTTCTGAGAGCAGAAAAATATACTTTCTGAATACGCCTCTTTTCTTTATTCTTCCCTAGTCTAGTCTGTACGGAAGCACACACAAAGACCAGACTCTGAACCTATCTTTTCGATATTCTTACTAAAACAGCAATTAAACAACTCTCCAAATGAAGTGTGAAAATTGCACAAAGAAGGTGAGTGTTTAAATTATTTTCTTTTTGACTTGTCAGTATTATAGAACCCACGATGTAATGATTTTGCTTGTTTATAAAGGTGTCCATTTTTCATAAGCACACTGCACAGCCACAGAAGGAAGGATCGATGAGTCGGCTAGTTAGTGGGTTGTTGAGAAACTTTCCTATTTGTTTTGTGGCTTTGAACTTTAAAGTTTTCAGTTCAGTGGATCTAGGAATGAAATATTTGGAAATAAAAGCATAGGTCTTCCTCAAAATAGATTAATGACAGCTTAAACCAAGGAGCAAAACTGCTGCTTTGTTCCCAATATGGTCCATTAATTTGAAAAGTGTTTTTTCCAGCATGCTTTTTAAAATTTTTAGTACTTTTATTGTACTTGTCCTTCTTACATTTATTCTACATATATTTATGTAGGGTACATGTGTCATACCCATTAGGGTGTAAGCTGATTACAAGTCACAATTTTTCATTTTTATTTTTGTCTCCATATAAATGCTTGTTGATTGATTGCTTGCTTGACTGATTTTTTTTTTGGTAGGAGATAGAGAGGGTATTGAATTAAGTATTATGAACAAATTGCATTGGATCTAATTAATTTGTGTGCCTGCAAACAGATTATTTGGTGCTATTGAATTCTTTATACTTTTTTTGTTTTTTTGCCTTTTTTGGAGGGCAATTGGGGTTAAGTGACTTGCCCAAGGTCACACGGCTAGTTTTTGTGTTAAGTATCTGAGGCCGGATTTGAACTCAGGTCCTCCTGACTCCACAGTTGGTGCTCTACTCACTGTACCACATAGCCACCCCTATACTTTTTATATATTTAGAGTTAATTTTATGGTATTTTGAAATGACTAAATAGTTTTTGTGGATTTTATTAGTTCATTTGTTTGGCCTTTAAGACTGAGAGGGTTGTTGTGAGACTCAAACGAGAATGTATGTTTAATTTATATAAATTTTGCAGATCTTAAAGTGCTATTTAACTGCTAATTATTATAATTTCCTATGAACCAAAAATATTTTTTTGAGCTGCCATAGTAAAATAAATGGTTAATAATAAATTTACCCATAATTCACCACCCCCAAATATAAGAGATATAGTCTTAGCTTTTTTATAGAGATCTATGTGATGGCACTAATGTTGTTGACATTTATTTCCTCTCATTTTTCCCTTTTAAAGGAATGTATTAAAAAAACAAACATTGATGACCAACAGAATGTATCAGTTGATACACCACACTTTAACAGTGAACATGAAGAGGTGAGTGTATTTTAAAACTTTTTGTTGGTCTAAAGCATAAAGCTTTTCTCCTCCTTGGGAACCTGTGTCAATCAAAGTAATCTCTTTCAAGAAGGTACAAATGAAAATTGTAAGGGTTGAAGAAATAGCTTTCATAAATGACTGCTTTTTTTTTTAAGGGGCAAGGCAATTGAGTTAAGTGACTTGCCTAAGGTCACCTAGCTAGTAAGTGTCAAGTGTCTGAGGTCAGATTTGAATGCAAGGCCTCCTGACTTCAGGGCCAGTGCTCTATTCACTGAACCACCTAGCTGCCCCATGACTGCTTTTTTATATACCCACAATAGTCAGCTCTATAAAAAGTTCTCAAAGAAAATATATTAGAGTGTAATTTTTTAAAATAAAGTAAAAGGCATAAAAAAAAACCTATCTCAGAATCACAAGTTAGGATATGGGCTACTGAAATTACTCCAGATAAGCAGCTGCAGTTTCTATAGTCCTCTGTTGTATTTTTTGAACCATAGGCTTGATATTTATATCTGGGAAGTTTCCTCAATGGTAAAATGTAGGGATTATCCCTTCCATTTCAAAAATTCTTTGAAAAAGTTTATTTTTCTTGCCCTGATTTTGATACAAAAGTTTCTTCTCCATTTTAGCTATTAGCTGTATTCTTTGTAAGCCATGTAAGAAATGAAAACTTGAGGAAAGGGAAATTTGGAACTTTGGGACTAGGAGACTATTATTCTGTCAAAACCCCTATCAGAATTCTACATACTAATTTAAAAAGGTTTCTCTTCTACCGTGTGCTAAGGGAAACATCCCAATTGTTGCTGATAATAAATGAATTGCTTGATTAAGTTTCCTTAAATTTCCTTAAATAGTCATCCCACTGAAATTATTCACTTAGAGGCATAGTTTCCTCATTTAGAAAATTAGGATAATGCATCTACCTACCTATTTTACAAAACTGTTGTAAATTGTAAAATATTATAGATATGAGAGCTATTCCATTTGTTTTAGTAATGTAGCAGTGCATTCACTTGACATTTTTCCATATGTTAATTTTACAGTGTTAATTCTTGAAGAAATTAAATTCAAAGTGATTTTGTTACAGAAATCAGGTTGCTCCAATTGTAATTTATCTCTTTACTTTTATAGAAAAGTGAGTTCCACAAGTTGGCTGATGCTAAAATATTTCTCAGTGATTGCCTGGCCTATGACAGTTGTGTAACAATGGAAGAAGGAATAAAAGTTTTTCAACAGAATCAGAAGGAGTTTTTTCGTATACTGAACCTTAATAAGGTATTATGTCTCCAAAGCATTTGGTGCAGATGAAATAGAATAGTACAAACTATACTGCTAGATACCCCAGACATCTAAAGCCCATCTGATTAAAGTGGGTCCATATGATATGGGGAATTGTATGAAATCTGTAACATCTCTGTGAGATTCTAACCCTTCCAGTAAAGTTAAGGGAAAAGAGAGACTTCAGTTAAGACAAATTTTACTCTGACAAATATAAACATTTTGGGGAAGCTTTTTTCTTTTCATTAATCAATTTGCATAAAGAATTTTGGCATTCTGCATTTCTGTTTATATCAAGTTTTCCTGGACTCATAGCTCAGGAAAAACATACCTGATTTTGGTGCTAATTTAAATTACCTAGTTGAACTTCCCTGGGGATAAGCTACTGAAAGCTGAACTTGGTCTTGTATGTTAAGAAAGCAGTGTGAAATTTATTTTAACTGAGACTTCCTGTGCTGAACTAATCTATGAATGAGTAGGATCCTTCAGCTTCAGAGGCCCCTTGCATATGTTTCTTCTGGCCCAAATCATTTTGCCTTAGAATAAAAACCACTAAAAAAGATCATATTTCTCTCCTGAAACCTTTCTGAAATAGCTATAACTAAGGTGGTAATTTCTTCCTTGACTCCCATTTTATCTGAATATAAAACTCACCCAATATAAAAATATCTATCAATATAAAACTCAAAATAAAAGCTTCCTCATTAACTTCATGCATTTAGTACAAGAATAAGTGAGCACACACACACACACACACACACACACACATATATATATCTGCATAGTTTGCCATGCTAGTGTAATATATGTGTATTATTAACTCTTGAACTAGTTTCAACTCATCACTTTCAATTTGCCCTTCTTTTTCTACCTGCCCTCCATCACACATATGCCTGTGTCACATTGACACATAAGGAATTCTTGGAATCAAAATGAGATAACATATGTATAGCACTTTTCAAATGTTAAAGTGCTATGTATAAATGAGTTATTATTATCATTATGGGGTTTTTTTTTTCTGTTTTCTTGTCTCTGTTACTTCTTATTCTCTGTCTCCCAAACTGAATTCTCTTCTTGCTGGGATCTTGTCTCACTGATCCTGTCTCATAGTTTTAACTATTCATTCTATGTTCATGACACACAAACCTATAGCTTCACCTCTGATCACTCATGAGAGTTCTAGTCCAAAATCCTCACCATCTGCAGTCAGTTAAAAAAGATTTACTAAGTCCTTAAGACACAGTACCAAGCCTTGAGGATGAAAAGAAAGGCAAAAACAGTCTTTACGCTCAAGGAGCTCACATCCCAAGAAAAAACAACAGGTAAGCACCTAGCTAGAGGCTAGAGACGAGATGTGTGCAGGGTAGATGGAAGGCAGTGTAAGAGGAAAAGGGGGGGAACTGAGAAAGAACCTCTGCAGCAGATGCGGTTTGAGCTGAATACTGATGGAAGCCAGGAATACTGACATAAAATTGAGGAGGAAGAGCATTTCAGGCGTGTTGGATAGCAAAGGCAGATAGAATAGGAATTTTCATGTGTAAGAAAAAGCAGATGGGCCAGGATAGCTGAATGATTAAAGTATATGGAGGAGAGTAAAGTGTAAGGAGATTAGGAACATCAGAAATGGCCAAGTTATGAAAAGCTTTATCTGCTAAATGGCCTAGACATCATAAAGGAACCACTGGTGTTTATTGAATACAGAGATTTCATGGTCAAACCTCTGCTTTAGGATAGAAGTTTTGGGAGCCAGGTGGAAGGTGGATTAAAATGGGGAGAGACTTAAAGCAGAGTGACCAATTAGAAGGCCATTCTGATAGTTCAAGTGAGCTGTATTAGTAGAGAGATGATTATGTTGTGAAAGAAAAAATGATAAGGATTTGTCAGTTGTCTAGACATAACATAGTGACTGAAAATGAGGAATGAGAATGGCCTGGATACCTGGAAAGTTGTTGGTACCTTGAGCTTACTAAGAAAATTGAGAAGAGCAGAGGGTTTTTGGGGAAAGAGTACAAAAGAGTTCTCTGTTGTACAGTGTCATCTTCAACTCTTCATACTCTCTAACCTGCCCCCATATCCAGTCAGTTGCTAAGTTCTTTCTTTTCTTCCTTTATAAGACCTCTTGTTTGTGCCCCCTTTTCTCTTTTGAAACTGCTACCACCAAAGTGCAAGCCCTCCTCACCTCATACCTGAACTATTGAAATAGCCTAGTGGTTGATTTCCTTGCCTCAAGTCTTTCCCTACTACATTCTGTCCTCCACTCAGCTGTTGAATTGTGTCAAATTCTTCCTAAATTACAGGCATATAATTCCTCTATTCAGTACATTCCAGTGGCTCCCTATTACCTCCAGGAACAAATATAAAATCCTTTGTTTGACTTCTAAAACTTTCCTTTATCTGAGTCCTTCTTTCCAGTGTTCTTGCGGCTTACTCCCTCCATGAACTCTATGATCCAATGACATTGGTACCCTTGCATATAACATTTCTATCTCCCTACCCTAGAGAATTTGATTGGCTGTCCCCCATACCTGGAAAATTCCTTGGCTTCCCTCAACGTACATCTTTTTATTTTTTTATTTTTAGAGGGGGGAAGTCAGGGCAATTGGGGTTAAGTGACTTGCCAAAGGTCACATGGCTAGTAAATATTAAGTGTCTGAGGCCAAATTTGAATTCAGGTCCTCCTGACTCCAGGGCCAGTGCTCTAATCACTGCGCCAACTAGCTACCCCAAAATGCTCTTTTGCATGGGCCATGCCTCCCACATGACAGGCAAGAATTCTGCCACTGAAACACCCATGCAAGACTCAAGGCACATCTTAAATCTCACCTGCAAGAAGCCATTTCCAGTCTTCCTTAATCGTGATACCTTTCTTCTGAGACTGCCCCCAGTTTATCTCACATATGTCTTATTTGTACATAGTTGCTTGAAAGTTATCTCCTCCCTTAGTCTGGAGCTCCATGAAACTGCTTTTTGCTTTTGTCTTTCTTTGTATCTCTAGCATTTAGCATAATACTTGACCCAGAGTAGTCATTTAATAAATGCTAGTTGACTGCTTTGCTACAGAGTAACTTGTTCAAGACCTATAAAAGGGGAACTTTAGTGATACAGGACTGTAGGTTGAGGGAAAGCCTGGTGCTGGATGTGTAGCTCTGAGAGTCATAGACATGACAGTTGAACCCACGGTGGCTAGCTTATTAGATCACCAAATGACATATTGTAGAGGGAAAAGAGAAGAGGGCCTGCTGTCACCCAAGGGAAATTCTCCAAAGTCTCTAGGGAAGTAATACAGAAATCATGTGAGACTTTCCAGGATTTTCTGAAGTCCCCTTGCTCATAATTTTTTATGGAACCATAGAATTGCACAGTTTGTTCAGCCATTCCCCAATTGATGGGTATTTCCTCAGTTTCCAATTCTTAGCTACCACAAAAAGAGATGCTATAAATATTTTTATCCATGTGGATCCTTTTCCTATTTTTATGGTCTCTTTGGGATGCAGACCTAGAAGTGGTATTGCTAGATCAAAGAGTATGCAGTTTTATAGCCCTTTGGGCATAGTTCCAGATTGTTCTCCAGAATGATTTGGATCAGTTCACAACTCCACTAACAATGCATTAATGTTCTAATTTTCCCACATCTTTTTCAACATTTTTCATTTTCCTGTTTTGTCATGTTAGACAATCTGATAGATATGATGTGATACCTCAGAGTTGTTTTGATTTGTATTTCTCTAATCAATAGTAATTTAGAGAATTTTTTCATATGACTATAGAAAACTTTAATTTCTTTATCTGAAAACTGCCTGTTCATATCTTTTGACCATTTATCAATTGGCGAATGACTTGTTTTCTTATAAATTTGACTCATTTCTCTATATATTTTAGAAAAGAGGCCTTTACTACTTATTCTCTCTCATTTTTGTTTTGTATTGTTCCTTCTTTATCATTGTTCATTCCATTGGTTATGATTCTTCTTTACAACTTGACTGATGTTTAATGTGAAGGTATTTGTAGAACCTATATTGGATTGCATGCTGCCATGGAAGGGGAATGGGAAGGAGGCAGGGGAAGAAAATTTGGAACTCAAAAGCTTGTGAAACTGAATGTTGTAAACTAAAAGTAAATAAATAAATTTTTTTTTAAAAATGAGGCCTTTATCAGAAACACTGTTTGTAAAAATTATTTCCCAGCTTTCTGCTTCCCTTCTAATCTTGGTTACATTGGCTTTGTGCAAAAACTTTTCAATTTAATGTAATCAAAATTATGCATTTTGCATTTCATAATGTTCTCTATCTCTTGTTTGGTCATAAAATCTTAAATCTTAGTTCCATAGCTCTGACAGATAAACTATTCCTTTGCTCTCCTAATTTGCTTATAATATCAGACATTATAGCTAAATCGTGTACTAATTTTGACCTTAGCTTGGTATATGGTATAAGATGTTGGTCTATGCCTAGTTTCCGCCATATTTCCAGTTTTCCCAGCAGTTTTTGTTAAATAGTGAGTTCATATCCCAGAAGCAAGACTCTGGGTTTATCAAACAGTAGATTGCTATAGTTACTGATTTTTGTGTCTTGTGTACCTAACCTATTCTGTTGATCTACCACTATTTCTTAGACAGTACGAAGTAGTTTTGATACAATTTAAGATCTGGTACAGCTAGGCCACCTTCCCTTGCATTTCTTTTAATTGGTTCCCTTGATAGTCTGGATATTTTGTTCTTCTAGATAAATTTTGTTACCATTTTTTCTAGCTCTATAAAATAATTTTTTGGTAGTTTGATTGTTATGGCACTGAATAAGTTATATGATTTAGGTAGAATTGTCATTTAAATTATATTTGCTCGGCCTACACATGAGCAACTGATGTTTTTCCAATTATTTAGATCTGACTATTTGTGTGAAAAGTGTTTTGTAACTATGTTCATATAGAGGCTGGGTTTATCTTGGCAGATAGACTCACAAATATTTTATATTGTCTATAGTTACTTTAAATGTAATTTCTCTTTCTATCTCTTGCTGTTGGTCTTTGGTAGTAATATATAGTTACGCCTATCATTTATGTGGGTTTATTTTATATCATCCAGTTTTACTAAAGTTGTTTATTATTTCAAGTAATTTTTTAGTTGGTTCTCTAGGATTCTATAAGTATACCATTATGTCATTTGCAAAGAGTGACAGCTTTGTTTCTTCTTTGCCTATTCTAATTTCTTCAATTTCATTTTCTTCTCTTATTGCTAAAGCTAACATTTCTAATACACTATTGAATAATACTGGTGATAATAGACATCCTTCTTTCACCCCTGATCTTATTGGAATTGCTTCTAGGTTATCCCCATTACATATAATGCTTTCCTGTGGTTTTAGATACATGCTACTTATCATTTTAAGGAAGACTCCATTTATTCCTAAGTTCTCAATGTTTTTAATAGAAATTGATATTGTATATTGTCGAAAGCTTTTTCTGCATCCATTGAGATAATCATATGATTTCTGTTAGTTTTGTTATTGATATGGCTGAGAATTTTCCTAATTTGAGCCAGTTCCACATTCCTGGTACAAATCTCATTTGGTTGTAGTGTGTTATCCTTGTGATAAGTTGCTGTAATCTCTTTGCCAATATTTTATTTAAAATGTTCATCTTATATTCATTAAAGAAATTTGTCTTTTCTTTCTCTGTTTTGGCTTTTCCCAGTTTGGGTATTAGCACCATATTTGTATCATAAAAAGGATTTGATAGGACTCCTTCATGTTTTCCCAAAGAGTTTATGTAGTATTGGAATTAATTTTTCTTTAAATATTTGATAGCATTCACTTGTAAATTCATCTGGCCCTAGAGGTTTTTTCTTAGGGAGTACATTGATGGCTTGTTCAATTTCTTTTTCTGATATGGGGTTCTTTAAGTATTTTATTTCCTCTTCTGTTAATTTGGGCAATATATATTTTTGTAAATATTCATTCATTTCACTGAGATTGTCAAATTTGTTGGCATACAGATGGGAAAAATGGCTCCTAATTATTGTTTTGATTTCCTCTTCATTGGTGGTAAATTTACCCTTTTCATTTTTGATACTGGTAATTTGGTTTTCTTCTTTCTTTTTTTTTTTAAATCAAATTAACCAAAGGTTCATCAACTCTTTTTTTTTTCATAAAACCAGCACTTAGTTTTATTTATTAATTCAATAGTTTTCTTAATTACAGTTTTATTGATCTCTTCTTTGGTTTTCAGAATTTCTAATTTGGTATTTAATTGTGAATTTTAAATTTGTCATTTTTCTAGCTTTTTTATTTGCATACCAAGTTCATTGATCTCCTCTTTCTCTGTTTTATTCATGGAAGCATTGAGAGATATAAAATTTCCCCTAAGAACTGCTTCAGCTACATCCCATAAGTTTTGGTATGTTGTCTCATTATTGTCATTGTCTTGGATGAAGTTATTGATTGTTTCTATTTGTTGTTTGATCCACTCATTCTTTAGGATTAGATTATTTAGTTCCCAATTAATTTTTAGTCTGTCTTTCCATGGCACTTTCTTACATGTAATTTTTATTGCATAATGGTGTGAAAAGGATGCATTTAATGTTTCTGCCTTTCTCCTTTCTATCTCCATTCAATTTTCGTCAAAGATCTACCATGTCTAACTTTTCTAACATTCTATTCACCACCTTATTTTTTCTTCTTTATTTTGTGGTTAGATTTATCTAGTTCTGAGAGGGGGAGGTCAAGGTCTCCCACTAGTATAGTTTTGCTGTCTATTTCTTCCTGTAATTCCCTTAACTTATCCTCTAAGAGTTTGGTTGCTATACCACTTGATGTATATGTTTATTATTGATATTATTTCATTGTCTATGGTACTGTTTAGCAGGATTCCTTTTAATTAGATATATTTTTGCTTTTGTTTTGTCTGAGATTAGGATTGCTACCCTTGCTTTTTTTTTTTTACTTCAGCTGAAGCATAATATATTCTGCTCCAGCCTTTTACTTTTAGTCTGTGTTTATCTCTTTTGCTTCAGATGTGTTTTTTGTAAACAATATATTGTAGAATTATGGTTTTTAATCCACTCTGCTATTCACTTCCATTTTATGGGAGAGTTCATCCCATTCACACTCACAGTTATGATTGCTAACTGTGTCTTTCTCTCCATCCTATTTTTCTCCCTGTTTATGTTTTTCTCTTTCATTTCTCCCATTTCCTCCTCACCTGTGTTTTGCTTCTGTCCACCACCTTGTTCAATCTGCCCTCCCTTCTTTCAGTCCCCCTCCTTTTTCTTTCTCCTTTCCCCTACTACTTCTTTCCTTCATTCTACCAACCCCCTCCCTTTTCTTCCTTCTTTCCTCTCCTGCTTCCTATAGGGTAGGATAGATTTCTATACTCAATTGAGTGTGTATGATATTTCTTCTTTTAACCAAATCCAATGAGAGTAAGATTCAAACAGTGCTCCCCTCCCTCCCTTTTTCCCTAGATCTTTGTACCATTTCATATTATGTAATTTCCCTTTCTGCTTACTCCTTCCTTCTTCTGCCAGTACAGTCTTTTTTTTCCACACCTCAGTTAATTTTTTTGTCATCACATAAAAGTCAACTTACATCCACACCCTCTGTCTATGTATTCCCCTTCTAAATGTCACAATAAAGATACATTTCTCAAGAGTTACAAGTATTATCTTCCCATGTAGGGATGTAAACAGTTTATCCTTATTGAATAACATGTTTTTTCTCTTTCTTTTTCTGTTTACCTTTTTCTGTTTTCTCTTGAGTCTTGTATTTGAAGATTAAATTTTCTGTTCTACTCTGAATTTTTCTTCAGGATAATTTGAAAGTCCCCTATTTCATTGAATGTCCATCTCCTTCCTTGAAAGATTATGCTCAGTGTTGCTGGGTTGTTTACTTGGTTGTAATCCAAACTCCTTTGCTCTCTGGAATATCATATTCCAAGCCCTCAAATCCTTTAATGTAAAAGCTGAAAGTTCCTACACAGACCTAACTGTAGTTCCACAATATTTAAATTGTTTCTTTCTGACTGCTTGCAGTATTTTCTCCTTGACCTGATGATTGTGGAATTTGGCTACAGTATTCCATGACATTTTCAATTTGGGATCTCTTTCAGGAGGTGATCAGTTCATTCTTTCAATGACTATTTTTTGATCATGGCTTTCAGGTAGAATAATAATTCTTTTTAATTTCTGTTTTTTTAATGATTTCAGAAAATCTATGGCAATAATTCAGGAATGTGTATATTTCTTATCATCTTGAATTCTGATTGAACATTTGATTTTAAAACTTTGAATTCCAGGTTGGGAATGATGGAAATGAATTTCATTCCCTTCCTCCCTTGTCACCCACCCTTACTGGGAAGATAAGCAGTTCAATATAGGTTGTACATGTGTGGCTAATGCAAAACACTAACATAGTAGATATATTGTAAAAGAATGACTATATTTCCCTCCCTCCTATCCCACCTCCCACTGATCTATTCTCTATTTTGATCCTGTCCCTTTTCAAAAGTGAGTGCTTCTAACTTCCCTCCCTCCCAGCCTGCCCTCCTTTCCATCATCCCCCCTCTTATCCCCTTCCCCCCTACTCTCCTGTAGGGTGAGATACCCTATTTAGTGTGTATTTCATTCCTTCCCCAAGCCAAATTCAATGGGAATAGGGTTTACCCATTCCCTTTTGCCTTCCTATTCTTCCCCTCCATTGTAACCATTTTCCCTTGCTTCTTCTATATGAGATAGTTTACCCCATTCTGTCTCTCTCCATCTCCTCTCATTATATTCCTCTCTCACCTCTTAATTTCACCTTTTAAGTATCATCCCTTCCTGTTAAATTAGTCCTGTACACATATATACACACATTCACATATGTATTCATATGCCCATATACCCTCATATATAAACATATATATATTTCTATTCCCTTCAACTATTTTCATACTGAGAAAACTTTCACAAGTTACAATTATTGTTTTTCCATGTAGGTATGTTAATAGTTCAACTTTCATAAGTTCCTTATGATTTTTTCCCCCTGTTTACCTTCTCATGCTTCTCTTGCTTCTTGTATCTGAATGTCAAATTTTCTATTCAACTCTGGTTTTTTCATCAAGAATGCTTGAAAGTGCTCTATTCCACTGAATGACCATATTTTCCCCTGAAACATGTTACTCAGTTTTGCTAGGTAGGTGATTCTTGGTTTTAATCCCAGCTCCTTTGACCTCCAGAATATCATATTCCAAGATCCCTCTGTGTAGAAACTGCCAGATCTTGGGTTATCCTGATTGTGTTTCCACAATATTCAAATTGTTTCTTCCTGGCTGCTTGTAATATTCTCTCCTTAATCTGGGAATTCCAGAACCTGGCTATAATATTCCTAGGAGTTTTCTTTTTGGGATCTTTTCCAGGAGGTGACCAGTGGATTCTTTCTACCTCTATTTTGCCCTCTGGATCTAAAACACCAGGGCAGTTTTCTTTGAGAACTTCCTGGAGGATGATTTCTAGGTTCTTATTTTGATCATGGCTTTCAGGTAGTCCAATAATTTTTAAATTCTCTCTCCTGGATCTTTTTTTCCAGGTCAGTTGTTTTCCCATGAGATATTTCACATTGCCTTCTGTTCTTTCATTTGTTTGGATCTGTTTAATAGCATCTTGATTTCTCATAAAGTCATTAGCTTCCATTTGCTCCAATCTAATTCTGAAGCATTGATTCTCCTCCGTAAGCTTTTGAGATTCTTTTTCCATCTGGCAAATTCGGCTTTTTAAGGCATTCTTCTCATTGCCTTTTTGAGTCTCTTTTGTCATTTGAGTTAGTCTGTTTATTAATGTGGTATTTTCCTCAGTCAGGCTGTTGACTCTCATTTCGTAATTTTCTTGCATTGTTCTCATTTCTCTTGCCAATTTTTCCTCCACTTCTCTTATCTACTTCTTAAGGTTCTCTATGGCCTGTAATCAGCCTGTATTTTCCTTTGAAGCTTTTGGTGCAGGAGTTCTGACTTCATTGTCTTATTTCTGTTCCATGCTTTGCTCCTTTTTGTCCCCAAAATAGGAGTCTAATGTTGGAATCTTCTGTCTGCTTTGTGTCCTTTGCCTAGTCATGTCACCCCTCAGTCACTTGACCCCTGGGGTTTTTGCCACAGTAGGACTCTGCCACCAGACAGGGGAGCTTTCGTACCAAACACTGAGGTTTTCTCAGTTGCCAGAGGTATTAGATGGGTGCCCTCTCTGAAGCCTCCACACACTCTGGCAAGCTGCTCCCGCACACTAGGACCTCTACCCTAGCCTGCAGTCCAGATCCAAGCAGGTTAAAGCATTAGCAAATACCCCTCAGACTGGTCTCTTTGTCCCCCTACACTCTGCAATCCAGGAGCTAAAGTTGCCATGTGGCACCGGCTGGCTATGCCAGTGTCTCAGCGGCTTCTCACCCTAGGGGCAAAAGCCATGCACTCCCACTTACTTGGTCCCAAAATCCAGACTTCACTGACCTCTCACTTTGTCCTTCGCATCTATGTGTTGATAATTCTGGAAACGGCCACAGCTGCTGCTGCTGATCTGGAGTCCTCTGGCAGGTGGCTGGTCAGACCTGCCCTGGTGCTAAAACCTCCTGCTCACCCGGGCCTGGGCTCCACTTCCAGAGCGCTGCGCTGGCCAATTCCTGCCAGCCTACTGGGCTCTCCTCAGTGGGAGGTTAGCTTCTCTTTGTCATTTTATGGGTTCTTCAGCTCCAAAGTTTGTTCAGAGTCCCCTTTTTACATTGCTTGGGGAAGGTAGAAGCCGGAGTTGCTCAGAGGTCGTGTTTCTACTCTGCCATCTCCTAGACTAATAATTCTTAAAATATCTCCCCTGGATCTATTTTCCAGGTCACTTGTTTTTCCAGTGAGGTATTTTACGCTTTCTTCTATTTTTTCATTCTTTTGATTTTATTTATCTGATTCTTAATATCTTATAGACATTAGCTTCCACTTGCCCAATTCTAGTTTTTAGTGAATTGTTTTCTTCAGTTGTACCTCTTTCTTCTTTTGTACCTCTTTTTCCATTTGGCCAATTCTACTTTTTAAGGAGGTCTTTTCAGTGAGTTTTTGTGCCTCCTTTTCCATTTGACCAATATTTATTTTTAAGTAATTATTTTCTTTAGTAGACTCTTTTCCATTTGGTGAATTGTATTTTTTAAGGAATTGTATTTGTCCTTCCTTTTCAAAGCTATTGGCTCTCTTATTTATTTTCCCAGTTTTTCTTTTGCCTCTCTATATTACTTTTAAAATCCTTCTTGAGCTCTTCCAAGAAGGCTTTTTGGTCTTGAGACTGGTTCATGTTCCCCTTTGAGATTTCAGATGTATGTATATTGACAGTTATCCTCTTCTAAATATGTGTTTTGATCTTCCCTGTCTCCATAAAAAGAATGTGTGGTCAATGTCCATTTCTGCTTTTTTCTCATGATGTTTGCCTATTTTCTGTTTTTTAAAGTTGAGCTCTCCTGTTGGAGCACAGGGGGCACTGTCCCAAGCTTCTTGTGCTGGGGGCAGGGGCCTGGTCACTGGCTTTGTGTGCTGCAGCTGGAGGCTGTAGGGTCTGGCACCTTACCTGGTGCTGAGCTGGAGTCATAGTGGTGGTTGCTGGCTTGTGCTGGGGCCAGGTGGGGTTTTTCTGCATTTCCCTGGGACTAACCTGATGCTCACCAGGTTAAGGTGAAGCTTAACTGCTGGAGGACACTTGCCCACTGGCTGGAGTCTGCTGGTTCCCCTGGCTTTGCCAAGACAGGTGAGTGGTGGGGGATGAGGGGCGGAGAAGCATTCTGGTTTTGGCATTTGCCTACTCCACCACCCTGAGGCTCAGGATCTCCCACTGGTTTGCTAAGTTTGGGCTTGCTGCTGGCTTGCCAGGATGCCTCCTTTCCTTACTGGTCCCCTTACACCAGAACAAGAGGGCCATTTCCCGTTAAGCCTCCTGGGCTAAAAGACTCCTGTACCCCACCTTTCTGCTGACTTCACTGTTCCAGGATTTTTCCTAGGGTGATGTTTTCTGGATTTTTAGAGATCAACATGGGAGAGTAAGAGCAACTTACTGCTTATTCTCACATCTTGGCTCCTGTGAGTCCTTAACCTCATTTTAGAAAATGAAATTGAACAAATCATCAGTGAGCTCCCTAAGAATAAAATTCCCAAGACCAAATGGACTCACATGTGAATTGGACCAAATATTTAAAGGATAATTAACTATAGTACTATATAAACTATTTAGAAAAATAGGCCAGAAATGTATCCTACCAAATTCCTTTTTACGACACAGATAGCACTATATTTGATGATACCTAAGCCACAAAAAGCAAAAACAGAGAAAGAAAACTGTAGATCACTATACATAATGAATATTGATAGAATATAGGGCTGGTTCAGTAATAGGAAAACTATCAGCAAATTGACCACATCAATAACAAAATCAACAAAAATGATAACGATCATCTTGATAGATGCAGAAAAAAACTTTTGACAAAATACAATACTCATTCCTATTAAAATACCAAAAACATAGGAAGAAAAGGATTTTTCCTTAAAACGATAGGTAGTATCTATCTAAAACCATTGGCAAGCATTGTCTGTAATGGTGATAAAGCCAGAAGCCTTCCCAGTAAGATCAGGGATGAAACAAGGATGCCCATTATCTCCACTATTATTCAATATTGTACTAGAAATGTTAGCTATAGCAATAAGAGGGGAGAAAAAAAAGAAATTGAAGGAATTAAAATAGATAATGAGAAAAAAACTATTATTCTCTTCAGGTGATATGATGATATTCTTGGAAAATCCTAGAGAATCAACATAAAAAACTAGTTGAAATAATTAACAGTTTTATCAAAGTTGCATAATATAAAATAAACTCATGTAAGTCACTGGCATTTCTATATATTACCAACAAAGTTCATTAGGAAAAGACAGAAAGATGAATTCCTTTTAAAATAATTGTAGACAATTTGAGAATATACCTTCCAAGACATACTGAGGAACTATATCGACACAATTGTAAAACACTTTTCACGCAAAGTCAGATCTGAACAATTGGAAAAATATTAATTGCTCGTGGATAGGTTGAGCCAAAAATAATAAAAATGATAGTTTTACCTAAATTACTTTGCTTATTCAGTGCCATACTAATCAGACTACTAAAAATCATTTTATAGAGCTAGAAAAAAAGAAAAAATTCATCTGGAAGAAAAAAGAGTCAAGAATATGAAGAGAATTTTTAAAAACATGGAGGAAGGTAGCCTCACTGTGCTAGGTCTCTAACTATTACAAAGTGGTGATCATCAAAACAATCTGCTCCTGGATGGAGGGTGAGGATGGTGCATCAATTGACTAAATTAGGTACATAGTATACAGTAGATAATGACCATACTAATCTAGTGCTTGATAAAAACAAAGATCCCAGCTTTGGGGACAAGAACTCAATATTTGACAAAAACTAGTAGGAAAACTGGAAAACAATTGGACAGAAACTAGATATTGGTGAACATCTCACACCATGTACCAAGATAAGGTCAAAATGGATATGTGATCTAGACATAAAGGGTGATGCCATAAACAAATTAAGGGAGCAAAGAATAATTTACCTGTCAGATCTAGAAGGTGAGAATTTATGAATAAACAAGGTATAGAAAGTATTATGGTAAGTAAAATGTATACTTTTGATTACATAAACTTAAAATATTTTGCATAAACAAAACCAATATAACTAAGATTAGAGGGAAAGCAGAAAATGGGGGTGAGGGAATTTTATAGCAGATTTCTATGATAAAAGCCTTATATCTCAAATATATAGAGAGTTGAGTCAAATTTATAAAAACACTAGTCATTCCTCAATAAGTGATCAAATTATATTAATAAACAGTTTTCAAAAGAAGATATCAAAGTTATCCTTATAGTCATATGAAAAATGCTCTAAATAACTATTGATTAGAGATATGCAAATTAAAACAACTCTGAGGTACAATCTGACACCTATCAGATTGGCTAATTTAACAGAAAAGAGTAATGGTAAATTGTGGAAGGAATGTGGAAAAAATTGGGATACTAATGCACTGTTGTTGGAGTTGTGAACTGATCCAACCATTCTGGAAAGCAATTTGCACTATGCCCAAAGGGCTATACAGCTGATCCAGCAATATTACTACCAATACCTAGGTTTATATTCCCCAAAAACAAAAGGAAAAGGGCCTATATGTACAAAAATATTTATAGCATCACTTTTTGTGGTGGTGTAGAATTGGAAGGTGAGGGGTGCCTCCCATTTTGGGGATGGTTGAACAAGTTGTAATTTATGATTGTGTTAGAATATTATTGTGCTATAAGAAATGATGAGCAGGATGCTTTCAGAAAAACCTGGGAAGAGTTATATAAACTGATGTAAAGTGAAGTGAACAGAATCAGGAAAACATTGTACACAGTAATAGCAACATTGTAAAATTATCTGTTGTGAATGACTTGGTTATTTTCAGCAATACAAAGAGCAAAGATAGGAGGATTTATGATGAAAAATGTTTGCCACCTGCAGAGAAAGACCTGATACTTTTAGAATGCAAATCAACGAATGCTTTTTTTTTACTCTGTGTGTGTATGTAGTTTGTTTTGTGTGTGTGTGGGGGGGGAGGGGATTGGTCTATGTTTTCTTTTAAAATATGTCAAATTTGGAAATCTGTTTTGCAGCACTACACATGTATAACTCATATAAAATTGCTTGCCTTCTCAATGAAGTGGGGAGAGAAGGGAGGAAGGAATTTGGAACTCAATTTTTAAAAATGAATGTTAAAGATTGTTTTAGCACCGACCCTAGAGTCAGGAGGACCTGAATTCAAATGTGGCCTCAGACACTTGACACAATTATGTGTGACCTTGGACAAGTCACTTAACCCCAATTGCCTTGCCTTCCCTCCCCCCCCCCAAAAATTGTTTTTGAATGTAATTGAAAATTTTTTTTACATTTTTAAAATTTAATTACAATTAAAATTGAACGAGATTGCTTAATTTAAGGAAAAAATTGGAAAAGAAATGAGAGCCATGGAAGAAAGATTTGAAAAGGGAATTAACAGCTTGGCATAAGAGATATAAAACCTTGTCTAACAACAAACTCTGTGAAACTTAAGTGGACTATAAGAGATATTATAACAAAATCAAATGGCTTGGGAAAATAGAAGAAACCATGAGATATAGCGAAAACAACTGGCCTGGAAAACAGATTAAAGAAAAAAAAATAAGAATCATTTGACTATCTAAACATCATGACCAAAAAAAGTGGGCAGACAGCCTATTTCTAGAAATCTGAATCCTGCCCAGATCTGTTAGAATCAAAGGGCAAAGTGGAAATACAAGAATCCCCTGGTCACTTCCTGAAATAAGTCCCAAGATTAAAATATCCAGGAATATCATAGCCAAAATCCAGAGTTTCTAGGTCAAAGAAAAATTACTTCAAGTAGCCAGAAAGAAAGAATTTAAATACTGAGGAGTCACAGTCAATATCACACACAGTTTAGCAGCTATTAATATAAAAGAGCATAGGATTTGGAATATGATATTCCAGAAGGCAAAGACTATGCCTTACAGTCAAAAATAACTTATCTTACAAAACTGAGTATAATGCTACAAATGAAAAAAAAATGGATCTTTAATGAAAAATAGGCCTTCCAAGCATTCTTGATGAAAAACCAGAGCTATGGAGAAAATACAGAAATGAAGAGGAAAAGGAAAAAGGTAAACACGAGTGAACAATGATAAATGAGGAAAAACAGCATATGTTCAAATTTGGGGACATAGTACAAGTATCCCCTCTGAACCCTATCATCAGAGATTATAGAGGAGTCCAATAAGACAAGGTCTGAGAGAGTTTCTTACATGTACTCTTTTGATGGTCTTAAGAAAAGAATGAAAAGAGGAGGAAAAGGAATATGGGGGTGGTGGGAGGGAAAGGAAAGGAAAGGAAAACTACCCTAAATAATCAGGTTGCACAAGTGGAAATCTATTCAAACAGGGGAGAGAGTTGGGGAGAGCAACTGATACTTCAACCTCCCTGTCATCCTGCACAGTTGGGAACAGAAATACATTTACTCAACAGAGGGAAAGTGGAAAATGAATTAGAGAGAGGATAAATTAAAGGAGGGGTTAGTCTTAAAAAAAAAAAAGCAACCAACAAAACCTTAAGGATAGACAAAAATATTTATAACTTTTTGATATGGCAAAGAATGAGAATCTGAAGGGAGTGCTCATAACCTGGGGGATGGATAAACAAATCATGGTATGTTAATGTGATGGAATACTGTTGTGCTAAGTTCTTAGCAGCTTAATAACCAACCAGGATTCCAGAAGACTAAACATGCTACCTCTCCTTGCAGAGGTGAAGGACTCAGAATGTAGAATGAGACAAATTTTGGGAGGGGACATAGGCAGTGTGGAGATTCATTTTGATTGACTCTACTTGTTTGTAATGAGCTTTGTTTTGCTTGTGTCTTCACTTTAGTGGGAATGAGGGTTGGGGTGAATGGGTGAGAAGGAAGATCCTGGCTGATTAAAACAAAGAATTTTTTTTTTGAATTTCTGAGTTTATAAATATGGAAGTTGATCGTTTATGGTTGATGACAAGATCAACACTATGACAGTCTCTTTTTGTATCTGAGGTAAAGTGGAGGAGTAGGTCATGGGAAATGAACAAGTTTAGAAACTAGGAGGTAAGGGTGCTTGTGGGAGTATACGTAAGTATATTGAATTACTCTAGTATTAGGCTAGATACTGAGATAAAGAGATACTGTGCGTTAGGTACTGAACTCATTGAGAAAAGGAATATGTCTACCCTTTGGATTGATGGATAACAGCCACCAGAATTTTAACCTTGAAGGATGACCAGCCTGGTTTTAATTAATTGATTGTTATAATCCCTAAGGCTATAACATTTGTCAACATGATGTTATTTATCATTGTTTAATTGCAAAGAATCATGGATTTGTTGAAAACCCAAGACAGTCTAAAATTTGTATATTTATCTATTGCTTTTTGGTTATCGATAGAGTTTTTCTTCTTTCTTAAACTAAGGATCTAATTCACCAGTAATTTTTGTTTTTATAGGAAATATTGAATAGATAGTGAAAGAAACAAAGTACAAACTTGGGTCCTAGGTTTTGGTATATTTTATATATCTTTAAAAAGTTAATACAAGTTATTATGTGTGTAATTCTTCTGACCCTTCTTTTAGAGTATCTTTAATTTCTTTCATTGACAAAATTTGTATATACTGGCCATTCTGATGTTCTGTTGTACACATCGTCTATCTGCCTAATATATAATTAACCTGAGTGGTGAATGTTGACACTAATTAGGGAACATTTCATAACTCTAGCAGCTTTGAACTCTGTTGCTGAGCTTTTAACTATGAAAGATTTGTATATGGGTCTTTTTAATACTGCAATAGCTTCAACAAACATTTATTACAAATACATGCTGATATGTTTAAGTATTTGGTATGTATAAATTCCAGAATAAGATAATTTATTATTAAGATGTTTATTGGAGTTGAGCAAATTAGGGTATAAATATTTAAGATTTTTAATGTTTTGATATAGGCACAAGTTGGAAATAAAGTCCAATATGTTTCTAAATCTCCCTCTACATTCTAAATCTACCTCTCCCTTAAGTACTTTTACTTTAAAATTCAGTTCAACAGATATTTATCTAATTAAATCAAATGTTCTATAAAGTAATTTACTAACTTACTAATGGATTTCCTTTGAAGATGAAGAAAGTAAATACAGGGAAGAGAAAAAAATGCAAAAGGAAGAAAAAAAGATTTCTGACTTAACTACATACTTATATAAGGCTTTTTAAAAAAAAAAACATCTCTGTTTCTGTGTAAGTATGGTTAAATAGATATAAAGCACACAGGGAGTTTTGTACAATGCTTGATAGAAGCATTGCTCTGAACCTAGCAAATACAACAAGGCCAAGTCTCTCTAGACCTTATAGCATACTCTCCTTTTCACTACAGTTCTTTAAGAGGTGTCATCCTCCATTGTTTGCTTTTGTTTTGGCCATACATGAATCTTCAGAGGACTTTCTTGAGCATAGAAGTATGCCTGAGTATCTTCCAATAATTCCAGTACTAAGACCAAACTTTGTAACACATTTTTAGCTTCAGTGTATTTAGGATTTAGGAATTCAGTATTTAGAAATTTAGTGTAATAAACACCCCTGTGAAACTCTCTCCCCCAGGATACAAAATTCTCTGTTTGGCATTCAAATGCTGCCTTCATAACCTATTCTCCCTTTCTCCTTCCTCCCAACTTCCCAGGATCTTACACTATACAACAGAATTGTTGATAGACTTACAAAGTAATAGTTTAGGATTTCTTTTGAATGCTTTTTGAAAACTCGAACATTTTATCCAAGGTTATCCCTGTCTTTCACAAAAAGAATTCCTTACCAAGGTAAACATCTCTACCTGCACAAGGAATCCCATTCTATTCTGTCTCTTCCAATAGATTGCCCCCCTCTATCATCCCCATTCTTTCACTTATCTTCAATTCTCCCTGTCTGCTGACTCCTTCCCATTCACAAATATACCCATGTCTCCCCCATCATTAAAAAAATAACCATCACTTTATCCTTCTATCCCTCTGCCTATATCATTCTTTATCTCTTCTGACCTTTGTTGCTAAACTCCTTGAAAATGTCATAGATAAAAAGAGGTGCCCCCACTTCCTTTCCTCTCACTAATTTTTTTTTTAAGCAATCGGTGTTAAGTAACTTGCTCAAGGTTACACAGCCAGTTATTTCTGGGTGTGGTGCTGAGTATCTGAGCCCAGATTTGATCCAGGTCATCCCGACACTGGAGCTGGTGCTCTTACTTGCTGAGCCACCTGGTTGCCCCCATTTTTTTTTTTTTTTGCTTTTTGGAGGGGGAAGGCAGGGCAATTGGGATTAAGTGACTTGCCCAAGGTCTCACAGCTGGTAAGTGTCAAGTGTCTGAGGCCAGATTTGAACTCAGGTCCTCCTGACTCCAGGGCTGGTGCTCTATTCTCTGTGCCACCTAGCCGCCCCTCTCACTCCTTAACCCTTACAGTCCAGTTTCCAACCTTATGATTCTACCAAAACTGCTCTCTCAAAATTATCAGTGATCTCTTAATTGCCAAACCCAATGTCCTTTTCTCAATCTTGTTTTTTTTTTTTTTATTCTCCCTGCAGTACTTGACACCGTTGATTACGCTCTCCTCCTTGATACTCTTCTCCCTAGGTTTTTGGAATACCACTCTCTCCTGGTTCTCTTCCCACCTCTTTGACTGCTTCTCAGTCACCTTTGCTGAATCCTTAATTCAGGTCATGCCTTCCAGCCATAGGTGATCTCAATCTGCTCCGATGAATTTTAACTACTATCTCTATGCTGATGATTCTCCAGTCTACCTAATCTTACCCTAACCACTCCACTGCATTTCCAATTGCCTTTCTCATATAATAATAATAACATCTAGCATTTATATAGCTGTATGTGCTAGGCACATATTTACTTTGATCCTTATAACACCTTTGGGATGTAGGTGCTATTATTACTCCCATCTTAAAAATGAGGGAACTGTGGTACACGGCAGTTAAGGGTCACACAACTAGTAAGTGTCTGAGGCCAGATTTGAATTCTTGACTCCAGGTCCAGCTCTATATCCACTGCACCACCTAACTGCCCCTACTGGATGTTCAATAGACATCTTAAACTTAACATGTCTGATACCGAATTCATTATTTTCTCCCCTACACTCTCCCTTCTCCGAACTTCCCTTTACTGTTGAGAGCACCACCATCCTTTCCCAGGCTCAGAACCTGTGATCCTTTACTCCTAACTATCTCTAACCCCCTTTATTCAATCTGTAGTCAAGGCCTATCAATTTCCCCTTTGGAACATCTCTCAAATATGCCCCCTTCTCTCCTCTGATACTGCCACCACTCTGATACAAACACTCATCATTTCATACTTGAACTATTACACTTGCCTGCTGGTGGGTCTCTCCCCATTCTAATCCCTCCTTAATTCAACCACCAAAGTGATTTCTTAAATTTCAGGTCCAAACATGTTATTTACCCCCTTTTACTCAATAGACTGATGATTCTCTGTCTCCCCCAGGATACAAAATTCTCTTTTTGGCATTCCAAGCCCTTCATAACCTAGTTTCTCTTACCTCTTCTACCCACCTTCCCAAGATCTTACACTTTACTCCATGCCACATACCTTCAATCCAGTGACGTTGGCCTCCTGGCTGTTCCACAAACAAGACATTTCATCTTGGCTCCAGGCATTTTCTCTGTCTCCCAGATCTGCAATGCTCTCCATCATCTCTGTCTCCTGACTGTCTCAGTTAAAATCTTGCCTTTTACAGGAAGTCTTTTTCAGCCTCTCTTAAATCTAGTGCCTTTTCTCTATTAATCATTTCTTCTTTATTCTCTGTGTACATAATTATTTGTTGTTTCCCCTATTAGATTATGAGCTCCTTGAGAGTAGTCCTTTGCCTCTATTTTATCCCCAACTCTTAGCATAGTGCCTGGTACATAATAGGTGTTTTATTAATTTTATTGATTGACTGACTGATGCAGTTTCTGTGCTTTATGCTTCCCGGTCTTCTTGCTATCTATTTGATTCATCTAGCTGGTTGAAGGAGAATTATACTTGTCAAGATAATAATAATTAATATTTGCATATCATTTTAATACTTGCAAAGCATTTTCTAAACATTTCATTTGATCTTCACAATAACCTTATGGAGATAATTACTATAATCCTTGTCTGGCAGATGTGTATGTATAGGCAATCATATTTAAACTCAGGTCTCTCCTGAGCATAATCCAGAATTTTTTTTGCTATGTTGTGCTGCCTTTCTTAAGTTTTTTTCTATGTGATTATGTTTCCTTTCTAAGATATATACATAATAAGAGCTTATATAGGGATGTAAAAGAACATGTATTATGCAGACAAGATAATTGTCTTGTAGAAATGACTGTGCAGGGCGGCTAGGTGGCGCAGTAAATAAAGCATTGGCCCCGGAGTCAGGAGGACCTGAGTTTGGTGCCGGCCTCAGATACTTAACACCCACACAAAAAAACTAGCCATGTAACCTTGGGCAAGTTACTTAACCCCAATTGCCCTCCAAAAGGCAAAAAAAAGAAAAAGAAAAGAAATGACTGTGGTCCACATCCAGAAAAAGTATCATGGAGTCTGAATGCAAATTGAAACATATTAGTTGCTCTCTCTCTTTTATTTTTCTTTATTTCTTCTTTCTTGTAGTTTCTCCCATTGTTTCTAATTATTCTTTACAACATGACTAATGTGAAAATAGGTTTAATGTGAATGTATATATAGATCCTACATCAAATTACATGCCCATCTTGGGGTGAGGGAAGGGGAGAGATGAGAAGGAACTCAAAATCTTAATGGGTAGTGAAACATACTTGAAGCTCTTTGGAGAGACATTTTACATAAATGTAGAATACTGTTATTTATATTTTGTCTATTTTTTCTATTTAGAAATGTGATACTTCAGCCCACAAAGTGTTGGTAGTTTCTATATGCCCTCAGTCTTTGCCTTATTTTGCTGCCAAGTTCAATATCAGTGTAACTGCTGCATCAAAGAGACTCTGTGGTTTCCTAAAAAGTCTTGGTAAGTTGGTTTTCACAATTATAGTTTTTAAGGTGGAAGGAAAGATGCATTTGGCATTTTGATTATAATTTTGTCCCTTAGCCTCTCTGTCATAATTCTGCATGTATGTATGTATGTATTTATATATGTATCTGTGTATATAAGCACATGTACACACACACACACACAGGCTAAGCTTACAGTGTTACTTAGAGACAGAAATGTGCTTTCCTTCCTTCTTCTCTTAGACATTCTTTTAAATGGCAGGCAAGTAGGTAAGGAACATGGAGACCAGATCCTCATATAAAACTATATAAGTAGCACTGTGCAACTTTTGTCTCCTAGCTAATAAAAATGAGGTGGGATTTTTCAGTGTTTCAAATTAAAACCCAATTGTTAAAGATGACTTTATTTACTGTCTTACATTCACAGGATGGTTTTTGTTGTTGTTACTGTAGTGGTCTACACTGCCCACATTATGCTTCATTCTTCTCCCTAGAGCAAAGAAGTAAAATTACTTGTGATTTGAGTGCAGCATAATAGGTTATATCAGTGGAGGTACTTGTAATTAAGATGGCAATGAGAAAGGCTGTAAAGGAGTTCATCTCTCCCATAATTTCTCCAACAAAGATCTAAAAAGAGTTATATTTATTATATTGAATAATGATCAGGAAATTCAAAGAGAAACAATGGCAAGAACCTCTATCCAACCGAGGTCTGCACAATAAGACAGAACTGAGAGAGGAGTTCTTTCAGGAAGCTAGTGCAAACTTAGATAAAGAGATCTGAAACCTGTGCTCCGACCAGGGACATTTTCAAGGGCTTGAAAGCTCTCGGAACTCCAGCCAGGGATACCACATGGTTTGCTGAATCTAACTTGTGCCAACTCCCAATTATTAAAAATTTTCAACGTGAGCATTTATACCATGGAAGTCAGCCAAATGCAACAAGCTATGGCTTAATTTGTTGTTTTGAGAATTGTCTAGACTTAAGAAAGTGATAGAGAAAATATTAATAATACAGATTAAACTTTAAAATGTGTTGTGTCTATTTTTTTTTCTGCGAACTGGTTGGTGATTAGATGTAGAATATTTCCCTAGGAGAGCTGGAAGCTAGTAGCATTCAGACCAGCAACATTACAGAGGACCTAAAGCTCTAATTAGAAATGGTTTAGGAAGGCCTGAAACCTGCTAACACTCTGAGCACAGATGTGTAAGGGGAGGTGGAAGTCTTTCTACTACCAGAATACCAGTTATCAGAACAGGATCAAACAAGTATTGACCATTCTATCAAAGAGAATAAGGGGTAGAGCTTCATCCTGGAACATAGAATATCAAACCAGGAACTGAAGTTGGAGAAGAATAAAAAAAAAGAAAAACGTGAGCACAGTGAAGAAATTCTGTTTGTTAAGAGGCAAATCCATTAGAAGAGTAATTCAGTGAAATAAACTATGGAAGGAAAATAGAAGAAATTGGAAAACCTTGCCCCAGTAGCTGACTCTCTGAAAAGTAGAAAAGAAAAGAGAGAAATCTGTAATTTTGTAGAAATATAAGATTTCACAGGAAGGGGGAATCAAAATTGAAAAAAAAGTATAAGGTTATTGTGACTGGTTTTGACCCTAATTGGAGTTTTCTTGGTAAATATACTGGGGTAGGGGCGGCCAGGTGGCTCAGCTAGTAAGAGCACATCAGTGTCAAGTGGCCTCAGTGTCGGGATGACCTGGGGATCGAATCCGGGCAGTAACTGGCCGTGTAACCTTGAGCAAGTTACTTAACCCCAATTGCTTAAAAAAAAAAAAGATACTGGGGTAGTTTTCCATTTCCTTCTCTGGCTCATTTTACAGATGTGGAAGTTAAGAGTTAAGTGACTTGCCCAGGGGCACACAGCCAGTAAGTATCTGAGGCCAGATTTGAACTCAGGAAGATGATTCTTCCTGATTCCAGGCCCAGCACTCTATCCCCTGTGCCACCTAGCTGCCCCTATATATAAATATATCTGCTATCAAAAACAATTTGACCAAAAGTAGGTCAAAGAGAAATAATTTTTAAAATCATCAAATTCCCTAAAAAAAAAAAAGACCAAACAAAAAACCTGTGGATAACATATTTCAAAAAATCATAAAAGAAAATTGCTCAAACGTATTAGAATCAGAAACAAAAGTGAAAAGTAAACTACACTGGTAACCAATTGAAAGATATCCCAAATTGAAAACACTTATGTCATAAGACCTTGAAAGAAAAAGTATTGTAAGGAATCAGAAAAAGTTCCAATGTCAAGGAGCCACAATCAGGAATACAAAAAAAAAAAACAACTATACTGCAAATACCTAAAGGAGAGAAAATCTTGGGAGTATTATATTCCAAAATGCAACAAAGATTTAGCCTGCAAATTTGGAACTATGCCCAAAGGGTTATAAAAATGTGTATACCCTTTGATCTAGCAATACTGATATTAGGACTGTATCTCAAAGAGATCATAAAAACATGAAAAGGACCCACATGTACAAAGATATTTATAGCAGCTCTTTTTGTGGCAGCCAAGAACTAGAAATTGAGGGGATGCCTATCAATTGGAGAACAGCTAAACAAGTTGTGGTATATGAATGTAATGGAATACTGTTGTGCTATAAGAAATGATAGACAAGTGGAATTCAGAAAAATCTGGAAAGACTTAATATGAACTGGTGCTGAGTAAAGTGAGCAGAACCTGCAGAACATTGTACACAGTAAGAGCCACAGTGTGCAATGATTGACTTTGATAGACTTATCCCTTATCAGCAGTGCAAGGACCTAAAACAGTTTCAAAGGACTCATGATGGAAAATGCTATCTGTATCCAGAGAAAGAACTATGGGGTCTGAATGTAGAGCAAAGCAGACTATTTTCTTTTTTTTTTCTTTCTCTTGGTTCCTTCCATTCATTCTAATTCTTCTATACAACATGACTGATGTGAAAATGTGTATAATAGGAATATATATGTAGAGCCTATATCAGATTGCACACTATCTTGGGGAGGGGGAAGGGAAAGGAGGGGAAGAAAATTTTAAACTTATGGAATGTTGAAAACTAAAAATAAATAAACTAACTTAAAAAAAAAAGATGTAGCCTGCAAGACAGGATAAGCCTTTGGGGCAAGGGGTAACAGTGGCATGGATCTTCAGTACAGTAGAGGGCTTTCAAGCAGTTCTGATGGAAAGAACAGAGCTGAGCAGAATCTTTGAAACACAGAAATAGGAGTTGTGATATCCTATTGGAGGAGAAGAAACAATGAAGTCTTTAAAACTAGCATCTTCAAGGTTACATAAACCTGATTTATGGAGATTAATGTAGTACTAGCTTTTCTTGGAGTGGGAAATGGGAGGCAGCTTTCCTATTAAAAACATGGACTTTTGGCTGACTTTTTGGGCATTTCTAGGGTCAAAAAGTCACTGTGATTTCTTATTGTATTTCTTGGTCATTATTCCATCTTATATGAATTTCAGGGTTTTGCTGTAGTTGGTTTGGGGGAGCTTGGCAGCATGCCTGTAGTGGTGGTTAAACATTTTAAAGAGATTCTAATGAGTCATACCATAGTGACAGTGTGTCCCAGAAATAATTGTCTCATAATTTGAAAATAATGTTTTAATTATGTTTTCCTTGCAGGTGTACATTATGTATTTGATTCAACAATAGCTGTTGATTTCAGTGTCCTAGAAAGTCAAAAAGAATTTATATATCGATATCGCCAGCAGAAGCAAGGAGAACATTCCTTACCTATGTTTGCCTCTGCCTGCCCAGGTCAGTATCCCAAATGTCAATTCGAATGATAATCCAAAGATGTGCAAAACTCTATATTTACTGAATCAATATTATTACAATTGATTATTGTAATAAGCTCCTGGGGGAAGTGAGATTAAGGATACCAATAAGGTGATTGACTTGGACATGAAAAAAGGCAACCTATTTCTCTAGTGAAACAAGGCAGGGACTTTGGGAGAGGGGAAGATGCAGATATATAGTTTTGAGGCAATATAGTAGAGGATATGAGGGAATTTATGATAGATGGACATAATTTCTCGGTGAAGTAGAAGGTGAGGTCATCTGCTAAAAGATAGGGGGCTGGAAAAAAGTTTAGGGGAGTTTGTAGGAAGAAGTTTTGGAACAACTACTGAGGTGAGCGTAATAATTAATAAAGGGGGAGTAAAAAGATTATCATGCTGAATTAGGCCCAATTGAGATTAGGTAGTATTTATAGTGTATGTGATATATTTTTATCATTAACTATTACTTCAAAACCTTTTCTACAGCATAGGAGCCTTTCTGTGTCTCCTTCATAAGCCACTACTGGCAGTTTCTTTCCATCTTGAAAAATAATGACATTGGTGGCTTTTATTTTCACATTAGTCATTTCTCTTTTTTAAAGGCCATTCACAAAATATTTATTCCACTTGGGTCAATTTTAATACATATTTTTTGACAATTATACTTGATTTGTTCATAAAAATTTCCTTAGACATTAAGCAAAGCTAGCCATCGTCTCAGGTTATTTCCCCATGAACTATTTGACTGTTTTTATAGCACATGAATGCCAGGCAAATATAAAAAAAAAATCACCAAAAACTGTGGAATGAATATACAAAAAGAGAATTAATAGCTTGAAACAAAAGATACAGAAGCTTTAAATATAGTCAAAAGATTGAAGAAAAAAAATGAAAGGTCTCTCATAGGAAAGACAACTGACTTGGTCCATACATCAAGGAGATGTCATTTAATAACCATTGGAGGGGCAGCTAGATGGTGCAGTGAATAGAACACCAGCCCTAGAGTCAGGAGAACCTGAGTTCAAATCCAGCCTCAGACACTTAACACTTGGCAAATCACAATTCCAATTGCCCTGCTTTCCCCCTTCCAAAAAGACACAAAAAAAGCATCATTGGAGTACCTGCATGCTGGCCAAAAAGAAAGTATAGACATCATATTTCAAGAATTTGTAAAAGGAAACTTAGAATCAAAATATAAAGGAAATGTAAAGGAAAAATTGAAAGAATCCACTGATCAACATGTAAAAGAAATACCAAAATTAAATTGCCCTGGAACATCATAGCCAATATCTAAAACCTCCAGTTCAAAGAAAAAAAAATACTGCAGAAGAAAGAATACAAGTACCAAGGAACCACAGTCAAGATTACACAAAATTTAACAGCCACTCTTCTAACGGAGCTTGGCATATGATATTCCAGAAAGCAAAAGATCTAGGCTTACCGTCAGGAATGACTTAACCAGCAAAATCCTGAAATGGGAAAAAATTAATCTTTAATGAAATAGAAGATTTCCAAGTATTCTTGATGAAAAAACAGAAATATGTAAAAACTTTGAAATATAATCACATCACATGACAAAGGAAGACATGAACAAGAAAGGAAGAAACAAGGTTAAACTGTTTACATTCTACTATAGGGAAATAATACATATATTTCCTTACAACTGTCATCAGGCATAATAAAAGTAGTTTAATGAGAAAGTTTGGAAGAGATCATGTTATGTTTCTATGATCTTAACAGAAGAATGGAAAGGGAGGGAAAGAGGAATATATTAGGGAGAGGGCAGGAAAGAGAAAAGAATGGCAAATTTTCTTTTTCACATAATAGCAGTGTACATGTAAAAGTCTATACAAACACAGAAAAAGATGTGAAAGTGGGGAGCAGGCAAAACTTAAACCTCACTCTTATATGATCAAAAAAAAGGGAAGAACACACACCTTTGGGCACACAAATACATTTCTTTTTTTTCCCTTTTTTTGGAGGTGGGAGGGTAGGGCAATTGGGGTTAAATGACTTGCCCAAGGTCACACGGCTAGTAAGTGTTAAGTGTCTGAGGTCGCATTTGAATTCAGGTCCTCCTGACTTCAGGGCTAGTGCTGTACTCACTGCACCAACCTAGCCACCCCATACAGAAATACATTTCACTCAAAAGGTAAAAAAGAGGAAAAGAGTAAGAAAAAGGAGTGAATAAAAGGGAGGTCAATTAAAGGAGGGATTAGTGTTAATTAAACAAAACAAACTATTGAGGGGACAGGGAAAAAAAGATGGGAAAGTATAAGAAAATAAAGGTGAAGTGAAATTCAAAATTAATAATTATATCTACCTATGAAAAAGATGAAATTACACATAAAACAGAAGAGAATAACAGAATGGATTAGAAACCAGAATTCAGCAATATACTGATTACAAGAAATATATTTGAAATAGAAAGATACAGGGTTAAAATAAGGAACTGGAATAGAATCTATAATAGAATCTAGTTGAAGTAAAATAAAGGGTAGAAGTCATAATCTCAGACAAAGCCAACAGCAAAAGCAGACTTAATTAAAAGAGTTAAGCTATAGGAAAGCAATATTTTTCCTAAAAAGAAAATTAATATACTAACATATTTGCACCAACTGACATACCATTTAAATTCTTAAAGAAAGAGTTAAATGAATTACCTGAAGAAAGAGAAAGTAAAACTTTAATAATGGAGGACCACAGTTTACACCCCTCTTAGATAAATCTAACCAAAAAGTAAACAAGAAAGAAATTTAGGAGATGAATAGAATTTTAGGAAAGGTAGATATGGTAAACCTCTACAGAATAGTGAAGGGAAAAGAAAGGAATTTACCTATTTCTCAGTTGTGCATGGCAACTTCACAAAAATTACTTATATTTGAGGGCTTAAAAACCTCATGCAAATGCAGAAAAGTGGAAATATTAAATGCATCTTTTACTTACTACAATGTAATAAATTATATTCAATAAAGAGCATTTTAAGCAAAAATTAAAAATTAGAAATAAACAACAATCCTAAAGAATGAGTGTATCAAATAATAGAAACAATCATTTCACTAAAGATAATGACAACAATGAGGTTGTTGAAATTTCTGTACCCAAACATTGCAAAACTTGTGGGATGCAGCAAAAGCAGTTTTTTAGGGGAAATTTTTAAAAGTATCTTTAAAGTCTTTAATCAATGAAAGAGAGCAAATCAACAAAATTAGGAAACTAATAAATTTAAAACCACTAGTTAAACACCAAAATAAAAATCAAAAACAAAGGAGATTAACAAAAATGAAAGCAACAAAACAAAACAACTCCAGTCCCAAAACCCACAAAAAAATACAGAATAAATAAAACCAAGAGCTGTGACCTGGTACAGCCATTCTGGAAAGCAAAATCTGGAACTATGGTCAATCCTCAACATTCATGAGTTTAATTTTCACAAGTTTTGTGATTTTATTAGTCAGTTCAATGTTGCTTCTCCTGTATTTGATGGGCTATTTCATGGCTAGAGTATTAGAAAAATTCCATATTGTCAGAGTGAATGTTTTGTTATAAAGAATTATATGTAGAAAAATATATTTTCAGCAGCCTCTAGTGAAAGTTTGCAATTTTTGGTGGTCACAGGAACTTAACCTCCTGTTTGCCCTAGGTTCAGTGTGTCAACATTTGTGTTTTTTTCTTCCTCTCTCTTTTTGCTTTTTGGAGGGAATAGGGCAGGGTAGTTGGGGTTAAGTGACTTGCCCAAGGTGACACAGCTAGTAAGTGTTAAGTGTCTGAGGTCAGATTTGAACTCAGGTCCTTCTGACTCCAGGGCTGGTGCACTACACACCTAGCTGCCCCCAAACATTTTTTCTTTTTCACCATTTTCTAAGAACTTTACCTCTTCAAAAGTTGAGGTTTGACTCATCTGCTCAAAAAGCTATTAAATTGTACATTCCCTTTCACTCCGATGAGTGAAAAGATGAAAGAAAGATGAAAAGGTCCCACACATACAAAAATATTTGTAGGACCTCTTTTAGTAGTACCAAATATTTGGAGACTGAAGAATCATCAATTTTGGCTGAACAAAATACTGTGTATATGAATGATGGAATGCTGTTGATTTATAAGCAAAGATAAAGAGAAACCTGGCAAAACTTGAACTGATGCAAAGTGAAGGGAGCACAAAAGGAGAGTAATTTATATAACAGTGTTGTAAAGGTAGCTTTCAAAGGCATAGGAACTCTGATCAATACAATGACCAGTCAGACTTCCAGAGGACTCATGATGAAACATGCTACCTGCCTACTTATGGAGATGTGATGAATTCAGAGACTTAAATTTTTTTTTATTCATTTTGAACTTAAAGACAAAGAAAAAGAACATTTTCATATACATAGCACAACATAAAAAGAGGATTCAACGTAAAACCATGAATTTTCATTTCACACTGCTTATTTAAAAAAAAAACTATGTAATAAATTATGCACATCATTTTCTTTTTTCTTTTCTTTTTTGCTTTTTCTTTGCTTTTTGGAGGGCAGTTGGGGCTAAGTGACTTGCCCAAAGTCATACAGCTAGTAATTGTGAGGCCAGATTCGAACTCAGGTCCTCCTGACTCCAGGGCTGGTGCTCTATTGACTTTGCCACCTAGCTGCCCTGCACATCATTTTCAAAGCTACCCTGCTTTTCTGTGCTTCCTTCTGAGTTTTCTTTTGTTCTTTGCTGTACACTTTTTATTTTTTTTTAATCCCTTCCACCCCGTTCTAGAGAAGGCTACCATTAGATACAAATATGTGTGTATATATATATATGCATACATATATATATGTATCAGTATATATGTAAAACCACATATACATACTAATGTTTAACACTTCTACTCCAGCCCTTTATTTTTTCCTTTGTGTATAATTCTCACTTTTAAAACATATTGTTAGATTCTGATTTTTAATCCATTCTGCTATCCTCTTCTGTGGATATGCATGAGCTCATCATATTTACATTCAAAGTTATAACTACTAGTTGTGTATTTCCCTCCATCCTATTTTTCTTCACTATTTTCCTTTTTTACCATCTACTTTTACACTGTATCTCCTTACACATCTGATTTACTTCTACCCACTACCTTCCTAATACACATCCTTTAAAAAGTATCCCTCTCATCTTTTCCCCTTACCCTTCTATTCTTTAATCTACCCACTTCTCTAAGGATCTTTTCCTCCTTAACTCTTCCTCAACCTCCTACTTCTGGATTTACATACCCTTCTAAAAATCCCTCCCTAATCCTGTCCCCTCACCTATCTATTTCTTTATTCTTAGAAGAATTTTATACTGATGAAAGTAAGGTCCCAGCACTACTCATGCTTCCACTGCAACAGTTATTCCATTGACACCTCATTGTATGAGATAATTGCTCCATTTTATCTCTCCCTACCTAATTTTATTTTTTAGAATCATTCCATCATACTCAAATCAACCCCAAGCTTTCTATCTATGTATGCTCTTTCAAACTACCAAAATAATGATAATGTTCTTAAGAGTACAAATAGGGGCAGCCAGGTGGTGCAGTGAATAAGAGTGCCAGCCCCAGAGTTGGGAGACCTGGGATTGGTTCTGGCCTCAGATACTACACACACACACACACACACACAAAACTGGCCATGTAACTTGAGCAAGTTACTTAACTCCAATTGCTTTTAAAAAAAAAAGAGTACAAATAACATTTTCCTATTTAAGAAATTAATACTTTGACCTTATTGATTCCTTTGTAATTGGTCTTTAATGTTTACCTTATGTTTCTCTTGGATCTTATATGACAAATTTTCTATTGAGTTCTGGTATTTTTTATCACAAATACCTGAAAATCTTTCAATTAACTTTTAAAAAAAATTTAGGAATACACTTAGCTCTGTTGGGTAAGTTATTCTTGATTGCAAAACTGACTCCTTTGCTCTTTGCAATATAATGTTCCAGGAACATCTATCTTTTAATGGAGAAGCTGCTAAATTTTGTGTTATCCTGATTATAGCTTCACAGTATTTAATTTTTTTTCTTGTTGCTTGTAGTATTTTCTCCTTAACCTGGGAGCTTTAAAACTTGGCTATGATTTTCCTGTGAGTTTTCATCTTGGGATCTCTTTGAGGTGGTGATGGAGGGATTTTTTTCTATTTTTGTTTTGCCCACTTGTTCTGTAGGGCAATTTTCTTTTTTTTCTTTTCTTTTTTTTTAAGCAATCGGGGTTAAGTAACTTGCTCTAGGCTACACGGCCAGTTATTACCTCTGGGCGTGGCGCTGAGTGTCTGAGCCCGGGATTCGATCTCCAGGTCGTCCCAACACTGGAGCCAGCACTCCTACTCGCCGAGCCACCTGGCCGCCCCTAAGCAATTGGGGTTAAGTAACTTGCTCAAGGTTACACGGCCAGGTGTTTCTGGGTGGGTGATAAGTGTCTGAGCCCGGGATTCGATCTCCAGGTCAGTCTGACACTGGAGCCGGTGCTCTTACTCGCTGTGCTACCTGGCCGCCCCTTGTAGGGCAATTTTCCATAATAATTTCTTGTAACATTGTATCTAGATTATTTTTTATCATAACTTTATGTTAGTCCAACAATTCTTATGTTATCTATTCTTCATCTAACATCTAGATCAGTTGTTTTTCTAATGAGATGTTTCATATTCTCTTCTTTTTTTATTCTTTTGATTTTTAAAAATTATTTCTTGGCATCTTATACCATCATTCCCTTTGTCCAATTCTAGTTTTAAGGAGTTATTTTCTTCCTTAAGTTTTTGGATCTCTTTTTCCAGTTGCTTGACTTTTCATAATTTTCTTCATTTTCTGGGATTGCTCTTATTTTTTTTCCTAATTTTTCCTTAACCTCTCTTATTTAGTTTTCAAAGTCTTTTATAAGCTTTTCCATGAACTCTTTTTGGACTTGTGACCATTTAGCGAGTGACTTTTTAAACCTCAGTATCTTCTTCTGAGTATGAACCCAGATGTTCTCAACCATAACTATCTATGGTTGGGTTCTTTCTCTCTTGCTTACTCATTATTTCTTCTCCCAGTGGGCTTATTATTGTAGTCAGGTTCTAGTCCTGAGTTGTGAGGGATGATGCTTCTGGCTTCAGGCTGCTGTTTTCCAAGTTCTGTCTGGTGGCCTGGCACTCCTCTCCACCCCATAGTTAAGGCCCACAGCCATGCTATAACTAGAAACATTCTTGCTCCCTGCAAACTTCAGCTTGCCCCTCTTCCCTGGAACCAAAACCAGGGACTCTACTCTTATGCAAGTGCCCACAGCCAGCAGGGTCCTTGCCTCTCTGCTACCACACTTACCTGGTATGTGCTGGTTGTTCCTCACCCATAGCCACATCCCAGGACTGCATCTGGTCAGCACAACTGGGCCTGGTGTTTTGGGACATCAGAGAGTCCTTCAGTCTTCCCCTACTCTGATGTCTGACCGTATGTCTGTGAGGTGGAAATTCCTCAGGCCAAGGCTGCCTCTTCCCCTCCCCCCCACAACTGCCCCCTAGACTGATTATTTGTTGATTCAAAGGGGTCAGCCTGGAGGTGTTTGCACTTCAGTAGGGTCAAACTCCACTCCTAGAAGTCATATCTTTCCTAAGGTCCTCACAAGTTGTCTTAGAAGGACATTTGCTTTACTCTGATTTTTTATTGTTTCTACTGCTCAAAGTTCACTTTGAGGTGATATTTTATTATGTTTGAGGGAGAATTTTGGTATTTCCTGTCTTATTCTAGCATACTGCCAGAATCTTCCTCACATTTTTTTTTTTAAACATAGTGGTAGAATTTGTTTTGCTTAACTATATGGTGAGATGAGGCAGACAGAAGTGCTAATGAGGCAGACAAAAGAGGCAGATTGAACAAGCCGGATGTAGGATATAAGATATGAGATAAGATGCAAAGAAGACTTTGCATTGAAGCCCCCCAGGTGGACCAAAGTACCCCCAATTAACCTGACAATTCTTCCTCCCCCTTTCCTATTCTTCTTGCTTACCTATATGACAAAGGTACCTCTAGATTACCTGATATCCCAGGCATTCCAGAGCTGGGCCTGCCCCTCCAGCCCTTCTGCCTATCCTGTAAAACTATACAGACTGGACACCTAACCCCAATAATCTCTCTGCTTCCCATTAGGAAGCAGAGCTATATTTGCCTCCTATGAGAAGCAGGACCTGCCCCCTATGCTCAGCACCCCTAAGGAAGGAGGACCTGCCAAGGCTCTGCCTCGCATGTGGAGTAGAACCATAGGAAGGAGTGCAGGGAGCAAGAATGTTTTCAGTTACAGCGTGGCTGTGGGGTAGAGAGGAGGGCTAGGCCACCAGACACAGCTTAGAAAACAGCAGTATAGGGGCGGCTAGGTGGCGCAGTGAGTAAGAGCACTGGCCCCGGAGTCGGGAGGACCCGGGATCGGTTTTGGCCTCAGATACTTAACACCTGCACACACACACAAAAAAACTGGCCGTGTAACATTGGACAAGTTATTTAACCCCAATTGTTTTTTTGAAAAAAAAAAGAAAGAAAGAAAAGTAAACAGCAGTATGAAAAACCTGAAGCTGGAGGCATTATCACCTACAACCTGGGACTAGAACATGACTATAATAATAAGCCCACTGAGGGAAAAATAATGAGTAAATGCTTTTCAGTTGGAGACTGTCCGAGTGAATTCTTTTAGGACAATAGAACCCACATGTCTGTTCCTCTTCATTTCAGGTGGCACCCTGACATTCTTGGGGTATACCCTGAATTCATCATATAGATGTGTTATAAGCACAGCTCAAAAACCAGCACCCTCTTAATTCAAGTTCAGTGTTGGAACAAAATTAGGTATTTGTACTTTGCTGAACATTTAACAAAGGAGATTTGCTTTGCCCTAATATAGCAAGGATATGTAGCAAAGATACAGTGGCACTTAGCATCTGGATGTAGCCCCCCCTCATTCTTATTTGGAAACTCATCTGGTCAGTCACATTATATTAATTGTATTTTTTTTAAGCAATCAAGGTTAAGTAACTTGCTCAAGGTATACACGGCCAGTTATTTGTGTGTGTGTGTGTGTGTGTGTGTGGGTGGGTGGGTGGGTGGGTGCCAAGTATCTGAGGCTGGAACCGATCCCAGGTCTCCTGACGCTGGGGCCAACGCTCTTACTCACTGCGCCACCTGGCCGCCTCTAAGCAATTGGGGTTAAGTAATTTGCTCAAGGTTACACGGCCAGTTATTTTTTATTGATCGTATTATTATAGCAATTCTCCTGGCCCTAGGCATTCATCAGGTCTGAAAGTCAGTGACTACACATGCCTCTATGAAGGCTTCCCCTAGGAAGCTACATCTGGGGAGCTAGGACCAATCAGGTTGAATAGGCTGAGAAAGGTGAATCAGGGTCAGGGAAACTATGTCAGGAAACTACTGATCCTATCACAGTCTGTTTGTAACACGGGTTCTGTTTTTCTTCCTTTCTAAATGTGAGGGAGGGGAAGAGGGAAGGAGAAGAGAAAGAGAGGGAAAAGAAGAGAGACAGAGAGAGAGAGAGACAGAGAGAGAGACAGAGAGAGAGAGAGAATAGAGAATATGGAACTAAAAATGAAATTGAAATTGAATCTTAGGGCCTTCTCTCTATTCATAACCTAAGGATTTCTACTGCTTCTATCCCCAGGAATACCACCCCCTAAGCACAGTTCCCCTTTTCATTTTGCCCTGATCTGTGAACAGAATTGGGTAGAGAATAACAAAACTGCCATTTGGTACCCCTTCCTTTCCATTGCTGATGTTTCAATATGGGTCTGGTCCTCCTTTTGCCTTGGTGTGCAGCTTCTTCCTTGTACCACAGTTCTCCACAGGGATAGCTATTGGCCATCTGCATTGTCTACAGATCTCTCTGATTCGCTGTAACTTTTTCTTGGATTTCCTCATCAGGATTTGATCAAATATATTCTTTTAGATCTGTTCAGAGGAGTTTAGGGTTGGGAGTTTGCAGTGCTTCTTCTTGCTATACTGCCATCTTGGTTCTTCCTCCTCAGAATTCTTATTTTACAGTATCTATCTATTTATATAAATTGTTCCCCTGATTCTTCTCAGTTCAGTCTGTAATGGTTCATACAGGTTTCTCTGAAACCATTTCTTTATTTCTTACAGCACAATAATATTCTATCACATTCATATACCATAATTTGTTCAGGCATTCCTGAGTTAACAGCTATTCCCTTTGTTTCCAAGTCATTGCTGTTACCAAAAAAAAAAAAAAAAAACTGCTGCAAATATTTTTATACCTTTTCCTCTTTCTTTGATTGGGGTAGGGGTCTAGCAGTGGTATAGCTGGATCAAAGGATTTCTACACATTGGTGTCTTTGGGGGCATTATTCCAATTTGCTTTCCAGAATGGCTGAATTACAGCTTCACCAAAAGGGTATCTTTGTACCTGTTTTCTAGCAGCCCCCTTGACATTTGTCATTTTTATTTCTCATCAGCTTTACAAATCTGATGGGAATGAGGTGGAACATTAGAGTTGTTTTATTTTAATATCTATAATCATTTTTATATGTCTTTGTTTTCTTCCCTTGAGAAGCCTATTCATAATCTTTAGACTATTTATCAGTTGGAGAATAACTCTTTTTCATAAAAATTTTAATCAATTCCTTATATATCTTGGAAATAAGATATTTTGCTGGTAAATTTCCTGCAAACATTTTTTCCACTTAATGGTTTCCCTTCTAACCTTAGCTGTGTTGGATTGTTTATGCAAAACCTTTTAATATTTAACTCATTTTTCTTAGAATTCAGTTTCATTTTATTATTATTTATATGATTTATATTATTATGTCTACATTGTTGTCATTGTGTATGTAATTTTCCTGGCTATTCTTCCTTTATTATGCATCAGTTCATATAAATTTTTTTATGTTTCCCTGAATTCCTCATATTTGTCCTTTCTTTCTATGTAATAATCTTCCGTTATATGTAATTATTTCCATCTATGTCATTTTTGCCAATTTGTTGAGTATCCTATGAACCTTCATAATTATTTTACTTTTCATGGCTTTCATTATTAGCTATTTCATGTGGTTATTTATAGCTTGGCTGTCAATATAGCTTTTCTAATTGTTATGTGCATTTTATAAGTTAAAAAAGTGAGGCCGAGGCAGACTAAATGGACGAACAAATCAGTAGCAATGTCAGAAATCTAGGTGTCTTTATTTGTATACAAAAGCTGTAGTGATTTTGTCACTTTGTTGAAAAACAAAATTCCTCAAGTAAAATTATTGATCATATTAAGTTATGACTATTCTAGAGTAACTGGACCATTAACCTAAATATAATTGAATTAGTTTCTTCCTACTCACCATTTTCTCCCTCTTCCCTGGTAATACAGATAGTAAATTTTGTACAAGTAGACTCCTTCTTTGGAGCCTAGTTTTCTCATAATTAAAATGAGGTGGATTAGGCAAGATGATTTCTAAAGTTCTTTTTAGTTCTGCCTATTGCCTAGATTTAAATATCTTTGGAAGATGGCATAGTAGAAATAGTAGAAGCCCAGAAGTCTAGCAAGATCAGTAGTCCTGATTCTACCCCTAATTAGTCCACTTTACCTTTCTGGGCCTCAGTTTCCTGTTCTACAGAAAGGTATGAAACTGATTTCTAGTTCAGTTATAAGACAGGAGATATTTAAGTGCTTATTATATACAGGATATTCTGCTCTGAGCACTGTGCATGGTCCCTAGCTTTATGGAACTTACAGCCTAGAAAAAGATATCTAAGGTCCTTCCTAGTTCCAACATTCTGTAATTCTGTTTCTAATAACTGATAAGTTGCTCATAAAATAGTGCAATAGGTCACAGAGCCAGTTGTCTTCAGGGAACGCCAAATGAATTTATTATTGTCCTACTATAGCAATGTAATTGGGAAACGACAATAGTCACATAGTCAAAGGCTATGGCACATTATGACTGTCAGTAGCTATTTGTATCTTTTCCTGTTTCTTCCTCATGTGATTGACAGAGCTAAAAAAAAACCTTTAAAGGTTATTAGTTTTAGCTCCCTTATTTTAGAGTTGAACAACTAAAATCTCTTGAGGGAAAGTTATTTGCTCAAGGAATTGTGTGACTCTACTGGATTGTTTTATCATATAACAGTCTAAGCTTGCTCACCAAGGGGAGAAACAAGGGATTAAAGGATTATAGTTATAGTTATTTCTTTTGAATTGCTTTTTGATATCTTGTGTCATTACACTAAAATCATTTAAGAGATGAGGAGGAGATATGAACCCTTCATCTTCCAGTTTGAATCCACTTTTGAAACAAAGGAAAACAAATCAAAACCACCCAATAATAAAGTGACTGCATGTGACAATATACACAGCATTCTGCCCTGTCCCTCTGCCATGTTGAGAGATATATCTCCATTCTCCTCAGGCTCACAACCAAGGAGTCATCTTTGACTCCTTGCTATCTCTCACCACCACCTCACCACTCCACCACCTATATCTAATCTGTTGCCAACGCCTGTTGATTCTACCTTTTTAGAATCTGTCTAAAATATCCATTTTCTCCTCTGACGTTGCTACCACTCTGGTGTAGGCCCTCATTTCCTCATACCTATAGTTTATCCTTCTGTTGGATCTGCCTGCCTCAAATCTCTCCCCACACCAGTTTATCCTCCATTCAGCCATCAAAGTGATTTTCCTAAATCATAGTGGCTCCCTATCACTTTTAGAATGAAATACAAAATCCTCTTTTACATTCCCATCCCTTCATAACTCCCCAACCACCACCATCCCCAGTCTTCTTACACTTTACTTCTTCAGTCTAATAACATTGGTATCCTGACAGTTCCACAAACCAGACATTCCATCTCTTTTAACTATAGGCATTTTCTCTGGCTGTTCTCCATTCACTTTCCCTCCTCAACTCCAAGTACTAACTTCCCTGGCTTCCTTTTAAGTCCCATCTAAAATCTCATCTTTTACAGAAAGCCTTTTCTAACCCCTCTTGATTCTAGTGCCTTCCTTCTGTTAATTATTTCTTATTTCTCCTTTATTTAGCTTGTTTGTATATATTTGTTTACATATTGTCTCTCTATTAGATTGTGAGTTCCTTGAGGTGAAGGACTGACTTTTACCTCTTTTTGCATCCCTAACACTTAGCACAGTGCTTGGCACATAGTAAGTGCTTAATAAATATTTATTGATTAATTGAATGCCTAATAAAAATGCTTAGCAATTTCCTTGGTCAGGATGGCAGTGTGTGTGTAAGTCTGATAATATAGTCTTCTGATGTCACTCCTTACATAAGGGTAGAATCCAGGAACAGAGCCCAGAAACCTTGCTCTGTGTGAAAGATGGATGTTATCCTTTACATCTTCCTTTCTTTATGTCACCCTTCAATTTCATCCATTCTTGGTGGCTCAGCACAAGTCTCTATTAAAAATTCCAATTTTAATTGTTCTTCCACAAAGTCCTTTGATGGTTTTTATAATTTAGATGATTATCGAGTAGCCTTTTTGAAGCGGAGGATGTGATTTGATTTATCTCTTAATGCCAATCCTGTATCCAGAGTGTGGACATACACATGGTTTGTTCTTATCATGTAAATTTAAAGTTACGATATGGACTTACTATTACTAATGAGAAAATTATGAGTAAAAGGAGTCTGGTTTTAGCTCCTTCAGAACTAATGGAGAAGGAATTTTTAGTTTATGACATTTTTCCTTACATTAAAGGAAAAACAACTACATTTTATGTGAATAAGAAATTTAAAAGGTTAGGAATGGAGAAGAAGAAGCATTAAAGATTACATTAGCAGTAACTTAAAATCACTAAATAAACCTTGTGGTCACTTTAGGTTGGATCCAGTATGCAGAAAGGGTCCTGGGTAACCCAATTACACCACATATGTGTACTGCAAAAACCCCCCAGCAGATCATGGGATCACTGGTGAAGGATTACTTTGCAAGACAGCAGGTAATTTGATTTTCTTTCTATGTCTTTTATCTACCTGATAGTTTCTGACTTATATCTGTTTGTAATAGCTCACAGTCTAAAGTCAGCTTTTTGTTTTAGACCAGTGATGCTCAGTTTTACACAATGACTCTTGGTCATATGGCTCCCTCTAAGGTTATAGAGTTGGCAGCAGTACTTAGGACAGCTAGCTATTTATGGAACTCTGCCAATAGCGACCATTTGCATATTTTTCATTTTCTTTTCTTTCACTTCTGCTCTTTTTTCTTCTTTTTGCTTTTCTTCCCAGCCATTGATACAGTTACTATTCTGTAACAGTTGGCTAATCCAAAGTGTCTGTGGCCTACTTTTCCCATTAGTATGGCATATATGCATGTTATATAATAATTATAATAACTAGAATTTATATAGAGTTTTAAGGTTTGCAAAGCACACATTATCTCATTTGATTTTCTCTGTGAGATTGGTGCTATTGTTCTTATGTTTTGTTTTGTTTTTGTTTTTTTGGAGGGGGAAGGCAAGACAATTGGGCTTAAGTGACTTGCCCAAGGTCACACAGCTAATAAGTGTGATCAGATGTATGAGGCCAGATTTGAACTTGGATCTTCCTGACTCCAGGGCCTGTGCTCTATTCACTGCGCCACCTAGCTGCCCCTTGTATGGTGCTATTGTTATCCACATTTCATAGATGAAGAAACTGAGGCTTAGTGAGGTTAAGTGACTTGCCCAGGGTCACACATTTATTAAGTGTCCGAGGCAGGCTTTGAAAAACTCAGGTCTTCCTGACTTCCAAGTACATTTTATCCATTTTGCCACCTCAGTAAATCAAATCAGTAAGCATTTATTAAGTGCCTACTATGTGCCAATTAATATACTAAGTGCTTCTGACATATGATATATTTATGTATGTCAAGTCAACAAGCATTTATTAAGTGCCTGCTCTGTGCAAAGCATTGGTAATACAAAGAAACACATAAACAGCCCTTACCTTCAAAGAAATCCTAGTCTAATAGGAAGATAAAGCATATAAGCAATGATGTACAAACATGATAAACATGATATACAGGATAAATTGAAGATAATTTCTTTTTTTTCTCCAATTTATTTAATTATTTTTAGTTTTCAGCATTCATCTCCACAAGATTTTGAGTTACATATGTTTTCCTCCCAGTTTTTCCCCTACCCAAAATAGCAAGCCTACTGAATATCCCTTTCCCCAATCTGTTCTCTCTTATATCCTCCCCCATTCCCCCCCTCCCCCTGCCAACTTTCTCATAGGGCAAGATGGATTTCTATACCCTAGTGCCTGTATATCTTATTTCCCTGTTGCATGTAAAAAAAAAAAAACATTTTTTTTAACATTTGTTTTTGAAACTTTGAGTTCCAAAGTCTTTCCCTTCTTCTCTCCTCACCCACCCCCACTAGGAAGAAAAGCAATTCAACATAGGTTGTACATGTGTAGTTATGAAAAACATTTCCATAGTAGTTATATTGTGAAAGACTATATTTCCCTCCATTCTATCCCACCCCTCCACTTATTCTATTTTCTTTTTTGACCCTGTTTCTTTTCAAAAGTTTTTGCTTCTGACTACCCTCTCCCCCAATCTGCCCTCCCTTCTATCCTCTCCCCTTTTATCCCCTTCCCCCCTGCTTTCCTGTAGGATAAGATACCCAATTGAATGTGTATGTTATTCCCTCCTTAAGCCAAATGCAATGAGAGTAAGGTTGACCCAGTCCCTTTCACATTCCTGCTCTTCCCTTCCATTGTAACAGTATTCTATTGCCTTTTTGATATGAGATAATTTACCCTAATCTATCTCTCCCTTTCTCCTTCTCCCAATATATTTCTCTCTCACCTCTTAACTTTATTTTTTAGATATCATTTCTTCTATTCTACTGATCCTGTGCCCTCTGTCCGTGTATACATGTACACACATATATAAATACACACACATATACATACATACATATATATTCCCTTCAACTTTCCTCATAGTAGAAAAAGTCTCATGAGTTGCAACTATCGTTTTTCCATGTAGTAATATAAATAGTTCAACTTTCATAAATTCCTTATGATTTCTTTTTCCTATTTACCTTCTCATGCTTCTCTTGCTTCTTGTATGTGAAAGTCAAATTTTCTGTTCAGCTCTGGTTTTTTCACCAAAAATGCTTGAAAATCCTCTATTTCATTGAATGACCATATTTTCCCCTGAAGCGTTATACTCAATTTTGCTGAGTAGGTGATTCTTGGTTTTAATCCTAGCTCTTTTGACCTCCAGAATATCTTATTCCAAGCCCTTCAATCCCTTAATGAAGAAACTGCTAGATCCTGTGTTATCCTGATTGTGTTTCCACAAGACTCAAATTGTTTCTTCCTGACTGCCTGTAATATTTTCTCCTTCACCTGAGAACTCTGGAATATCACTATAATATTCTTAGGAGTTTTTTTTTGGGGGGGAGGATCTTTTTCAAGAGGCAAATGGAGAATTCTTTCAATTTCTATTTTGCCCTCTGGTTCTAGAAGATCAGGGTAATTTTGCTTGATAATTTCTTGGAAGATGGTGTCCAGGCTCTTTTTTTGATCATGGCTTTCAGGTAGTCCAATAAATTTAAATTCTCTCTCTTGTATCTATTTTCCAGGTCAGTGCTTTTTCCAATGAGATATTTCCCATTGCCTTGTATTTTTTCATTTGTTTGGATCTGTTTTATAGTATCTTGATTTCTCATAAAGTCACTAGCTTCCTTTTGCTCAAATCTAATTTTGAAGGAATTATTCTCTTCAGTGAGTTTTTGAAATTCCTTTTCCATCTGGCAAATTAGACTTTTTAAAGCATTCTTTTCCTCATTGGCTTTTTGGGCTTCTTTTGCCATTTGAGTTAGTCCACTTTTTAAGTTATTTTCTTCGGTATTTTTTTGGGGTCTCCTTTAGCAGGCTATTGACTCACTTTTCTTGATTTTCTTGCGTCATTCTCATTTCTCTTCCCAATTTTTCCTCCACTTCTCTTACTTGATTTTCAAAATCCTTCTTGAGCTCCTCCATGGCCTGTGACCATATTTTTCTTGGAAGCTTTTTTTTTTTTTTTTAAAGCAATTGAGGTTAAGTAACTTGCTCAAGGTTACACGGCCAGTTATTTCTGGGTGTGGTGCTAAGTATCTGTGCCCGGATTCAATCCCCAGGTCATCCTGACATTGGGGCCAGTGCTCTTACTCGCTGAGCCACCTCGCTGCCCCTAAGCAACTGGGGTTAAGTAACTTGCTCAAGGTTACATGGCCAGGTGTTTTGGGGGGGGGTGCTAAGTGTCTGAGCCCGGATTCGATGCCCAGATCATCCCAACACTGGGGCCAGTGCTCTTACTCACTGTGCTACCTGGCCGCCCCTTCTTGGAAGCTTTTGATGCAGGGTTATGACTTCATTATCCTCCTCCAGTTCCATGTTTTGATCCTTTTTGTCCCCCAAAAAGGATTCTATGGTCTGTTTATGCTTCCTCTTCTTGCTCATATTGCCAGCCAATTACTTGACTTTTGAGCTCTTTGCCATTTTAAAACTCTGCTTCCAAAATGGAAAGAGCTATGTCCCACATCCCTAGGGTTTTCACAGCTGCCAGAGCTATTAGTTGGGCCCCCTCTCTACAGCCCCCACAAGCTCTGGCACACTGGCTACACACCCCAGGACCACCACCCAAGACCGCAATCCAGATCCAAGCAAGTTAAAGCAAGAGCAATTACCCTCTGAATAGTCTCTTGGTCCCCCTACTATCTGCAGGCCATGCTCCGGAAGCAGCCACGCGGCAGGAGCTGCAGCTGCTGTGCCTCTGCCACTTCTTGCTATGGGAGCAGAGGCTGAACCGTGCTGTTATTTCACCCTTACAACAGAGTTCCACACTGACCTTTTATTTTCTCTTTGTCATTTATGAGTTGAGAAGTCTGGAAACCACCACAGGTGCTGGTGATTCACTCTCCTGAAATCTGCTCTGGCCACTGCTGATCTGGGCCGCCCTGTGGCCAGAACCGTGCTCATGGAGAACTGTGCTTGGCTCCCAGCTTGGTGCTTTAGACTTTTCCTGTTGGCCTGCCAGGCTGCCTTCAGCAGGAGATTTGTTTCTTTCTGTCTGTGTGGGTTCTGTAGCTATAAAATTTGTCTAGAGTCAATTTGTTTTTACATGTATTGGAAGTGATAGGAGCTGGAGCCCACCCCAAGTTTGTGCTTTTATTTCACCATCTTGGCTCAGCCCCCCAATTGAAGATAATTTCAAATAATATCTGTTGTATCACCTTGCAGGTCCTAGCACACACATAGGGGTTCAGGAAATCTTTGATGTTTGGATGCTTCAATAGTAGTCTCTGCAATGCCAGTTAAGTATACAGATAAATATTTCTAGGTACCACTTAAAATAATTTAAAAGAATCTCACCAGGTTTTTCACCACTTTCACAGGTACCTGTAAGAAGGTACCTGCAAAAGAAGAAAGTCCCAGCCCCTCTCTACCTTAGGGGAATTTATAATCTGGTTGGGTAATATCACAGTACAGTAGAAAGAACTTTGGGCTGGGAATTAGAAAACATGCATTTGAACTCTCATATTTTTCTCCCTCTTTCCATTTCTCTCTCCCTCTTCCTCTCTTACCCCTCCTCCTCCAATTTCTTCATCTATAAAATGGAATGAAAATACTTGCAGTTGCTATATAACAGGGTGGTTGTCATTTGGTTTTGTAAGCCTGCATAGTGCTTTAGAAATCTGAGTTAAATTATGAGATAATGAATGGCACAAGATAGTATATAATCAAGTGCTGAATTTTATTGTTTCCTTGTTAAAGAAGTTCAACAAAGGGCAAGCCTAATGTGGGCTGGAATAACTATGAAAAACTTCTATTTCTGTTTCTGTATCCATTTCTATTTTTTTTCTATCTATATTTCTTTGGAGCAAGAGATGGACCATTTGTCACAGAGGAGTGGGGAAGGGATTTCAGATGGGGGAAAGAGCATGAATGAAGGCACAGAAGTAGGAATAAATGTGGCATCTTTGAAGATAGGGGTTAATTGAGGGACAGGATTTCATGAAAAGGGTAAAAGAGAACTATAACCTTGACATTTTTTTTGTGAACTCCTAAGGGAAGGACCTCAGGATTTCTCTTAGTTTCTTGTGCTTTTACTTTCAGAGATTCATTTTGTTGGAAGGGGCAGCATGTTAGACCATATGTCCTTTTTTTCTTTTTTCTTTTGGATTTGGGAAGGTAAAGCAGTTGGGGTTAAGTGACTTGCTCAAGATTACACATCTAGTATCAAGTGTCTGAGGACAGACTTGAACTCAGGTTCTCTTGACTCCAGGGCTGGTGCTCTATTTACTGCACCACCTAACTGCCCCTATAGGCCCTTTCAGTGATCTATTCTTCTTCAGAGAGGCAAGAATACATTTCTTGTGTGTGTCCCAGTGTAGCACAGAGGTGTTTTGGGATCAATCTCCCAACCCCTACTAGGACTGGCAATTCTGGTCTCCAGATCTCAACTATTATTCCCCTTATGATTTTAGGGATAAACCTGAAGGGTTGAGGTGTTTTCTCATACTGACATTGTTGCTCATGAGCACCTCACCACAGTGTTCCCCATATATAAATAACCAGCTTTCATTCTAATCTCTGACCATTTAATCTCTTCAATATCAATTAATCAATTAACACCATTTAGCTTTTACTGAGAAAGCATAAAAAGGACAGAAGTGCAAATACCTCATTTCCTGACCTAGGGCCCACTATCTCCTTTACATATCCACTTGGTTCCTGGCACAGTGGGTTCAAGCATAATGAAATGATTGCTATACACCATACCCATCTTCATTAAGTTAAGTTCTGGGTCAGAATAACTAGTGGAAGTTTGCAGGGCATGGTATCTCAGTCAAGCAAATTGCTTCTCAGAGCTGATTACTGGTAAAATATTTAGTGGACTCCATTTTCTTGACCTCTAATAGCTCTTCAAACTTTTCAAAGCTCTCAAAACTGCTTAATTCCATCTCTGTTACTCATTTGCCTAAGATCAGGAAAGAATAGAGACAGAAACAGAGGTAGCACTATTTGTTTATGGCCAAGTTGGGAGAATTGTTAGCTGGCAGCATTATACCTTCCATCCCAGTTGGAGTTTTACAGCATTTCTTCCTCCTGAGAAAAGAAAAAGCTTTCATCTGTTTAAACTTTTTTGTACACACTCAGTTCTAGCTCATCATCCAGTTTTAAATCTTTTTGTCACTGCATAGTAGGTAAACAGAAAACAGAATACATGTATCTATTCTCTAGTAGGGAGAGGGCCTCTTATATATGTCCTGAAACACTCTCCATACCCCCAGTGGATTCGGTAGGAGGTAGAGCACATTCTCTGAGGATTGGATACTAATTGGCTAATTTCCCCATTATGCCAGGTTTACCAGATTTCTGTTAGTCATAAGAGAAGTGATTGAAATTGAGTTGGGTGGCAGGACAGAAGTAACTAGGTTACATTTCTGTAGTGTAGTCATCATCAACTTTTGTTTTTACATGAACTCAAGTTCTACTTCATTCTCAACTCTCAGTTCTAAGTTGCCACTGTTGGTTCTAAACTAGCCCTGAAATAATGATTTACTTTTTCTCTGCAGAACTATTCTCCAGATAAAATTTTCCATATCATTGTGGCCCCTTGTTATGACAAGAAGCTGGAAGCCCTTAGAGAAGATTTTTACATTGCTTCATATAATTCTCATGATGTTGATTGTGTATTAACATCAGGTAAAATGATTTCTCTGTTTACTTCATCATAATTTGTTGCTAGTATAAAAAAGTGCTTTTTTTCTTTTTACCAGTTTTTTATGATTAGTGCTAAGAAATGTGTATGTTATTAGACGGTATAAAAGGAAACATCTTTATCTTTTTTGTTTTTTGACGGGGGAAGGCAAGGCAATTAAGGTTAAGTGACTTGCCCAACATCACACAGCTAGTAAGTGTGATCAACTGTCTGAGGCTGGATTTGAATTCAGATCCTCCTGACTTCAGGGCTGGTGCTCTGTTTACTGTGCTACCTACCTGCTCCCTTATCTTTATTTTAAATTGTTTATAAGAAACAGAGCTTCAATTGGGAAAACTAATTCTGCGAAGTTTATATTCTAGACCTGTTGTTCTTATCCTAGGATGGTGCTTTTACATCCCTGACTAGATGAATATTAATAGACACTTAAAATGAAAACAGCAAGTATATGAATTCATGTGCACTTTTCTTAGAACAACTAATTTAAATCATGCCAAATTGGAAACTTCTCCAGAACATGGCAAAAACTAAGTAGATTTAGTGTCCTTTAATTTTTGGATTGAATTACATAGATTGTGTATATATGATCGAATTTTCTTTCATAAACTAGTAAAAAGATTGCTTGTTACTAAAATAATTACCCAACAAGGGAACTTAATTATCTAGGAGCAATATCTGAGTTGCTCACCAGATGGTGCATTATTTAAGCTGCCAGCCCTTCTAAATTTCTTTATTGGTGGCTGTATAAAATAGTCTTTTCCTAAATGGCTAAAATATGCCCAATGCTTTCCCCCTTACAGTCTCACTATAGCTTTGTTGCTAAATACCCTTCATTAACCCTTCCCTGGCTGATTCCAAAATTAATTTAGAAGGCAAATAGAATATTACTCAAAACTATTAAAACATCAAATTTTTTGCTCATTAGCCTTTACCTAATTCTGGTTCTACTTCTCATTTCAGTGTGTACTGCATTTCATAGATTCAGAGACTTAGCATGCATCACATTGTTTACTGTACATAGAATAAAATAGGAAAAGAATATAATAATATAACATCATATTTATATTATATATAATATATAAAATAGAAAAAAAAGGAAAATAGACCAAATAGTCTTGCATAGAGACACTTATCTCCAGCTATCTCAGACCCTTCCTTCCTGTTGTTGTCCTTTCTAGTCTGTGGGCACAGTTAGGGGAAATCCTAATCACACTCACCCTTTATTGTTGATGTTCAATCATTTCAGTTGTGTTGGGCTCTTTATGACCCCATTTTAAGGTTTTCTTGGCAAAGATACTAGAGTGGTTTGCCATTTCCTTCTCCAGCTAATTTTATAGATGAGGAACTGAGGCAAACAGGGTTAAATGATTTGCCCACTGTCACACAGCTAGTGAGGGCCTCAGGTTGGATTTGAAATAAGGAAGATGAATCTTCTGCTTCCCAGTCCAGTACTTTATCCACTACAACACCTAGCTGCCCATGTATTCACCCTTAGATTGTGGGAAAAGAACAAGAGAGAGTCCTTCAACTCCCTATCTCAGGATCATGAACTAGAAATAAGGAAATTTAAAAAAAAGGTAGTAAGGGAAATAAATTTCTCCAGCTTGCCTTCTGAACAGAATTTACTATATGCATTGCTCTGGATCTTTTCTTCTCATGGCTTCTGGCCACTGTCTCTGCTTTAGTCTTAAAAATACTCAGAGTTACAACTTCTGATTGTCTCTCATTGTAAAGATGCATCTGGCTATTACTGTTTGTGGTCTTTACCTCTCCCAGGGCTCCAGTAATTAGCTGCTATCCTACCTTCTCTCTCAGAAGTCTGAATCTCAAGTCACAGAAAAGGACAGGAAGTAAAAAGGGGACACTATAACATATTGTTATCCTACCAAAGTGACTTTTGATCATGATCCTTGGATGAAGAAGGGGGTTGGGAATGGGTTGGAATAATTGACTTAAGGTATCAGGATCATCAGAAATTGCTCTCCCAGCCTCTTTCTCTGGGAATCATTTCCTAAAACTAGGTGAAAACAATTTTAGGAGATAAATAGGGCCAACAGAATCACAAGTTTTATAAGGTATCCTTGAATGTTGTTTTTTTAAGCTGCAGTTTAGGAATATAAAAACCTATTTATGATCCTTTCCTACTCTTTGTTTTCCATTTTATTTATTCTAGACATTTGGAGTTCTGAGGATTCCAATTAGCCATAGATTTGTTTGTTTTTCCCAGACTTTCCAGAGCCTTCTCTTTTTTGTTATTTATTTGTAGGTAATGAAACCTCACATAGACTTTCATTGAGGAAGAAAGAGACAGATGAGCTAAAGCAGTGAACAGGAGAGTCAGCAATATTGCCATAGATTGTTTGCTTGTCTACTGTTCTTTATACCAGTAGTCTCCAAAATTTTTTGATTATGCACCCCATCAGTAAAACATTTTTGAGCACTATTTCTTGAATATGTATAAAATTATAGGTTTACTACCTATAAGTTTTGTTAATGTACTACTAATTTTTCTTTTTTTTAATTAATTGATAGATTTTGTTTTCAACACTTATTTCTACAAGATTTTGAGTTAGAAATTTTCTCCCTGTCTCTCTCCTACCCCCCAAACTAAGATGACAAGCATATTGACTGTTCCTTCCCTCAATCTGCTGTCTCTTATATTCCACCCCCCACCCCCAAATCCCCACTTACTTTCTTGTAGGGCAAGATGGATTTCTATACCCCATTGCCTGTATATCTTATTTCCTAGTTACATGTAAAAACAATTTTTAACATTTGTTTTTAAAACTTTCGGTTCTAGGGGTGGCCAGGTAGCACAGTGAGTAAGAGCACTGGCCCCAGAGTCGGGATGACCTGGGATCGAATCTGGGCTTGGACACTTAGCACCCACCCAGAAACACCTGGCCATGTAACCTTGAGCAAGTTACTTAACCCGAAGTGCTTAGGAGTGGCCAGGTGGCTCAGCGAGTAAGAGCACTGGCCCCAGAGTCAGGATGACCTGGGATTGAATCCGGGCTCAGATACTTAGCACGACACCCAGAAATAACTGGCTGTGTAACCTTGAGCAAGTTACTTAACCCCAATTGCTTTAAAAAAAAAAACTTTCAGTTTCAGATTCTCTCCGTTCTTCCCTCCTCATCCACCCCCATTGAGAAGAAAAGCAATTCAATATAGATTATACATGTGCAAAACATTTCCACAGTAGAAAGACTAACTATATTTCCCTCCACCCTATCCCGCCCCCCATTTATTCTATTTTCTCCTTCAACCCTGTCCCTATTCAAAAGTGTTTGTTTCTAACTACCCTCTCCCCCAATCTGCCCTCCTTACTATCATCCTCCCTCTTATGCCCTTCCTCCCTACTTTTCTGTAGTGTAGGATACCCAGTTGACTGTGTATGGTATTTCCTCCTTAAGCCAAGTCCAATGAAAGTAAGATTGACCTATTACCTTTCCCCTTCCTGCTTTTCCTCTCCATTGTATCAGCTTTCTCTTGCTTCTTATATGTGAGATAATTTACCCTATTCCATCTCTCCCTTTCTCCTCCCCATATATTGCTCTCTCACCTCTTAATTTTATTTTTTAGATATCCCTTCATATTCATCTCATCCTGTGCCTTTTGTCTATGTATACATGTACACACACACACACACACACATATTCCCTTCAACTATCCTCATACTAAGAAAAGTCTCATGAGTTACAAATGTTGTCTTTAAATATAGGAATGCAAATACTTCAACTTTAATAAGTTCCTTATAATTTCTCTTTCCTGTTTACCTTTCCATGTTTCTCTTGCATCTTGTATCTGAAAGTCAAATTTTCTGTTCAGCTCTGGTCTTTTCATCAAGAATGCTTGAAAATTGGGTGGCCAGGTGGCGCGGTGAATAGAGCATCGGCTCTGGAGTCAGGAGGACCTGAGTTCAAATCCAGCCTCAGACACTTAACACAAAAACTAGCCATGTGACCTTGGGCAAGTCACTTAACCCCAATTGCCTCCCCCAAAAAAACAGAAAGAATGCTTGAAAGTCCTCTATTTCATTGAATATCCATATTTTCCACTGAAGTATACTGTGTTTTGCTGGGAGGTGATTCTTGGTTTTAATTCTAGTTCCTTTGACCTCTGGAATATCATATTCCAAGCCCTTCAATCCCTTAATGAAGAAGCATCTAGATCCTGTGTTATCCTGATTGTGTTTCCAAAATACTCAAATACTGCCTGTAATATTTTCTCTTTGACCTGGGAACTCTGGAATTTGGCTATAATATTCATAGGAGTTTTCTTTTGGGGATCATTTTTAAGAGGCAAGTGGTGAATTCTTTCAGTTTTTATTTTGACACACTTACTAACCGTGTGACTTTAGTCAAGTCACTTAACCCCAGTTGCCCTCCAAAAAGAAAAAATAAATAAATAAATAAAAAGAATTATCTTCAGTGTACTTTTGAGATTCTTTTTCCATTAGGCAAATTTGGCTTTTTAAGGCATTCTTCTCCTCATTGACTTTTTGAGGCTTTTTTGTCATTTCAGTTAGTCTATTTCTAAGGTGTTATTTTCTTCAGTCAGGTTATTGACTCACTTTTCATAATTTTCTTGCATCATTCTCATTTCTCCTCCCAATTTTTCCACCACTTCTCTTATTTGGTTTTCAAAATCCTTCTTAAGCTCCTCTATGGCCTGTAACCTATTCATATTTTTCTTGGAAGCTTTTGAAGCAGGAGTTCTGATTTTGTTGTCTTCCTGCCATTCCATGCTTTCATCCTTTTTGTCTTATTTATTTTTTCCCTGAAACATGATACTCAGTTTTGCTGGGTAGGTGACTCTTGGTTTTAATCCCAGCTCCCTTGACCTCCGGAATATCACATTCCAGGCCCTTCGATCCCTCAGTGTAGAAGCTGCCAGATCCTGGATTATCCTGATTGTGTTTCCACAATATTCAAATTGTTTCTTCCTAGCTGCTTGTAATATTCTCTCCTTAATCTGGGAATTCCAGAACCTGGCTATAATATTCCTAGGAGTTTTCTTTTTGGGATCTTTTTCAGGAGGTGATCGGTGGATTCTTTCAACCTCTATTTTGCCCTCTGGTTCTAAAACATCAGGGCAGTTTTCTTTGAGAACTTCCTGGAGGATGCTTTCCAGGCTCTTACTTTGGTCATGGCTCTCAGGCAGTCCAATAATTTTTAAATTATCTCTCCTGGATCTATTTTCCAGGTCAGTGGTTTTTCCCATGAGATATTTCACATTGCCTTCTATTCTTTCATTTGTTTGGATCTGTTTAACAGCATCTTGATTTCTCATAAAGTCATTAGCTTCCATTTGCTCCAATCTAATTCTGAAGCAATGATTCTCCTCAGTGAGCTTTTGAGATTCTTTTTCCATCTGGCAAATTCGACTTTTTAAGGCATTCTTCTCCTCATTGCCTTTCTGAGCCTCCTTTGCCATTTGAGTCAGTCTGTTTTTTAAGGTATTATTTTCTTCAGTCAGGCTGTTGACTCTCATTTCATAATTTTCTTGCATTGTTCTCATTTCTCTTCCCAATTTTTCCTCCACTTCTCTTGTCTGCTTCTTAAGGTCCTCTATGGCCTGTAACCAGCTTGTATTTTCCTTTGAAGCTTTTGGTGCAGGAGTTCTGACTTCACTGATTTCCTCCTGTTCCATGCATTGCTCCTTCTTATCCCCAAAATAGGAGTGTAATGTTGGAATCTTCTGTCTGCTTTGCTTCCTTTGCCTGCTCATTTTGCCACTCAATGATTTGACTTTTGGGCTTTTTGCCACAGTAGGACTCTGCCACCAGACAGGGGAGTTTTCGTCCCAAACGCTGGGGTTTTCTCAGCTGCCAGAGGTATTAGATGGGTGCCCTCTCTGAGGTCTCCACATGCTCTGGCAAGCTGGACACACACCCCAGGACCTCCACCCTAGACTGCAATCCAGATCCAAAAAAACACATTTTAAAAGGTTGAATTAAGATTGAAGTAATATTTGACCTTAGAGTTGATAAAGAGCTATAGGAATTGAATAGGAGAGTGACATGGTCAAACCAGCATTTTAGGAAAATCATATTTGTAGTTGTGTGGAGAATGGATTGAAAAAGGGAGATACTGCAGGCAAGGAAACTTTTGCAATAGTTTAGGAGAGAAGTTAGGAATGTCTGAACTAGGGTGAATATCAAGGAAGATTGTCATAAAGGTAAAACAGCAAAATGTGGCACCTCATTGGATAAGTGGAATAAGACAGAGAAGATTGAAAAATGACAGCAAAGTTGTAAGCCTAGGTCACTAGAAAAATGATAGTTCTAACACAGTAGAAGTTTGGAAGAACGGGATGGGTCAGGGGTTGAGTGGTGAGGGGAGAGATAATATAAGAAGTATTGTGCAAATTATAATCTACCCATGTCAACCTAACCTGTTTGTTAAGCATGATTTAATCTCCCCAAAATGAGAAGGGGAAATGATTTCTGGGTCACGTGAACAACAAGATGGCCGAATAGACATTTTCTCCAATCCCCACAACTTCGTAAACATCTCCCAGACAGGAATTATGTGCCAAAGATAAAGCAACTTCATCTATTTCCATGGTCTAGGACTTCTGGAATCTAAAAGAAGATTAAAAAACAACAACAACTCAGGAACTGATCCTTACTGACCCTGAGCTCATTCAGCACCCCTCCCCCCACCTTCCAAACTCAAGAGACTGCACTAGCAGACCCAAGGAAACAACACAGACTTGCACCAAAATCTACCCCTATTCCCTCTTCCTCTCTCCCTCTTTCCAGTTCTGGAGCCCTGTCCCCAGGTTGTGAAAGTTTCCTTAGACTTCAACAACCAACTTGGCTACAGTACTTAACCTGGAAGCACCAATACCAATGCCAGGTAAAGTAGCCTCTGTTGGTGCCAGTGAAAGCAGACTCTGATCTTCCAGTGCCCAGTCAGAGAACTTAAGAAACAGAGTGTGACCCCATCCACATGGGGCCAGTTTTGACCATCCAGAAGTAACTTGGGGCAGAGACCTAGGCTGGTGAATCACGAATTGCTTAGTGTGGATGAATGTTCCTTTAAGATCCAGTCCCCCAAGGAAACCACAACCAGAAGGGAGGGAGCCAGAAGTGAATGATAAGGAAAATAAGGGGAAGAAAAAGACCAAAGATTCCGGGAAGAGGAAATCTCAGAGGCCTTGAACATAAGCACATAAATGAATAAGAAAAAACAATAACAACAGAAGGAAATTATGCCCTACAGATCTAGTAAATTAATTCAGGAACCTATGAATAAGTATTGCAGAAGGAAGGAAAATTATCCAACATTGATAAGACAGAGGACCTTGTGGAATTTGAAAAGAGCATGAAACTACAACACTGTTCTGAGTGGTTTAAAAGAGAAGTGAGAATTATGAAAGCAGAATTTATGGCCTGCATAGCTATAATAATGAATAAGGTTTTTTAAAATAGCAACTTGAATCTGCAATAGAAAACATCACCAAAGAAAAAAAGGAGAAAACAATAGATTCAGAATGCAAATACATAGGAGTAAATGACAACCTAGGAGAAAAGAAATAAAAAATAAGAACATTAAAAGAAATATGTTCATTATTAAAGCAAAGCATATGGCTCTCAAAGCCAGGATATATAGAGACAAACTAAGGATCATAGATCTATCAGAAAAATATAACAAAATAAAAAAAAAAAACATTCACACTATAACGAAGAAAATAATATAAGAGAACTGTCCAGAACTTCTGAACAAAGACAGTGAAATTTCATTTGAAAGAATTCACAGATCCCCTCCAGAAAGATTCAAAACAAGACAAAAGCCCAAGGCTGAAAATTCCAAAGATACATAGTAGTTAGATTTAACCATTCAATTCAGAAAGTACAAGTTCTGCAAGTGAGAAAGACAAAGGAAAAGATACTCAAACCACACAAGACTATTCTAAACCCACTAAAAAATGTAGAAGAAAATGAAATAATGTGTTCCAAAGAGGTTTTAGGTTTTAGGCCTGAAATGTCACTAAGTCAGCTAGTGGTCAAGGGCTGACTGAGAAGTGCCTAGTCTGCCACCCATCAGTGTCATGTTTGACAAGATGGATGTTGGAAACAAAGGCTAATGGAGACTCAGTATGTGTATAATTAGCTAAGGAGTTAACCTATAGATAGGGCATTAAAGGATTCATAGGGGCAGCTGGCCACTTACTAAGGGGAGATAACATTTGCCTAAGCTAAAATGTTTATAGATGGTTTAGTAAAAGATCTATAGGTATAGCTTGTTATTGTTCCAAGCAGAAATAAACAGTTCATGAGTTGTTGCTGGGCAGAGTACTGGCAGGGGGAATGGGCAGAGTTAATGCTCCAAGGCTGTAGGGGGGATGGAATATGATTTTATAGATTGGTTTTACAAATTGATTTTACAAACTGATGTTACAAACTAATATTACAAACATAGATCCCAAGCACCCCATCATTCCCCCCCTTAAACAGATGGCACCCAAAATCATTTGGGGACAAGGGACGATGGTCTCAGCTTCCCAAACTGCTTCTCGCTGGGGAGGGGCATAAAGCTGTCTCTGCCTCACAGGGTTCCATTGTCCAAGGGGCTGGGTCTGTAGCCAGTGTCCAGAACCTAGCCGATGTCAGGTCCAGGGGGTGATGGGTCATGGACTCGGAGAGGGGTTGGTACTCATCCTGAGATGTCATCTGCAAGTGAAGGGTGCTGAGCCTAGAAGACACAAATCTAGCAGAAAGATTAAAACAACAAGGGCCAAAAAGGAGTAAGAGAAAATTGACCAGAGGTGAGTATGGGCTAGTATAATCCATTATTCAGACCATTTCACTTTCCTTTTCATTTTCCCATAGACAAGATACCTCATAAATTTTTATTCTTTTACTAACATAATCATACTGTCTTTAACAAAAGAGGTTCCTGACTTGAACCTCACAGCTAAATAGTAGACATGCATCCTTGTTTCACAGAGCTTGTTTATCCTCTTGATTATATTCACTCTGGAAGAGATACTTCAGAAATTAAATCTTTTACATGTATATTCAGTTACAAATGTTAACTTTTGCTTAGATAATGGAATAACTACAAATTCAGATCAAAACAGCAAGATCTCTTCTGCTTTACAACTCATTACATTAATTTAGCAATAAATTTATCCTGAAAGGAAGGTTTTAGTAGGCCTCTTAAAATCACACTAGAGATTTAAAAAATTCCTTCTAAAAGTATTTTCCCTTCTTTTAAAACAATTTCAAGATTTATAAATGATCAGTAAGCTTCTATAAAGAAAGTTAGTTGAAAACTTTTAAAATGATCTTAAGCAGTTTGCATAACTTTCTGCACATGTTCTAATTCTGGATGAAAATAATAGTAGATTTTCCAGTAAGCTAACATGAAAGAGCTCACATCTTTTACTGATTCCTTGCTCTGATCATAGAAACCTGCTATAGAAGGAAAAAAGCAGGGACATGACATTCCAAACATAACAGGATAAAACATCCTTGGCTCTATTTAAATTCAGGTAAAGTCACAGATATCCAACCATGCAGTATCCATTCCACCTCAAAGCTAGACTCAGGAATAGGTGGGAACATTCCTTTTCAAAGGAACCCCATGGGTAAACTGAGCCAGGAGGGATCCCATCCCAGACAGAGGCTAAGATTGTCCCTTTGGCCTTTACCAAATGTAGATTTCCACCTGTCCACAGTACAGGATCACATTCCCTGTGAGTAGCTTGTGGCATTTTCTCTCACATACTGATTTAATGCAGACAGTTATAACCAAATTCAAACTCAAAATAAAATTTAGTTATGGTCCTGAGTGCCTTTTACCTTAAAGAACATGCCTCACCAATCATAGCTTAGAGTCAGTTATAATTATTTCTATTCTCTTGTAGCTGCAATAAGCAATAAAGATTTATCAGGTCTCACAAATGTGAGGAATTCCATTTACCATCTTTCCTTCTCAAATATAAAAGCCAATTTATAGAAATCCTTTCTAATCCTTGCAACTTCTTAGCAAGTTTAAAAATTGTGTGACTAAAACAAGTTCCTTTCCCAGGCTGAATGACCTTGCCTAATAGAGATAGTTTCCAGGGGGTTTGGCAGTTTTACACCATAAGGAAAATTTACATGAATTCTAAGCAGGAGAGACTGGGGTAAGGGCTAATAATGATGCCCCCCCCCCCCCCTTAGCCAGTTCTCATACATACATGCAGGAGAACTGTTCTGAATGGGCAGAACTAGTCAGAATAAAGTTTTCATCCAGTCTCCTCTTTTCCACGTACAGTAATCAATTAACAGTTTTAGGTTTTAGCATTACAACAGTAGCCAAAATAGCTTATTTAACAATCTTACAAGTTTAAACAATCTTAACTGAAACTTCCTTTTATTTTATTTTTATAAGCAATTAGGATTAAGTAATTTGCAGTTATTTCTGGGTGTGGTGCTAATTATCTGAGCCCGGATTCTATCCCAGGTCTCCCAACTCTGGGGCCAATGCTCTTACTGTGCCACCTGGCTGCCCCTAAAACTTCCTTTTAAACAAAGACAGACTTGGAAGCTTATGATTTCCCAAATTACAATACTCCAAGACTTTAAGAGAAACTGCTTCTCATACAACATAGATAATACAACTGTTTACCAGCAACAATATCATAAACAATTATCATGTTCTTAAACTTGAACTTTGAAATAAAAACAAATGAATTACCAATCTGGTGACCTTAAAACTCCACATGAAGTTACACAGAACTAAAATTTTCTTGGTGCCACAAAACCAATCAACTTATCACCAGAAATCAACTACATTCTGGAATCTCACATAGATGGTGAATGTGGTGATCCATAAACCTTCAAATTAGCATCAGTACATCCTTAAATGAAGCAAGCTTCAAAACCACATCCCTGTATTTTTCTTTCCCTTTTTTTTTCAGGTTTCTCATTTGCTCAATAAGAATTCTACAATGGGGGCAGCTAGGTGGAGCAGTGAGTAAAGTGCCAGCCCTGGAGTCGGGAGGACCCAAGTTCGGTTCCAGCCTGAAGACACTTAACACCCACACAAAAATACTAGCCATGTAACCTTGGGCAAGTTACTTAACCCCAGTTGCCCTCCAAAAGGCAAAAAAAAAAAAAGAATTCTACAAAATACAGGCAGCCAGGTGGCACTGTGAGTAAGAGCACCGGCCCCAGAGTTGGGAGACCTGCAATCAAATCCGGGCTCAGATACTTAGCACCCACCCAGAAACACCTGGCCGTGTAACCTTGAGGAAGTTACATAACCCCAATTGCTTAGGGGTGGCCAGGTGGCGCAGTGAGTAAGAGCACTGGCCCCAGAGTCGGGAGACCTGGGATCGAATCTGGGCTCAAATACTTAGCACCACACCCAGAAATAACTGGCCATGTAACCTTGAGCAAGTTACTTAACCCCAATTGCTTAAAAAAAAAAAAGAATTCTACAAAATGCCTTTACAATTCACTGTGCAGGGAATCATTCATTTCATCATTAGTAATGTGGAAACTATAACTTTAAATTACTGTATATTTGCAGAATAGCCAAAAAGTTAATGAACAATCAGCTATCACAGTAATTATCAGCAGTATTATTACTACCTGTTTGTATCCCAAATGTAACAGCTTTAAATCATCAGATATTATAACATAAAAAATCTAATTCACATGAAATAAACATTATAAGATAGGGTTAAGAGAATTGATAAAGCAACATAGCTGGTTTTACATAACTTTTTCTCCATCTTTCAGTTTCAACAAAATTCAGACTGAAAACTGCTTTACCTAACCATTTCTGGCTCACAATGGTCACTCAATTTTTACACTATAAGAGGATTTTACAATTTAGAGATACCATAATAAAACAATGACATTATGACATTAATTGCATTTCTAAATCATCACATACCAAAATTATTGATAGAAAATTAGGCTTACCAAGTGCAGAGGTTTTTCTCCTCTCCCCACAGTTGCAGAGCCTAGTGGTGTACCCAGGGGTTTGAAAGGAAAGAGCGGTCATCTGCATGCCTAGAGGTGTGGACTTCAGGGTACCCAGGAGCCCAGGGCTGTTGCCAGGGGGGCCCTCAATATAGCTGCTATGCCTCCCCTCCTCTTTTCTTTTTCAAGTGGGGGCGGGTAACTCAAATTCCCTATTATTCTTCGTCACTCTCTTTCCTTATCTGATCTGGTTAGAGAGGCTTTAACAAAATCTGCTCAAATGTTTTTAGCTGTTTTAACTTTTTCTCTAATAAACTTTATTTATGTGTCCACTCCTGAGAAACTTCTATGAAAACTATGAAAATGAGAGCTTTGGATCTGCCAGTTGAGTGAGTGGGACCCTGGTGTCCCCTTCTGTACTGGAGAGCTCAAAGCTTCACCTCTGAGGTGTCTCTTTTACAGATCTATGTATTTTCCTAATTTGCCCTCAGTGCCAACTACTACTTATCTTTAGCACTGAATCAGAAGTGACACTCTTCAGAAATGACCAGAATGTATTCAGTTGCCTTTCAGTTACATTCTGATACACAAAACTTTCCTCTTTTAGGTGAGGCAGGAAATAGTTAAATGTTGGTCTGCCTGCCTCTTTGATCTGAGGGGAGAAGATTCCCTCCCTTTCTTATCGCCTTCTCCTCACTCCACTTGGCCAGAGTGGAATGAAGAGAAGGAGATTTTTAAACTTTTAAAGATCTTAAAACTTTTGTTCACAGTTTTCAATAGCAAATAACTTATACCTATCTTAACTTCCTACCCACGTTCCTTTCTTTGCTACATGCTTAAACTTTCTTGCTTTTCCTACCCTCTTAGACTTGCATTTACCATAATATAACCTAAACAAGACAATATTTTGCTCTCTTTTTCTCCCTTTCCAGACTGCACTCAGCAGTGGGGGAAAGGAGGAGGAGGGAAAGGGATAACAGCATTCCAAGGGAATGTCCAGCAGTCCAGCTGCAGTTTAAACCTTACAGGGTGTTAGATTACTCACTCACACTCATTCACACAGCCACATAAAAGCAGAACAGAGAGAGAAACTAACAGGAAGATTCCAAAAGCTCACAGAGAATTGCCGGAAATCCTCGGCACGAATCACATATTTGCTTGGCCTCCAGATAGATGCTAATGGAGGTCAGGTAAGACTTGCTTTAAGATACCCTAGGCGCAGATCCCCAAGTGTAGGAGGAAACTGGTCCATCCTTTCTTCCTGAGGTCTTGAAGACCAAGTTTTTCCCAGTTGTCCAAAAGATATTCCAGAGGTGAGTCTTGGGGTATAGAGTGAGACTGACCCATCCTTTCTCCTGCCCTTAAGCCAAAGAGTCCCTGTAGTCCCCACTTCAGCTCTGGCATCCCAAAAAGAAGCCCTACCTGTAAATTAGGTGCCGCGCAAGTGTCCCTGAACGACAGAGTGTCCTCCGTCCAGTGGGGAGTATGCCCAGGTCTAAGGTAGACCCACTCCAGTCTGTCCAAGACCAGAAACCACGTCCCAGCAGACTTTTCTAGGTGCTTGAGGGGAAAGAACCCTATGTACAGGGAGAGAGGGAGGAGGTGAAAGGAGCTTACCGTGACTCCAAGAAAGCTTGAGACCTCAGACTTTCTCCTAGCTGCCTCGCCAAAATGATGGGGGAATGGCAATAGGTTATATAGGAACTCTGATCCTTATTAAAGACCAGAATGCCTGTGATTCAGTCTGGAAAAGAATTCAGTAGGCCCAAGCAGACTTGGAGTCAGCATTGTAAAAGTTTATTGTTATGCTTTACAGTGGGTAAGGGTCCTTAGGGGACCTGAAAGTTTATTGTTACACTGTACAGGGGGCAAGAGTTCTTAGAGAACCTGGAAACTTAAAGAAGACATAGACATAGTTTTTAAGGAGTCTAGGCAATTAATCAGATGTCAATTATGCTAACTAGTTGAGTAAGGGTGGGATTAGGGAGGAGTTAAGGAGTAGTCAGTGCTTAAAGGAACATGCACTTTTAATGTCAACTGTGCAGGCGTATTGCCCATAATTCACTGGGAAATAGCCCAAAGGGGGGCTACCTAGAGGTGTGGTTTTAGGCCTGAAATATCACTAAGTCAGCTAGCGGTCAAGGGCTGACTGAGAAGTCTGCCACCCATCAGTGTCATGTTTGACAAAATGGATATTTGGAACCAAGGCTAGCGGAGACTCAGTATGTGTATAAATGGCTAAGGAGTTAACCTATAGATAGGGCATTAAAGGATTCATAGGGGCGGCTGGCCACTTACTAAGGGGAGATAACATTTGCCTAAGCTAAAATGTTTATAGATGGTTTAGTGAAGGATTCATAGGTGTAGCTTGTTATTGTTCCAAGCAGAGATAACAATTCATGGGTTGTTGCTGGGCAGAGTGCTCGCAGGGGGAAGGGGCAGAGTTAATGCTCTGAGGCTGGGAGGGTGGGGGGAGTATGATTTTACAGACTGGTTTTACAAATTGATTTTACAAACAGATGTTACAAACTAATATTACAAACATAGATCCTAAGGACCCCATCAAAACCACAACAGGAATAGAAAGAATCTAGATTACAGAGCAGAATGATACTATGGAATCTTTGACTGTATGAAGAATACAGAGAAAAGAGAGAGACCAGATGGTTATAGGACTCGTGAATCAGAGAATGAGGATCTAGAGTAAACAGAAGAAGATGGATAGTAAAGAAAGAAAAAGGAGTCATTTTTGGAAAGGGGTGCAAAAAATGAAATTTAAAAAACAAGTGAATAGTACTATCTGAAGGGAGGAGAGATATTAAAGGAATATAAATAGGTAAGGAGGAGATAAAATTGGCTCTGTTTGCTGGCAAAACCCAAGGAATCAGCAAAGATACTAATTGAGACAATAGCTTTAGCAAAGTGCAGGCTGTAACATAAATCCTCAAAAATCAACAGCATTTCTCTATAATAATAACAGAACACAAGAAGCAGCAATAGAAAGGGAAATCCATTCCCAAATAAGTACAAAAGGCATAGAATTTCTGGAGATCAACCTCCAAAAGCACACAAAAAATAGATTCAGTTGCAAAGTTTACCTTAAAGAATGAAATAGATAACTGGAAGAATATTCAGTTTTCATGGTTAAGCCATGTCAATATCACAAAAATGACAGTGTCACCAAAAATAATTTACACTTTTAATGCTTTATCTATAAAATTATGTTATAGAGCTTTATTAAATAATAACAAAATTCATTTGAAAAACAGAAGATATAGAATAACAAGGCAAATCATGAAAAGAAAAACAAAGGGGAAATGACACTTCCAGATCTCAAATTATATTATAAAGCCACAGTCATCAAAATCATCAGGTACTGTTAAAGAGCATCAATGAAACAGACTAGATAAGGGAGATTCAGAAACAATAGAATTCAATAACCCAGTGTTTGACAAAGTGAAAAGTACAAGTTAGCTGTGGAAAAGCTCTCTATTTGATAAAAACTGCTGGGAAAAATAGAAAGCAGCCTGGCAGAAATTTATCTTAGACCAACAGCTCAAACCACACTCCACAGTACATTCTGCATGAATATGTGACTGTAAGATAAAATAACATACAGCCTAAAATATTAGAAGTGAAAGTGATCATATACCTCTCAAAGCTATGGGTAAGAAGTATATTCTTTTTATTTCACATTAAATTTACTTATTTTTAGTTTACAACATTCAGTTCCACAGTCCCTTGAGTTCCAAATTTTCTCCCCCTTCCTCTCCTCCCTCCTTCCTCCACCATGGTGGCATGCAGTCTGATATAGGTTCTACACATACCTTTACACTAAACATTGGTCAAATTGTAGAGAAGAATTATAACCAATGGAATGAACGAGAAAGAAGGGGAAAGAGAGAGAGAGAGAGAGAGAGAGAGAGAGAGAGAGAGCAAGTAGTTTGCTTCAGTGTGCATTCAGACTCTATAACTCTTTCTCTGGATGTGGATAGCCCACTCCATCATGAGTCTTTTGGAGTTGTCTTATAACCTTGCATTGCTGAGAGGAGTCCAGTCTATCAAAGTTAGTCATCACAGATCCGTTGTGTCTATAATTGTATACAAAGTTCTCCTGCTTCTGCTCTCCTCACTCAGCATCAGTTTATATAAGTCTCTCCAGATATGAAGTCCATCTGCTCCTCATTTTTTATAGCACAATAGTATTCCATTACATTCATGTACCACAACTTGTTTAACCATTCCCCAATTGATGGGCATCCCCTTGATTTCCAATTCTTTGCCACCAGAAAAAGAACTGCTATAAATATTTTTATGTATAGGTCTTCCTCCCACTTGTATGATCTCTTTGGGATACAACCCTATCTGTGTAATGATTCTGTGTGTATATGTATATATACATGTGTATGTATATGCAGTACATATGTGGATACACATGGATATATGTGTACATATACATTGTGTACATGTGTGTCGTGTATGTGCACATGTGTGCATATATACATGTATAAATGTTCCCATATCTCCAAAATATTTACAGTAGCACTTTTTGTGTTGGGGAATGCTAAACAAATTGTGGCACGTGAATGTAATGATAAACAACTGTAAGAAATTATATACATGACGAATGCAAGGAATCATGGAAGTATCTATATAAACTGATACGAAGAGCATTCTACCCTCCATTTGGTTGATCACAAACCAATTATCCCTTGTGATCAGGCCAACATCCCCCAGGGAACCACAGCTCCCACTCTGGAGAATACTATAGTAGAGCCTCACTATATTAAAGGAAATGAAACATAGAGACTGATATAATAGCAGTAAAATAGATGGGTTGGGATGGTGGAAAGGAGAAAAAACGTGTGTGTTTCTTTTTGAATTTATTGTGGAGGGCTTTGTTTTTATGTCTTTTTCAGACATGCCCCAACTTCCTCCTTGTAGCAAAGGAAAAGTTAAACAAAAATAATATAGTATTGGGGCGGCTAGGTGGTGCAGTGATTAAAGCGCCAGCCCCGGAGTCAGGAAGACCAGAGTTCGGTTCTGGCCTCAGACACTTAACACCCACCCACACACACACACACACATATACACACAAACTAGCCATGTAACCTTGGGCAAGTTATTTAACCCCAATTGCCCTCCAAAAGGAAAATAATAATAATAATATAGTATTCCAGTATCCCAGATACCAAATGTGAAGAATTATTCCTTGAGAACATTTTGAAGGCAGATTTTTAATTGGACTATGTCAATTTATTTATTTATTTTTGAATTGACAAGCATTTGTTTCCTATCTCCCTACTTTCCCTCCCCTTTGGCAGAAAACTTTTAACAAAATTGCATAATCAGTCAAAATAAATTCTTGCATTGGTTATGTCCAAATGTATTTATCTCATCCTGCATCTTGTATCTATCATTCCTCTGCAGGAGGTAGGTAGCATGTTTTATAGTTGGTCCTCTGGAATCATGGTTTGTCATAGCATTGATCAGAATTCTTTTTAAATTCTTTTTAAAATTTTAATTTTCAGTTCCAAGTTCTCTCCTTCCATTCATTCATCTCCTCTCTCACCTACTGAGATGGCAGGAAATATGTTACCTATTATAGTATGAAGTTATACAAAACGTATTTCTATTTCAGTCATGTTTTGAGGTCCCCCCCTTAAGAAAAGGTAAGAAAAATAAAGGGAAAAAATGTGCTTCAATCTGCAGTCTGAGTCTATCAGTTCTCTATCTGGAAGTGATATCATGGGTCCTTAGGAGTTACAGTGAATCATTGTTTTAATCATATTTACTAAGTTCTTTAGAGTTGAATATCTTTACAATATTGCTATTACTGTGTACATTGTTCTTCTGATTCTCACTTCACTTTATATCAATTCATATAATTCTTCCAAGGCTTTTTCTAAAACCATCCCCTTCATCTTTTCATATAACAGAATATCTTTCACATGTGTATATCATAATTAATCATTCCCCAATTGATGAGCATCCCCATAGTTTTCAACTCTTTGCTACCACACAAAGAACTGGATAAATATTTCTGTAGATATATCCTTTTCTTTTTACTTTGATCTCTTTGGGACACAGACCTAGTAGTAGTAGTATTGCTAGGTCACAATTTTATAGACCTTTGGGCATAGTTCCTGATTGTTCTACAGAATAGTTAGACCAATTCATAGCTCTACCAAAACATTAATCTACCTATTTTCTCATAGTCCCTCCATCATTTGTCATTTTCTTTTTCTGTCATGGTAGGCAATCTGATGGCTATTAAGTAGTGCCTCAGACTTGTTTTAATGTGCATTTCTCTAATTATTAGTGATTTACAGCATTTTTATATGACCATTGATAGCATTGATTTCTACATCTGAAAATTGCCGTTCATATCCTTTGAATATTTATCATTTGGGGAATGGCTCTTATTTTAAAAAATTTTCCTCAGTTCCCTTATAGCCAAGAAATGAAACTTTTATCAGAAAAACTAGCTGCAAATATATTTTCCCAGTTTCCTTCTCATCTAATTTTAGCTCATTAGCTACATTGGTTTTGTTTATGCAAAAATGTTTTAATTTTATATAATTAAAATTATCCATTTTATTTACTATGAACTCCTTCATCTCTGGTTTGGTCATGAGCTCTTCCCCTGTCAAATCCATACATCTGACAAGTAATTTCTTCTATACTGCCCTAATTTGCTTTTATCATTCTTTCTATCTAAATCATGTATTTGTTTTGAGCTTATTGTGATGTGCAGTTTGAGATGTTGACCTATGCCTAAGTTTCTGCAAAACTACTCTCCAGTTTTCCCAGCAGTTTTTGTCAAATAGTGATTTCTTACCCTAATAGCTAGGATAGGTTATCAAACACTAGGGTATTGTTCTCACAGGGTTCTTTAAAGTTGTTTGTGTTTACAATGATGTTGTTACTCTATAAATTGTATTCCTAGTTTACTCACTTCACTCAGTTCACCTAAGTCTTCCTAGGTTTTTCTGAAACCATCCCTTTCCTCATTTCTTACAGTATGTCAATATTATTTTTTTAAAAATCCACAGAACATACTATGTCCAGACATTCATAAAAAGATGGATACTCCTTAGTCCCTAGTTCTTTGATATTACAAAAAGAGCTGCTATTACTATTTTTGTGTGAGAATATCCTTTTCCTTTTTCTTTGATCTCTTTGGAGTAAATACATAATAATAATATAGCTCTATCAAAGAGTATACAAAACTTATCGACTTAGTCATAGTTCCAAATTGATTTCCAAAATTTCTGGATCACTTCACAGTTCTTTCAACAATGTATCAAAGGGTTCATCTTCTCAAGCCCCTCCAGCATTTTGTCATTTCCCTTTTTTTTCAACTTTCCCAGTCTTAATTTACATTTCTCTAATTCTTAGTGATAGGGGACATTTTTTAATATGGCTATACATGCCCATTTTTTTCCTTTGAAAACTACATACTTATATTCTTTGAACCATTGAGGAATGGCTCTTATCTTTTTTTATAAACTTAAATAAGTTTCTTATACATCTTGGAAATGAGATCTTTATTTTAGAAAAGCTTTCTGCAAAACCAAATTGTCAGTATTAAAGATGAAAGAGTTGAATTCACCACCAATGAAGAGGAAATTGGAACAATTATTAGGAGCTGTTTTACCCAATTATATGCCAATAAATCTTATAATATAAGGAAAATGGATGAAAATTTATAAAAATATAAATTGCCCAGATTAACAGGAGAGGAAATAGAATACTTAAACAACCCTATTTTAGAAAAAGAAATTGAGTAACTTGTTAATGAACTCCCTGAGAAAAAAATGTCCAGGTCCAGATGGATTTACAAGTTAATTCTACCAAGCATTTAAAGAACAATTAATACAAGTATTTGAGGAAAGAGGCAAAGAATGAGTCCTACCAAATTTCTTTTATGATGCAAATATGGTGCTGATATCTAAATGAGGAAGAACAAAAACAGAGAAAGAAACTATAGAACAGTCTCCCTAGTGAATAATGATGCAAAAATTTTAAATAAAATACTAGCAAGGAGATTACAGCAATATGTCACAAGGATCATACATTATGACCAGATGGGATTTATGCCAGGAATTCTGGGCTGGTTCAATATTAGGAAAACTATTAGCATAATTGGCCATATCAATAACAAAAGCAACAACAACAAAAAACCATATGATTATCTCAACAGATCTAGAAAAAGCCTTTGAGAAAATATAATACCCATTCCTGTTAAGAAATACTAGAGAGAGGGGGCGGCCAGGTGGCTCAGCGAGTAAGAGCACCAGCTCCAGTGTTGGGATGACCTGGGGATCAAATCTGGGCTCAGACGCTCAGCACCACACCCAGAAATAACTGGCCCTGTAACCTTGAGCAAGTTACTTATCCCTGATTGCTTTAAAAAAAAAAAAATACTAGAGAGCAAAGATTTTTTTCCTGCAGTTAACTGTTTCCTTCATGGTTTTGGCTCCATTGTTTTTGTTTCTGCAAAACTTTTTAAATTTTATAAATCAAAACTATACATTGTATCTGTGTCCCTTGTTTGGTCATAAACTTTTCCTCCTATCTATAAATCTAAAAGGAAATTTCTTCTTTGCTTCTCTAATTTGTTTATGATATAACCTTTTAAATCTGAGTCATATATCCATTTAGAGCTTATCTTGTTATATTTATGTGAGAATTTTATCTAAATCTAATTGTTCCAGACTGCTCTCCACTTTTTGCAGTAGTTTTAATCAATTAATATGGCCTTATTTCAATAGATAGGGTCTTTGGGTTTATTGAACACTAGGTTGCCAGTTTCCACTATTATCTACTCAATTTTTTTAAACCATTGCCATTTAAAAAATTATAACTACTGCTGTGCAATCAGTCAGCAAACTGTTATTAAATATATATTATGTGGGAGACATTGTGTTAATACACTAGGAATATAAAAGAAAGGCAGAAGCATGGTTTGAGCTCAAAAAGCTCACATTTTAAAGGGAGAAACCACACAACTGCAAACAACTATGTTCAAGATATATACAGGGTAAATGGGAGGTAATCTCAGAGGGAAAGAACTAAGAAGGAGGGGAAAGAGGGTAACCAAGATACTTTGAAATCTGGTACTATTAAATTCCCTTCCTTCTTTCCTTTTTTTCATCATTTCCCTTTAGATTCTTAACCTTTTGTTCTTTCAGATGAATTTCTCTATTATTTTTTCTAGCTCTCTAAAGTAATCCCATGGTACTTTGATTGTTATGGCTATAAATATATAAATCAATTTAGGTAATATTGTCTGTTTTATTGGTTTTTAAAATTTATTTTAGTCATAAGCCCTATTCATTGATCTACTATTTCTCTTTTGTTGATGAAAGTGTTGATGTATAAATTTTCCCCTAAGCATTGCTGACTATAAAGCAATGTAATCTCCAGATGATTTTTAATCTCTAACCTTTTTTTGTTTGTTTGTTTGTTTTTGCCTTTTGGAGGGCAATTTGGGGTTAAGTAACTTGCCCAAGGTTATACAGCTAGTATTTTTGTGTGGGTGTTAAGTGTCTCAGGCTGGAACCGAAATCAGGTCCTCCCAACTCCAGGGCCAGCGCGTTACTCACTGCGCCACCTAGCCTCCCTCTAACCTTTTTTTAATGGTCCTTTTCTGAGCATAATTTTTACTGAGTTTTGGTCAGTAAAGAATTTATTATTTCTCCTTTTCTGTATTTGTTTGATTGTTATATCCTGATAGATATTCAGTTTGTGTAAAGATATAGTTAGAAAATAGGTATATTCCTTCCTATTTCCATTCAGTAGTTACCAGAAATCTGTCATATCTAACTTTCCTAAAATTTTATTCTTGTCTTTTGAGGGTTTTTTTTTTGTTAGATTTGACAAGCTCTGAAAGGAAACTGAAATCCCCATTTATACTGTTTGCTTTCCCCTGTAACGCATTTTAGTTTTTCCTTTAACCCTTTAGGTACTGTGTCATTCAGTGCATATTATGAAGTATTGAATTAGTTCATTTGTCTATAGTACCTTTCAGCAGAAGGTAGTTTCCTTGTTTATCTCTTTTAATGAAGTCTATTTTTGCTTTTGCCTTCTTTGAGATTATGATTGCTACCCTTGCTTTTCTAAATTCATCTAAAGCATAATAAATTTTGATCCCATCCTTTATTTTAACTGTATGATATATTTCTTTTAAACTTTTCTTTATGATACATGTCCTGAGCTTAAGTCTTACTCTCCTTCTCAATAAACTCCCCTTGAATGAACCCTCCCTTTTAATACTTCCCTGCCCATCCCTTACTGTTTCCACGTTGAGTTGAACATATACCTGTACCAATTTTTCTCTGTGTGTGTGTGTGTGTGTGTGTGTGTGTGTGTGTCCTGCCCTCCTCTGACTGGTTCAGATAAATGTGAGATTCAGGGGAAACCATTCCCCTACCTCTTCCTTCTTGTTTCTGTAGTCTTTTATTTGTATGCTCCAGGTATGTGAAATAAGTTCTTCTAACTTTGCTCAGATTTTCTTACCTGGTGTATTCCTTTTTTCCCTTTTTTTTTTTAAAGATCATTAAAACAGAAGAAAACCATTCCCAGACCCTATGTCATAATTAACTACTTCTGTGACTGCTGATAACATCAGAGTCTTGAGGGTACCCTTGTTTCTTCTCAAAATATAAATGCTTCATCTTTGTATATTTCATTTCAATTTTTCCTTCATATTTACCTTTTTATATTTGTCAACTCTTATATTTGTATTTTAAAATTTCTATTCAACTCTGTGGTGGGTAAAAGATTAAATGACTGAGGAAACAAACATTTGAGTTTTCAAGCATATCAATTTATTAAGCAAGTCATTCCAGTTACTCAACAAACTGGAACCAGACCTCCTCAGCTTTGGCACTAGACCTTGAATAAAGGAGGAGACAGATTTTTATACATTAAAAATAATCAGTAGGGGCAGAACCAAGATGGCAGAGTAAAAGCAGGAATTTACTTGAGCTCGTTCCTTGATTATCTCAACACCTGTAAAAAATGACTAAACAAATTTTAGAGCTACAGAACCCACAAAATGACAGAGTAAAACAAATTTCCCACTGAAGGCAGCCTTTCAGGATGATAGGAGGGGTCTCTGGGTCACTGGGCTAGGAGTGGATTGCAGTCCTGTGTGGGCTACACTGGCACAGACCTGCCAGAGCAGACCTCAGGGGACTGAATCACTGGCAGCTGTGGCAGTTTCCAGACTTCTCAACCTATAAATGCCAAAGAGAAAGTAAAAGATCAGTGGAGAAACTCTGTTGGACCTTAGTGAGAGAAAAACATGGTCTGGCCCTTGCCTTTGGGGTGGTAGAGGTGGTGGCAGCTGCTTCCGGAGCTCCAGGTCCACAGATAGTGGGGGGACCAAGCAGTTGATCAGAGGGTAATTACAGGAATCTCTTTGCTGGCTCAAAGGCAGGATTCTCTTGCCTTGCGCTGCTTGGATCTGGGTCGAAATCTTGGGTAGTGGTCCTGGAGTGAGGAGCACTGGTGTGGCAGAGCTTGTGGCGGCTCTGGAGAGGGTGTCCTCCTCACAGTTGTGAGGCAGGTGCCTAGAAGAAGCTCTGATAACAGCTGCGCAAAATCTCGGAAATTTGGGACATAGTACTCTGGACATTCAATGAAATAGAGTACTTCCAAGCCTTGATGAAAAGACCAGAGATGAACAGATAATTTGACTTTCAAATACAAGCATCAAGAGAAGCATGAAAAGGCAAACTGGAAAGAGAAATCATAAGGAACTTATTTAAATTGAACTGCTTACATTCCTACATGGAAAGACGATATTTGTTAACACATGAGACTTTTCTCAGTATTAGGATAGCTGAAGGTAATATGTATGTGTGTATACATATATGTATGTATAGGTGGGTGTATATATATATATGTGTACATGTATACATAGACAGAGGGTACAAGGTGAGTTTAATATGAAGGGATGTTGAAAAAATAAAATTAAGAGGTGAGAGAGGAATATATTGGGAGAAGGAGAAAGGGAGAGATAGAATAGGGTAAATTATCTTACAAAAAAGAGGCAAGAGAAAGCTGTTAAAATAAAGGGGAAGAGCAGGGAGGTGAAAGGGAATGAATCAACTTTACCGTCATTGGACTTGGCTTAAGGAGGAAATAACATACACACTCAAGTGGGTATTTTATACTATAGGAAAGTAGGGGGACCGATGATTAGAGGGGAGGGCAGATTGGGGGAGAGGGTAGTCAAAAGCAAACACTTTTTCTGACTTCAGGGAAATGCACCTATTTGCTCTCCCTTTCCCAACTTAGAAAGTCCCTACTTTTTCCTTCAGTTAGAAATCAGATTACCTAATTTATATCCTGGCTAATTGTTTTAGTTAATTAGTCTTATTGATTTTTCCCCAGAATTTATTTATTTTTAGTTTTCAACATTCATTTCCACAAGATTTTGAGTTACAAATTTTTCCCTATGTCTCCCCTACCCCCCACCACAAGATGGCAAGCATACTAAATACCATTTCCCCCAGTCTGCCCTCTTTTATATCACCTCCTATTCCCTCCCCCCCTTATCCTCTCACTCCTTACTTTCTTATGGGACAAGATGGATTTCTATACCCCATTGCCTATATATCTTATTTCCTGGTTGCATGTAAAAACAATTTTTTAACATTTGTTTTTAAACTTTGTCTTTCAGATGCTCTTCCATCTTCCCTCCTCACCCACCCCCACTGGGAAGACAAGCAATTTAATATAGGTTATACATGTGTAGTTATACGAAACATTTCCATAGTAGTCATAGTGTGAAAGACTAACTAAATTTCCCTCCATCCTATCCTGGCCCCCATTTATTCTGTTTTCTCCTTTGACCTTGTCGCTTTTCAAAAGTGTTTGCTAATCCCAGATCCTATCAACTAACTGGAAGGCTAGCTCTAGAGATTCAGTACATCATAATTTCAGGCTCTCTCTTGGCCTGAGCTTCCCATCCCATTCAGCTTCAAGACTCAGTACTGGTCTGTGAACCTGTTATGAAGTCACAGTTCTTCCCTTTGTTCTCTCTATTCCCTTTGTTCTGCCTATCACACTGCCACAGTTCCAAGTTGCACACAGTTCCCTGCCTCCTCAGTCCACACTGGATCTGTGTGATACAGCTCTGGGTTCCAAGTAACAACTGCCAGCTCACTTTTGTTCTTGCTCCCTCCAAGGGGCACAGCATTAGGACCTATCCCTACTGGATCCATGACCATATCTTATTCTAGTGTACAGATGTAGTCCCAGTCTAGACCCCATTCTGGAAAGGAGCTTGTGGGAAAAAATTCTATACCTTACATTTTAGGCATAAATCAGCCAGATTATTTTCATATAGAAAGTCTGTGGGAAGATCTGGATGGGATTAAAGAGTGGCAAGTAGCCTGGGGTGGTCCAGAGGTAACAGAGAAGGGGTCTAGATGCTAATTAAGGAGTGTCAAGCTAGTTAAGTAATCAGATGCCTTGGGTGGAGGCACCAGTGATCTGGGCTCCTGAAATTTGTGTGAAAGTTCAAGGACATTTTTCTTTTTAGGGGTCCCATTGCCCCATCCCATCAGTTCTTCTTGGGCACAAGGAATGTCAGAACAGGGGCTATGTTGCTCAACTTAATATTGCCTCTAATGTCCTGGGTGCAAAAGTAGTGTTACTGAAATATCTCTAGTCTATAAAGTCCCAAGGCAGTAATCTTGTATCTCCTTTTACCCCTTGGGCTCCCCTGAGGAAGCCTAAAACTTTACCTCTGGGTTTTTACCTTTCTTTGTTTTTAAATATTTATTTTATTTTAAAAATCGTGGTATCTATAAGTCTTTGCTAGTATGTGTGTAAATATTGAAAATAAGAAGGAAATTTAAGGGGAAGCATCTCCAAAGAGGAGTTCTAACAGAAATATTTTGTCAGAGCGGTGGAGGGAGAGGTAGTGTTAAAAAAGGGAGAAAATTATAGATCCTTTGATATAACTTCCCAGAAGAGAAAAAGAACATTTATTCAGTATAGTGATTATACTCTGGTTATACTCTCTCAGAGCCAAGGTTAACCTGAAGGGTTTGTCTTTTACAAAGGGATAATTAATTCAAAGATATAGCATGAATAAACATTATTCTCAATACCTTGGGGACATACTCTCCGTTATACTATCTTGGTCTGGAGAGGATGAGGAACAGGAGAAATAGGCTCAATTTAGTTTATTCCTACATTCCATTGGTCCCATCAAATCCATGTCCAGATTCAACATAACTACTGGATGAATCCTTGTCCCTGTTTCTGCTGGCTTGGGTATAGAAGGTACCTCCTTGCTTCTTGGAGAATACTGTATTGCCAGCAGACTCTGAAACTCAGGGATTCCCATGTATCCTCTTAGACCTCTTAAAACTCAGGTAATGGCACTTTGGTCTATGACCAGATCACTCAAGATGGAAATAGCTATGTGGAAGATGCCAGGGACCTGCTTTTAGGAGAAGGCAATAATCTTCATTCTCCTACCACTTGGAGGGAGTATCCTCTTTTCATTGGTTCTGTAGCCAAAATTTGTTATATCTTTAAATCTACATGACAGAGGCATATTCACTGTCTTTTTCCACTGGCATCCAGGGTTGCTCAGGCCAGCACCCTGTTACTTTGGATTCAATGCTGGGGTGAAATGAGGCTCACTGGAGACAATTCAACAGTTAACAAAAGGAATTTTATTTAGCTATAATATAGAAAGGATAGACATAGTTCCCACTCATCTGGTGATCAGGGAAGGGTACAGGGACTCACATGGTCTCATAACATCCAACAAGTCTGAATGTTCTTGACCCCTTATGGTCCTTAAGTGGTAGGTGATCATATCAGTGTGGCCAGAGGCTCCAGAAAGCTATTCAGGAAAGGCAAAAGCTTTCTTGCTCTGCCATCTGTCAAGGTAGTTTTATTGCATTTTGAAGGAAAACTAGCCTAACTGATGTTGCTAAAAAGAGGAGAGGGGAGAACCCTAATTGCTCTTATAACAGTACCCCTAGCAGTAATGGGGACATTAGGAAGAGGGATAAGTTTGTGATAAAAGATGATCAGTTCTGTTTTGGACATTTTTGAATTTGAGATGCATACTGGTCATCCATTTTGAGGTATCCCATAGGCAATTGGTAATTCAGGACTATAACTCAGGATAAAAACTAGATCTGGCTATATTAAGAAAATTTCTGGGGTACAATGACATTATGATTTATCCTGTAGCCATTATTTCAGGGGAAAAAGTAAGATTAGAACCTGATTAGCTATAATTGTCTTGCACTTGCATCTGTGGTGTTACTCTGTAAGAAAAAGCCTTTTATTATACAGAAGGTATTCAGAGTTGCTTCTGGTTGGAATATTGTGTGAATGAATCTTTCTCCCAGTAAAATGTAAGTTCTTTGAGGGCAGAAACTGTTTCATTTTATCTTTATAGCTCTATACTCTATCATAGAGTTTATTAATAAATGCTTGAATTTATTCATTGATTGTGAGAGGCAATATGAATGAGTGAACATGCTTTGGAAAAATCTCAAGTTTTGACCTCCAGAAAATGTGATGAACTCTTATGTCATGTCACAATTATTGTTTTCAAGTGTCTGACTACTTTTTGTCTGCAGGTGAAATTATCCAGATAATGGAACAAAAAGAAGAATTCATGAAAGAAGCTGTGGTGGACACTCTGTGAGTAGCTTTCATTTTGAAGTACAGATGTGGTATAGTTATAGGGTGCTGGGCCTACAGTCAGCAAGACCTGAGTTCAAATGTGGTCTCAGACACTTACTAGCTGTATGACCCTGGGCAAGTCACTTAAACTCTGTTTGCCTCAGTTTCCTCATCTATAAAATGAGGATAATAATAGCACCTACCTCTCAGGGTTTTTGTGAGGATCAAATGAAGTTATGACTATAAAGTGCTTAACATAGTGCCTGGCACATAGTGAGGGCTATATTAGTTATCATCATCATCATTATTTGACCATGTTAAACAGAATCTTATTTAGAAATAATGAGGTATTGGTGGAAATAAGCTTTCTATAATCAGTTTAAATTAACTTGAGGCCTGGGATTGAATACTTATCACAGGGTCAGGGAAAGAGAATTATCTGGTTGTAACTCTATCTACTATTTGGGGAACATTTATTTTCTATGGTATTCCTAGTAATTCTAGCATGATATTCAGCAGTTTTTCAGAGTGGAGAATCATAAACTGTGTCTAAATGCAACTATTTTAGAACAAAAAGGTGAAATTTTTATGGGGTCAGCTGAAGTATAATGATAGCTGACATAGTATAACTGTATTATTCCTGTTCAAATGTAGATTTGAGGAACCTCCACTAAGCAGCATAAGACCATACTAGAAACATCAGGAATACAAAAGTAAGTCTCACTTTTGTAGTCTTTGAGACTTAAACCTAATTCAAGCCAGGTCATTCTCATAGTATTGCTATTTACTTTGGATACCACCCTAGTTAGTGAGGATTTTAGATGTCATAATTTCCTACCCAACTTCTAGAGAAGGAAGAAAAACAAAGAAGTAGACTTTTCAGAAATTACAGGAAATAATGTGCCACTTAAGAAAATGGGTGTTTTCTCTCTCATTTCTAGAACTTATTTTCTCCTGAGCACTCCCCATCCCTGTTTATAGACAGGTTCCTTCATCAGAAGAAAGACTAAATCATTTCTGTAATGTCAATAAAGGATGGAAAGTTGAAACATAAGACTGTGCTGGGGCTACAAATTCTAACAGTCTTTGGTACAGCATTGGCAGACAGTCGTTGTATCAGGTTACCCCTAGGTATTGATGGCTTAATTTTTTTCTGACTCCTCTTAACAGTATGCAGATGGTTATAGTTTGGCTAGTTTCAATTTTATAAATTACATGAAAGTTGACAATGTCCTTTCATCTGTAAAGCTTTCAATAGATGGGATTTTGCTATGTGGTTTCCCTTTATACAAAAAACAGCTTGCAATAAACCCAATAAAGGAAGCAATGCCTTCATGTGACATAAGGTCAGAACAGAAAATTCAGTCATGAGATTTTTCTTCTTTATTTGTCTAGAAGGTCCATTTTTCTGTAGTTTCTTAGAATAACTGAAATGAAAGAAGATTAGCAAGCCACAACTGTCTGTGCTTTCTCACGTTTAGAGTTAAGCATTCATGAATACTTAATATTGGGAAAACTAAAAGTATTTTCAAAGAACTTGATATGTTGTTTTGCTGTGCCTTTGTAAATGATATGGTGTGAGACTTGGGCATAGTGGAAAGAACCCATGTTTCTAGTTTTGGCCTTGTCATAATTCTCTATACATCCTAGACCTATTTGTTTTAAATCTATCTGGACCCTATCTCTAAAAGGAAAACATTGAATTATGAGGTCCCTTCTACCTCAAATGTCTGTGCTTCTCTAGGTCTCAAAATTATTTGTGGTAGGGAGCATGAGTGTTATTCCTGTAAATAAGTGGAGGTTGAGAATAGACTATTACAATATAAAGACCCACCTAATAAAGTGAGTCTCCCCGAAAATAATAATAGTAAGTTTGAGCCACAACTCTTAAACTCTGATTTCCTTCAGAAACAAATAAGAGACCATTTGCCATCTGAATATAATTGAACTTCATTTTTTGGCATCATTTGCCCTTTTTTGGATGAGTTGTAAGAGAGAATGTTAGTGGCTTCATTTTAGAATTCTTTATCTCTATGTGTTTTTCAAGGTTTGGTGAGATAAAGGAAGGAGACACAGTGAGTGATGGTGTGACCAGGTCAGATGGCTACCTGGAGCACATCTTTAAATATGCAGCGAAAGAACTGTTTGACTTGCACATCAAGGAAATAACTTACAGAGCATTGAAGTAAGTGGAGTTTGGGTATGTATAGATATGGAATTCCCCAGAATAACATTTCCACAGAACTTGTGGCGGTAACTAACTTACTGGGAAAATAAAAATTGCTGTTTTTGAAAGACAACTGATGGGGGGCAGAGCCAAGATGGCAGCAAAGAAGCAGGAAAACTCCCTGCACTCCCCCCATAATCACCTCAATTACCTATAAAAATGACTCTAAACAAAGTGATAGAGAGAAACAAATCTCCCCCTGAAGACAGCCAGCAGGCGGACAGGAAGGGTTCATTGCAGCGTGCTGGGAGCAGAGCCCAGCCCTGCATGAGCCCTCGGTTTTAGCCTCAGGGCAGCCCAACCAGTCACAGCCAGAGGGATATTGGGAGAGTAAATCAGCAGCAGCTATGATGGTTTCCAGAATTATCAATCCATAAATGCCAAAGACAAAGTGAGAGGTCAGTATAGACTTTGGAAACAGGGGTCCAGGAGTGTGGTCCAGCCTCTGCAACCCAGGAGGGAGAAGTGGCTGAGGCATGGTTGCCACCACCAGGTGACTACTTCAGAGCTCCTGGCCTACAGATGGTAGGGGACCAAGCAGCCATTCTGAGGGGTTACCACTCTTGCTTTAACCTGCTTGTATCTGGATTGCTGTCTAGGGTGGAGGTCCTGGGGTACATGAACAGTGAGCCAGAGTGTGTGGAGTCTTCAGAGAGGGCAGCCAACTAACAGCTCCAGCAGCTGCAAAAACCCCAGCAATTTGGGACAAAGCTCTCCTCTCTGGAACCAGAGTTCTACTGTGCCAAAAAGCTCAAAAATCAAGTAACTGAGTGGCAACATGAGCAAGCAAAGGAAGCAAAGTATGCACAGCAATCCAACTGTGGATTTCTTTTTGGGGGACAAAAAGAATCAAAGCATGGAATGGCAGGAAGACAACGAAGTCAGAACTCCTACATCAAAAGCTTCCAAGAAAAATATGAATAGGTTACAGGCCGTAGAGGAGATTAAGAAGGATTTTGAAAACCAAATAAGAGAAGTGGAGGAAAAATTGGGAAGAGAAATGAGAATGATGCAAGAAAATCATGAAAAGTGAGTCAACAACCTGACTGAAGAAAATAATACCTTAAAATTAGATTAACTCGGGGGGCGGAGTCAAGATGGCAGAGTAGAAGCAGGACCTCCCCGCTGCTCTGGCTTCCACCTTACAATCCATGTAAAAAGGGGATTCTAAACAAACTTTGGAGCTGCAGAACACACAAAATGACACAGAAAAGCTAACCTCTCACTGAGGACAGCCTGGCAGGCCAGCAGGAATCAGCCAGCTCAGTGCTCTGGGAGCTGAGCCCAGCCCCCGCCGAGGCTTTAGCCCCAAGGTGGGCCTGACCAGCCACCAGCAGGAGAGACTCCAGATCAGCAGCAGCTGTGGCCATTTCCAGATTTATCAACACATAGATGCAAAGGACAAAGTGAGAAGTCAGTGCAGTCTGGACTTTGGGACCCAGTAAGTGGGAGTGCATGGCTTTTGCCCTTGGGGCGAGAAGCTGCTGAGATGCGGGCACAGCCAGCCAGCGCCACATGGCAGCTTCAGCTCCTGGCCTGCAGAGTGTAGGGGGACCAAGCACCAGTCTGAGGGGTAATCGCTTTTGCTTTAACCTTCTTGGATCTGGATTGCAGTCTAGGGTAGAGGTCCTGGGGTGTGTGTCCAGCTTGCCAGAGCGTGTGGAGACCTCACAGAGAGCACCCATCTGATACCTCCAGCAGCTGAGAAAACCCCAGCATTTGGGATGAAAACTCCCCTGTCTGGTGGCAGAGTCCTACTGTGGCAAAAAGCCCAGGGGTCAAGTGACTGAGGGGCAACATGACCAGGCAAAGGAAGCAAAGCAGACAGAAGATTCCAACATTAGACTCCTATTTGGGGGACAAAAAAGAGCAAAGCATGGAACAGGAGGAAGACAGTGAAGTCAAAATTGCTGCACCAAAAGCTTCAAAGGAAAATATGAGGTGGTTACAGGCCATAGAGGACCTTAAGAAGCAGATAAGAGAAGTGGAGGAAAAATTAGGAAGAGAAATGAGAACAATGCAAGAAAATTATGAAATGAGAGTCAACAGCCTGACTGAGGAAAATAACACCTTAAAAAATAGTTTACAGTGGAGGGGAATAGAAAGGCAAAAGGGAAGGGGTCAACCTTATTCCCATTGAATTTAATGAAATACACACTAAATAGGGTATCTCACCCTCCAGGAGTGTAGGGGGAAAGAGGAAGAGAGGGGAGATGATTGAAGGGAGGGGAGGCTGGGGGGAGGGAAGTTGGAAGCCCCCACTTTTGAAAAGGGACAGGATCAAAGTAGAAAATAGAACAAGTGGGAGGTGGGATAGGAGGGAGGGAAATATAGTCAGTCTTTTACAATATATCTACTATGTTATTGTTTTGCATTAGCCACACAGTTACAACCTATACTGAACTGCTTATCTTCCCAGTAAGGATGGGTGACAAGGGAGGAAGGGAATGAATCTGGAATTCAAAGTTTTAAAATCAAATATTCAAATATATATGTATATATATATGTGTGTATACTATTACTAATACTATTTTACATGTAATTAGGAAATAAGATATACAGGCACTGGGGAATAGATATCCACTGGAAAAGTCGAAAGGGGTATGGGAGAAAATATGGGAGAGAGCAGATTGGAGGAGGGGATATCCTGTGGGACTGCTATTTTGGGGCAGTGTGTAGGGGAAAAACGGGGAGAAAATTTGTAACTCGAAATCTGGTGGAAATGAATAATGTAAATCGGAAGTTAATAAAGCATTTGAAAAAAAATTAGATTAACTCAAATGGCAAAAGAGACTCAAAAAGCCAATGAGGAGAATGCCTTAAAAAGTTGAATTTGCCTGATGGAAAAAGAATCTCAAAAGCTCACTGAAGAAAATCATTCCTTCAGAATTAGACTGGAGCAAATGGAAGCTAGTGACTTTATGAGAAATCAAGATACTATTAAACATATCCAAACAAATGAAAAAATAGAAGGCAATGTGAAATATCTCATTGGAAAAACCACTATCCTGGAGAATAGATCCAGGAGAGATAATTTAAAAATTATTGGACTACTCGAAAGCCATGATCAAAAAAAGAACCTAGAAATCATTCTTCAAGAAATTCTCAAGGAAAATTGCCCTCATGTTTTAGAACCAGAGGGCAAAATAGATGTTGAAAGAATCCACCACCGATGGCTAGGTGGCACAATGAATAGAGCACTGGCCCTGGAGTGAGGAGGAGCTGAGTTCAAATCTGGCCTCAGACACTTGACACAATTATTAGCCATGTAACTTTGGGCAAGTCTCTTAACCCCAATTGCCCTCCAAAAAACAAAACAAAACAAAAAGTTGTTTTAATGGGCAGCTAGGTGGCACAGTGAATAGAGCACTGGCCCCAGAGTCAGGAGGACCTGAGTTCAAATCTGACCTCAGACACTTAACACACAAAAAAAGTAGCCGTGTGACCATGGGCAAGTCACTGAACCCCAATTGCCCTCCAAAAAAAAAATCCACCAATCACCTCTTGAAAAGGATCCCCCCCCCAAAAAAAAACTCCTAGGAATATTATAGCCAGGTTTCAGAGTTCCCAAATCAAGGAGAAAATATTATAAGCAGCCAAGAAGAAACAGTTTGAATATTGTGGAAATACAATCAGGATAACCCAGGACCTGGCAGCTTCTACACTGAGGGATCGAAGGGCTTGGAATATGATATGAGGATATTTGAAGGGAAAATAAATATATATGAATATATATTATATATATATACATACATATATATGTCTATATATGAGGATATATGGGCATATGAATACACATGTCAGTGTGTGTATATATGTGTACAGGTATACATAGACAGGGGGCACAGGACTAATTGAATAGGAAGGGATGATACTTAAAAGGTGAAATTGAGAGATGAGAGAGGAATATAATGAGAAGAGATGGGGAGAAACAGAATGGGGTAAATTATCTCATATAGAAGAGGTAAGGGAAAACTGTTATAATAGAGAGGAAGAACAGAAAGGAAAAGGGTATGGGTCAACCTTAGTGTCATTCAATTTGGCTTAGGGAGGGAATGACATATGCACTAAATAGGGTATCTCACCCTACAGGAGAGTAGGGGAAATCAGGATGAGAGGGGGGATAATGGAGGGGAGGGCAGGGTGGGGTGGGGGTAGTTAGAAGCACACACTTTTGCAAAGGGACAGGGTCAAAGTAGAGAATAGAACAAGTGGGGGGCAGGATAGGATGGAGGGAAATATAGTCAGTCTCTCACAGTATATCCACTATGGAAATGTTTTGCGTAGCTACATGTGTTCAACCTATATTGAATTGCCTATTATTATTTTTTACATGCAAATGGGAAATAACATATACAGACACTGGGTATAGAGATCCATCTTGCCCTACTGTAAAGTCAGAGGGGTAATGGGAGAGGATATAAGAGATAGCAGATTGGGGGAGGGGGTATATAGTGGGATCGCTGTTTTGGGGTGGTGGGTAGGGGAAAAATGGGGAGAAAAATTGTGGCTCAAAATCTTGTGGAAATGAATGATGTAAACTATAAATAAGCATAAAATTTAATTTTAAAAATGAAAAAGTTACTTAACCCCAATTGCTTTAAAAAAAAGAACTAAAAAGAAAAAATTTTTAAGTAAAAAAAAAAGACAACTGATATTGAAAGGTGAAGCCCTCAGTCACCCCAAAATCAGATTATTTTTTAGTATGAAGTCATAGTATAAAGACCCATTTCTTGTACTCCTGTAATTTGCCACAAAACTATCATTTGAGATTTTTTGCTTTGACAAGAACCATAAAATGAAATGGTGAAATCACTGGTATACTTTCCTTTCTTCTGCCTGCTATTCAAGAAGCAATTTTCCTCCAAAAACTCTAATAAAGGGTCCAGTGCTCAACCGTCCAACATGTAGATAATTTGGTCACATTTTGTGTCCAAAAACGTTTTGTTTTGTTTTTTAATAAGACATCCCATACAAACCCTCTTAGGGCCTTACTACCAGCCCACTGCTACTATTAGATTAGCTAGCCACATGTTTTGTAACTATTACATATCTCATTTAATATGCATTGTAGCTCTTTGCATTGGTATCTTATCCCTCTACTACACTAAGCCCTTGAGGGTAGACACTGTATCTCCCACAACATAGAAGTGACTCATTCTTGGTTTTAGCCTGCAGAAGGTGGCATTTGTATACTGCATATATTCGAAAAATATCTGTTGTATGCTAGCAGGCTTAAGTCAGTGACTAGTTGTCATTGTGCAAATGTGTCCCATACCATGTAAATTTCTTATGTGGCCTACTATTGGGGGGAAAATTGGGTAACCTAATGTCTCCAAATCTATTTTGTTTTATAGAAACAAAGACTTCCAGGAGATCACTCTGGAAAAAAATGGGGAAATAGTGCTACGGTTTGCTGCTGCTTATGGCTTTCGAAACATCCAGAACATGGTCCTGAAACTTAAAAAGGGCAAGTTCCCATATCACTTTGTAGAGGTTCTCGCCTGTCCTGGAGGTAAGAATGAAATAAAATAGGATAAACTCTATCTGCCTCTATAATGTGGCTAGGTCATTGCCCAGGAAACTTATACTAAAGGTTCAGCCTGTGAAGTGTAACTGTGAAATAAGGAATAGCCTCAGTTTCACAGGAGCCTGGACAATTTTTAAAATAAATTTTTATTTTATTTTACTTATTGTTTCACTGTATCCCTACTCCCACCTTCCATAGAGAGCCATCTCTTTTAACAAAGATTTTAGAAAGAGACAGGAAAAAAAAAACTAACTAGCACATCCCAAAGTCTGGACTGGCTTCTGCTGCCCCACTTATTGGGGGCCTCCCACTTTTGGTGGCAGGTGTCTTCTCATGCCTCTGCTTTTGAGGATCAAACTTGGACATTATCAATTCACAGAATTCAGTTTTGATTGTTTTGTTGTTCTTTCTATTTACATTTGGGTAGTCACTGTATGTTGTTTTTCTACTTTTTCTTCACTTTGTATCAGTTTATAGAAGTCTTTCCATGCTTCTCTGCATTCCTGTTCATCATTTTTTTTAACAGCATTACAATACATTCATGTCATTCATGTACAACAATTTTTTGGCCATTTGATAAGAGTCGACATCTCCACTTCCTTGCTACCACAATAAGTGCTTACTAATAAATATTTTTATATTTCTAAGCCCCTTGAAAATTAGTCTCCTTTCCTTAAATCTTACAAAGCAACTCCTTTAGGTTGACAGGACCAATATGTAGGAGTATTTTGCTCTATAGCAGGGGCTTTCAACCCCTGATAATTTTTTTAAAATTTTATTTTGATAACTGTATTTTAATATAATTGATTTCCTTTGTAATCTTAAGTCTTATTTTATGGGTTTAAACCATTCTTTGAAGGGGTCCATGAGCTTCACAAGACTGCCAAAGAAGTCTGTGGTACAAAAAAATGGAGCACCTCCTCTGTAGAATAGATGTATTCAAGAAGCAGTTAATCTAGAACAATCGCTTAATGTTCATTCACTTCTTTTAGTTCCTTTGATTTCTTTACCTTCTCACCAGCTATCTTCCCACCCTGGAGAAATTTCTCCTATGATACTCATTCTATTGATGTGTAACTTTATAGCTCAGGCTGCTATTTCAGGAGGGGGGGCCTAACCATGCTTACTTCACTCCCTTCTTGCTTGTTTCACTGAATTTTATTTCCTCACCAGCCACTTTGTGGATGCCCAAGTACTTTCCTTCCCATTTTGGTTCCCCTTTATGCATTGTCTTTCCCAGTTAGAACTGTTTATGTTGTTGCAGAGACTTAAAATTTTTTTTTTAGTTCCAAATTCTCATCTTCCCTCTTCCCTACCCATTGAAAAGGCAAGAAAAAACAAAACCTATTATAAATATTTATAGTCATACCAAACATTAGCCATGTTTTTTTAAAAAGGCAAGAAAAAGGAAGAGAAAGTAAATAAGTTTTAGTTTGTACTTTGAGTCCATCAGCTCTGTCTGGAGGTATATAGTGTGATTCATCATGAATCCTTTGGAATTGTGATGAATTATTATGTTGATCAGAGTTACTAAGTCTTTTAGAGTTGATTATCATTACAATATTACTGTTACTATATACACTGTTGCTCACTTAACTTAGCATCAGTTCTTACAAGTCTTGACAGTTTTTTTTTCTGAAACCATTGTCCTTCATCATTTCTTTTTGATGGATTCTTTTTAATACAATAGTATTCCATCACATTCAATTAGCTTATATACCATATGCCCAGTTGAAGGGTATCCCCTCATTTTCCAATTCTTTGCTACCATAAAAGAGCTGCTCTAAATATTTGTGTACCCATGAGTCTTTTTCTATCTTTCTTTGATCTCTTCAGAGTATAAAATCTACTAGAAGTATTACTTAGTAAAAAAGTACATAAAGATAATAGCTTTTTTTTTGTAGTTCCAAATTGCATTCCACAATAGTTGGACTAGTTTATCACTCCACCAGCAGTGCATTAGTATAACTGTTTTCCCACATTCCCTCTAGCATTTGTTATTTTAAACAATCTGATGGATATGAGGTGTCACCTCAGAATTGTTTTAACTTGCATTTCTCTGGTTATTAGTGAGCATTTTTATGTGACTTCTGAGAGTTAGGATATCTTCTTCTGATGACTGCCTATTTATAACATTTGGACATTTATTGATTGAGTAATGTTTCTTATTCTTGCAAATTTGGCTCAGTTCTCTATATATTTTAGAAATTAAATTAAACCTTGATTAGAGAAAATTCCTATGAAAAATTTCCCTATTTTCTGCTTTTCTTCTAATTTTCGCAGCATTGATTTTGTTTGTGCAAAAAAATTTTAATTTCATGTAATCAAAATTTACCCATTTACCTTTTGTGAACCTTTCTGTCTCTTGTCCCTAGATTTTACAGGTAATTTCCTCCATTGGAATTTAAGCTCCTTGAAAAAAGGGACTATTTTGTTTGTTTGTATATGTATCCTCAGCATTTAGCACAATCCTGGCAAAGGATAAACAATAAATGCTCTATCTATCCATATGTCTGTCTGTCCATCTCTCCATTCATCCATTTATTTATCCAATACACTAAAGGATGAACAGTGGCCTCTCCATATCCCTTCCTGCTACTATGTGGAATTTAACCCTTATGCCGATCTTTGGGGAAAAAAAATGTGTGGGATGTTCTTGTGCAGTTTGTAAAGCAATAACTGAAGGGACCAATTTTCCCAATTTTTTGAAACAGTCCAAATTCCAATATAAAATATTTATTTCAATTAAAATTTTATATCCCCCACAAACTCTCTAATGAACAACATTCTCCCCCTTCAAATCCATTTGTCAGTTATTAATTAAAGGAAAGACTATGTCCTTTAACTCTGACAGTATAGTATTAACATCAACATTTGTATTTGATTAGAGTTTTGTTGTCTTTCAAGGCTAACTGTATTTACGTTTTTTGGTCATTGTGTTTATTATTTTGGTTCTACTTTCTTCATTTTGCAGCTACTTCATATAATGCTTCTCATAAGACAGTAAACTTTAATCAGGGTTTTGTAAGAATATTCCATCAGGCACCTGGTTCAGGAAACCGTAACTAATGAACCTAGAGCTATGAGTGCACTTTGTGGTTTGGGGTATCTATACTCCAATTTAAAAACACCTCTAGCACCTATTTAACTTTTAAGGTGACCAGAAAGAAACTTAAGCAGCAATAGTCTGAGAATTCAGTGATATCTACTAGTGTGCTATCATTCCCAGAACACCAGGGCAAATTTTGTGACCTCTAGGTACTGCCTGTGTCTTCTTTAATATGTTGAACTACCTGCTATGCCTTTCTGACTCAGCAGTCACTTAGCATCAGGCCAGTTTAGTATAGTTTAACAACCAATTGAATAGCTATCTAGCCTGATGCCACAACTTGACAACTCAATCAATTATTGAAACTGATAGAAAGAAGGAGGAATGACCTATGTTTTGATGTGTCCCAGAAAGTGTTGGTGTCCCAGTAGAGAAACAGTTCTGGCATTCTATCTGATAGCACCTGATTTTGACTGTGATGGAGCTGTCATCTCGCTGTGGTATGAGTATTCCCTTCACCTCTGAAGATTGTAACTTCTCCATTTAAACCTTTTTATTCTTTGTAATTCTTGTATGTGTCTTTCTATAAATTCTTCAAAAAGAATTTATTCAACATACTGGAGGCCTTCTTATGTTTCTTTTAATGTTGCATAGATACCATTTTAATACTCAGACTGATTGTTATTCCTTTCTTTTATTTTTTGAACAATTACCTTGTCTTTGATGCAAAATCATAGTTGTCAGTATAAGTCAGCCTACAATCGCCATGTTCCTTTCCATTATCTTTTATAACCTTTGTTTATATAAATTGCTTTTGATAATCAATAATTTACTTTGAAGTTATCATGCAGAAAATAGAGGAGATTACCCTACTTAAACTCCAGGATTAGATCTAGGAAACTAGGAGATGGATGTTTAGGAGGTAGATTCCTGCTAATTATGATGATCTTCCTAACAATAATCGCCTCAAAGTGAAAAGGGCTGCCTTAGGAAGTAATAAGTTCCATATTACTGATAGTCTTCACATACAGACAGGAAATAATTTGCTAAAAATTTTGTAGAATAGATTTCTGCTTCAGAAAAAGGTTAAATGACCCTGAGATCCCTTCTTACACATAAGAAAATGGGATCCATGAAACTGAATATCTGTATCTATATTTATGTTAGAGTATAGGAATGAGGGGTACTACATCCTTCACCAAGCCTGGCAAGTAGTCCTTTTAAGCTGAAACAGTTTTTTTAAACAAAATAAGCTTTTACTTGACTTTAGTGTGTGTATATGTGTGTGTGTGTGTGCGTGCGTGCATATGTGCATATGTGGGCTCATGTGTCGGTTTGTGTTCTAAAGGATGCTTAAATGGCAAAGGTCAAACTCAAACTGAAGATGGAAAACCAGACAAAGCATTGCTGAGACGAATGGAAGAAGTGTATGCTGAGATCCCTGTGCAGCTTCCAGAAAGTAACACACGTGTGCAGAAACTATACCAAGAATGGCTAGATGGTACAGACTCCCCAAAGGTCCTGAAAACCCTGCACACCACTTACAGTTCTGCTGAACCCCCCACAGATAACATGGATATCAAGTGGTGACAACAAAGTTGGTAAAAAGACTTATATGTGTAAATGACATTGGAAATATTCTATGCAATCAGAAACACATTCTTTGGACTTTAATTGTGAAGAAGCTGGGTTTTTTTCCCCCTTTAATTCCAAATACCATTTTTTTCCCTAAAAAACCTATAGTCTCTTAGGTCTTCTCTTTTCTCAGTTAGCTTGGTGCTGTCCTCATAATTTGTATTTGAACAGTACCTTTTGTCAAGGAAGAATGATTTCTCTGAATTTAAAAAATATTTGTTATCCTAAGGATTATTTTAAAGATCCAAGATATAAGGACAGTGAATGGTGCTTCCTTAACCAAGACCAAAATTTAAGAAAAAATAAATTTTAAACTTGAAACTTATAATAAGTTAAAGAGAAATGACTTGAAAAAACTTCATGTAATCCTTTGAAAAATGTATCCAGGAGTTCAAAGATGAGTAGTCTAAAACAATGCCAGAAGTAAAAGGGGGTAGATTACTATCAAATGGAATAGATTTTCAGATCAAAACATGCATCATAAACAAACCATTTCAAGGCCAGGAATTCTTCTGTCATTGAAGGAAGAGGCAGGAGAGGGTACCAGATGTGAATATAGGGGCCAAAAACCTCTCTGAAGAATCAAGGGCCAGAGCAAATAAAGAGAGAATGGTAGAAGGCTTGTAGGATTGGGGACAGAGGCTAGGTGCCAGGGGTAAAGGGGATGAGGTATTGTGAGTCTTCTGAAGTCATTGTATACATGTAGTAGAAAGAGAAGAGGTAAAACTTTAGTAGAAGGCATCACTGGTCAGATGGAAAAGGAAGAAGGGTAGCTGAGCCAAGAACCCATGGTAAAAAATAATTTTGAGTGGGGTAGGTAGTAGGGGAAGGAATTGTCATAAATAGGCACATGAGGTTTGGGGATGTTCAGGCTCCTGGGACCTAAAAGCCAAGCATAGGTGATATAGAGCAGGAACATGAAAACCACCCAGAAGTAGGCAAAGCCACACAGGCTGGGAGAGAGTCCAAGGGATTGGGATCCTCCCTACCACCACATTTCACAACCTCCATTGTGGTATATAGACCCTGTGTGGTACCTTAGAGGAGGTCTAAGGAAAAGCACAATGCCAATGAATAATTCACCAAACCAGTTAGCAGAGTCAACATTGCATTTGACTATGATTGTGAAAAAGATGGGAAATGTAAAAACAATCCTATAATTTATGGAGAATAACCTTGATTTCACTATAATCCTTCAGACGCTAAGAAATGTCCTTAGGATTTCAATAGAAGACAATGGAGGTAGAATTAAACAGTACATAGAGACTTAAGGTAGATATTGACCATCTTTTAGCAGACCTGCTTCTCCAAAGTACTTGGACAAAACTTTGTCAGAATTGGACCTATAAAAATAACTAATGTTTTCTGCTTAGAAATTTTTTCCAATTTTATTTTTAAATTAAATGCTCTATAAGTCTCCCCAAAGAAATGCCTCTCAGAACCTAAGACATTTTAGGAAGCAATTGTTGAAAATAGAAAACAGCATTGGTCTGGGAGTGAGGAAACCTTGGTTCTAATTCTAACTAGTGTAACTCCCTGTGTGACCATGAGAAAATCATTTTCACCTCAGTTTATTATCTATAAAATGGTGAAATCAAACTAGTTGATCTCAGAAATCCTTTTCAATTCCACTATTTCTGATTTTTTTTCACAACCCTACTTTTTTTTAGTCCCATCTTTACCTTTCTTCCTCTCTACTGGAAGCTTCCAAATCAAAAGGGTTTTTGTTTTTTTCATGAAAGGGAAATTAATTTATCTGTTCATTCTCCGTAAACCACTTGTATAGCATAGTCTTCCTCTCATCCACTGCAAGTACTTATGGCCTTTCTTTTCCTAAATAGAAATAGGGATTTGGGGGGGGGGAGGTAGATGTAAGAGTCAGTTGCAGGAAAGTAGTCTGAAAATACACAGTTCAAAACAAACTCTGACTGGATCCAGTAAATTCTGTGAAAAAAACAAACCTATAAGTAGATGAAATTTTTTCTGAACAATCAAAATAACTTTGGTTTCAACCCTTATATTTATGGTGATCCTATAGCTCCCTCTTCCCTCCCTCCCCCCCCAGTGTAACCACAACTTAGTATAATTACATTAGATGTTAGATTAGCAGTATGTTTTATGCACCTATGTTTCTTCATAAGATAGATGATTATGTATACTGTGATATTATATATCTATAGAGAGAGACCTGTTATATGCATGGTTTTTGTTTTGTTCTTATTTTTTTTCCTCTGAAAGCGACTTTCCAAGTAATGAAACATAAGGGATAATTGTGGAGAACTAATTGAATAGTATAATTCTCCCCAGTAGTGGTTAGACCTGGAACCAGATTTAATAAACAAATCAACACCATTATTAAGTACCTGCTTTTTGCCAGGCACTTTGCTAAACTCTGAGGATACAAAAAAAGAAAAGCAAAGCAAAATCAGGTCTATGCTATTTTACCATCTTTTAAGTCCATATGCCCAAGTGATCTCTCCATGGTGCTTCTACCAATCTATAGCCTAGAAACAAGATAAAATGAACTAGCAAACAAAGAAGCTGTTTGGTCTCTCCTTAGTTGGCCTGGAATATCGAGACTTGGCACTGGGTACACATGACAACATCTTCACATTGTTCCTAATGCTATTGTTTTTACACTGAAATTAAGGAAGCTATTTTTTTCTCTTTTTTTTGAGGGGGGAAGGCAGGGCAATTGGGGTTAAGTGACTTACCCAAGGTCACATGGCAAGGAAGCTATTTTTTGTAATAAATGTCAGTGGATGAAAATAGAACTGACTTAGAATAAAACCTCTTCACAATATCTAGCACATACCCCAATTTCCTATTCCATAGAGGTGCCTGAGGCAAAGACAAGTTGTGACCCAGTGAGTTAGTTGCAGTTCTAACTGTAACTAAACTTTCCATTTTAATCTCTTGAGGGGTATGTAATGATTGCCACATATTTGATTATTAATCCTATCTTTATATGTTCCTTTACTTCTGGTTAAATAGCAGAACTCTAGGTATAAAGGAGGAAATGAAAATAGAATAATAGAGCTTTATTCCCCACATCCTTTCCTTGTCCTCTTTCCACCCCCCCCCCATGCTTTATTTTTATTCTTTTGGTTAGAATTCAAATTCTAGATGGAATTTAGTGGCTGTATATCTTATAATGTATTCTTGGTAGTGCTACTTTCAACCTATACTATGATAATCTCATAAAGAGGTAGGGTAAAGCTATTGATGAAATATCATCCTTAGAGAGAAGTGGAGATAACTTCCTACAGACTCCTCAACTTGTGTATACTTTGGTGTTTTGTAGTATATTGTACAAAAAGGCAAAATAAACTTAAGCCCATGATAGCAGACATTTCTAATAGCCTCTGTTGGGTGTTGTATTTGAGCACTGTTCTCTGAATTCTGGTGCTGTGTATTTCAAATGGATAATGGATTTGTTGTATAATAATTTAATTGTGACTGAAATCTTATTGTATCGCCTAGCCCAGGGTATGGCCCCATAAGCATCTACTACTTAACAATACCTTACATTTATAGTTATATATCCTTTCACATTCGCTATTTTAGTTGGGGCAGCAAGGTGGCACAATGGACAGGGCACTCAGGAAGACTCATCTACATGAGTTCAAGTACAGCCTCAAACACTTTCTAGCTATGTGACCCTGAGCAAGTCACTGTTTGTCTCAGTTCCTCATCTGTAAAATGAGCTGGAGAAGGAAATGGCAAGTCACTACAGTATCTTTGCCAAGAAAACCCCAAATGGGGTCACAAAGAGTCAGACATGACTGAACAACCACAACAATCTTAGTTGACTTTTTCTAGCTATGGTCAAGATGTTCGGCTTTACACCAATCTTGTGATAGAGTAGATTGCTTCCTGTGGGTAGCCTTATTTTATACTGATTAGAAAAGGACAGAACTAGGCAGAGAACTTAGAATTCCTGGTTCTAGTTAATGTCTGTCCAGTCTGACTTTATACCTTGTATCTATTTGTTAGTTATAAAGAAGGCCTTTTTATCACCTGTCTTGTTTACCAGACTTGGCCACCATAGGTTAGAACTTAATAGCTGAACCTCAGTAGTCTCTCTCTTTATAGAATATGTAAGCAGTATGTAATCACATACTTTGAGACTTTACTATGAGACTTAAAAGGTAACCCAAAAAGGTCTTGGGAAGTCTGCTGACAGATTTAGATCAACATTGTCCAGCATTCCTCTCTCCAAGTTCCACTGAATTCCAACTTTTATTATGAGACAATTTTCTGGTAACAAACTGATGATGGCAGCCAGAGGACAAGTCATATAACAGAACTGTAGGGTGGGTGTCCAGTGAAGCAGAGCAATGACAAGAAGGTGTCCAAATAAAGGACTATTAGAATTGTACACTAGGAAGAGGAGTGGGCCAATGACCTGCAGTTCCTGGGGTAAGAAATGTTCCTAGGTTAATGGAAACTAATTGTTCCCTTCCCCCTAGAAGCTACCTTCCTAGGTGCTGGTAAACCCTTCTACCTCTTAGCCATAAAGCCACTCTTTCTAGTTACTGGTAAAAATAACCAACATGTTTGAGCTTTCTTTGTTATCTGTTTCTTCTATTTACCTACCATTAAAAACAGCAACAACAATGAACAATGATTCTGACCCTACTTGTTATTATTCATAATAATGGGAAAGATTATAGAAATATTATGCCACCCTATTCATTTTGTATTTCCTATAGGAAGCTCCTACAGGAGCTGAGCTGTGGGCAGGAGGCAGAGAAATCCAGAGTTATAGAAAGCTGCTAATATTTCTGAATAGTGATATAATTCATTCAGGATTCACTTATGTACACTAATGTAAATTTCCAGTTCCCAAAGGAAATAGTCAACTGTTCATTGGAAAACTGCTGAGCCTTGCAGTTTAGCCTCCTCCTAATTACTTTTTTTTTTTTTTTTTAGCAATTGGGGTTAAGTAACTTGCTCAAGGTTACACGGCCAGGTGTTTCTGGGTGGGTGCTAAGTATCTGAGCCCGGGATTCAACTCCCAGGTCATCCTGACACTGGGGCCAGTGCTCTTACTCGCTGTGCTACCTGGCCACCCCCTCCTAATGACTTTCAAACCCAATCCTTACTCCTATGGGGAGGAGAGAAAATGAGGACTCTTGGTAGTCAAGGATTGTGAGTCCAACTGAAAATATACATTTAGCCTAGCTATGCCTTCATGCAATCTAGCAATGGTACAAGGGCCTGATATCACTTGTGATCTCCCACCCCCTTCCACCTCCCACTGGTGGTTAGCAGAACCCAGAAAGCTAAACAACATTCCTCTTTGATGTTGACTTTACAGAGAGTAGTATAAGATAATAGATCTAGAACTGTTATTGAACCAGACTTAACCAGAGTATTGACCCTGGCAGCTGAAGCTTTTCATGCTGGGTTTAAGTTATTGCTCTCTCATTCCATGCAAATATAAGTTGTGCTTTTTTGAAGAATCCCAATCTTAGAGACCAAATCAGGCGAAGCCAAGATGTCAGAGTAGAAGCACAAACTTGGCATGGGTTCCCACTCTAATCACTTCCAATCTCTGTCAAAAATGACTCTAAACAAACTTTAGAGCTATAGAATCCACAAAGTGACAGAGAGAAACAGATCTCCCGCTGAAAGAAGCCTGGCAGGCCAACAGGAAAGGTCTGTCGAACTGAGCTAGGAACTGAGTGCAGTCCCAAGACATTAACTACCAAGCTCACTATTTAACAACAGCAAAAAAAAAAAAAAGTTAGGAAAATTGGATGTCATCGTGGGACAAATTAGGCTTGGAACAACATTTCATATGATATACCACATGGATAAATTATCTAGATACAAAAGGCCTCATCATAAACAAATTAGGGGAGCAGGAAAGGAGATTTTTTTTTCATGACTACAGGTAGGGAAAGAATACTTGATCAAATAAATGTATCTTGTGGAGTGTCTTGTACTAGGAATGATGAGGAGACTAGTGACAAAGTCACTTGATCATAGAGTGTATGGAGGAAGAAGAGTAAGGTGTAAGAAAACTGAAAAAGTAGGAGGGGGACTGGTTGTAAAAAGCTTTGAATGGCAAATAGAGGTAATGAGAAGTCACTAGAGTTAATTGGGGGGGGGCAGAGTTAACATAGTCAGACCTATGTTTTAGGAAGATCACTTTGACAGCTAAGCAGAGTATGGACTGGAATAGGGAGAAACTTGTGGCAGGGAGAGCAAACAACAGGCTACTGGAATAATTCAGATGTGAGACAATAAGGGTGGTGGCAATGACAAAAGAGAGAAGGGGATTTATATGAGTGATGTTATAAAGGTAAAGACAACAGGATTTGGCAACAAATTGGATATGGGGGTAAGAAAAAGAGATTATATACCTAGATTGTGAGCCTAGGTAACTGAAAGAAAGTATGCAGATTTGTAAAAGGTCACTAGATTTGAAATTTATGAGATTATTGTACTAGTAATGATATTACAACAATATGTTGCAAAGATTATATAATATGACCAGGTGGGATTTATACTAGGAATGCAGAGTTGGTTTAATATTAGGAAAACTATCAGCCTAATTTACTACATAAAAAAACACAGAAATAATATGATTATATATACAATATATAAGATGTAATTTATATATAATATAAATATATACTATAAATAAAATATATATTTATTCTATACAATCATATTATAATATATAAGATATAATATATTATGATATATAGTTATATAATATATATTATATATGATTATATAGATGCAGAAAACAATAGATGCAGAAAAGACTTTCAAGAAAACCTCATTCCTATTAAAAACACTAGAAAACATGGGAATAAATGGAGCTTTTCCTAAGTAGTATCTATCCAAAACCTTCAGCAAGCATTATCTGTAATGGGGACAAGCTAGAAGCCTTCCAATAAGATCAAGGGTGAAGCAAGGATGCACATAATCACCATTGTTATTCAATATTGTACTAGAAATTTTAGTTATAGCAATCAGAGAAGAAAAAGAAATTGAAGGAATTAGAATAGAAAACTATCACTCTTGGCAGATGATATGATGGTATGCTTAGAGAATCCTAGAAAACTAAGTAAAAATATAGTTGAAATAATTAACAATTTTAGCAAAGTTGCAGGATATATATATATATTAGTTGGGATTATGTGACTTACCCAGGGTCACACAGCTAGTAAGTGTCAAGTGTCTGAGGCTGGATTTGAACTTGGGTTCCCCTGACTGCAGAGCCAGTGCTCTACTCATTTCACCACCTAGCTTCCCTCAAGTAGCAGGCTATAAAAAAAATCCAAATAAATCACCAGTATTTTGATATATTACCAACAAAAGTCCAGAAGCAAGTCCACTTAAAATAACTGTATATTAATTAATAAATAATATAATTATTTATTTAATTTAAAATAAATAATAATTAATAAATATTATAAAATACTTAGGAATCTACCTGCAAAGACAAAACTAGGAACTATATGAACACAATTACAAAATACTTTTTACACAAATAAAATCAGATATAAGTAGTTGGAAAAATATTAATTGCTCATGGATAGGTCAATCCAATATTTTAAAAAATGACGATTCTACCTAAATTAATTTACTTATTCAGTGCCATATCAATCAAACTACCAAAAGTATTTTATACATTTAGAAAAAATAATAATTCATCTGAAAGAATAAAGCATCAAGAATGTCAATGGAGTTAATGAAAAAAAATGTGAAGGGAGATGGCTTGACCATACTAGATCTCAAACTGTACAACAAATTGATAATCATCAAAATGATTTTTTACTGGCAAAGAGAGTGGTGGATCAGTGGAACGGATTAAGTACATAATACACAGTAGTAAATGACAATAGTGTTAGTGTTTGATAAATGTAAAGATACCAGCTTTTGGGACAAGAAATCACTATTTAACAAAAGCTTCTCGGAAAACTAGAAAGTAGCATGGCAGAAAGTTGGTATAGACCAGCATCTCACACCGTATACTAACATAAGGTCAAAATGAATAAATGATTTAGACATAAAGAGTGGTACCATAAGCAAATTAGGGGAGTATGGAATAGTTTACCTGTCAGGTCTATATATAAAGGAAGAATTTACTACTAAACAGGAGATAGCATTATGGGATATAAAATGGATAATTTTGATTACATTAAATTAAAAAGATTTTTCACAAACAAAATCAGTGCAGTCAAGATTAGAAGGAAAGCAGAAAAAAAAATTACAGCTGGCTAGAGTAAAGATGGTGGAGTAGAAACATGACTTCCTTGCGGCTCAGGCTTCCACCTCCTCCAATTGATGTAAAAAATTACTCTAGACAAACTTTGGAACTACAGAACCCACAAAATGACAGAGAGAAGGTAACCTTCCACTGAATACGGTCCTACAGACTGGCAGGAAGGGACCAGCACAGCATTCTGTGAGCTGAGCTCAGCCCCACGTGAGCCAGATGTTTTAGCCTCAGGGTGGCCACAACCAGCTGCAGGCTGGAGGGACTTCAGATCACCAGCAGCTGTGTCTGTTTGCAGAATTGTCAACCCATAGATGCTAAGGACAAAGTGAGAAGTCAAATGCAGTATGGAATTTGGGACATGGGAATTCAGGAGTGTGGTCAGCCTTTGCCCCTGGGACAGGAAGCGGCTGAGGTGCTGTGGCCGTGCAGCCATTGCCACATGGCTGCTTCAGAGCTCCTGGCCTACAGATTGCAGGGGGACCAAGCAACCAGTCTGAGGGGTAATCGCTCTTGCTTCAACCTGCTTGGGTCTGGATGCTGTCTAGGGTGGAGGTCTTGGGGTACACACCAGTTTGCCAGAACATGGGGAGGCTTCAGAGAAGCCACCCAACTAATACCTTTGGCAGCTGAGAAAACCCCAGCGATTGGGACAAATCGCCCCCTTCTGGTAGCAGAGTTCTACTGTGGCAAAAAGCTCAGAAGCCAAGTAATTAAGTGGCATCATGAGCAAACGAGGGAAGCTAGACAAGCACAGTAATCCAACTTTGGAATCCTTTTTTGGGGACAAAAAGGATCAAAGCCTGGAACAGGAGGTAGACAGCAAAGTCAGAATTCCTGCACCAGAAGCTTCCAAGAAAAGAATAAGCTGATCACAGGCCATAGAGGAGCTTAAGAAGGATTTTGAAAACCAAATAAGAGAAGTGGAGGAAAAATTGGGAAGAGAAATGAGACTGATGCAAGAAAACTATAAAATGAGAGTCAACAACCTTACTGAAGAAAATAACACCTTAAAAAATAGACTAACTCTGGGGTGGCCAGGTAGCACAGCGAGTAAGAGCAGCGGCTCCACTGTCAGGATGACTTCTGGATCGAATCTGGGCTCAGACACTTAGCACCCACCTAGAAACACCTGGCTGTGTAACCTTGAGCAAGTTACTTAACCCCAATTGCTTAGGGGCAGCCAGGTGGCTCAGCAAGTAAGAGCACTGGCTCCAGTGTCAGGATGACCTGGAGTTCAAATCCGGGCTCAGATACTTAGCACCACACCCAGAAATAACTGGCTGTGTAACTTTGAGCAACTTACTTAACCCCGATTGCCTTAAAAAAAAAATAGACTAACTCAAATGGCAAAAAAGGCAATGAGAAGAGGAATGCCTTAAAAAGCCGAATTTGCTTGATGGAAAAAGAATCTCAAAAGCTCACTGAAGAGAATCATTCCTTCAGAATTAGATTGGAGCAAACAGAAGCTAGTGACTTTATGAGAAATCAAGATACTATTAAACAGATCCAAACAAATGAAAACATAGAAGGCAATGTGAAATATTTCATTGAAAAAAAACCACTGACCTGGAAAATAGATACAGGAGAGATAATTTAAAAATTATTGGACTACCTGAAAGCCATGATCAAAAAAAGAGCCTAGAAATCTCAAGGAAATCTCAAATCATAGAAATTCTCAAGGAAGATTGCCCTGATGATTTAGAACCAGAGGGCAAAATAGAGGTTGAAAGAATCCACCATTCATCTACTGAAAAATATCCCAAAAAGAAAACTCCTAGGAATATTATAGCCAGGTTCCAGAGATCCCAGGTCAAGGAGAAAATGTTACAAGCAGCCAAGAAGAAACAATTTGAATATTGTGGAAACACAATCAGGATAACTCAGGGTCTGGCAGCTTCTATGCTGAGGGACTGAAGGGCTTATAATATGATATTCCGGAGGTTAAAGGAACTGGGATCAAAACCAAGAATTACTTACTCAGCAAAACTGGGTATCATATTTCAGGGGAAAATTCAGTCATTCAGTGGAATAGAGGACTTTCAAGCATTCTTGATGAAAAAACCAGAGTTGAATAGAAAATTTGGCATTCAGATACAAGAAGCAAGAGATGCATGAGAAGGTAAACAGGTAAAAGAAATCATAAGGAACTTATCAAAGTTGAACTAGTTATATGGAAAAATGATTATTGTAACTTATCAAAGTTTTCTCAGTATGAGAATAGTTGAAGGGAATAAAAATGTGTGTTTATATGTATATATATGTATACATATGTATATGTCTATATAAGAGGGTATATGGGTGTATGAATACATATGTGAGTGTGTGTATATATGTGTACAGGTATACATAGACAGAGGGCACAGGACCAATTTAATAGGAAGGGATGATACTTAAAAGGTGAAATTAAGAAGTGAGACAGGAATATAATGAGGAGATGGGGAGAGACAGAATGGGGTTCTGTCTCATATAGAATAGGTGAGGGAAAATGGTTACAATGTAGGGAAGAACAGAAAGGCAAAAGGGAATGAGCCAACCTTATTCTCATTGAATTTGGTTTAGGGATGGAATGACATGCACACTAAAGAGGGTATCTCACCCTACAGGAGAATAGAGGGGAAAGGGATGAGAGGGGGGATAATGGAAAGGAGGGCAGGCTTCGGGGGAGGGAAGTTGGAAGCACCTACTTTTGAAAAGGGACAGGATCAAAGTAGAGAATAGAATAAGTGGGGGGTGGGATAGGATGGAGGGAAATATAGTCAGTCTTTCACAATATATCCACTATGGAAATGTTTTACATAGCTACACATGTACAATCTATATTGAATTGCTTATCTTCCCAGGGAAAGAATCTGGAATTCAAAGTTTTAAAATCAAATGTTTAAAAATATATTATTATTATTATTATTATTATTTTACATGTAACTGGGAAATGAGATATTCAGGCACTGGGGCATAGAGATCTACCACACCCTACTGGAAAGTTGGAGGGGGGATAGGGTAAAATATGGGAGAGAGCAGATTAGGGGAGGGGATATTCAGTGGGATTGCTGTTTTAGGGTGGTTGGGTAGGGGAAAATGGGGAGAAAATTTGTAACTCAAAATCTTGTGGAAATGAAAAATGTAAACAAAACTAAAAAAGAAATTAAAACAGGAAAAAAAAAGAAAAAATTACAGTGTTTCTCTGATAAAGGCCTCATCTCTGAAATACATAGAGAACTGTGTCAAATTTATGAGAATAAAAGCCACTTCCCATATGATAAATGGTCAAAGGATATGAATGGGCAGTTTTCGGAAAAAGAAATCAAAGCTATCTATATTCATATGAAAAATGCTCTCAATCACTATTGCTTAGAGAAATGCAAATTGAAACAGCTGTGAAGTACCACCCCACACCTATTAGATTGGCTAATAGGACAGATATGGGAAATGACGATTGTTGGTGGGGATGTGGGAAAATTGGGACACTAATGTCCTGCTGGTTGAGTAAGGGAGAGACTGAAGATAAGTGAGAGAGTAGGAATGATTGAGCAGTCTGCTAGAGAAAACGAGATGGAATGGGATCATTTGTACATGTAAAGAGGTCTGACTTGGGAAGGAGAAGGCCCACCTTTTCATATGAGAGGAGAAAAGTGAGGAGCTTGTGTAAAATAGCATACCAGTTCAAGAACCCAGGAGATTCAAGGGATGAATGAGGGGAGAGCAGTTCTATCCAAGTCCCTATCAGGAAATCATTTGAGGATGGTGGAAGCTGTAGAGCCTAGGTCTCTTCCACCTTCCTTGACCAGAGAAGGCAGGAGGACTTGGAGTTAGTAAATTGCCCCATACTAAAAGCTAAATTAGTCTTACTAATAACTATGAACTGATCTTCACTGGGGGAAATATGCTGGGCTCTAGCAGTAGAAAATCCACCCCAACCTCTGCAAAATCTTGAGGAAAGATGTAGCAGTTGTGCTCTGGGGACCTGCCACTGTGAGTAGTGGTTTGTGATAGTTGGGGTATGTTTTACAAAGGTAAAAACTCAACAACCTGGTGGGCCCAAAAGATCAAGAAGATACTTAAGTATATAAGAACTTTGTTATTAAAGAAGGAAATGATTATCTAGTTCTTTAAAACAAAAACAAGAGAACTAAAGTTTCAGTAGAATGTAGGCTCTTTGAGGGTGAAGTATAATTTCTTTGTTGTTTTTGTATCTCCAGGATCTCAGCACGCTGTTTATATATAGGTATTTACTAAATACTTACCAAATTGAATTTAACATGAAATGGTATTTCTAATGGGCTTTGCCAGTAAGGAATTCATATACTGAAATTCTCTCAAACTGTAGTAAAACTCAGTTGTGCCTTGAATCAAGGCATTTATGGTACTACAGTGGTCAGGTTATTAATGGAAGAGTGAGGAAAAGACACAAGGATTGGAACTTCAAAGGAGAAATCTCTTTCCTTTTTACTGTAAAGTAATAGTAGGTAAGTAGAACTAGAAGTTTGCCAGTAGAAGAAATGCAGTTCCATATAAACATCTATTAAATGCCTACTGTGGTCAACTCATTGTACTACCTTGTAGAGCAAATACAAATTTTAACTAATCAGCAGGTAAAGTCTACCTCATTGGTATGAAAGAGGAGCACCTTCAGCAACAGCAGGGTCAGGTGCCACTCTTGGGTCCAGACCTGAGCAAATCACCAGTGAGGGCCCATTCCCAATGTAAGCAAGCAGTGAGGCCCTGATGCCTGGGGCAAGCCAGCTTCAAGGCCCAAATCCCAGCACAAAACACCAGTGAGACCCTGCCTCCAGTGCTACCCAACAGTGAGGTCACACCCCTGGCATGAGCCTGTAGTGAGGCCCCATCTGTAGAACATGCCAACAGCTAGGCAAAACTCCTGGAGTTGACCAGCAGTGAGATTCCAACCTTGGAGCAGGCTAGCACTGAGTCCTAACCCTTCAATGTAAGTCAGCATCTAGTCCCCAATGGCCAGTGCAAGCCAGTAGAGAGTTCCCAAGGCTTGGTGCAAGCCAGCAGCAAGACCCTGAGTCCTGGCACAAGAAGCTTGGGACAGTGTCTTCTCCATTCCAGGAACAGGGCCAACAATTACAAAAAGTCAAAAGTCATGAAATAGATAGAAAAATTAGAAAAAAGAAAAGAAAAACCTGACATAGGAAGATACTATTGTAGCAGGGAGAATAAAAGCACAAACTTAGAAGAGGACAAAAATGTCAAAACAGCTACAAGAACCATCACCACCACCACTCCCCGCCCCCCGGAGAAAATATGAATTGGTCTCAGGACCAAAAAGAACTCCTGCAAGAGCTCAAAAAGGATTTTAAAAAATAAATTAGAGGGGTAAAGAAAAATTGGGAAAAGAAATTAAGAGTGATAGAGAGAATCATGAAAAAAGAGTCAACAGCTTGGTAAAGGAAGCACAAAAAATGGGAAAAGAAATATAAAGAAGCAACTCTTTTTTTAAAAAAAAATTGGTCAAATGGGAAAAAAGGTACAAAAACTGACTGAAAAAAAATAATTCCTCAAAAAATTAGAATTGGGGAAGTAGAAGCTCTCACACTCCATGAGACATCAAGAAATGATGAAACAAAATCAAAAGAATGAAAAAATAGGGGGAAAATGTGAAATTTCTCATTGGAAAAACAACTGACCTGGAAAATAGATTAAGGACAGATAATTTTAAAATTAATTGGACCACATAAAAGCCACAGAGACTGGACAATATCTTTCAAGAAATTATCAAGGAAAACTGTCCTGATATCCTAGAATCTGAGGGTAAAATAGAAATGGAAAGAATTCACCAATCACCATCTGAAAGAGATCCCTAAATGAAAACTCCCAGGAAAATTATAGCCAAATTTCAGAGGTCCCAGGCCAAGGAGGAAATGCTGCAAGCAGTTAGAAAGAAACAATCCAAATACTGTGGAGCCACAATCAAAACTGGAAAGGATTTAGCAGCTTCCATATTAAAGGATCAAAGTGTTTGGAATATGATATTCCAGAGGGTAAAGGAGTTAGGTTTACAAGCAAGAATCAGCTATTCAGCAAATCTAAGTTTAATCCTTCAGGGGGAAAAATAGATATTTAATGTTATTCTGGTGGTGGTGATGGTGTGGTTTTCAAAGTGGACTAATGATATTATGGGGTGATGTCTTTTGTAGGTGAATTGGGTTTAAATGAGGCAAAGTGGACTTCTAAAGCTCCCTCACTTGATCACCATTTTGCCCTTTTTAGTTCCTCTCATGTACCTTTTAATTTATGCAATCCTGATTCTGAGTGGTATTCCTTGATATGAAATTTTTTTTCTTCTTGTATACTTGAAGTGTTTTTTTGTTTGTTTAATTGAAAGCTCTTATGTAATAGTAAGGCCAGGTGTGTTGGATTTCACCCATCCCCCAGGGTTTTCTTGTACCCTCAGCCCCATCTATGGTGTTCCTCCCCAAATGGGGGGAGTGTTCCTTGTAACCCAGTTCCATTATACACTAACGGTCTGTTGCAGCAAGCACCCCAGTGTCCCCAGGGTGCCTGCTCACACAGGTTCTTGGATCTGCTTTGTTAAAGGAAAGCAACTCAAAATGGGTTAACAAGCTTACTTTAATCAGTCAGACATACATCGTTTACCTTGTTCAGGAGAAAAGGTCAGCACCCTGAACCCCAAAGTACACAGGCATAATTATCAAGACAGAAACATCAAGTAGACAGATCTCCAAACTGTCCAACCACCACATCCATACCCAGCCAACATCTGGGCCTCCACACTCTGGGTCCTTCAAAGCCGGGGGACTCTCAACAACGGCCTCCCAGAATCCAGACCAAACCACAGAACACTTCTTAAAGTGAGCCCCAAAACAAAGCCACACATCAGGGCCCACATAGCCCTCTCCTGGCTCAGAGAATGCAACAACCCCATTGACTCACTGGCCAATCAAGAAGTATCCACTGAAAAACAAGCCTCCCACCCCAGGCCTCAGGTGCACATCAGCCTAGGGGCAGGGAAGATCTTCAAAATTTACATTCTTATTACACGGTCAGATTTACTTTTACACAGAAATATTTACTTCAGAAGCTATAATTATAAATAAACTTATTGCCCCAATATATACAAAGTATAAACTTTCTACTCCCCTGTATCTTCTTAGATCTGCTCTCTAGGAGAGAATAGGACTAGATTCGTTAGCTTTGTTCCCATGCAGCACAGTTCCCATTCCAAGTATAAAAACCCACTTGGATTTCTGTCCAGACATCCTACCTTTTTGAGGCTTCCATGCTCAACTCACTGGCTTCACCATCCTACCTGCAATCCTGTCTTCAAATCATTTTGGTTTGAACTCCTGGGTCCCATGAGGATTACTTTCTGCATCTGAAACTAAAGACAAATAACACAGAACAGAAACAAAATGAACTCCTGGGTCCCATGAGGATTACTTTCTGCATCTGAAACTAAAGACAAATAACACAGAACAGAAACAAACAACCTCAGAATAATTTCTTGGAACTGGTTTAGAAGAGCAAACAGGAGAAGGAAAGTCAAAGTCCTTTCCCTCTCATGACTTCAGTTTATAGTCATTTCTGGAAGCAGCAGGTAAGAGTTGCTGAAAAGAGTACAACAGAAAGAGAGCAAAGAGAGAGTTAATGGCTCAGTCTCACAAGTTTGAAAAATTCTGGCAAAGTATACAGCTCACTTCTTGTTAGGTAAACTGGACATGTTCAAAAGGCCCCTCAAGGGCATCTCCATGTCAAGAGAACTGGATATATCCACAGAAGTATGGGTTACACTTAAGTTTGTCACAATTTTGTAGTCTGGTAATGTATCTATTTTTACTTTGCCTGATAATTCTAATAGCTCTGGGTATTTTTAAATTATAACTTGTTGAAATAAGGTATCCAAATTTTTTATTTCATCATAATTTTCTAGGAACTCAGGGATTCATATGTTATAGAGATTTGCGCATGCCCAGATCACCTAAGACAAAAGCACCCATGTGGTGGATGGCAGCCTCTTTCCATTGGCTGCATAGCTGAGACTCATTTCCCACCAGTTTCACTCCTTAGCCTTGGATTTCATCATCATCATGCTCTGAGAAAACCTCTTCACCACTAGATATACATTCAAGACTGCATCAGCTTTGGAAAACACCTCTTTAGTACCCTCAGTTCCTCTGCCCCTCCAGTTAGAGGGTGTAAGGTTAATGGGAATTTGAAGATCGTCCCTGCCCAATAATAGGCCATATGTAATCACAAGGAGCCTGTGGTGGGAGGGGTTTGCTGAAGGGTGGAGCAGAGCCCACAGGAAGTAGGAAGGCAGAGTGTTACACAGAGGGAGGAGAGAAGATGCGGGCAAAGATACAGTTAGGCTTGTGAGTATTTGTAGGAAGGCTAAAGGATGGTATGACTCCTTGCTGTGTTGTGTGTTATTAAGTTCTTTGTTGCTATGATGGATTTCACTATCTGGTGTCTGTCTTCTATATGGAAAATGTTATATTTTGCGATTCAGAATTATGCCAGCATATTCAGAGTCACCATCAGTGCTGTGAATGGCCCTATATTTGGCGACAAGGATGGGATTATGAAATATCAGACCTCTATTTGGAGGCAGAAGGACTTTAGAAGAAGAAATGGATATCCCAAAATTTGAGGGTTTATCTTATTCCTCCCTAGCAAGGGAATGATCTAAAAGTACAGGGCTCTGTGGAAAACTGGTAACCGAGGTTACAGAAGGGAGAACCTAGAGATTTCAAAACATGTTTATAAGGAATACAAATAAAACCAGAGGAAAAAACTAGAGTTAGTGTGTAGAAGAGGCTGGGTTTTACTAAAAGTTTACCATATTTTATGTAAAAGCAGAGATGAACTGCTGCAGGAGAAAACTCAGATGGAGAGAAAATTAACTGATTTGTATGGGAAACTTTCTATGCCACAATGTTTGGCTTTCCTTCAGAAGAGCAAGCTGAGGAATCTCAGGCAGTAGAAATGTGTCTGGCTCAGAAAAAGGGAAAACTAATAAAAGGAATGCACATGCAGCTTTGGCAGAGGCTGAGCCTAGTTACCATGGTGACCACTGCCAGGAATGTGTGGGAGGAAAATGAAACAAAGTTAGATAAGGAGGCTTTTATGTGGGCAGAAATTTGCCCCATGCTAAAAAGAAAGCAAGAGAACCAGGGAGGCTAAACAGAGTTCAGGGAGATAATTGATGATTTCACTCAGGAAGAGGTTACTACTATATTAAGCCAATTTACCCAAAGGTGGGAGAATCTTTAGTGTCTTGGATGGTGAGAATCAGTAATGAAGGGGCTGGAGGTGTATAGGTAAATAGTGTGGATTGATTGAAATTTATAGGTATTAGACTTCTTTTGTACAGCAAGCTTTTAGGGATTACCATATGAAAAGGAGGTAACAATACAGCCAATCTGTTAACTTTAGCATCAGATGGACGCAATAAAATGTATCCCACTTGTTCTATGTGGCCTAGAGGAGAGAGACCCTACTTTTTACTTAGGGACTGTATGAGAAAGTTAAAAGAGGAGGTAATGAAGACAGGTATCATAGTCAGAGATGCAAATGCATATCATGATATCCCCTTAGCGGTTTCTCATAGAAATATCATAGTGAAGACGGTTCCTCCTACTTATAAGCACCTACTTCTGACTGTACAAATTGGTGAAATAGGGAATCCTCTTTCAGAGGTGCTGGATAAGATTTCACAGTTAAATGACTTGAGGGAATGAGAAAAAGATAAATTTCCTTGAGAGAAAAGAGCAAATATTCAGTGAGTTCTAAGTCAGAACAGATAGAAGATGAAAGAATTTGTTTATTGCTCTCTTGAGAGAAGGGTTAGATTTTGGAAGAATTGTTGGTATTCCCACTAATAAAATGTATCAAGAAAAGTGGCTTAATATTAGATGGAATAGGGAAGTGAGGACTGTCCCTACAGAGCCTCCCAAATCCTTGTATCCAAGGTTTTCAGGGAGAATAGGATATTGGCTAAACCCCAGCTCAGATTCAATAAATATACAGATGGGATTACAGACCCCATGTCAATTTGACCATATATTGGAAAAATGGATCAACTACTGTACCTAGGGCATTAATAGATGCTGGGGCAGAGGCCTCCCTTATATATGGGAACCCTGACAAATTCAAACTATTACTATCACATGACTGGAAGGGGCTGAAATATCAACCACACAAGTTAAACTAATGATGAAAATTGGACAGTTAGCTAAGAAAGAATATCATTGGACAGTTACCTCCCAGAGAAAGAATTCCATTCCTGAATAAATCATTGGCATAGATAAATTGAAAAGTATGACTCTAGATTTACATGGAAGGAGATACCAATTTGCAGTAAGGGAGATGGGAATTAACACAGTTTTAGTGGGAAAAAAAGATGGACCCAATCACTTTACCTGAACCTTCTAAAATAATTACTTTAAAGCAGCATTGTTTGCCAGATGGGCAAGAAGAAATTACAAATATGATAAAGGAATATGGTGAGGCAAGAGTGTTACTCCCTACAGTCACTTGATGGAAAAATCCTGTCTGGCCAGTATGAAAGTCAGATGGGACATGGAGAATGACAGTGGATTATAGACAATTGAATAAGGTGGTTCCTTCCTTGTGTGCTGCTGTTCCAGAATTATGTTAATAGAAAGGATCCAGAAATATGATGGGACTTGGTACACAGTTATTGATTTAGCCAATGCTTTCTTTACCATCCCAATAGATTCTATACAATAGGGCCAGTTTACATTCAATTGGCAGGCAGACAATATACTTTTATCTGCTTGCCACAAGGATATCTGCATAGCCCCTCTATTTGTCACTGGATTGTGGCTGAACATTTGGATAAGTTAGAGCTACCTGTTGTACAACTTACCCACCACGTAGATGATATGATGATACAGGGAAAAATGTAAAAGAAGTGGAGAAGAGTTTGATGCTTTTAATTGAACATATAAGAAACAAAGGGTGGGAAATTAACCCTATAAAGACTCATATGCCAGCTCAAACCATAACATTTTGGGATATACAATGGAATAAGGGACTGTGAGAGATTCTCCTGCAAGTCTGGCAAGAGATTCAGGATTTTCCTATCCTACCAATAAGGGAGAGGTCCAAAAGTTTATGGGATTATTTGGAAATTAGAGGCACCACATTCCACATCTCATACAGATTTTGAAACCCTTATATAAAGTTACTATGAAGAAATATGAATTTTATTTGGGATTTGAGCAGAGTAAAGCTTTTGAAGAAGTCAAGGTTGCAAAAATTATTGCACATGGGAAAGATAATACCGTAACTTTTGTTTATTCAGGAGAAGATGATTACCAAATTGTACCCTTAACTCATATATTTTACTGTGAATAAGGCTATGATAGTGGGTTCGTGGAGTCCAGAAGCACAGCTGACCTATATTTGCTTTTTGTCTGTTAAACTTGTTTGCTAGATTTGTTTCCTGCAGGTTTAGTACCCTCCACCTGCAGACACCTGATCACTTAAGCTGTATGTCACCCCCTGTACATGACTGTGATGTGTCACCCCTAGAACTGCATCGACCAAGCTCTGGATGCCAGCTAAAGAACTAACCTCTCAAATAGAACCTCTTGGGGCAGGGACAACTCTATGTCCAATTTCAGCAGGAAGTAGTTATGGAGGGGAAGACCTTCACCCCTTACCCTAAGATTTTGAGCCCCATTAGTTCAAGTGGGGAATGATCCTAAGATATTGTTTTATGTGGTTATTTTTCTGTTATCCCTGTTATATTTTTGTAAAGTTCTGTTGACACCAGTTACCTCTAAACTCCCACTAATATATGTAATGAAATGTATTGTTAATGTATTTTTGCTATGTAAGGAACATGAAAGATCTTAGGGACAATTGTAATGGTAATGGGAATTTGAAGATCTTCCCTGACATCTAATAGGCCAAATGTAATCAAATGGAGCCTGTGGTGGTAGGAGTTTCCTGAAGGGTGAGGCAGAGCCCATAGGAAGCTAGAAATCAGAGCAGTTAGACAGAGGAAAGAGAGAAGACAACTAGACTTGTGAGTGTTTGTTTTGGGGAAGATCAAATGATGGTGTGGCTCCCTGCTATGTTATGATGTATTAACTTCTTTGTTGCTATCATGGATTTGACTTTCTGGTGTCTGAATAAATGTTTTTCTTCTGTCTTATATATGGAGAGTCTGTTATATTTTGCCATTCAGAATTATGCTGACATATTCATAGTTGCTGTTGGCACTGTGAATATTGTGTTGGCTCCATAGAGGGCAGGAAGGCATAGAACTCTTTTCCAAACCTCTACTTAAAGAATACACACAGACCAGTCAATCCTCC
>NW_027187380.1:28511869-28660000 GCF_028583685.1 Petaurus breviceps papuanus | reverse complement strand
TTTCCAAACCTCTACTTAAAGAATACACACAGACCAGTCAATCCTCCATTTCTACGATTTCCTGGACCTTGGACCTACAATGCCTCTGGGCTGGGTACTTTCTTCCCTAGATACTCCACTAACCTTACTGCCTTCAGTGTGTTATATTTCCCTATTAGATTATAAGCATCTTGAGGACAATGACTATCTTTCTCTACCTCCCCATTTGTATCCTCAGCATGTAGCACAATGCTTGTGACATAAGAGGTTAATATTTTTTTTAAAAGCAGTTGGGGTTAAGTAACTTGCTTAAGGTTACACAGCCAGTTATTTCAGGTTAATATTTTTAATTAATTAAAACTAATTTCATTTAAGTTAATAATATTTTTAACTTTTATTTAAAAAATTTTTATTTCCAAATTCCCTCCCTTTCTCCCTTCCCCCTGTAATGGGAATGGGAATTCGAAAATCTTCCCTGCCCCTTAATAGACCTAGGGGGGAGTTTGAAGACCTCCCCTGCTTTGAAAGTAAACTCTGCCCCATAATACACTGAATGTAATCGCATGGAGCCTGTGATGGAGGGAATTTGCTGAAGGGTGCAGCAGAGCCCACAGGAAGCTTCCCTTCTGTGAAGATAAACTCTGTCCCCTGATAGGCTGAATGTAGTCACATGAAGCCTGTGGTGGGAGGAGTTTTACTGAAGGGAAGCAGAACTCACAGGAAGCTGGTTGAGAGCTAGCTAGACATTAGGGGAGAGAGAGGATGCTAATTAAGGAGATAGAGAGGTTTGTGAGTAAATATTGGACTTGTATTGGTTTGTGGGAAGGTGTATTGGTTTGTGGGAATGCTGAAGGATGCTGTGGCTCTCAGTGTTATGGCTTCTGTATATCTGGTACTATGATGGAATTGGCTTACTGGTTTTGGGATTTCGTTTTCTAGTGTCTAAATAAATCCTTCAATTCTATCCTCTATCTCGATAATCTGGTACATTTTGCTATTTAAAGTCATGCGATATTTATAGTCACAGTCTTTTTAAAAATTTTTTGGTCTTAGTTAATTTGTTTGTTTACTTTTTACCAATTTACTAATTCCACAATTCCTTGAGTTTCAAATTTTCTCCCCTTCCCATACCTCCCCACCACATGGCGGCATACAATCAAGTATAGGATCTGCAAATAGTTTCACATTAGACCTTAGTCAGGTTATAAAGAAAGATTGTATTGGATGGAATGAACAATGGGAAAGAGGAAACAAAACCAAACAAGAAAAAGACAGAGAGCAGGTAGTTTGCTTCAATCTGCATTCAAACTCTGTTCTTTCTAATTCTTTCTCTGAATGTAGACATCTCTCTCCATCATGAGTCTTTTGGAGTTGTCTTATAACCCTGCATTGCTGAGAAGAGTCCTGTCTATCAAAGTTGGTTGTCCTATAAGTCACAGTCTTGATCGTGATCGTGGGCGCTGTAAATATTGCATTGGCACTACACCTCCCCGCCCCCCACCTCATTGAGAAGGCAAGCAATTCTATATAGGTTATAGATGTGTAGTCTTGCAAAACATGTCCATAATAGTCATGTTGTGAAAAACAACTTAGGCAAAAAACACTCCAGAAAAATACAGTTTAAAAAAACAATGCTTCAATCTGTTTTCAGACACCATAAGTTCTTTCTCTGGGGATGGATCATCTTACAATATTACTGTTATTTTGTACATAGTACATTTCACTTTGCATCAGTCCAATCAAGTCTTTCCAGGTTTTTCTAAGGACATCCTGCTCATTATTTCATATAGTACCATAGTATTTCATCATAATCACATACCACAACTTATTCAGCCATACCACATTTCCAGCCATTCTCCTCAACTTCTAATTCTTTACTCCCCAAAAATAGCTGCTAAAAATATTTTTGTACATATAGGTGCTTTTCCTTTTTGTTTTTTCCTTCTTTTGGGATACATACCTAGTAGTGGTATTGTTAAGTCAAAGTGTACGCTTGGTTTTATAGACCTTTGGGCATAATTCCAAATTGCTCTGTAAAATGGTTGAATCAGTTCACAACTCTACCAACAGTACATTAAAGTCTCATTTTTTCCCCACATACCTCCAACATTTGTCATTTACAAATTAGTAAATTTTCTTTTCTTTCCTATTAGTCAATCTAATAGGTCTGAGGTAGTACCTCAGAATTGTTTAATTTACATTTCTCCAATCAATAGTGAGTTAGAATACTTTTTCATATAGCTATAGATAGCTTTGATTATGTCATCTGAAAACTGATCTTATCTTTTGATCATTTATCAGTTGGGGAATGGTTTTTAATTTTATAAATCTGACTCAGTTTTCTATATTTCTGAGAAATGAGGTCTTTAGCAGAGAAACTTGCTTTGAAATTTTTCACAGTTCCTATTGTTAATTGTATTTCCCTCTATTCAATCCTCTACCTCCTTTTATTCAATTCTCTCTCCTTTCACACTGTTTCTCCTCAAAGGTGTTTTGCTTTTGACTATACTGTCCCCCAATCTGCCTTCCCTTTTATCACCTCATCCCTCTTACATTATTCCCTTTCCATCCTACTTTCCTATAGGGTAAGATAGATATCTTTACTCAATTGAGTGTGTATGTTATTACCTCTTTGAACCAATTATAATGAGAGTAAGGTTCATTCACTCCCTCTCACCTCTCCCTTCTTCCCTTCTGCTGTAAAAGCTTTTGATTACCTCTTTCATGTGAGATAATTTGCCCCCATTTTACCTCTCCCTTTCTCTTTCTCCCACTACATTCCTCTCTTATCCCTTAATTTTACTTTTTACATACCATCCCTTCATATTCAGCTAACCCCTCTGTCTATATATACTCCTGACTACCTTAATAATGAGAAAGGTCTTACAAGTTACAAATATCATTTTCCCATGTACAAATGTAGACAGTTCAAAACTATTAAGTCTCATGATTTCTGTTTCCTGTTTACCTTTTTATGCTTCTTTTGAGTCTTGTATTTGAAAGTCAGATTTTCTATTCAGCTCTGGTCTTTTCATCAAAAGTGCTTTAAAATCCTCTATTTCATTAAATATCCATTTTCCCCTGAATGATTAAGCTCAGTTTTGCTTGATAGGTGATTCTTGGTCATAATCCTAGCTCCTTTGCTCTCTGGAATATCATATTGCAAGCCCTTCAGTTCTTTAATGGAGAAGCTGTTAAATCTTGCGTTGTTATCCTGACTGTGGCTCCATGATACTTGAATTGTTCCTTTCTGGCTGCTTGCAATATTTTCTCCTTGACCTGGAAACGGTGGAATATGGCTATTCCTGGGAGTTTTCATTTTGAAATCTTTCAGGAGATGACCAGTGGATTCTTTCTATTTCTATTTTACCCACTCATTCTAGAATATCGAGGAAGTTGTCCTTGATAATTTTTTTTAGGGAATTTGGATGTAATTTATTGAAGGCAGGTTACACAATTTGTTCTCTCCTCAATGACTGTTCCCATTCCCTTCACAACACAAGCCACAGAGTTGTCTGGAAGGGCAGTTCTCTGAATAGAAGGGCCAGGAACTTGGGACTCACACATCACTGGAGAGCACATTCAATAAATGTTGAATGCAATCCCTCAGATTGAGAGTTCCCTCCTGGGCATTTTCAAAGGGTCTAGGAATGAGGGGGAAGCTTCCTGGTAGATCCCCATTTTATTTCAGGACCCTTCCCCAAAGACCACTCTATCCTTAAAACCTTTTGGGATAGAAGAGAAAGAAAAAAATAATTTCCCTTATACCCCCAGCAGGGCCAGCTCTCTCAATAAGTACTAATCACATACACATCTGCTTCTACTAGTGCCATAGTTAATGATCAGCCAAATGGCAATAGAAGGACCATTTCCTTTCTGAGCCTCCACAGCACCTCCTCTAAACTGTATCTATAAACAAAATGCTGGAACGAATGGAGGGTTACCTTCTCTCTAACTATAGCCAATAACTAAGTAAGGCTCTAGGTGCCATCCTCTTTTTCTTCTCTGGCCAAATGGTGGGAAGGTCTGGTCTACAGTAGTTCATTAAAGATGTCCACTTGCACATATCTGCACTCTTCTTCCTTTGACCTCTTCTGTGTTCCCAGCAGCACTGAGGTTGTACTTCTCCAGTGGGTTGAGAGTAGTGTTACCCCAGCCACTTGTTCAAGACAGACATCAGTTCTTACTTAAAGTTGGGGTGGACAGGAGAGATGTAAAGAATGAAAGACCTTAATCTCATGGAGAAATTCAAGATCCCAGAATGACTTTAATTTTATTTCCTTTGCTTAAGCCAAATCATTAAATCTCACAGTGATTTTGGATGGGGGGACAAGGAGAAGGCTGTGGATTAGATCATGGACGAGTGGGGTAGGATCAGTAGGGCCATAGGCCTCACAGGGGAAGCTGGAGGAGCACCGACTGTCCAGTGGGCAGGTAGGTGATGTTCCGAGATTGGGAAACCTGGTATGTGATGTCCTCTGCAGCCATCTCGCGCTGTGGCCAATGAATTGGCATCAGCTCGGCCGCTTTGGAGTCACCCTCAGCTGAGATGATGGCTGTTTTCTTCCATTGCTCAGCCTTTTCCACTACAAATCTGGCCCTCTCTACTTCCTGCTGAGCCACCAGTTTGGCTTCTACTGCCTCCGTGAACTCCTTCCCAAAGGTCAGATGCATCAAAGAAACATCATCTAGGATGAGCCCAAAGGTTGCTGCTCGCTCTGTGAGGTCATAGCTCACTTGCCTGGAGACTAGTTCTCTCTGGGTGATCAATTCTCCAGCATAAAATCGAGCTACTACTGACTTGAGGATCTCAGTGGTTATGGACGGCAACACCCTCCCATCATAGTCCTCACCAATGCCGGTGAAGATTTGGGGCAGCTGATTGGCAACAGGTCGAAGAGAATATGAAGAGTGATATTGACATTCTGTAAATCCTTGCTACCAGTGATTACTGGGACATTCTGTGGCCAGGAATGGCAGTCAAAAATTATTGGTTTTTGTACCTACAGGATGAGAAAATGAGTCCCTTCCCCTACAACAATGTCTTGGACTCCACAGAACCTATCAAATATGACAGCTCTGTGGCCAGCATCCACATTACATAAAGCAGAGTTGACAACTCCTCCTACAACAGCTAAGCCCAGGCCAAACTTGCCAACAGCTTCAAACAGTTCAGCAGCCATGTCTCCTTCAAATGGTCTTGGTCTTCTGCCTCTCAGACCAGACACAACTCTGACCTCCCCATGTATTCCCCCTCCTTGATAATTTTTTTTTCAAATGCTTTATTAACTTCCGATTTACATCATTCATTTCTGCCAGATTTTGAGATACAAATTTTCTCCCTGATTTTCCCCTACTCACCACCCCAAAATAGCAATCCCACAGGATATCCCCTCCTCCAATCTACTCTCTCCCATATTTTCTCCCATACCCCTTTCAACTTTTCCAGTGGATGTCTATGCCCCAGTGCCTGTATATCTTATTTCCCAATTACATGTAAAATAGTATTAATAATAGCAAATATATATATTTGAATATTTGATTTTAAAATTTTGAATTCCAGATTCATTCCCTTCCTCCCTTGGCACTCAGGTTGTACATGTGTGGCTAATGTAAAACAATAACATAGTAGATATATTGTAGAAGACTGACTATATTTCCTTCCCTCTTATTCCACCTCCCACTTGTTTTATTCTCTACTTTGATCCTGTCCCTTTTCAAAAGTGGGTGCTTCCAACTTCCTTCCCCCCCAGCCTGCGTGCCCTTCCATCATCCCCCCTCTCATTCCCTTTCCCCACTACTCTCCTGGAGGGTGAGATACCCTATTTAGTGTATATTTCATTCCCTTCTCAAGCCAAATTCAATGGGAATAAAGTTCACCCATTCCCTTTTGCCTTCCTATTCTTCCCCTCCATTGTAACCATTTTCCCTTGCCTCTTCTGAGATAGTTTACCCCATTCTGTCTCTCCCCATCTCATCTCATTATATTCCTCTCTCACCTCTTAATTTCACCTTTTAAGTATCATCCCTTCCTGTTAAGTTGGTCCTGTGCCCTCTATCTATGTATATCTGTAAACATATATACACACATTCACATATGTATTCATATGCCCATATACCCTCATATATAGACATATATATATATATATATATATATATGTTTCTCTTCCCTTCAGCTACTGAGAAAGGTTTCATAAGTTACAATTATTGTTTTTCCATGTAGGAATGTTACTAGTTCAACTTTGATAAGTTCCTTATGATTTCTTTTTCCTTTTTACCTTCTCATGCTTCTCTTGCTTCTTGTATCTGAATGTTAAAATTTCTATTCAACTCTGGTTTTTTGATCAAGTATGCTTGAAAGTCCTCCATTCCAGTGAAACATGATACTCAGTTTTGCTGGGTAGGTGACTCTTGGTTTTAATCCCAGCTCCTTTGACCTCTGGAATATCATATTCCAAGCCCTTCGATCCCTCAGTGTAGAAGCTGCCAGATCCTGGGTTATCCTGATTGTGTTTCCACAATATTCAAATTGTTTCTTCCTGGCTGCTTGTAATATTCTCTCCTTAATCTGGGAATTTCAGAACCTGGCTATAATATTCCTAGGAGTTTTCTTTTTGGGATCTTTTTCAGGAGGTGATCGGTGGATTCTTTCTACCTCTATTTTGCCTTCTGGTTCTAAAACATCAGGGCAGTTTTCTTTGAGAACTTCCTGGAGGATGATTTACTTTTCTTTTTGTTCTTACTTTGATCATGGCTTTCAGGTGTAATGGACACCCGAGAATTAACAGGACAGCTAGGCCAATTACAATTTGATAGGAGTATTTATTAACCGGCTGGGACTGCCTCTCAGACCAAAAGACAGCCTCGAGCTTTCTGTTAGACATAATTTTATAGACAATGTGATTGCTAGCAACAGAATATGTTTCTAAGGGATTAACATTGTTTCCATTGAAGCAAAACATTCTCGGCATTATTCTTATTAAGGCAAAGCATTCCCAGTATTATTTCTGTTCAAGCAAAATATTCTCAGTATTATTCTTATTGAAACAAAGCCTTAGTATTATTTCTACTGAAGTGAAACAGACCTGAATCCGTGGGAATCTGTGGCATGTTTTAGCAACACAGGTGAAACATTTCTTTAGATGGATTCCAAGGAACCCAGTAGGGGTCCCCTCTAGCAGGTTTCATGGGGCTCTAGTGTATAATTTCTGGTGGGCACTTCACTCCCCCTTTTTTACTGGTTCATAGTTGTATCTCGGACTCAACTGAGTCCAGTGGAACATATGGGACATAGGCAGTGTGAAGGGCAAACAGCTTGAATCCTTTGTCTAACATAGGTAGTTAGGCAGTTAATAAGGCAGGGGGTCAATAACAATCCCAGTGACAACAAAGTAAATGGTCCTACAAGGGAAGTTACAAGTGATGTGAGCCAGGGAGACCAGTTAAAAAAAAGAGATTGGTACCAAAACATAGATTGTTGATGATGATCCTCTCTGTCAGCCAAACATTGACGTACAGTAGCCAGAGATTCCCGAAACACCCTGGAGTGGTTGACATAAAAACAGCAAGTTTCTCCAAGGGCCATACAAAGGCCACCTTGCTTGAGAAACAGGAGGTCTAAACCTCAGCAGTTTTGGAGAACCACTTCGGCCAGGGAATCTAAGGCGGTCTCCAAGTAGGAGATTTGGCTCTCCAAGTCTCAGATATCTGTGTAGACTTGGGAGGTGAGGGCTTCAAAATGACTATTTTCTTGTACTAGGGCTGTGGTTCCCACTGCTGCTGAATCTGCTATGCCTAGACCAACTAAGATGGGGACTATTCTTTTATAGCAGGCTTGTAGCCCAAAATGTTCATGAGCCCCTTCTCCTGAATAAATGTATATCTGTGGAAGGGCATGAACTAAAATGCAGTATTCAGGGGAGTTACCAGCAAGGAGGCGTTCCAGTACACAAGCAGTTAAGCCTAAGGTACAGGCAAACCAAGCATTTTTAGGGGCTAAGAAAACATTTGGTGAAAATTCCTGTTTGGGAAAAACCTCGACCACCGAAGCACAAAGGTTTTTATAAGGTGACTACTGGAGGGTATAGCCCCTAGATTTAATATACCAGGCTTATCCCGGTACTTCTCCTAACATAAGTTTGGGGGAACCAAGGTTACAGCGGGCAGGGAGATTGGTGCCAGTGAGTGTGGGCTTCCAATACTAAATTCCATGATCAGTTGAACCCTTTGACGAATTTAAAACTAGCCCAACAAAATAAGGGGGGGGGGCAGGGTTCAAGCAAAACCAGAAGTCAGAAGTTAGGCTGGGATCCAAGGAATTTAGGAAAGAGAAAACAGTACCAAGAACATAAAAAGTATAAGAGTGGGCATGTAGCCTGGCGTCTACCAAAGTAATCCCTGAACCTGCAGGGGTTATGGTAGAGTTCAGGACAAGGGCCCGTGTGGGGCTTCATCAGTGTCTGGAGGTGGGTTGAGGACTGGGTTGGGACCAATGGGAATGAGATCCCTTGTTATTGGAGTGTGTTGAATAGTAAACAAGGCTCCGGGGTCCCTTCCTACAACATAAAATCTAATTCCCCATGTCCTCCCCATTTTCCAAGTTTGTTCAGTCCAATTTAAAACCCTGATGACAAGCAGGTTACATGATTTAAGGGTATTACAATGAAATGAAATGTGGTGGTCACAGTTGCCACTGGAGACCCAGTCAGCAATGGTTACACAATCCCAACTGACAGAGTGATATTTCCCGATCCCCCCACAATTGGGAGACCCATCCTCAGGGCAGACATATGACTGGGTTGACCAAAGGCTGCTTTTCTGCTCCACAAGCAGCACCATCGGTCCCCGCAAAATACATGCCTGTGTAGGGAAACAACATAAATCTGGGGCTAAGCAGGGTACAGAGATCAAAGGAAAGGGTGGGCTGGCCATGAGTCACATTTTCGAAATTAGAATCCCATCAATTGTCCTAGTAAGAGTCCAGGAATACAAAGTAGGAGTGTAGGGGTTGGAACCAACTAAAGGCAAGAGCGCTAGAAGCAGGAACATCACAATAGTCTCTTGATATTCAGTTGTAAGTCACTGGTAGGTTCTGCCACTCACAGGTCTGGAGAGCTGGGAGGAGTCGTCACTTTGACGTGGGAGCGGTGAATCCACGCTTTCCTTCTGGTCACTTTAACAGCAGATGGGGTAGTCAGTATAACCTGGTATGGGCCAGTCCAACAGGGCTCAAGTGAGGAGTCTCGGGGTAGTTTGCGGGTGGGCACTCAATCTCCAATATTCACTGAGTATGCAAGATCTTAGGGTGGCGAATGAGGAGGGGCCTGGTACACACTGCCCAAACTGTGTTTTAGACGTCTCAAGGAGCCTGGAGGGACTTGAGAAGTAAATCATTAACAGTCATACATAACAGCATTCAACACCCGAAACACAGTAGGAAGTGGGGTGCTGAACAGAATTTTAAAAAGAGAAGTGAATTTTACACATGTATTCAGTTACAAATATTAACACTTGCTTAGATGATAGAATAACTACAAATTCAGATTAAAACAGCAAGTCCTTTTCTGCTTTACAATTTGTTACATCAATTTAGCAAGAAACATGTGTTGCAAATGGAGGTTTTAGTGGGTCTCTTAGGATCACACTAGAGATTTTTAAAATTCCTTCTAACAGTATTTTCCTTCTTCAAAACAGTTTAAATTATCACTAAACCTTTGTGAAGGAAGTTAATTGAAAACTTTTAAATGATCTTAAGCAGTTTGCATAAACTTTCTATACATATTCTAATTCTAGATGAAAAAAATATTTGATTTTTCAATAAGCTAATGTAAAAAAAAAGCTCACATCTTTTACTGATCACTCGCTCTGAGCATAGAAACCTATTACAGAAGGAAAAAGGCAGGGACATGTGACATTCCAAATATGCCAGGAGAAAACATCCTTGGCTCTGTATAAATTCAGGTACAGATACAGATATTCCATGTCATGCAGCATCTCTTCCACCTCATAGCTAGACTCAGGAATAGGTGGGAAACATTCCTTTTCAAAGGAACCTCATGGGTAAACTGAGCCAGGAGGGATCCCATCTGTAGCAGCAAGCACCCCAAGCGCGTCCTCAGGGTTTGCAGCTACCACAGGTTCTTGGATCTGCTTTGTTAAAGGAAAGCAACCCAAAATGGATTAACAAGCTTACTTTAATCAGTCAGACATATATCGTTTACCTTGTTCAGGAGAAAAGGTCAGCACCCTGAACCTCAAAGTATACAGGCATAATTATCAAGACAGAAACATCAAGTAGACAGATTTCCAAACTGTCCAACCATTACATCCATACCCAGTCAACATCTGGGTTTCCACATTCTGGGTTTTTCAAAGCCGGGGGACTCTCAACAACGGCTTCCCAGAATTCAGATCAAATCACAGAACATTTCTCAAAGTGAGTCCCAAAACAAAGCTACACATCAGGGCTTATATAGCCTTCTCCTGGCTCAGAGAATGTAACAACCTTATTGACTCACTGGCCAATCAAGAAGTATCTGCTGAAAAACAAGCCTCCCACCCCAGGCTCCAGGTGCACTCTAGCCTAGGGGCAGGGAAGATCTTTAAGTTTGCATTTCCATTACACCATCCCAGACAGAGGCTAAGATTGTCCCTTCAGCTGTTACCAAATGTAGACTTCCACCTGTTGACAGCACAGGATCACATTCCTCTGAGTAGCTAGTGGCATTTCCTCTCAGACGCTAATTTAATGCAGACAACTATACCCAAATTCAGACTCAAAATAAAATTAGTTATGGTCCCAAGTGCTTTTTACCTTAAACAACAAGCCTCACAAATCACAGCTTTAGAGCCAGTTATAATTATTTCTATTCTTATGGGGCTGTGATAAACAATAAAAATGTATCAGATCTTATAATGTAAGGAATTCCTTCTCCTTCTAAAATATAAAAGCCAATTTATAAAAATCCTTTTTGATCTTTGCAACTTCTTAGCAAGTTAGGTTCATTTTAAACTTCCTTTCTCATGCTGAATGACCTTGCCTGGAAATAATTTCTAGAGGACTTAACAGTTTTACAACATAAGGAAAAATTTATATGAATTGTGAGCAGGAGAGACTGCTCTGAATGGATAGAACTAGTCAAACAAATTTTCATACAATAATCAATTAACAATTTTAGGTTTTAACCTTAAAACACTAGCCCAAAATAGCTTAGTTAACAGTTTCACAAGTTTTTCTAAATAGCAGATATACATATTTAAAGTAACACTACTGGTCTTACACAATTTTCTCCTCACTAAGGTTTTACAATATACAGTGTAGAAATACAACAATAATATAAACTACAAGATGACATTACATTAATTGCCTTTTCAAATTACATATAAGAATGATGGATCTTACCAAGTGAAGAGGCTAGTTGACTTGTGACCTCATTTTCTCCTCTTTTTTTCTCATCTCCCCACTTTATAGATGAATTAAGACTCAGGAATTAAATGATTTATTCTAGGTCACACAACCAGTCAGTGCAGGGTTCAGAACACACTGTTTCTCACTGACAAATTGGTTTTTTTTTAAGCTTCCAAGCATATTGCTTTATTAAGCAATGCACACCAATTACATAACAAATCTTTTCCAGGCCTTCCTCAATTTTGCTCCCCAGATACAGGGGGAGACACACTTTGATGCATTAAAAACCATCAAATAAGATCAATTAATTAAAAGAAAAATTAACCAGGCTGGGGCGGCTAGGTGGCACAGTGAATAGAGCACCAGCCCTGCCTGGAGTCAGGATGGCCTGAATTCAAATCCGGCCTCAGGCACTTAACACAAAAACTGGCCATGTGACCTTGGGCAAGTCAACCCCAATGGCCCCTCCAAAAAAGCAACAACAACAAATTTAACCAGGCTACAAAATTAGGCAATCTGATTTCTAATTGGAGGAAAGATTTGGAGCTTTCCAAGTTGGGAAAGGGAAAGTGAACAAATGCAATAGCCTAAAATCAGAAAATTTGGTGTTTCATTCCCTTCAAGAGTCTGTATTCAATCAAAGAAACATGGAAACAATAACTGATTAATCAGTAAAGGGCCAGTTAAGGACAGACTAATCTAATCCTCTCAATTCCCTCAGTTGCTTGAGATATATAATTGTCAGTAAAGTCGTTGGATCTCTGGATCAGACAGGGTTTCTGGTCAGTATAATCTAGGTCCTTAGCAACCTTCTTTAATTCCTTGGCACTGGAACAAGCAAAGTGATTATTTGCAGCAAGGGAGAGATCCCTTAAATGGTACTGAAGTTGGGGCTGCATGGTACAGCGTGAACTGTATATTTCAAGGGGAAACTCTCCATTTTTCCAAACTCATCACACTCAAAGCACATTATCAGCTTATACTCTATCAAATAAACCTCTATGAATGCTTAGCTGCAGCAGACCTTGGTTATGGGGTAGTCGATTTGCCTGGAGCATTGAGGAGAGGGTTTGGGGAACTTGAAGTAGAAACTTCAGGCTCTGCTTACTTAGAGAGGTGGACTTCAGGGTACCTGGGGATCAAAACTTGCTGATGGGAGCTAGATCAAGTATCCTTTTACTAAACTATTTAGGCTGTGGAAAGAATATAATTTTAGGCTGAATAGCTCAGATGTAACACACATTTTAGTAACTCAAATGTATCCCAGGCTTAGTATATGGGATAATGATTAACTTGTGTTTGTACCTTTGTTTCACAAGCTTTTTTCCCTTGTCTAACTGTTCCCATGTCATTCAGAAAAAATATTCTATTTCAGGGATTTAACCTTTCAGGTAGGCAGATGACAAGCCCATGTAGCTCCAATGTAGCTACTGTACCTTCCCTCCTTTTTCTTTTTGGAGGAAGTTAACTCAAATTAACTTCACTGCAGCCCTAGTTCAGTTATAGCCAGGACAACAGGGAGAAGAAAAAATCTTAATGGTTCAAACCTCTTACTGTCTCCTCAGCTCCATCAGAGCTGGATGACAGGGGAGGCCTCCATAGCCCTAGCTAAGAAGAACTGGGACCACAGGGAAGAGAATCTTAGTGGAATTTTCTTTTTTAACTTTTGCTCAAATAAACTTTTCTTAGGTGTTCATTCCTTTAAAATTTCAGATCTGCTACAAAACTTTAAAAGAAACTGTTTCTCATAGAACATATATAATACAACTGTTTACCAGTAACAATCATGGTCTTAATTTTGAACTTTGAAATAAAAACAATTGAATAACCAAGCTGGTGACCTTAAACTTCAGTTTTTGTAGTTACACATAACTATTTTTTTTTTGGTGCCAAATAGTAATCAGAATAAATTCAATTACCTGGATCTATATTCCCAATGATGTTGCACAGTTCTCTTTCTGTGACCCAGGAAAGGGTTAAGTATTAGTCCTATTTCAAAGTGCAGCTTGAAAACCTACTTCTCTTTGATCATTGAAGTGACCCCTTTTCCCTTAGACAGATTTTTGGGGAGAAATTTCCCATTCTCTTTCTGTCCATTTGTCTTTCTACTTTGAGAACTTTGGCTGGAGTTCAAGGAGTAGAAGGAGAAGTGGTTTTCTGCCAGCAGCCTTTCTTTAAGAGATTATTAATCTTTCTAGCTCAGGTACAGCATTCTTTTGGCTGCTTGGGTGCATTTGGCTTACAGAGTGGGAGATTTAAAAATGTCTTTACACAGACAGACAGAATATACAAAAAAACACCGCAGCAGGGCAAAAGGAAGAAGGTCTCTTCTTTTCTACCTGCCAGTATCTCAGAGACAGGATATACACAAAACAACACAACACACAGACAGTGACGTCTAGCAACAATCCACCAACCAGTAGACAGTTTAAGATACAGTAACACTTTAACAGCAAACAAAAAATTCAGAAGAGTGGGAAAAGAGAAAAAAACAAAACAGAAACCAGGCACTCCGTCAACGTCCTGACCTTGGAGGCCTGTAGGGGCCATGCCGCTGTGTCCAGCTATCCTCCTACCTTTACCTGGGGCCGAGGGACAGAGTTCTCAGTGATCACCCCTTAGGCACTTTCACAGACCTTGAGTACTCACCGCACAGAACACTCTTGGATTGAATTGAAAGAATTTGGATAGGACTCAGGTTCCTGTCTGCTCAGGGAAGCAATGCGAGCCTGGGGCCGAGGAATTTCACTCGGTGGCCTCCCCTAGGTCAGACTGCTCTCCTGGCCCTCCAGGGAACTTGGTCCAGCTGTCAAAACAGAGCCAAAGGCTATCTTAGTGGAACCTCCAATCTGTAATGGACACCCGAGAATTAACAGGACAGCTAGGCCAATTACAATTTGATAAGGAGTGTTTATTAACTGCCCGGGACTGTCTCTCAGACTGAAAGACAGCCACAAGCTTTCTGTTAGACATAATTTTATAGACAGTGTGATTGTTAGCAACAGAATATGTTTCTAAGAGGTTTGCATTGTTTCCATTGAAGCAAAACATTCTCAATATTATTCTTATTAAGGCAAAGCATTCCCAGTATTTTTTTCTGTTCAAGCAAAACATTCTCAGTATTATTCTTATTGAAACAAAGCCTTAGTATTATTTCTACTGAAGCAAAACACACCTGAATCTGTGGCATGGTTTTAGCAACACAGGTGAAACATTTCTTTACTATTGGAGCCTATTAGGTGGTTTCCAAGGAACCCAGTAGGGGTTCCCTCTAGCAGGTTTAAGGGGGCTCTAGTGTATGATTTCTGGTGGGCACTTCACAGGTAGTCCAATAATTTTTAAATTATCTCTCCTGGATCTATTTTCCAGGTCAGTGGTTTTTCCCATGACATATTTCACATTGCCTTCTATTCTTTCATCTATTTGGATCTGTTTAACAGCATCTTGATTTCTCATAAAGTCATTAGCTTCCATTTGCTCCAATCTAATTCTGAAGCAATGATTCTCCTCATTGAGCTTTTAAGATTCTTTTTCCATCTGACGAATTCGGCTTTTTAAGGCATTCTCCTCATTGACTTTTTGAGCCTCTTTTGCCATTTGAGTCAGTCTATTTTTTAAGGTGTTATTTTCCTCAGTCAGGCTGCTGACTTTCATTTCATAGTTTTCTTGCATGATTCTCATTTCTCTTCCCAGTTTTTCCTCTACTTCTCTTACCTGCTTCTTAAGGTCCTCTCTGGCCTCTAACCAGCTCGTATTTTCTTTTGGAACTTTTGGTGCAGGAGTTCTGACTTCACTGTCTTCCTCCTGTTCCATGCTTTGCTCCTTTTTGTCCCCAAATTAGGAGTCTAATGTTGGAATCTTCTGTCCGCTTTGTTTCCTTTGCCTGGTCATATTGCCCCTCAGTCACTTGACCCCTAGGCTTTTTGCCACAGTAGGACTCTGTCACCAGACAGGGGAGCTTTCGTCCCAAACTCTGTTGTTGTCTCAGCTGCCGGAGGTATCTAATGATGGGTGCCCTCTCAGGCCTCCATGCGCTCTGGCAAGCTGGACACACACCCCAGGACCTCCACCCTAGACTGCAATCTACATCCAAGCAAGTTAAAGCAAGAGCGATTACCCCTCAGACTGGTGCTTGGTCCCCCTACACTCTGCAGGCCAGGAGCTGGCTGGCTATGCTGGAGTCTCAGCATCTTCTTGCCCCGGGGGCAAAAGCCAGGCACTCCCACTTACTGGGTCCCAAAGTCCAGACTGCACTGACCTCTCACTTTGTCCTTCGCATCTTTGTGTTGATAAATCTGGAAATGGCCACAGCTGCTGCTGATCTGGGGTCCCTACAGCCGGGGGCTGGTCAGGCCCACTGTGGGGCTAAAGCCTCAGCGTGGGGCTGGGCTCGGCTCCCAGAGCGCTGTGCTGGGCGATTCCTGCTGGCCTGGCGGGCTGTGCTCAGCAGGAGGTTAGCTTTTCTGTGTCATTTTGTGGGTTCTGCAGCTCCAAAGATTTTTTAGAGTCCCCTTTTTACATGGATTGGGGAAGGTGGAAGCCGGAGCCAAAGGGAGGTCCTGTTTATATTCCACCATCTTGACTCCACCTCCCTTGATAATTTTTTGAAAGATAGTGTCTAAACTCCAAAAGATTCATGATGGAAAATGCTATTCACATGCAGAAAAAGAACTGTGGAGTCTGAATGTAAATTGAAGCATATACTATTTGATCTTTTTTTTGTTTGTTTCTTCTTCCTTGTAGTTCTTCTCATTAGTTCTAATTCTTTTTTGCCACATGAGTTATGTGAATATGTTTAAAACGAAAGTATTGAAACTATGTAGAGCCTACATTACATTGCACACCATCTTGGGGTGGAGAAAGAGGAGGGAGGGGGAGAAAATTTGGAACTAAAAATCTTATGGAATTGAATGTTTAAAACTAAAAGTAGATAAATAATTTGTTGTTTTGGTTTGTTTTTTTTTAAGATTTTGTCTAGGCTTTTTTTTATCATGGCTTTCTGGAAGTCCAATAATTTTAAAATCATCTCTCCTTGATGTATTTTCCAGGTCAGTTGTTTTTCTGATAAGATGTTTCACATGATCTTCTGTTTTTTCATTCTTTTGGTTTTGTTTGATAGTTTCTTGATTTCTTAGAAAGTCATTAGCTTCCATTTGCTCCATTCTAATTTTTAAGGAATTTTTTTCTTCAGTGAAATTTTGGACCTCCTTTTCCATTGGACCAATTCTACTTTTTAAGACCTTCATCTTCTCATTGGCTTTTTGGACCTCTTTACATTTACAAACCTAGTCTGTTTTCTAAGGTTGTTATTTTCTTCACAATTTGGGGGGGGGTCTTCTTTACCAAGCTATTGACTTATTTTTCATTATTTTCTTGCACCACTTTCATTTCTCTTCCCAGTTGTTCCTCTACCTCTCTTACTTGATTTTCAAATTCTTTTTGAGCTCTTCCATGGCCTGAGAACAATTCATATTTTTCTTTGAGGCTATGGATATATGTAATGTTAAGAGAATTTGAAGACCTTCCCTGCCCCTTAATAAGCCTATGTGACCTGCTTTGAACTCTGGCCAAGCCTACAGCTGAGTCACATGGAGCCCATGGTGGGAGGAGATTGCCAGATTGGTGGAACAGGAAGGGTGGAGCAGGAAGAGGGAGTGAGACAGAACTGAGGAGAGTTTGTTTATGGGGAGGCCTAAGTGAGGGAAGGCTTGGGGAAGGTGACATTTCCTTCCTTGGTGATGTGTATAAATTTCTTTGTTACCATGGTGGAATTGGATTTCTGGTATCTGAATAAATATCTTAGTTTCATCTTTGATGATTAACCCTTGGAAATACCTCTGCATATTCTTAGCAACTGCTATGGATATTGCATTGGCAATGTATTACATCATGAACAGGATCACAAAATATAAAACCTTTACTTGGAGACAGAAAGACTCTAGGGAAGGAAATGGGTATCCTGGGATGAGAGCATTTACCTTATCCCTCCCTGGTGAGAGAATGGGCTAAATGTACAGGATTTTGTGAAAACTGGGAATTAAGGCTACAGAAGGGAGAACCCAGAAATTTAAAAGATATTCGAAAGGAATCCCAAAAGAACTGGGGAAAGAAATGGCAGGGGTGTGTAGAAGAGAATGGGCATTTTAACAAATTATCATGTTATATGTTAAAAGTAGAGTCAAATTGCTGGAGGAAATGATTCAGCTGGAAAAGGAGTCAGCTGACTTGCATGAGAAGGTTTCTATGCTATGGCATTTGAACTTTCCTTTAGAGGAGGTATCTAGAAAGTTTCAGGTGGTAGAAGAAAAGGCAGCTGTGAGTTTATCTCAGAAAAAGAAAAGAAAAGTTAAGAAGAAGAAAGTGCATGCAACCTTTGCACATGTAGGACCTGATTGGGACCTAGACACCTGGGAGGAAGATATGTGGGAAGAAGATGAAACAAATTTATATGAGGAGGCTTCTAAGACTGTGGACACATGTCCAATAGGGAAGCAGGAGAATCATCAGGGCCACACAGTGTTTAAGGAAATAACTGAGGATTTTACTCAGCAGGAGGTCACAGATATTTTAAGTTGATTCACCCCCAAAATGGGAGAATTGTTAATATCTTAGATGGTGAAAATCAGTGATGAAGGGGGCAGAGGAGTAGGGATAGATAATATAGATTGCTTGAAATTCATAGGTATTAATCAGAATCCTTTTGTACAACAAGCTTTTAGGGTCTATCATATTCAAGGAGGTAACAGTGCAACTGATCTGTTAGCTTTGGCTGAAGAAGGATGCAGTAAGGAGTATCCTACTGACTCTGTGACCTAGTAGAGATGGACCCCGGTATTCGCTTAGAGATTATATGAGAAAGTTAAAGGAAGAGTTAATGAAAACTGCAATAACTATTGGAGATACAGATGTTTATCATAGTAATCCCTTAACAATTCCTCATAGAAATATAATAGTGAATATGGCTCCTCCTACTTTTAAGTACCTAATTCTGACTCTACTAATTGGAGAAATAAGGCACTCTCTTTCAGAGGTGCTAGATAAAATTTTACAGTTAGTTGACTTAGGGGAATAAGGAAAAGATGAATTTCCTCAAGAGAGAAGAACAAATAACCAGCAGATTCAAAGTCAAAATAGATTAACAAGGAAAGAATTGTTTACTACTTTATTAAGAGCAGGGATAGATTTTGGAAGAAGAGATGGTATTGGAGCAGATAGGTGGCACAGTGAATAGAACACTGGTCCCAGAGTCAGAAGGACCTGGATTCAAATCTATCCTTGGGCACTTGATACACTTACTAGCTGTGTGACCTTGGACAACTCATTTAACCCCAATTGCCTTGCCTTCCCCCCTCCAAAAATTAAAATAAAATAAAATAATAGATGGTGTTGCAACTAATAAACTATATAAGATGAAACAACTTAAGAGTAGACTGAATAGGGAAGTAGGAACTGCACCTACAGATTTTCCTGAATCCTTGTATCTAAGTTGGTTACACCTTCAGGGAGAATAGGAAATAGACCAAGCCCCAGATCAGATTAAAGAAATACACAGATGGGATTATAGACCCTATATCAGCTTAACCATATATTGTAAAAATGGATCAACTACTGTAACTAGGGCATTAATAGATACTGGGGCAGAGACCTCTTTTATATATGGAAACCCTGATAAACATGGAACTCATATCATCACAGAACTGGGAGGGGCTGAAATATCAACCAGACAAGTTAAACTAACAATGAAAATTGGACAGTTACCTAAGAAAGAATATACCATGGTAATTGTAACCCATTCCTGAATACATCATTGGAATAGGTATATTGAGAGGTCTGACTAAATCTACCTTGAGGGGAGATATCAATTTTCAGTGAGGAAGATAGGAATTAATACAGTTTTAGTGGGTTAAATAAAAATAAACCCAATCACTTTACCTGAACCTTCTGAAGTAATTACTTTAAAGCAGCATTGTTTGCCAGATGGGCAAGATGAAATTACAAATACTATAAAGGAATATGTTGAGGCAAGAGTGTTAGTCCCTACAACCACTTGATGGAATAATCCTGTCTGGCCAGTATGAAAGTCAGATGGGACATGGAGAATGACAGTGGATTATAGACAATTGAATAAAGTTACTCCTGCCTTGTATGCTGCTGTTCTAGATATTGTTACCTTTATAGAAAAGATCCAGAAATATGATGGGACTTAGTATGCAGTTATAGATTTAGCCAATGCTTTCTTTATTATCCCAATAGATTCTAAATAGTGGGGCCAGTTTGCTTTCATTTGGCAAGGCTGACAATATACTTTTACCTGCTTGCTACATGGGTATCTGCATAACCTCACTATTTGTCATAGGATTGCGACTGAACATTTGGATGAGTTAGAGCTACGTGGTATACAACTTACCCTTACTTAGATGATATGATACAGGGAAAAAATGTGAAAAAATTAGAGAAGAGTTTGATGCTTTTAATTGAGCATATGAAAAGCAAAATTTTGGGGTATATAATGGAATAAGGGACCGAGAGATTCTCCCACAAGACAAACAAAGGATTCAGGATTTTCCTGTCCCTTCCAATAAGAAAGAGGCCCAAAAGTTTATAGGATTGTTTGAATATTGGCAACATCACATTCTGCATTTAGGACAGATTTTGAAACCACTATATTAAGTTATTATAAAGAAATATGAATTTGATTTGGGACTTGAGCAGAGTAAAGCTTTGAAGAAACCAAGGCTGCTATACAGTTGGCCCTAGATTAGTGGAAGGAGGAGGTTATACTCCAGGAGTTCAAGGATGCCTCTATTGTCTATCTCTATAAAGGTAAAGGAAATAGATTATCCTGTGACAGTCACAGGGGGTTGGGAGTTCCTCTCTCTTAGTCATTGCTGCCCGGAAGATGGTCATCTGTATACAACGTTTGTATATTTGACCAAGGTCTTTGATACTGTTAGTCATGAGTGCTTATGAAAAATTATGGCAAAATTTGGTTGCCCAGAGAAGTTCATCAGCGTTGGCATGTCAATTTCATGAGATGGCATGCTTGCTCAGGTTCTAGATAATGGACAATACCCTCATGCTTTTCCAGTTACCAGTGGAGTGAAATAAGACTGTGTGCTTGATCCCAAGCTTTTTATCATGATGTTTTCAGTCATGTTTTCAAATCCTTTCAATGAGGATGAACATGGCATCAACATCAGCTACCATACTGATGGTAAATTCTTCAATTAGAAAAGACCAAAGTGGAGGGAGTGTTGATGCATTGTTTTCTGTTTGCAGATGACTGTGCACTCAAAGCACCCTCTGAAGTTGAGAAGCAACAAAGTATGGATCAACTCTCTCCTGCTTGTGCTAATTTTGGCCTAACAATTAACACCAAGAAAATACAGGTGCTCCATCAGCTACCACCACATCATTTATATGTGGAACCATCAGTTACAGCAAATGGAGAAATTTTGAATGTTGTGAATAAGTTCGCTTACCTTGGCAGTATACTTTCCAGGGATGTACACTTTGATAATGAGGTTGATGCACACATTGCCAGAGCTAGCTCAGTGTTTGGACACTCCAAAGAAAAGTATGGGAGAGAAGAGGTATTAGACTGACTACCAGAAAGAAAGACTATACTGTCGTGGTGCTGACCTTATTGTTTGTATGCCTGTGAAACCTGGATAGTTTACCGGTGCCATGCCAGGAAACTGAATTGCTTCCCTTTGAATTGCCTCAGGAAGATTTTGAAGATCACCTGGCAGGATAAGACACCAGACACTGAGGTCCTTTCTCAAGCTTGACTGTCAAGCATTCAAACTCTTCTTCAAAGAGTGTAACTCTGATGGGCTAACCATGTTGTTTGAATACAAAATGTACACTTGCCAAAAAGACTTTTATGGAGAATTCATACAGGTCAAGCATTCACACGGTGGTCAGAAGAAGTGCTACAAGGACACTCTCAAGAACTTTGGAATTGATTGTGTAACATGGTAGACACTGGCACAAGACCACTCAGCATGGCATGCCAACATTAGAGAAAGTGTTGTGTTATATGAGCAAAGCAGAATTGAAACAGTTCAAAGGAAATGCAGGGTGAACAAATTTAGAAACACAGATGTGCACATTTAGAGAATCCACCCCAAATGGACTATTTGTGCCCAACCTGTGGTAGAGCTTTCCAAGACCTTATTGGTATGATCAGCCACAGTCAGACACATTGAAACTTGATTTTAGCATAGTGATGTCATTATGGTCCTCTTCAAGAACAAAGGACAGCAGTCAACCAACCAGATTTATGGCCTATGCAAAGTAATAGAATTACAAGTGACTGCACAGGATGAATATGGAAACTGCAGTTTATGGCAGAAACAACAAAGCCAAAATGTACCCTTAGGATTTTGGCCTAGGAAACTCCTGTCATCTGGAGTTCAATATACCCCTTTTGAAAAGCAGTTGTTAGCTGCATTGATAGAGCTTTGGTAGAGACTGAACAACTGACTCTGGACCATGAAATGATATTACAGCCTGTAATCCCAATTATGACCTGAGTAATGAGTGCCTCAGCTTTACAGAATTGGACATGCAAAGAGGCTAGCATAATTAAATGGAAAGGGTATATTGAAAAAGACCTAAAACAGGCAAAAGTAGAGTTTCTGCTTTACATGAATCTATAGCAAACATTAATACTGAGGAAAATGATACACCCCTATAATGGCAAGGAAATTTGAGGATCATCCCTGCCCCTTAATAGGCCTGGAACCCACAGTGGGAGAAGCTTGTGGAAGGGGTAGAACAGGAAGGGAGGAGCAAGAAGTTAGAGTGAGACAGAGCTGGGAGAGAGACAGCAGGCAGAACAGCTAGTGTGAGTGAAAGAAGAAGGATTTTTGCCTGAGGTAATTTGTTTTGTGGGGAGGCCTAACAGAGGGAAGCCTTGGGTTGTTTGTGTTTTCTGAATGAGCAGTGTGTATAGACTTCTTTGTTACTATGATAAATTTGACTTACTGCTGTTCAAATAAATATCTTGGTTTCATCTCCAAGGAAGAGAGTCTGTTATACCTTGTGATTCAAACTTGAGAATACACCTGTATATTCATAGCAGCTGCTATGGGTATTGCATTGGCGATGTAATTGGCATCATGAACAGGATCACAAAATATAAAACCTCTGCTTGAAGACAGGAAAGCTCTAGGGAAGGAAATGGATATCCTGGGATGGCAGGATTTACCTTATTCCTCCCTGGTGAGAGAATGGGCTAAAAGTACAGGACTCTGTGAAAACTGGGAACTGAGGCTAGAGAAGGGAGAACCCAGAGATTTAGAAAGATGTTTCCAAGGAATACCAATAGAACTGGGGAAAAAAATGGCAGGGATGTGTAGAAGAGGATGGGTGTTGTTAACAAGCTATCATATTATATGTAAAAGCAGAGACAAATTGCTGGAGGAGAAGGTTCAGATGAAAAATGAGTTAGCTGATTTGCATGACAGGCTTTCTGTGCTGCATTGTTCAAACTTTCCTTTAGAATAACAAGCTAGAGAGTTTCAAGTAGCAGAAGAGACGACTGTTGTGGGTTTAGCTCAGAAAAAGAAGAAAAAAATTTAACAAGAGGAAAGTGCATGCAGCCCTTACATAAGCTGGGCCTCGTTGGGGCCTAGACACCTGGGAGGAAGATGCATGGGAGGAAAATGAAACAAAGTTAGACAAAGAGGCTTCTGAGACTGTGGGGATGTGTACAACCCTATGAAGGAAGTAGGAGAACCATGGGATCCACACAGTGTTTAGGGAAGTAAATGAGGATTTTACTCAGCAAGAGGTCACTGATATTTTAAGTTGATTAACACAGAAAATGGGAGAATCATTAGTATCTTAGGTAGTGAGAATCAGTGATAAAGAGGACAGAGGAGTAGGGATAGATAACATAGATTGAAATTTATAGGTAGTAGGCAGAATGCTTTTGTACAGCAAGCTTTTAGGGATTACCATATGCAAGGAGGTAAAAATGGAACTAATCTGTTAGCTTTAGCTGCTGAGGAATTGCAATAAAAAGTATCCCACTGACTCTGTGTGGCCTAGTGAAGATAGACCCTGGTATTCACTTAGCAAATGTATAAGAAAGATAAAGGAAGAGGTAATGAAAACTGCTATCATGGTTGGAGACACCAGTGCTTATAATACTATTCCTTTAATGGTTTTTCATAGAAATATAATAATGAAGACGGCTCCTCCTGCTTATAAGCACTTAATTCTGACTACTAACTGGGGAAATAGACACCCTCTTTCAGAGGTGCTGAATAAGATTTCACAGTTAAGTGACTTAGGGGAATGGGGAAAAGATAAATTTCCTCAAGTGAGAAGAGCAAATAGCTGATTAAAAGTCAGAATATATTAATAAGGAAGATGGCAAAGTAAAAGCAGAAACCTGCTTGAGTTCATCCTCCAATCACCTCCAGATACCTGTAAAAATGACTCTCAAGAATATATTAATAAGGAAAGAATAGTTTATTGCTTTTTCAAGAGCAGGGACAGATTTTGGAAGAATAGATGGTATTCCAAATAATTAACTATATAAGATGTATCAAGAAAATGGACTTAATATTAGACAGAATAGAGAAGTAAGAACTTCCCCTACAGATCCCCCTGATTTATTGTGCTGAAGTCCGTCAGACCTTCAGGGAGAATAGGAAATAGGCCAAGCCCCAGTTCAGATCAAAGGAATACACAGATGGGATTACGGACCTCATATCTTGAAAGTACTGGAACAGGTGGAAGTAGTCAATATGCTGAATTTATGGCAGTACATCAAGCCATTAAAATAGAAGGAGGACAGTGTCATATATTTACCAATTCATGGGTCATAGCTAATGGGTTAGCTACATGGATGCCCATATGGGAAAATCAAAATTGGGAAATTCATGATAAACAAATCTGGGTCAAAGAATTATGGGAAAACATGTTGGAATGTCTTTGGTTACTAACTTGTCAATTTTTCATGTAGATGTGGTAGACGGGGCCCTCACCGCACGAGAAAGTGAGTACAATGCACAAGCTGATCAACTAGCAAAGATTGCTATTCAACATATTGTCCCTACTCTGACACCAACTGATGATCCAGTACTAGCAAAATGAATCCATCAAAAAGCTGGTCTTTTAGTGGGTCCAGACCACACACTGGTGGGCACAAGATGTAGGTATTAGTATTTCATATTCATTGTTAAAACAGGTAGCAGAGGAATGTCATATGTCAATTGGAAAAGGGACAAACTGTTCCTCAGATAGTAACTGGAGAGATAACAAGGGAAAAAGTCCCAGTCCAAATTTGGCAAATAGATTATATTGGACCCCTACCCCAAGATAAAGGGTGCAAATTTATATGTACTTGTGTTGACGGTATTCAGTAGACAGTATACACACTATTCAGGTATATTAGTGGCTTGTCCCTATAAGAATGTGACCCAGAAGAATACCTGTAAAACTCTAGATATCGTTAAGTCTACATTATGGATTCAATGCAGATTCAAAGTAACAATGGGTCACATTTCAAAGGTAATAAAATTAAGAGATATTGTATATTAAACAATATAGAATGGATATATTATATTCCACGTTATCCATAAGCATCTGGGTTAATTGAAAAAATGAATGAATTATTGAAGGAACAGTTAAGGAAGTTAAGTTCTAATAATTTGTATCAACATTGGAAAGATAATTTGTTCACTCCTTTACATAATGTGAATAATAGACCATGGGGAGAAACTACACCTCTAGCCAGAATAATGACCCCAAATCTGCAAGTTAGAAAACAGCAAACATAAGATCCCAAATATTGAGTATTGGACTGTGAGGCGAGATTTCCCAGCACCATATCCAGAAACACCTGGTTCAGCAGAATATGATTTACATTATTTACAAGACTTTTAGTTGGATAGAAAAGAAATAAGGAAAATCTCTACTGGAATATCTATGAGAATCCCCCAAAATCATTTTTGGTGGATATTACCTAAACCAGGATTAGCAGCTCGAGGAATTGGCTGAAGTAATGGATTCTAATTATCAAGGAGAAATTATTGTGGTATTCCAAAATTTAGGTGAAGAACCTGTGCAGTTTTGTAAAAATGTTAGAATAGGGGCGGCCAGGTAGCACAGTGAGTAAGAGCACTGGCCCCAGTGTTGGAATGACCTGGGGATCGAATCCGGGCTCAGACACTTAGCACCCACCCAGAAACACCTGGCCATGTAACCTTGAGCAAGTTACTTAACCCCAATTGCTTAGGGGTGGCCAGGTGGCTCAGTGAGTAAGAGCATTGGCCCCAGTGTCGGGATGACCTGGGGATCGAATCCAGGCTCTGATACTTAGCACCATACCCAGAAATAACTGGCTGTGTAACCTTGAGCAAGTTACTTAACCCCAATTGCTTTAAATAAAAATGTTAGAATAGTTCAAGTTATTATTATTTCTTGTGAAACAATAACCCTTGTGAAAACTGATCTTCCTTCTGAAATAACTATCAGAGGAACAGAAGGGTTTGGTTCTACTGATAGAAAAAAATTAGTAGCTAAAGTATTGGCAAAATTAAAAGCCAGACAATGTTCCAAAGGCTATGGAGATTATTGCACATGGGAAAAATAGTACCATAACTTGTTTATTCAGGGGAAGATGAATACCAAATTGTGCCCTTAACTCATATATTCTACCATGAATGAGGCTATGATAGTGGGTTCATGCACTCAAGAAGCATCACTGATGCTCTATCTACCCTGCTTCTGGTTATTGTCTCCTCATTCTTTTTGACTTTTGTCTGTTCAACTTGTTTGCTAGATTTGTTTCTTGCAGGCTTAGTACCCTCCACTTGTAGATGACTGACTGCTTCAGCTGTATATCACCCTCTGTCTAAGACAAGGAGATGTCACCCCTGGACCTGGTGTCAACCAAGTTCTGGATACTGGCTAAAGAACTGACCCCTCAAATGGGGCCTCTTGAGACAGGGACAGCTTTATGTCCAATCTCAGCAGGAAGTAGCTATAGAAGAAGATACTTTTACCCCTTACCCCAAGGGATTTTTGGTCCCATTCATTTGAGGGGGGGAATTATGGAGTGCTTGTGCCCCAAGGCCCCACCCTAAGATATTGTTTTATGTGTTTATTTTGTGTTATCCATGTTATGTTGTTGTAAAGTTCTGCTGAGGTAATTGGTTATCTCTAAACTCCCATCAGCCTATGTAATGGCCATGAAAGTTCTTGGTACCAAACATAATGGTAAGGGAATTTGAAAATCTTCCCTGCCCCTTAATAGGCCCATGTGACCTGCTTTGAACCCTGGCCCAACCCATAGCTAAGTCACATGGAAACCATGGTGAGAGGAGCTTGCTGAATAGGTGGAGCAGGAAGATAGAGTGAAACAGAATTGAGGAAAGCTGGGCTAGTGTAAGTGAGAGAGGGAGGAATTTTGCCTAGGGGAGCTTGTTTGTTGGGAGGCCTAATGGAGGGAAGGCTTGGGGATGGCCATACTCCCTGCATTAGTGAACAATTTCTTTGTTACCATGGTGGAATTGATTTTATGGTATCCAAATAAATATCTTAGTTTTGTTTTTGAGGAAGAGAATTTGTTATATTTTGTGATTCACCCCTGAAAATGCATCTACATAGTCATAGCAGCTGCTCTGAGTATGGCATTGGTGATATAATGTAGGAGCTTTGACTTTGTTTTCTTCTGAATGTGTGTTTCAATCTTCCTTGTCACCATAGTAATTTTCAAGTCAGAGGTTTTTTTCAGTTGTTTGCTCATTTCACCAACCTATTAGTTGACTTTTAAGTCCTCCTTAAAGTAGGACTCTGCTTCTAGTGTGAAGAAGTTCCAGACTTTGGGAGTTTTGCAGCTGTTTTCAGAGATGCTTCTAGGGACCTGTGAATTTTCAATTTTTCTAAATTGGTATGATCTAAGGAGAGATTTTTACTCCTTTTACTCCTTTACTCCTTTCCTGGCCTGTGCTCTGGTCTGTGAGTACTCTTTTCTGCCACAGAACTATGGTATATACTATTATTAATATTATTTTTCATGTAATTGGGAAATAAGACATACAGGCACTGGGGCATAGAGATCCACCATGCCCTACGGGAAAGTCAGAGAGAGTGTGGGAGAAGATATGGGAGAGAGCAGACTGGAAGAGGGGATATCCAGTGGGATTGCTATTTTGGGGTGGTGGGTAGGGGAAAAACTGGGAGAAAATGTGTAACTCAAAATCTTGCAGAAATGAATGATGTAAACTAGAAGTTAATAAAGCATTTGATTAAAAAAAAAGCTAAAGAAAGAGACTTAAAGGGTGGGGTGAGGATTTTAAATAAAATAAAAACAGTAGATGAAAAATGGGAAAAGAGATGAGAACTATATAAGAAAATTATTAAAGATAACAGTATGGAGAAGAAAACCTCACTGAAGAAAATAAATCTTTAAAAACTGAAGAAAATAAATCTTTAAAAAATAGAATTGGCCAAGTAGAAGCTATTGATTCCATGAGATATACAGAAACAATAAAACAAAGTCAAAACACTGGAAAAAAATAAAAGAAAATGTGAAATATCAACTAACCTGGAAAAATAGAAGAAAATGCAAAATATCAACTAACATGAAAAATAGATTGAGGAGAGATAATTTAATGTGGGGCTACCTGAAGGCCAGAATTTTTTTAAAATAGCCTAGACAACATATTTCAAGAAAGTATAAAGAAAAATGACCAGATATCTTAGAAACAGAGGGCAGAGTAGAAATTGAAAGAGTTCACGACTCACCTCCTTAAGTGAATGCCAAAATGAAAACTCCCAGGAATATTATAGCCAAAATCAAGTGTTCTGAAGTCAAGGAGAAAATACTGTGAACAGCCTGAAAGAAATAATTCAAATACCATGGAGCCATAGTCAGGATTGTACAAGATTTAGCAACTACCACTATCAAAGAACAAAGGGCTTGAATTATGATATTCTGGGATGCAAAAGAACTGGAATTACAACCAATAATACCTTACTCATAAAAATTGAATATAATCAGGGTGGCTAGGTGGTGCAGTGAATAGAGCACCAGCCCTGGAGTCAGGAGGACCTAAGTTCAAATCTGGCCTCAGACACTTAACACAAAAACTAGCAATGAGACCTTGGGCAAGTCACTTAACACCAATTGCCCTACCTTCCCCCCTCCAAAAAGCAAAAATAAAATAAAAACTTTAAAAAGGGGGGGGGGAGATAGTTGGCACAGTGTCACCAGCCCTAGAGTCAGTAGGACCTGAGTTCAAATCCGGCCTCAGACACTTGACACACTAGCCATGTGACCTTGGGCAAGTCACTTAACCCCAATTGCCCTTCAAAAAGCAAAAAAAAAAAAATCGAATATAATCCTACTGAGAGGGAAAAAATGGATAGTTAATTAATTAGAGGGCATTCAAGCATTCCTGATGACCAGAGAAAGATAGAAAATTTGAAATTCAAAAATAAACCTCAAAAGAAACACAAAAACCAGTAAAAATTAGTGAAAAATCATAAGGGACTAAACAAGTTTAAACTGTTTATATTCCCATATGGGAAAATAATACATTGAGCCTCTTAGAACTTTACCATAACTAGGGCTGCAACAATCATGGCTATGATTTTATTATGTTAGGATTATCTAAAAGGAAGAATTGCAGAATGAGAAAGAGGGATGCACTGGGTTGGGAGGAGGAAAAGGAAGAATGGGGGAAATTCTCTAACAAATGGGATACACAAGAAAAAGTCACAATGGAAGGGAGAATGAGAAATGAAGTGGACAACACTTGAATCTCACTCTGATTTTAATTGGTTCAAGGAGGGAAGAATTTACATATACATACCATTGGATACAAAAATTCATCTTACTTGACAGGGAGGTAGGAAGGAAAAGGAGTTAAGAGAAGGAGGAAGAAAAGAGAATGGGTAGGGGAAGCAGTAGTCAGAAGCAAAACAGAGTTTAGAGGAGGTACAGGATAAACAGAGGGACAGAGAAAGATAAACAGACAATAAGATGCAGGAAAATACATGGTAATCTAAGCTATGAGTGTGAATGGGCAAACTTACCCATAAAAGCAGATGGCAGAATGGATTGGAAACCAAAATCCAACAACATGTTGTTTACAAGAAACACACTTGAAACAGAGAGGTACACGTAGAGTAAAAATAAGGGATTGGAGCAGAATCTTGTTATGCATCACAGCTGAAGTTAAAAAAGAGAGAGAGAAAGAAAAAAGGAAAGGCAGCAATAATAATCTCAGACAAAGCAGAAGACCTAAAAGGTCACCATATTAATATAAATTCTGAACATAGAGGACCACCAATTGGAATAACATCTAAATTCTTGAAAGAAAAGTTAAATGTATTACAGGAAGAGACAGTAAAACTATACAATGTGGGACCTTAAATTATCTTCTAAGACTTAGATAAGTATAGCCATAAAATAAACAAGAAAGAATCTGAAGAGATGAGTAGAATTTTAGAAAAGTTAGACATAATATATCTCTGGAGAATGTTGAATGGGAATAGAAAGAAATATAACTTTCTCATAAGTCTATGGCAAAAATTGACCATGTACCATTCATAAAAAATTCACAAATGCATAAAAGTAGAAATTTTAAATTCACCCATTTAAGACCATTATGCAATTAAAAAAACATTCAAAATAAAATATACAATGATTTGGAAACTAAATATTCTAATCCTAAAGAATGAGTGCATCAAAGAACAAATCATATAAACAATTGATTTCATTAAAGATATTGATAACAGGCAACATATGAAAATTCATGGGATGAGGACAAAATAGTACTTAAGGGGAAATTTATATTTCTAAATACTAAAGAGAGACAGAAACTGAAAGAGAGAGAGAGAGCAGAACAGAGCAATGAATTAAGTATTCAACTAAAAAAAATCCTACAAAAACAAAAAGGACCCCCTCAAATTAAACACCAAGATAGAAATCATTGAAATCAAAGGAGAGACTAATAAATGTTGAGCATTTTAAAAACCATTGAAATAATAAACTAAGGCCTCATTTTTAAAAAACAGTAAAATAAACTATTTATTTGATAAAGAAAAAGAAGAAAACTAATATCAAGGAGGGTGAATTCACAACCAATGAAGATAAAATAAAAGCAACTATTAAGAATTATTTTGTCTTATATGCCAATTAAATTATAATCTAAATTAAGTCAGTAACTATTTATAAAAATATAAATTGCCAAGTTTAACACAACATCAAATAGAATACTTCAATAACCTTATCTTAGAAAAAGAAATTGAAGCCATAAATGAGCTCCCCAAGAAAAAAAAAGACCCCAGGACTACATGAACTTATGAGTGAATTCTACCTAACACTTAAAGAACAATTAATTTCAAGACTACATACACTGGGGGAGGAGCCAAGATGGTAGAATAGAAGGAGGAAAACTACATGCGCTCCCCCCAGAACCACCTCAAATACCTACAAAAATGACTCTAAATAAACTTAAGGGTTACAGAACTCACAAAGTGACAGAGAGAAACAAAAATCTCCCGCTGAAGACAGCCTGGCAGGTGGACAGGAAGAGTTCATTGCAGCATGCTGAGAGCAGAGACCAGCCCTGCATGAGCATGCGGTTTTAAACTCAGGGTGGCCCAACCAGCCGCAGCTAGAGGGGCATTGGGAGACTAGATCAGCAGCAGCTGTGGCGGTTTCCAGAATTATCAACCCATAAATGCCAAAGACAAAGCAAGAGTCAGTATAGACTCTGAGAATAGGGAGTCCGAGAGCGTGGTCTGGCCTCTGCCCCTGGAGGGAGAAGCATCTGAGGCATGGCAGCCATCCAGCCACTGCCACGTGGCTGCTTCAGAGCTCCTGGCCTGCATATTGTAGGGGAACCAAGTGACCAGTCTGAGGGGTAATCACTACCTGCTTGGATCAGGATTGCTGTTAGGGTGGAGGTCCTGGGGTGTGTGACCAGTTTGCCAGAGTGTGTGGAGGCTTCAGAGATGGCAGCCAACTAATAGCTCCAGCAGCTAAGAAAACCTCAGTGATTGGGACAAAGTTCCTCCCTCTGGTAGCAGAGTTCTACTGTGGCAAAAAGCTCAAAAGTTAAGTAATTGAGTGGCAACATGAGAAAGCAAGGAAAGCAAGGCAAGTACAGAATCCAAATTTGGATTCCTTTTTTGCAGACAAAAAGGGTCAAAGCATGGAACAGGAGGAAGACAGAAAAGTCAGAACTTCTGCACCAAAAGCTTCCAACAAAAGAATAAGCTGTTTACAAGTGATAGAGGAGCTTAAGAAGGATTTTGAAAACCAAATAAGAGAAGTGGAGGAAAAATTGGGAAGAGAAATGAGAATGATGCAAGAAAATCATGAAAAGTAAGTCAACTACCTGACTGAAGAAAATAACACCTTAAAAAATAGATTAACTCAATTGGCAAAAGAGGCTCAAAAAGCCAATGAGGAGAAGAATGCCTGAAAAAGCTGAATTTGCCTGATGGAAAAAGAATTTCAAAAACTCACTGAAGAGAATCATTCCTTCAGAATTCAATTGGAGCAAATGGAAGCTAGTGACTTTATGAGAAATCAAGATACTATTAAACAGATCCAAACATGAAAAAATAGAAGGCAATGTGAAATATCTCATGGGAAAAACCACTGACCTGGAAAATAGATCCAGGAGAGATAATTTAAAAATTATCAGACTACCTGAAAGCAATGATCAAAAAAAGAACCTAGAAATCATCCTTCAAGAAATTCTCAAGTAAAATTGCCCTGATGTTTTAGAACCAGAGAGCAAAATAGAGGTTGAAAGAATCCACCAATCACCTCCTGAAAAAGACCCCTAAAAGAAAACTCCTAGAAATATTATAGCCAGGTTCTAGAGTTCCCAGATCAAGGAGAAAATATTACAAACAGCCAGGAAGAAACAATTTGAATTCTGTGGAAACACAATCAGGATAACCCAGGATCTAGCAGCTTCTAGACTGAGGGATCAAAGGGCTTGGAATATGATTTTCCAGAGGTCAATGGAGCTGGTATTAAAACCAAGAGTCACCTACCCAGCAAAATTGAGTATCATGTTTCAGGGGAAAATATAGTCATTCAATGGAATAGAGGTCTTTCAAGCAGTCTTGATGAAAAAAAAAAACAGAGTTGAATAGAAAATCTGACATTCAGATACAAGAAGCAAGAGAAGCATGAAGCACATAAACAGGGAAAAGAAATAAAAGTTGAACTACTTACATTCCTACATGGAAAAATGATAATTGTAACTTATGAGACTTTTCTCAGTATGAGAATAGTTGAAGGGAATACACACACACACACACACACACACACATATATGTCTATATAGGAGAGTATATGGGCATATGAATACATAAGTGATCATGTGTATATATGTGTACAGGTATACATAGACAGAGGACATAGGACCAATTTAATAGGAAGAGATGATACTTAAAAGGTGAAATTAAGAGATGAGAAAGGAATATAATGAGAAGAGATGGGGAGAGATAGAATGGGGTAAGTTATCTCATATAGAAGAGGTAAGGGAAAACTGTTACAATGGAGGACAAGAACAGGAAGGCAAAAGGGAATGATTCAATTTTATTCTCATTAAATTTGTCTTAGGGAGGGAATGACATACACACTAAATAGGGTATCTCACTCTACAGGAGAGTAGGGGGAAAGAGGAAGAGAGGGGGGATGATGGAAGGGAGGGGAGGCTGGGGAGAGGGAAGTTGGAAGCACCCACTTTTGAAAAGGGACAGGATCAAAGTAGAGAATAGAACAAGTCGGGGGTGGGATAGGATGGAGGGAAATATAGTCAGTCTTTCACAATATATCTACTATGGAAATGTTTTGCATAGCTACACATGTACAACCTATATTGAATTGCTTATCTTCCCAGTGAAGGTGGGTGACGAGGGAGGTAGGGAAAGAATCTGGAATTCAAAGGTTTAAAATAAAATGTTTAAATATATTATTATTATTAATTTTACATGGAACCTGGAAATAAGATATATAGGCACTGGGGCATAGAGATCCATCATGCCCTAATGGAAGTTGGAGGGGGATGGGGGAAGATATGGGAAAGAGGAGATTGGGGGAGGGGATATTCAGTAGTGTATGGACCCTTTTGTGTCAGAATCTCCGCAGCTGCCTTGGGGTGCACTAAGACTAATGTATGAATTCTCAGAGAGATATGAAAGGGAGACAGGCATCCATATGGGGGAATCATATAGCTAAAGTTTATTCAGAGAAAAGTGTGTTTATATATCTTTTCAACCCTTTGGTGTACATGCAGGCTTTGGGTAGATCTCTATATCTTGCCCTACTGGAAAGTTGGAGGTGGCATGGGGGAGGATATAGGAGAGAGCATATTGGGGGAGGGGCTATACAGTGGGATCACTGTTTTGGGGTGATGGGTAGGGAAAAAGACAGGGAGAAAATTTGTAACTCAAAATCTTGTGGAAATGAATGATGTAAACTAAAAATAAACATAAAATTTAATTTAAAAAGACTACATACACTGTTTGAAAAAATAAGTTAAGAAAGAATCCTATCAAATTCCTTGATACCTAAACCAGAGCCAGTCAAAATAGAAAAAGAAAACTGTAGCCAATTTCCCTAATGAATATTGATACAAAAATTTTAAAATACTAGCAAGGAACTGACAGCAGTATCTATCATGCACTGATCAAGCTGGATGACCAGGAATGCAGAGCTGGTTCAATATTAGGAAAACTATAAGTGTAATTGACACATTAAATGTCCTTGAGAGAGAAGAGTAAATAGCCACTGGATTCAAAGTCAGAATAGATTGAAAAGAAAAAAAATGTTTACTGCCCTATTAAGAGCAGGTGTAGACTTTGGAAGAATTCATAGTGTTCCAACTAATGAACTATACAAAATATATTGAGAAAAGGGCTTTGATGTTAGATGGAATAGAGAAGCAAAAACTGCCCTACAGATCTTCCTGAACCCTTGTATCCAAATCTGCCACACCTTCAGGGAGACTCTGATTAAAGAAAGCACTGGGACAGGTGGAAGTAGTCAATATACTGAACTCATGGCAGTACATCAAGCTATCAAAACATAAGAAGGAGGATAGTGTCATATATTTACTGGTAGCTAATGGGTTAGCTACATGGATGCCCATGTGGAAAATCAAAATTGGGAAATTCATGGCAAACAAGTCTGGGGCAAAGAATTATGGGAAGATATATGGGACATGTCTTTGGTTACTAACTTGTCAGTTTTTCATATAGATGCTCATGTGGGCCACACCATGCCAGAAAGTGCATTGGTGCATGCTGATTGACTAGCAAAGATTGCTACTCAACATATTGTCCCTACTCTGACAGCAACCAATGATCTTGTACTAGCAAAATGGGTCCATCAAACAGCTGGTCAAGTTAGGGGTTCAGGCCCCACACCAGTGGCCATGAGATCAAGGTATTACTATGTCCTGTTCATTATTAAAACAAGTTGCAGAGGAATGTCATAGCGGAAAAGCAGCAAACTGTTCCATAGTAACTGCAGAGATAGCAAGGGGGAAAAGTCTTAGCCCAAATTTGGCAAATAGATTATATTGGACCCATACCCCAAGATAAAGGATGCAAATTTATATGTACTTTTGTTGGCACCTATTTAGGTGTACTAGTGGCATGTCCTTGTAAGAATGCAACCCAGAAAAACACCTGTAAAACTTTAGATCTCATAAGTCTATATTATGGTACCCCAATGCAGAATAAAATAAAGGTAATAAAATTCAGAGATTTTTTTATATTAAACAATATAGAATGGATATATCATATTCTGTATTATCCACAAGCATCTGCATTAATTAAAAGAATGAATGGATTATTGAAAGAACAGTTAAGTAAGTTAGTTTCTAATAATTCATATCAACATTGGAAAGATAATTTGTTCACTGCTTTATGTAATTTTAATAATAGACCATAGGAGAGTCTGTTATATGAAGAGTGGCCTGGCGTGGTGCATGCAGTGGAGAGAAGCCTGGCATAGCAGCAAGCTGATCCACCAGCCACAAGGGCAATTCCCAGGCCTATCACCCCAGGGCTGAGATCTGTCAGAGCTGGATAAGAGACAAATGCAGGGCCTGGGGCAGTGGCAGCAGCTAATTCTGGGACTATCAGCTCACAGCCTAGAAATCTGAAAAGCACCTATCTGGACTTCCAGGGACCAGGATGGCAGAGTGAACCCCAGCTGCTCCAATCCCCACCTCTGACATATTTGACATTTTATTGACAAAATTATTTGACAATAATTTGACAGAAATTATTGCCCCAGAGCAAAATTTTAAAACACTTAAGGCTTGGGTGACCTAGAGGAAGGGCTTGGTTAAAGCCCTGCCTCAAAATGGGTAAAAACAGATGGCAAAGAAAAAGACTCTAGAATCCTATTATTGTGAGAGAGAGGAATGAAATTTAGAAGGAGACAGCATTGACTCCACACCCACAGCTGAAGCCTCAACAGGGACTATGAACTGGTCTCAAGCACAGAAAGAATTCTTAGATGATCTCAAGAAGGACTTTGAAAACCAAATTAGAAAGGTAGAAGATAAAATGAATAATTCTTTTAAAATCAAAATTGTGAAATTAGAAAAACATTACAATAAAGAAAATAGCTCCTTAAAAAGAAAAAATATGTGAAATGGAGAAACATATGGAAAAGGAGCTTCAAAAACTAATTGAGGAAAATAATTTGCTAAAAATTAGAATCAACCAAATCGAAGCTAATGACTCTATGAGGCACCAAGAATCAGTCAAACAAAACATCAAGAATGAAAAATTAGAAAAAGAGGTAAAATATCTCAAGGGAAAAATAACTGACCTGAAAAACAGATCAAGGAGAAATAATTTAAGAATTATCAGTCTACCAGAAAATGACGATGAAAAAAAGACTGGACACCATCCTCCAAGAGCTCAAGGAAAACTGCCCTCAGATCCCAGAACCAGAGGGTAAAATAGAAATCTAGAGAATCCACCGGACACCTCCTGAAAGGATCCCAAATTGAAAACTCCTCAAAATGTTGTAGCCAAATTCCAGAACTATCAGGTAAAGGAGAAAATACTGCAAGCAGCCAGATAGAAACAATTCAAATATTGCAAAACTACAGTAAGGCTCACATGGGATTTGGCAGCCTCTACATTGAAAGATCAGAGAAACTAGAATATGATATTTTGTAAGGCAAAAGAGCTTGGGTTACAACCAAGGATCAGCTATCCAGTGAAACTGAGCATAAACTTTCAGGCAAGGAGATGATCATTCAATGATATAAGGGACTTCCAGACTTTCCTGATGAAAAAGCCAGAGCTCAATGTAAAATTCAATCTCCAATTACAAGACTCAAGAGAGACATAGAAAGGTAAATAAGGGAACACACACACACACAAACACACAGCTTGTTATTTAATAAAAGCAAACTATTTACAACCCTATATGGGAAGCTGATACCTGGTAATATTGAGAGTTGTATACTTATCACAACATTTAAAAGATCAATAAATATATAAATAGATTAAAAATAGTTAAACAGAGGGGGTGGATACAAACTAAATAAAATGATGATCAAAAACATTATTAAGGGGGTGTAAAGGGACCACAATGGAAGAAAAGGAAAGAACAAAGCAGAAAAGGGTAAATTATGCCACACAAAGAGGCATAAAAACATATTAAAGTAGAGGGGAAGAAGGGAGGGAGATGAACATTATAGGAACTTCACCCTCATTGGTCCTGGGGAAAGGAGGGAATAACATAATCAGTAAAATATAGGACTTCATCAAGAAGAGACATAAAATCTATCATAAAACAGGGAAAGAGGGGAGGGAGAGGAGCATTGCATGAGATCTACTTTTGTCAATCTTGGTTCAAGGAAGAAATAACATCCTACATTAAGCATAAAAATCATACCCTACAGGCAGTAGGATGGGGGAGGGGCTAAGAAAAGGGTGGGGTGGATAGAAGGGAGGGAAGAAGTAGTAAGGGGGAAGGGTAGGAAAAGGGAGGGGTTCTGATAAGGAGGGAATACTAAGGGAGGCAGTGGTCAAAAGGAAAACTCTTAAGGAGGGGAAGGGAGAAGGGGAGGAAATAAAAGCATAAACAAGGGAAGGAATAGCATGGAGGGAAAGATAAAGATAATAATCATAACTGTGAGTGTGAATGGGATGCCCATAAAACGGCAGCAGAAAGCAGAATGGATTAAAAACCACAATCCTACAATATGCTGTTTACAAGAAACACATCTGAAACAGTGGAATACCAGAGGCTAAAGGTAAAAGGCTGAAGCAAAATATATTATGCTTCAGCCAAAGTAAAAAAAAAAAGCAGGGGTGGCAATCCTAATCTCAGACAAAGCAAAAGCAAAAATAGGAAGGAAACTATATCCTGCTAAAAGGCACCATCGAAAATGAAGCAACATCATTACTAAACATTTATGCATGCAGTGGCACAGCATCCAAATTCCTAGAGGAGAAGTTAAGGGAGTTAGAGGGAGAAATGGAGAGCAAAACTATACTAGTGGGGGACCTCAATCTCCCCCTCTCTGAATTCAAAATAAACAAGAAAGAAGTTAAGGAGGTAAATAGAATCTTAGAGAAGATAGATATGGTAGGCCTCTGGAGAAAATTGAATGGGGATAAAAAGGAATACATGGCACATGCACAAAAATTGACCATGTACTAGTGCATAAAAATCTCACAATTCAGAGCAGAAAGGCAAAAATATTAAATGCATCCTTCTCAGATCATGATGCAATAAAAATTATATGTAATAAAGGGCCATGGAAGGATAGACTAAAAACTAATTGGAAAATAAATAACTTAATCCTAAAGAATGAGTGGGTCAAACTAGAAATTATAGAAGCAATCAGTAACTTCATTCAAGAGAATGACAATAATGAGACAACATACCAAAACTTGTGGGATACAGCAAAAGCAGTTCTAACATGAAGTTTTATATCCCTGAATGCATACATAAATAGAGAAAATGGGGGGTCAATAAACTGGGTATGCAAATGAAAAAGCTAGAAAAAGAACAAATTAAAAATTCCCAATTAAATACTAAATTAGAAATAATGAAAACCAAATTAGAGATTAATAAAATTGAATTTAAGAAAACTATTGAACTAATAAATAAAACTAAGAGCTGGTTTTATGAAAAAAAAAATAAAATCGATAGACCTTTAGACAATATGATAAAAAAGAAAGAAGAAAACCAAATTATGAGTACCAAAAATGAAAAGGGTGAATTTACCTCCAAGGAAGAGGAAACTAAAACAATAATCAGGAATTATTTCACCCAATTATATTCACATTAATTTGACAATCTCAGTGAAATAGATGAATATTTACAAAAATGTAAATTGCCCAGATTAACTGAAGAGGAAGTAAACTACTTAAATGATCCCATCTCAGAAAAATAAATTGAACAAGCCATCAAGGAACTCCTTAGGAAAAAAATCTCCAGGGCTAGATGGATTTACTAGCGAATTCTATCAAACATTTAAAGAACAATTGATTCCAATACTCTACAAACTATTTGGAAAAATTGTTGGAGTACTACCAAATTCTTTTTATGACAAAAATATGGCACTGATACCTAAATCAGGAAGAGACAAAATGGAGAAAGAAAATTATAGAACAATTTCCCTCATGAATATAGATGCAAAAATTTTAAATAAAATATTAGCTAAAAGACTTCAGCAACTTATCACAAGAATAATATGCTTGATCAGGTAGGATTCATTTCAGGAATGCAAGGATGGTTCAATATTAGGAAAACTATCAGTATACTTGATCATATCAACAATAAAAGTAGCAGAAGCCATATGATTATCTCAACAGATGCAGAAAAGGCTTTTGACAAAATACAACATCCATTCCTCTTAAAAACACTGGAAAATATAGGAATAAATGAAATTTTCCTTAAAATAATAGGTAATATCTATTTAAAGCCATCAGAAAGTATTATATGTAATGGGGATAAGCTAGAAGCATTTCCAATAAGATCAGGGGTGAAACAATGATGTCCACTATCACCCCTCTTATTCAACCTGGTAGTAGAAAAGTTAGCAGTAGCAATTAGAAAAGAAAAAGAAATTAAAGGAATCAAATTAAGCAAAGAAGAGACTAAGCTATCACTCTTTGCAGATGATAAGATGGTATACTTAGAGAATCCTAGATAATCAAGTAAAAAAAACTACTTGAGAATAAATAAATTTGGCAAAGTTGCAGGATATAAAATAAACCCACATAAATCCTCGGCATTCCTATATATTTCTAACAAAATCCAACAGCAAGAGATATTAAGAGGAATCCCATTTAAACTTACTGTAAACATTATAAAATATTTGGGAATCTACCTGCCAAAACAAACTCAGGACCCATATGAACACAACTACAAAACACTTCCCATACAAATAAAGACAGATCTGACTAAATTGGAAAAACATCAATTGCTCATGGCTGGGTCGAGCTAATATAATAAAAATGACAATTTTACCTAAATTAAATTACATATTTAGTGCCATACCAAAAAATTATGTTATAGAGCTAGAAAAAAAGTAACAAAATTCATTTGAAAGATCCAAAGATCCAGAATATCAAGGGAATTAATGAAAAGAAATGCCAAGGAAGGTGGCCTATCCCATTCCAGATTTTAATCTGTACTACGAAGCAGCATGAGGAATAGAGTAGTGGATCAATGGAATAGATTGGGTACATGAGACTCAGCAGTCAATGACTATACTAATCTACTGTTTGGCACAAGAACTCACTATTTGACAAAAACTGCTGGGAAAACTGAAATGGCAGAAACTAGGCATAGACCATTATCTAACAACTTATATCAAAATCAAATCTAAATGGGGACATAATCTAAGTATAAAGGCTGATACTGGGAAAGTAAGGAATAATGTGCTTGTCAGACTTATGGAGAAGGGAGGACTTTATGACCAAACAAGAGATAGAGAGCATTATGAAATGTAATGTAACCAAGATTAAGAGGGAAGTGGGAAATTGGAAAAGAATTTTTACAACCAGTGTCTCTGATAAAAGCCTCATTTCTAAAATATACAGAGAATTGAGTCAAATCTATAAGAATACAAGTCATTCCCCAGTTGATAAATAGTCAAAGGATATGAACAGGCAGTTTTCAGAGGAAGAAATTAAAGATATCTATAAGCACACAAAGAAATGTTCTAATTCACTATTGATTAGAGAAATGCAAATCAAAACAACTCTGAGGTACCACATCTCACTGGCCAGATTGGCTAAGATTACAAAACAAGAAAATGACAAATGCTGGAGAGGATGTGGAAAAATTAGAACACTAATGCATTGTTGGTGGAGTTGTGAACTGATTCAACCATTCTGGAGAGCAATCTGGAACTACACCCAAAGGGTTATAAATAATTGCTTACCCTTTGACCCAGCAATACCACTTCTGGGGTTGTATCCCAAAATGATCAGAGAAGTGGGAGGAACACCTGTATGTACAAAAATATTTTTAGTAGCTTTTTTTTGTAGTGGCAAAGAACTGGAAATTAAGGGGATGCCCATCAATTGGGGAATGGCTAAGCAAGTTGTTGTATATGGGTGTAATGGAATATTATTGTGCTATAAGAAATGAGGAGCAGATGGACTTCATAATAACCTGGAGAGAATTATACAAACTGATGCTGAGTGAGAAGAGCAGAGTCAGAAGAAATCTGTACACAATTACAGACACAACGTATGTGTGACGACCAACTTTGATAGACTGTACTCTTCTCAGCAATACAAGGCTATAAGACAACTCCAGAGGACTCATGATGGAAATAGATGTCTACATTCAGCGAAAGAACTAGAAAGAACTAGAGAGAAAAGAGTTTGAATGCAGACTGAAGCAAATCACCTGCTTTCTTTCTCTTTTTTGCTTGGTTTTGCTTCTTCTTTCCCATTGTTCATCCCACTGGTTACAATCCTTCTTCACAACTTGACTAATGTCTACTGTGAAAGTATTTTCAGGTCTTATACTTGATTGCATGCTGCCATGTTGGGGAGGGGAGAAAACGAGGGGGAGAAAATTTGAAACTCAAGGGAATGTGGAACTGAATCTTGGAAACTAAAAGTAAACAAACAAATGAATAAAGACAAAAAAAATATAGACCATTCAGAGAAAGTACACCTCCAGCTAGAATGATGACCCCAAATCTGCAAATTATAAAACAGCAAACACATAAGATCCCAAATATTTAGTATTAGACTGTGAGGCAAGATGTCCCAGCACCATATCCAGGAACACCTGGTTCGGTAGGATATGATTTACATTGTTTGGAGGACTTTTGGTTGGATAGAAAAGAAATAAGAAAAATCTCTACTGGAATATCTATGACAATCCCTAAAAACAATTTTGGACCAATATTACCTAAATCAGGATTCAGAGCTCGAGGAATCCATGTATTGGCTAGAGTAATAGATTCTAATTATCAAGGAGATATTATTATGATATTCCAAAATTTAGGTGAAGAACCTATACAGTTTTGTAAAAATGATAGCATAGTTCAAGTGATCATTATTCCTTGTGAAATAATACCCCCTTGTGACAACTGGCCCTCCTTCTGAAATAACTATCAGAGGAACTGAAAGGTTTGGTTCTACTGATAGAATAAAATTGGGAGCTAAAGTATCAGTAAAGCGAATGCCAGGCAATGTTCCAAAGGCTGAAGAAATTATAGTACATGGGAAAGATAGTACCATAACTATTGTTTTTTAGGAGAATATGATTACAGATTGTGCCCTTAACTCATATATTCTACCATGAATGAGGCTATGATAGTGGGCTCATGCACTCAAGAAGCATGACTGATGCTATATCTACCCTGTGTAATGTAATGCCAAAAGAAAGGCAACTTCCCAAGGTTCAGAATACCAGCATAGGTGCTCTCCATTTTATTCAGTAACAAACCCAGAACAGAGAAGATCAAAACATGACATCATTCAAAATACAGCATTTACTAAGTGTGATTAAATAATCTCCAAGTACTACCCCACCCCAGGACCTTCCAATCATTCAATCAATTACAAAGTCCCTGTTCTAAATACTTCTCCACCCCAGGCTATACCTTAATTAAGTCCACCACAAAGCCCCTCTTCTCAAATGGAGATTAGTTTCCAAACATAAGTAAACTACATTCATTTGTTCAACCACAGAACACAAAAAGGTCAAAAGTTCCCCACCCCTGGATCACAATTGAATCTACCCCAGAGTTACATCAAGTTTAAACACAGCACTTAATACCCAAATGGAGCTCTTTTCTTCATCTTGACATGAGGCAAGTTCTCAGCAATCTTAGTTCCTGGGGAGACAAGGCTTAGCAAGGCCATAAGATACATTGCCAGTCCCTTCATGAATTCATCCTCTGTCTGTAGAACAGTCCTAGAACCCCTGAACACATTAGCAAAGCCCTCTCCCAGGATTTCTGTAAACATACAACAAGAAAATCCTTCTTCAGGGCTTCCGAACCAACAGAAAAGTTCCCAGACCCCTGCAACAACAGCACTGTCCTTCACCAGTGGACAGTATTCATTCTGTCTGCAGGACAGTCTCCAGACCCCTGCAACAACAGCACTGTCCCTCACCAGTGGACAGTATTCACTCTCTGTCTGCAGGACAGTCTCAGGGCTTCTTAGCGAACAGCCAGGTTCCAGGACTTCTTCAACAAAAGGACTGTCTTTCACCAGTGGACAAATCTGGCAAAACAACATCAAAACAGACAGACAAAGTACCAGCAAAACAGCCATGTCTCCTCAGTCCTTGGCAGCTCAGGGGGCAGGTCTCAAAAGTCCAGGGCAACTCAAAGCGGCCACCAGCAATTCTCTTAGTCTCTCTCTCTCCACGAGGTGCTGCTTCCAAAAAAATCTTCCGCCTCTCTCTTGTGTCTCCAAATCTACGTCACCAGCTCCTCCCAGTTCAGGACTTTCTTTTCACATCAAAAAGTCCATCCCACAGGTGGGATTAACAAGCTCTGGGTTTTAACACAATCAATTTGAAAAACTAAGCCAATACAGGGGAATCTTTAAATGCCATTACTATCACACCCTGCTTTTGGTTATTGTCTCCTTGTTTCTTTTTTACTTTTTGCCTGTTAAATTTGTTTGCTAGATTTGTTTTCTGCAGGTTTAGTACCCTCCACCTGCAGATGCCTGATCATTTAAATTGGATGTCAACCCCTGTCCACAGCTATGATGTGTCCACCCGTGGACCTGGCATCAACCAAACTCAAGATGCCAGCTAAAGAGCTCAGCTCTCAAGTAGTACCTTTTACGTTGACCAAGGTTAGGATGTTGGTTAAGGATCTGACCTCTTGAATGGGACCTCTTGGAGCAGGGATAGCTCTATGTCCAATTTCAGCAGGAAGTAGCTATGGAGGAAGAGCCCTTTGCCCTTTACCCCAAGATTTTGGGTCCCATTCATTCAAGGATGGATTGATGAGGTTCATGTGCTCAAGGCCCACCCTAAGATATCATTTTATGTGCTCATTCTCTGTTATCCCTGCTATATTGTTGTAAACTTCTGTTGACACCAGTTATCTCTAAACTCTCATTAACTTATGTAATGAAATGTATTGTTAATGTATTTTTGATGCGTAAGGGATATGAAAAATCCTGGGGCCAAATGTAATGGTAATGGGAATTTGAAGATCTTCCCTGCCCCTTAATAGGCCAGATATAATCACATGGAGGCTGTGGTGGAAGGAGTTTGCTAAACAGGTGGAGCAGAGCCCAGAGGAAGCTGAAAGTCAGACCATCTAGATGAAGGGAGGATTGAAGACACAGGCAAGGAGACATCTAGGATTGAGAATGCTTGTATACCCCCTGCTGTGACAGTTAGGCTTGTGAGTGTTTGTTTGTGGGAAGGCTAAAGGATGGTGTGGCTCCCTGTTGTGTTATGGGGCATTAACTTCTTTGTTGCTATAATGGTTTTGGTTTCCTGGTGTTGGAATTTGGCTTTCTGGTGTCTGAATAAATGTTTTTCTTCTGTCTTGTATGTGGAGAGTCTGTTATATTTTGTGATTCAAAACCATGCCAGCATATTCATAGTCGCCATTGGTGTAGTGAATATTGCATTGGTGCTACAATTACATCATCAGTAAAGTAAGGAATTGGACTAGATGTCCTGTGAGATCCCTTTTGGCTCGAAATCTATGGTTCTATGGATACAAAGACAAAAAAGAAGTTCCTCCCCACAAAAAATTTATATATAAATATATGTATTAATATATAATATAATAAATATATAATTTATATCAGTGAATTGGATAATGGCATAGGCTGCATCTTTATCAAATTAGCACATGACACAAAGCTAGTAGGGCTAGAAGAACATTTAATGAATGAGTCAGAATTTTTTTAAAAATCAATTTCATAGGGAGAAATTGAAGGAGGCATGGTTAAGATCAGTTTGTCAGTAAGAAGTCTGAAGGCTTTAATGGAATGCAAGGTCAATTAGTCAAAAGCTTAATAGGGCAGGTTAAAAAAAGTTAATATGGGTAGCTTCCTGAGCTTTCAGCCCAGAGATGGTAAAGGAGTCAGACAACTGGTCAGAAGGAGATTACAGGGGACTTTTGCTAGCACTGAGTACAAGACTTTGTTGCATTTCACATACATGGTTCTACCCTGCAGTCCCAGGGCAAGGAGGAACATTAGCATACCAGAACTTGTTTTGAATTAAGGGGTGAAAAAGAGGGATGCACTGGAAGAAGAATGAAGAGAGAGGTGGAATGGGTATACTATCTCAGATAAAAGAGACTCAAAAGGAAAACCTTTTAAAATAGAGGGAAAGATAGTAGAGTTGCAGTAGCACTTGAACCTTACCCTCATCAGAATTATCTCAAAAAAAGAATAACATACACACTTAATTGGATATAGAAATGTATCTTACCCTACAGAGAAGCAGAGGGGAGGGAGACAAGAGAAGGAAGGGAAATTGATAGAAGAGAGAGTGAACTGGTTGGGGTGGGGGTGGTCAGAAGCAAAACACTTTTGAGGAAGAGAAAAAGAGGAAAAGTAAGATGGAGGGCAATACATAATCATCTTAACTGTAATGTGAATGGAATGAACTCATATATAAAACAGAAACAGATAGCAGAGTAGATTAAAAAAACAGAATCCATGGGGCGGCCAGGTAGCACAGCAAGTAGGAGCACCGGCTCCAGTGTTGAGAAGACCTGGAGATCGAATCCCGGGCTCAGACACTTAGCACCCACCCAGAAACACCTGGCCGTGTAACCTTGAGCAAGTTACTTAACCCCAATTGCTTAGGGGTGGCCAGGTGGCTCAGCGAGTAAGAGCACTGGCTCCAGTGTTGGGATGACCTGGAGATCGAATCCCGGGCTCAGACACTCAGCACCACACCCAGAAATAACTGGCCGTGTAACCTTGAGCAAGTTACTTAACCCCGATTGCTTAAAAAAAAAAAAAAACAGAATCCTACAACATGTTGTTTACAAGAAAAATATTTGAAGTATAGAGAGCAAAAGTAAGGGACGGGAGCAGAATCTATTATACTTTAAGTGAAGTGGAAAAAAAAAAAACCAAGGGTAGCAATTGTGACCTCATACAAAGCAAAAGCAAAAATAGATCTAATTAAAAGATATAAGTAGGGAAACAACATTTTGCTAAAGGTTACAGACAATGAAGCACTATCAATACTAAACATGTATGCAACAAATAGTATAGCATCCAGATCCTTAAAGAAAATGTTAAATGAGTTACAAGAGGAAATAGTAAAACTATACTAGTGGGGAACCTCCATTTTCACCTCTCAGAACCAGATAAATCTAGCTGAAAAGTAAATAAGAAAGAAATTAAAGAGATGGATAGAATTTTAGAAGAGTTAGGTATGATAGATCTCCGCAGAAAATTGAATCGGAATAGAAAGGAATATATATTTTTCTCAGTGGTATGTAGTACCTGTACAAAAATTGACCATGTATTATGGCATAAAAACCTCATAGTCAAATATACAAAGGCAGAAATATTAAATGCTTCCTTTTCAGAACATAATACAATAAAAATTACATTCAATAAAGGGCTGTGGAAACAGATTAAAAACAAATAGAAGCTAAACATTCCATTCTTAAATGAGTGTAGCAGAGAACAAGTCATATTTATGGAATGCCAAAGGAGTGCTTAGAAGAAAATTTATATTTCTAAACACTTACAACAATAAAATAGAGAAAGAACAGATTGATAAATTGGATGTGGATCTTTAAAAAAACTAGAAAAAGAACAAATAAAAATTTTCAATTAAAAAACAAATTAGAAATCCTGAAAACAAAAAAAAGATGTTAATAAAATGGAAAGCAAAAAAAACAATTTTACTAATAAAACTAGGAGATGGTTTTATGGGGAAAAAATATAAACCATTGGTTAAAAAGAAAAAAGAAATCAAATTACCAGTATCAAAAAGGAAAAGGGTGAATTCACCCGCAGAGAGTAGGAGCTATTTTGCTCAATTTTTTGCAAATAAATCTAACAATCTAGGTAAAATGGATAATATTTATAAAAACATAAATTGTCCAGATTAGCAGAACAGGAAATATAATACTTAATTAACCCTATCAAAAAAATAAAAGAAGAAGAGTGGGGAGGCCAGGTGGTGCAGTGAAGAGAGCACCAGCCCTGGAGTCAGGAGGACCAGAGTTGAAATCCAGCCTCAGACACTTAACACAAAAACTAGCTGTGTGACCTTGGGCAAATCACTTAACCCCAATTGCCCTCCAAAAAAAGAGAAGGAAATTCAACAAGTCATCAATAAACTCCCTAAGAAAAATTCCCTCGGACCAGATGGTTTCACAAGTTAATCCTACCAAATATTTAAAGAACTATTAATTCCAACACTATATAAACTATTTGGGAAGATGGGAAAAGGAGTCCTATCAAATACCTTTTATGACATAAATATGGTACTGTTATCTAAACCTGGAATAGTAAAAACAGATAAAAGGAAACTATAGAGCAATTTTCCTAATGAATATCAATGCAAAATTCTTCAATAAAATACTAGCAAGATTTTAGCAATATATCAAACACTATGATCATATGGTCACACACTATGACCAAGTGGAATTTACAACAGGAATGCAGGGCTGGTCCAATATTAAGATAACTATCAGCATAAATGACCATATCAATAACAAAAACAGCAAAAATCATGTTATTATCTCAATGAAAGCAGAAAAAGCTTTTGACAAAATACAGAACCCATGCCTATTAAAAATACTAGAAAGCATAGGAATAAATGGAACTTTCCTCAAAATGATAAGTAGCATTTATCTAAAACCATCAGTACACATTACCTGTAAGGAGGATAAGACAGAAGCCTTCCAGAAAGATCAGGGTTAAAAAGCAAGGATACCATTATCACCACTATTATTCAATACTGTACTAGAAGTGATAGTTATAACAAAAAGAGAAGAAAAATAAGTAGGAGGACTTAGAATTATCAATGAGAAAACAAAACTATCACTCTTTGCAGATGATATGATGGTATACTTAGAGAATTCTAGAGAATCAACTGAAAAACTAGTTGAAATAATTAACAACTTAAGCAAAGTTGCAGTATATAAAATAAACCCATATAAATCATCACCATTTCTATATATTATCAACAAAGTCCAGCAGAAATTATAGAAAGAGAAATTCCATTTAAAATAACTGTAGACTTAATACTTGCCAATACAAATCCAGGAACTATACAAACACAATTACAAAACACTTTTCACACAGATAAAGTCATTTCTAAAAAATCTGAAAAATATTACATGACTACTCAGTGCCATAGCAACCATGGTACCAAAAACAAAAAGGTCAAGAATATCAAGAGAATCAATGGAAAAAAAATGTGAAGGAAAGTGACCTAGCTGTACCAGATTTCAAACTATATTGTGAAGCAGTAATCATCAAAACAATCTGATACTGGCTAACAGAGTGGTGGATCAGTGGAACAGATCAGGTACACAATATATAGTAGTAAATTACCATGGTAATATCACACCAACATCTCACACCATATACCAAGATAAGTTCAAAATGGGTATCACCCTTTATGGTATTATCCTTTATTATAAGCAAATTAAAGGAGCTTGAAATAGTTTACCTCAGATGTATGGATAAGGGAAGAAATTAGGACCAAACAAGAGATAGAGAGCATTATGGGATGTAAAATGGATAATTGTGATTACATTAAATTAAAAAGTAATGTAATAAAGATTAGAAGGAAAGCAGAAAACTGGGAGGGGGAGAGGCTTTGCAGCAAGTTTCTCTGATAAAAGCCTCATCTCTCAAATATATAGAGAACTAAGTCTAATTTACAAGAGTGTGAGTCATCCCCCAACCGGTAAATGGTCAAAGAATATGAAGAAGAAGAAATCAAAGTTATCTATAGTAGTATGAAAAAATGTTCTAAATAATTATTGATTAGAGAAATGCAAAACAAAACAATTTTGAGAGCCCACCTCACACCTGTCAAATTGGCTAATATGACAGAAAAGAAAAATGACAAATCATAGAGGGAATGTGGAAAAACTGGGACAGTAATGCACTGCTGGTTGAGTTATTACCTGATCCAACTATTCTAGAGAGCAATTTGGAATTATTCTCAAAGGGCATGTTCCTTCACATTTTTCCCATTGATTCCCTTGATATTCTTGACCTTTTTGTTCTTCCAGATGGATGTTGCTATTTTTTCTAGTTCCATAAAATAATTGACCCAGCAATACCACTAGTAGGTATGTATCCCAAAGAGACTTTTTTAAAAAGGGAAAAGCATATATATAAATATATACATATACATAAATATATAACAGCTATTTTGTGGTGGCAAAGAATTGGAAATTTAGGGAATGCCTATCAATTAGGGAATGGCTGAACAATTTGTGGTATATGATTGTGATGGAATATTATTGTGGCTATAAGAAATAATAAGCAGGATGTTTTCAGAAAAACCTGATGCAAAGTGAAATGAGCACAACCAGGATAATGTACACAGTAACAGCAATATTATATGATGAACAACGTGAATGACTTAGCTATTCTCAGCAATACAAAATCCAAGATAATTCTGAAAGACTTATGATGAAAAATTCTGTTCAACTCCACAGAAAGAACTGATTGGACTTTGATTGCAGATGTAAGCATACTTTTTTATCAGGGGAGGGGGTGTTTGTTTTTGGTCTGTATTTTCTTTCACAGCATGGCTAATATGATAATATTTTTTGCATGACTGTACATGGATAATCTATATCAAACTGCTTACCTTCTCAAGGAGAGAGGACAGTACAGAGTAAGGGAGAAAATTTGGAACTCAAATTTAAAAAAAAAAGAAATGTTAAAAATTGTTTTTACTTTTAGGAAAAATATGTAACTTTTCACATTAAAAAAGACAGACATAGTTATCAGGATGGAGTTGATAGTCTTACTGAACTCTACAGTAGAGATCAAAACTAGACTTTTTTGCTCCCTGTCAACAGCAACATCAAATCTATGATAAAAGGCATTTCTAACTCTACGTTAGAAGTGTTAATTGTAATTAACTCTAATTCTAATTTTACTATTTAGTGTTCACCCTCTCTGGGTGAAAATGCTCCCACATTCATTATGTTGAATGTATTTCTCTACAGTTTGATTTGTCTTATGATAAAAGATGCCTTGTGGCTAAAGTCTTTCCTATGTTTGCTGCATTAAGAGTTTCTCTCTAGGCTTAAATCTCTCATATATGGAAGCATGCCCTCTTTCTTAAAACTTTCCCACATTCATTCCATTTATAGAATTTTCTCGAGGAAGAATTCTCTGATATACACTAAAGGGTTTCCTCTGACTAAAAACTTTTCCCCCTACCCATTGATCAAAGAGATTCCATTTATAGGATTTCTTTCCACTGTGAATTTTCTCATGTGTATAGTGGTTTCCCCTCAAGCTGAATGATTTCCCATGTTGGTTGCATTTATAGGCTTTCCTCCACTATAATTTTTTTCTGATGTAAGGTTATCCTTCTGAATGAATGCTTTCCCACATTCATTACATTTATAGGATTTCTCTCCATAAGGAATTGCCTGATATATATTAAGGCTTCTTCACTCTCTGAAGTCTTTTCCATATTCATCACATTTGTAGCATTTCTTTCCACTATGCATTCTTTGGTGTACAGTTAAAGCTAAAGGAATTTCCATATTAATTACATTTGTAGGGTTTTTCTAAAGTATGACTTCTGTGATGATCAGTGTTTTCCCATGTCTAAAGTATTCATACATTCATTATATTTATAAAGTTTTTCTCCAGTGTGAATACTCTATGCACAATAAGACCTGAATTGCAGTTGAAGGCCTTTCCACATTCATTACATTTAGAGAGTCTCTCTGCAGCATGAATTTTCTGATGCCTAATAAGAGTGTCCCATCTTATTGATATGCTTTGGGGTTTTGCTGTATTAGTTACTCTTCACTGTGAGTAACTATTACAGTATTTTTTTTAGGTAACTCTACTACAAAATTATCCTTCCTTGGAGGAGAATCCTTACATCTACTCTCCTGATGTAAAGGACTTGGAGAAGTGCTTCTTGGAGCATCTTTCCCCAGCTTCCATGGTATAACTCTTTCTAGTTGTGAGATCACTGCTGGCTTGGAATTTAGAAACCCTAGAGAGATAAGGTTCTTATAATTTTCCAGCCCCACATCTCTCTGAGTTATATCCAGCTGCTCCCACTTTTCAGGGTGGATCACTGGCTGATCAAGACTAGTCAGGCCCCTTGGAGAAGCTCTTTCAAAGCCACTTCTACCTCCCCCTCACCCTGAGCTTGGGTATGTGGCCCCCTTTTTCTCCCCAACTCCCTACCTCCCACCGCAGGGGCCTACCAGGTCTAGGGCTATCACCATCCTGAGCAAGAGGGCCCAGGGAGGCCTCAAGGCAGTCCAAGACCTCTTGACAGTCAGAGCTGAAAACATCCAGGCTATGACCAGAGATAGGGTACTTACAAAGGACTAATTTATAGCAGCTCTTTTTGTTATAACAAAAATTGGGATACTATGTGGTAAACAAATTATGACATATGGAATATTAGTGTGCCATAAAAATTCTGAAAAGGTTGGTTTCAAAGAAAACTCACAACCTTATGAACTGAGGCAAAGTAAAGTGAGCAGAACCAAGAGAAAAATTTATGCAATAATAATATAAAAAAAAAACTTTGAAAGACCTGAGGACTCAAATCAGTGTAATGATGGGCCACAGTTCTAGAGGAGTGATGATGATGTATGCTACCTACCTTCAATGTGCAGAATGGTGCATTTTTTCATGGTCAATATGGGAATTTACTTTACTTGACTAGGTATTATAAAGATTTTTTTTTCTTAATTTTTGGTCAATTGGTGTGTGTGGTCTGTATTGGTGTGTGTGTGTTTAATTTTTTTAAAAAATCCATCTTGGCAGAGCCAAGATGACAGAATGAAAGCAGAAACCCATCTGAACTCTCACATGAATTCCTTCAGTAACCACTAAAAAGTGAATCTGAATGGTTTTTAGAGTGGAAGAGTCCACTGGGAGAGGGAATTTGGCAGATTTTTAGCCCAGGAAAGTGCAGAAGGGTAGGATTTGTTGTGTCGGGAGGGGTAGTGCAGAGCGTGGAACATGGGGGCTGCACCATCACAGACCCAACTATAGCAGAACCAGAGTGAGCCTCGGTGAACTGATTCACCCACTACAGGGGCAATTCACAGACCTCTCACTGCAGGATGGGGGTCTGTTGGAGCTGGGTAACAGACAAGCTCAGGGTCTGCAGCAGCAGCAGCAGCAACTCCTGGGGATATCAGCCCACAGTCTGGAAGTTTAAACATCACCTACCTGAACTTCCCTGGATCCAAGGTGGCAGAGTAAACCATAGCTGATCTAATCTCCCTCTCTGACCTTCAAAACCTCAAGAATATTGTCCCAGGGTAAAATCCTAAAATAGTGGAACCAGCAGCAGACTTGGGAGTCCTAGGGAAAGGGTATGGCTGTGCCTGTACTGAGGTTAAAGTGCAGGGTGAGAGGCATCCCAACAAGTCCCAACTCAGCCAACCTGTAGGTGATCCTGAAATCCAGGGGGGTGGAGCCAGCAAGTGCTAACACCAGAACCCCAGGTATAGCTTCACACAATCAGGGGAATCTGTAGACACCAGCATGGTCCAGCCACCAGCATCTGAGCCTGCCTGAGCTGTAGAGCAGTGGCATGGAGGCAGAATCCTGAAGTGGCCAGACAACCCCTCCACCATACCCCACACTGTGAGCTTCAGTATAACCCAGGGAAATGCCAAAAGTCCTGACCTTGGACTCAGTCTAGGAATTTAAAGGCCACAGCACGCAAAGCCAAAAACCAGGCCCCTAACACCCAGTAGAAGAAGCATGGGTCAGAGTCCTCTGTACCCTAGAACAGAGATCCACTTTAAAAGCCAGAAAATAGGTAATCACAATTAGCAAAAAACAAACTAGAAAAACAAAACCCTTAGAATCTTATTATAGTGAGCAAGGAGAACCAAATTCAGAAGAGGAGAGCATTGACCCTATACTCACATCTGAAACCTCAAAAGGGAATATGAACTGGTCTAATGCCCCAAAAGCATTCTTAGAAGAGCTCAAGAAGGAATGTAAAAACCAAATTAGAGAAGTAGAAGATAAATTGACCAAATATTTTAAAAATATAATTAGCAAAATGGAAAAAATTTCACTGAAAAAAAACAACTCCTTAAAAAATAAAATTTGTCAAATGGGAAAGGAGATTCAAAATCCAACTGGAGAAAATAACTTCATAAAAGTAAAAACTGAACAAATGGAAAAGGAGATTCAAAAATAGTATGGCAGAAACTGGGCATAGATCAATATCTTACATGGTACAACAAAATAAAGTCTAAATGGGTTAATGATCTAAATATAAAGGTTAATACTGTAAGCAAAAGGAGACCAAGTTTACCTGTCAGATATATGGAGAAGGAAAGAATTTATGACCAAACAAGAGATAGAGAACATTACGAAATGAAAAATGGATAATTTTGATTATATTTAATTGAAAAAATTTTTTGTACAAACAAAACCAATGTAGCCAAGATTAGGAGGGAAGCAGAAAATTGGGAAAGATTTTTTTCAGCCAATGTCTCTGATAAAGACCTCATTTCTAAAATATACAAAGAACTGAATCAAATATATAAGAATACAAGTCATTCCCCATTTGATAAATGGTCAAAGGATATGAACAGGCAGTTTTCAGAAGAAGAAATTAAAGATATTCATAATCATATGAAAAAATGTTATAAATGACTACTGATTAGAGAAATACAAATCAAAACAACTCTGAGGTACCACATCTCACCTGTCAGAATTACTAACATGACAAAACAGGAAAATGATAAATGCTAGAGAAGATGTGGGGAAATTGGTACACTAATACATTGTTGGTGGAGTTGTGAACTGATCCAACCATTCAGGAGAGCAATTTGGAACTATGCCAAAAGGGCTATAAAAATGTGCATACCCTTTGACCCAGCAATGCCACTTCTAGGGCTGTATCCTGAAGAGATCATACAAGTGGGAAAAGGACCCATATATACAAAAATATTTATAGCAGCTCTTTTTGTGGTGGCAAAGAATTGGAAATCAAGGGGATACCCATCAATTGGGGAATGGCTGAACAAGTTGTGGTATATTAATGTAAAGGAATACTATTGTGCTATAAGAAATGAGAAGCAGAAGTACTTCATAATAACCTGAAGAGACTTACATAAACTGATGTTGAGTGAGAGGAACAGAACAAGGAGAACATTGTGCACAAATACAGATACATCATATCTGTGATAACTAACTCTGACGGACTGGGCTCATCTCATCAATGCAAAGTTATAGGACAAATCCAAAGGACTCATGATGAAAAAAGCTATCCACATCCAGAGAAAGATTTATGAAGTCTGAATGCAGATTGAAGCAAGCTACTTGCTCTCTCTCTTTTTAGTTTAGTTTTGTTTCTTCTTTCTTGTTGTTCATTCCATTGGTTATCATTCTTCTTTACAATTTGACTAATGTTTAATATGAAGGTATTTGCAGAACCTATATCAGATTGCATTCTGCCATAGTGGGGGAGGGAGGAAGAGAGGGAGTTGGAGAAAATTTGGAACTCAAAAGCCTGTGGAACTGAATGTTGTAAACTAAAAGTAAATTAATTAATTAGTTGAAAAAGGAAGAAATACAGAACAACACATTACCATCTTCATGGTTACCCACAACATGCAAGTTTCAACCACACATTTATGACCATGTCAGGGACACAGAGACCAGAACAAATATCTTTATATAGCCAGCTTGTGACTTTGTTAGTTCATTAATATAATTTCTTCAAGGATGATGCCCTTTGGGGCAAATAGGTGGAGCAATAAATAGAGCACCGGCCCTGGAGTCAGGAATGCCTGAGTTCAAATACAGCCTCAGACACTTAACACAAAAACTAGCCGTGTAACCTTGGGCAAGTCACTTAACTCCAATTGCCCTCCAAAAAAGTAAAAAAAAAAAAAAAAGGATGATGCCATCCTACTGCTGTTTAGGCATGATCCACACTTTCCTTTTGATGTCTTTTGTATTCTCTAAGGATGGAAAGATTCTAGACACTCCCAACCAATATATCTCTCACCTAAAAGAGAAGCTAAAGGAAACATACCACTTACCTACAAATTCAGCTCAAAAATCACTGAAAGAAATGATCAAGAATATGATATCTGTGTTAATAGATAAAACTTTTAAAATGGTGTTAGCATTTTCATGAGAAATCATGGTATTCATGTAACACACAAGTTCACAAATTGATGCAAAGCTACTTCATATCAAACTGTTGGAGAGAATGGGAAGCACACCTGTTTACAAAATATTCCCACTGACTGGCAGAGGCACTTTAAAGAAAATCTACCTCAATAACTTATTGTCAATAGGCAAATTCCTTTCATTCCCTGTTGAGCAGATAGAGACAAATGGACACCCATTTCACTGAACTAAATGAGAGAAACTGTCTGCCAGACATACAAAGACTTCCTGATCCAGACAATGACTCAGAAAGGGACATGTCAAGTTATTACAGCAATACTGAAACTCAATTGCTAATTCAAATGATGATAGTAACTGAATTTAGAGGGAATGCCTTTCCTGCCTAATACTTCAACTTGTAGAAATTCTTAGGGTTTATATATACCCTATAGAGCATAGTAACACTGCTAACCAGTCTGGACCCTCTATAAATTCAGGTTTAGAGAAGCAGATTATAATTCTGATAAGCACTATGATTAACTTATACCATCAACTAGTTTGTATATAGCAGCAGACAGGTCATCATATTGTAGAAGACCCAGCCATATTTAACTAGTGACCAGATTAACTTAAAATATCCTGAAAGAAACTTTAAAAATGGCTACTCACATAACCAAATGATAATAATATTGTTTATGTAAGATTGTATTTTATGCCAATTAAATTATGTATATTCAATATGTACATTATACATATGTTCATTGATTCACATGTTGAGTATGTTTTTCTTATTTATGCTTATTTACTTTTGTATTAATATTGTACCTCTGTTGTAATTATGTTTATTATGTGTAGTTTTGCTATTATTTGCATGTACACTGCTTTTTATACATACCTTGATATTTTTGCAGGTTTACTGATGTTATTACCTTAATTGTGCTTGCAATTATGTATTTTTGCTGACATTTATGCACCACTGAGGCTTGTGAAAATACTATATCCTGTATATACAATTTAGACCTATAGTCGCTAAAGCAGACCACTGAGTGCATTGTGTTATGTCTGTTGCATGTAGTGATGATACATATTGCTATGGCACCTGGGACACTGGGTTAGTCACCCTTGTTTTGTAAAATATTTGCATTTATTTTGATGCTATGATGTATATTCCAGATGTCAAGTGAACTGAAAGGGACTTCAATTTTGTGAGGAACTACACAATTCAAAACCTTGGGAAGGAATGTTACTAGGCTCGAGAGCATGGTTGCATTGACTTAAGAGAATCATAGTCCAAAGAGACAGCAAAAGCTCCTTTTGCCTGGAGGGGAAATTTTTATGGTTCTCTAGGGGATGTTGTAGAACAGAAGAGGAACAAATAAGCAATTTTGAATGAAGATTTGTTTATTGGCAGTAGGTGCTTTAAAAATAATTTTTAAAATTTCTTTAAGCTATTTCTAATTCTTGATTTTTGTTTCCTATAAACTCTGGCCAACCATATGTTCTCTATGATTCATGTCTATTACTTAATTACATACCGAGAAATTGAAAGGGAAGAGCTTGTGATTCATAAATTAAGAGACATATTTTGACCCTGCTTTATGTGATCATCAGGTGCAACAGGGAAAGCAAGCCTTTTTTCACCTCGCCCACAACTGGGGAATAACCAAAATAAGAGAAAATCGTATGGTTTTGATTTTTATTAACAACTCATTAGCTCCCACTGAGCAGAACAATACACACACACACACACACACACACACACACACACACACACCTCTTTATGCCTAAGATAGTAGGAACTGGAATCAAAGACCTAGATTCAAATTCTGACTCTTCATAGGAATGTGACTGAAAAAAAATCTCTCAATTTTTCTCAGGCTCAGTTTCCCCAAATGTAAAATGAGGGGGTTGGACTACATGGCCCGTTCCAGCTCTAAAACTATGCTCTTATGAACCATGTGACTTGGGACCAATCATCTGTATGCTACTGAGTCATGAGTAAGCAAGATTCAGGTGACTAAAGTTCTGAAGATGAAAGCTGAAGCTAGAGCAAACACTTGACTTTCAGTTTCCCAAATAGTATCAACTAGTGGTTATGTTAAGAACTTTTCTGAGATGTGGTGGTTATTAATGCAAAATTTTTAATATCTATGCTGCTGTTGCTAAACCATTTGATTGCCTCATTTGTGCACATGAGATTGCAGAGACCAAAAAGACAAAATTATCTTAAAAGCTACAAACCCTTTTGGAGATACATTCACAAATGTGAAAAAGGCTTCAGGAACTTAATCAACTTTGTTACCTATGAACTCACACTGGTTTATGCACACACAAGTAAATGTTTATTCTCCATATAAATGCCAGCCTAGAAGGTTTGGAAGCTGTCCTGGAGCAAGGAAGTAATGGTCACCAAAGGCTAGTTGCATTTGTCTGTAGAGGTTTGACTGACAATGAATTTTACTATCCTGACCATAAATGTGAGTTTTTGGCTTTAAAATGAGTCGTTACTGAGAAGTTCAGAGACTACATATGGATAAAAACTCTAAGTGTGGATTGCTCACAATTCCTTAACTTATGTATTGACCAGTGGCAAGTTGCTGTTTGTCAGACATGGTTGGCAGCACTGATCGGTTGTGATTTCAGCATGAATTATTAGCCTGTTAAGACAGACTACTGTTGTTTAGAATGCTACAGAACATTAGATCTATGATGAATGTTTGGGAACAATCTGTGACATTCAAGGTATTGGACTACAAATGAGTGGAAGTATAACTGAGAGTTTGGGATTTCCACCAGAGAGCATGCTAAATGCATGTGTAAATCTCATGACATTGAATCAATCTTCCTTGACACAACTGGCTGCAGATGACTGATGATAGGAACGAATGGTTGATGAAGAAGTAAGAGAAGTAACGTAAGCCAAAAAACAGGGTAATGGTACTACTCATCTGAAGTTCCAGACAGAAGGCATCTTACCATTGAGGCAATGATAGAAATTAGAGAGGCGCAATAGAGTGCTGTATTAGACTATGACTGCACTCATACACTGAACAGGTGTTGCTACCCAAAGCATACTGCTTATAAGTCATGAATGCCTTATAAGATAACTTTGGAATATTGGTCAAGAAACTACCCTAGAACTCGTTAAGAAACCAATTTTATTGACTTAAGATGGTTCCAGATGTCATCAAGAATTGTAGAATGTGTGCCAGATATATACAAAGGAAAACACTACCAACTCATACTATATATTTGGAGAACACAAGTACCATCAAGCCTTTGGACTTGTTCTATTTTTATTTTCTACCCCTGGAACGACATGGTAAAACTATGAATCAAATCTAGCTGGTAACTGACCGTTTCACCAAGTATGTACAAACATACCTAACTATAAATCAAAAAGCATCTACTGTTACTAAAGTGTTATGAAAAAAGTATTTTTCAGCATATAAATTTTCTGCTAGTATCCACTTTGACCAAGGTAGAGATTTTGAAAGCAAAGCACTCAAGGAAATGTTGACCTTGGCAGGAAGCAAAAGGTCTAAGACTATTTACCACCATTTTACATCATTACTCTATTTACTACCATTACTACTCTATGCCATTCAGGCTGTGGGTCAAGGAGACCTATAAACTTAATATTTCAACAATACCTATTGAGCATGTTAGGAATTTTGAGACAGAAAAAAAACAGAGGAGTCATGTCCCATTTTTAGCATATGCATACAATTCCACCAGGAATTATGCTATAGGTTTTACATAATACTTGCTTATGTTTGGGTGAGAACCATGCCTGCCTATTGGCTTGTGTTTCAGTATTTCAGGTGATGAAGTTGATATAACCACTCATACTCAGTAATTTCTCAATTGAAGGAGAAGCTGAAATGCCTACCAATTAGCCATAGTTTCAACTCAGAAGATCTGTGATAGAAACAAAAGATGCTATGATATAGAGCATGTGTCATTATATAGAGTACGTGTCAAGACCTTCAACAAGGAGACAGAATTCTATGGAGAAGCCTTGGCATTTAAGGACTGCCAAGTTAGCTGATCAGTGGAAAGCTAACCTATTCAAAATAATTGAGAGACTGGTAAATCTACCTGTTTACAAAATAGCTCCAGAGTTATTGAGGGGGTTCTATCAGAACTATTCACCAAAACCACCTATTGCCCATAGGAGAGTTAGTTGGACTTTGTTGAAGTGATGGATATTCATAATTTCTCACCCAGTTGCTTTCTTGGGCTTCATAATCTTCAGAAACCCATCATTGTTCAAGATGAAATCAGCTTTGAAGCATGAGTTTCAGAGTTTCATATCTCCTTATCACCCCCTGCCTCTGGGTTAGAGAAGATGGAAAGTGGACATTGGAGAGTTCCTCCTAGATCTTCCACCATTTTAAGGAGGATGTCCAGGGCATTCACCTCATCAATTCCTACCAGCTGTTTTCCTGGACTTTATGATCTGGAGAAATCCATCATTCTGCAAAATGAAACCAACTCTGAAATTACATCTTCTCAAATTATTTCCCTGCTTACCTACAGATATTCACCACCTCTTCCCTCCCCCTCCCCCATTTTCAACTTCTCCTCCTCATTAGATTGTGAGTTCCTTAAGGACAGGGACTATCTTACCCCATTCTTTGTATCCCCAGGACTTAGTTTAGTGACTGGCACACAGTAGGAATTTAACAAATGTTTATTGACTCTGATTCTGACACTTACCTACCCAAAGACTGAGGAAAAGGAACTATTAGCTGTACAAAGACTTTCTAACCCAGATACAGGTGCTGGAAGTGAAGCATTCAGTAAATGAAACTGTATGTATTATTATAGGGCAGAAGAGTTGATCCTAAAAGCAAGTCTTTCCTTGATCAGAACTGCTACAGAGACTCCTAGGGTACAGATTCAACCAACTGAACTTGATAGCCATCCTGGCATGTGTGTAGACATCCCAGGTGTAGACAAATAAGCCTCTAATGATCCTGATGGTCAGCCCATACCAACTGCTAATGCTACTATGAAAACAGAGAGATCAGTCAGTAACAAGAGAACTAAACCTATTAGTCACTAGGTTAAGTTGTGATGTCATAGGTAAACCTGAAGATATATAACATATTACATATAGTAGTACTAGAGATTGTCCATATGAAATATGCCTTGCATATAAGCATATGTGTAATGCTGTACATGTATTGGGCTGTATGGTGTGTTTAGGTGGAGTAGTACCTCCTGTGTGAGGACTTGCTAAGGCCCTTTCAGGGCTGGTCATCCACCTTTGGTGTCCATCTGATTCACCCAACTCTCACCTGTGGCTCCAAGAAATTGTAGCATGCACAACAGTCACATTCAGTAAACTGTCTCAGTAAACAGACTAAAACAGGTTGAGGGTAGCCAACAGGTCTCAAATCTGCTGGTTAGTTAGGGAGATATGTTCCCCATGCATGTGAAGACTTCCTTTCCTGACAAAATAGGTGGATAAGAACAATTTGTTACAATGCCCACGAAAGTGGTTGAAGTAGGCTTTGTGAACTGCTTAGAACTTGATCAGGTATTGAAAATGAGAAGGTCATCCACTGCATCCCAGGCCATTGCCTGGGATCTTGACTTTTGTCCTGCCTTGGACTCTGGAAGAGACAGTGACTTTGTGCAACTCAACCTCACTTAAATCCAACTCATGTGCAAATCAAGACATCATCCCATGATGTCATTCGACCTCTTCGGAAAATGAATGACAAACAACTGCTATACATGTGAATTACTACATGTTTGAGTATACTTGTTTCTTATTTTGCTGTCATGTCATTTTATTTTATGTTCATGCCATAACAATGTGGTTTAACTGTTTTGCATACATAATACTGCTATAGTTAAGTTGTATTATTGTTATTGTTGTGGATTTGAAGGGTATGGTAAGGTATGGCTCTAGACTTCTTAATGCCAGACAAACCTTGCATCTTTCTAGTGTACCTTGGTCCAAATGTACTCTGGCAAGAAATACATATACTAAGAAATATTTCTCCCACAATGCCTTGCTACCCTGGAAGTTGTCTGTTTCCTGGTTGGACATGTCTATCTATACTTTGTGAAATGGTCAATCACACCAGAATTTGATTTGTTCTCATAGGTTTTTTTTCTCCAGAAAAGGAAAGTCAGTGCAAAAGCTATTAACAACTATGACAGTATTCTCCAAATCATTAATAATAATTGTTATTGATTGTTAATTATTATTAATTATTAATAATTCAATATTTAGATGATTAATACTTGTTTAATAAATAATTTTATATTAATCACTAATAATAATTTAAAAATAAATTTAAATAATACTGAGATTTCACCTCACACCTAACAAATTGGCAAAGCTGACAAAAGATGAAAATAGTCAATGTTGGAGTTGTGGGTGGAAAGGCTTACACTAGTGTATTTTGTCCATTTATGATGAGACTTTTTATATATAAGTCATTAGCTATTTGGAGCTTATCTTGTTATATGATGTGAGATCAAAATACATTTACTGCCAGACTTCTTTCCAGCTTTCCCAGAAGTTCTTGTCAAATAGTGAATTATAACCTCGATAGTTGGGAAGAGGAGTACAGAATTTTTAAACAAACTTGGGACAATAACTTTGTTCAGTTGTCTTTCAGTCATGTCAGACCCCATTTGTGGGGTTTTTTTTTGGCAAAAATACTGGAGATATTTGCCACTTCCTTCTCCAGCTCATTTTACAGTTGAGGAAACTGAGGCAAACAGGGTTAAGTCCAGGGTTGTACAGTGTCTGGAGCCAGATTTGAATTCAAGAAGAGGATTCTTTCTAATCCACTGTACCACCTAGCTGCCTGGGATAATAAATGCTTAATCTTAGAAGAAAACTTAGAGGATATGGCCAAATTAGGAGCCACTCTATCTTCTTTGGGTTAATCCTTACACCTTGTTGAAATACTATCCAACCCACTTACTTGACAGAGGCAAAACTGGCATTTGTCAATTCAAAGCTTCAGACCATTTTCTTCTAGCTCATCCAACAACCAGTTTTCCCCCGTCAAAGCCATCATTCCAGGAAGCCAATTACTGTGGAGAAGAGATTGACCATTCCTGTCTACTGCAGACTAACAACCATCCACAGCACAGGCAAGACAGCCTACCTGAAGCAGTAAAACACTAGAGAAACACAGTAAACTGTGCCAGATGAGTCCACTGCAATTGACCACATTGACCACAATCTCCCCTTAGACTTCAGTAGAGACAACCCAAGTCCCTGAGTTGTATAGCTCTGGTAATAGCAGTGCCCCCTAGACCAAGGCTTCTTAAACTTTTTGCACTCACGAATACTTCAATGCTTCTTAAACTGTGGGTTGTGACTCCATATGAAGTTATGAACCAGAGGTATCAAATATCGCTTGCATTAATGTCCTCACCATTCTAAAGTGTAGACTGAACTAGATTAAAATATAATTGGAGGAAAGAGTGAGGCCGATGACTTCATGCAATTCTGCCTCACTTAAATCCAATTTATGCATGAATCAAAAGACATCACTTATACCATTTTACGTATCCCAAAGTCCTATGGCAACAGGCAAGTGACAAAGCAGCAGGTACAGATACACTGGGAGCTATAGTCACAATCCTGGACACAGGTGGCCCAGGCCATAGGGTCATTTTCTCACTGGAAGCAGCAGAGGAATTTGGTAGCCCCTTGCTGTATGAGTAGTCTTTTAAGGATTGAACTGCTCACCTCCTTGTGTGAGGAAGGAGCTAGAAAAGGTGCCCTAAAAATTGTCTGTTTACCCAACCTTGGCCTTGGTGGGCAGAGAATCCCATTCTGCAGTTGAAACACAAAACAATATACAAAAACATCTGCAAAGACAATTCCACTTACCATCAGTACATGGAATGTATGTTCACTTACAGACAACACAAAATCCAGTAGACCTGAAAGACTCTTGTTGCAAGAGAACTCAGTAAGTATTGCATCCAAATAGCAGCCCTGAGTGAAACAAGGCAGGCAAATGAGGGCCACATTACTGAAGTTGGAGCTGGATAAATGTTTTTCTGGAGTCGTTGAAGTGAAGGGGAGTGCCATGAAGCTGGGGTAGATTTTGCAATCAAAACTAATCTAGTCAGCAAGGTTGTATGCCTACCAAAAGGAGTAAACAATAGGCCAATGGCAATGGGATTGCTACTTGCAGGAAAATGTCATACCACCATCACCAGTGCCTATGGTCCTACCATGATGAACCCGAATGAGGTCAAGGAAAAAATTTATGAAGACCATTATCATCAATGTGCCAAAACAAGACAAGCTTATAATTCTGGGTGACTTTGATGCTAGAGTAGGCTCAGACAACCAGACTTAGCAGGGAGGAATGGAATTGGAAACAGCAAGAAATGGTTACTTACTACTGAGGACTTGTGCATTTCATAACCTTCTCATCACCAACACTGTCTTCCATTTACCTAAATGCAATAAAACTTCGTGTATGCATCCACGCAACAAACATGGGCATTTAATAGACTGTGTGATTGTAAGGAGAAGAGACAGACAGGATGTGAGAGTGAGGAAGGCAATGTGTGGCACAGAGTGCCAAACTGATCATAGACTTGTCCTTTCCAAGCTAAATATTTGCATTCAACAAAAGTGGTAACCCTAAGGCAAAATGACTACAAGAAGAATTAATCTCAACAGATTAGAGCTCTTCTCTGAGTGGGAACATTTTGTTACTAACTTGGAGAGAAAGTTAAGCCAACCTACATTTGGCAATAGTGAAGCAGAAAAGGAGTGAGCAGCTTTCAGAGATTTGGTGTACAGTACTGCATTTGCTCATCTAACACTTGCAAACACCAAGACTGGTTTCATGAAAATGATAAGGAAATTCAGAAGCTGCTAAATGAAAAACAAGAACTCCACAGGGTTTACCAGCAGAATAGTTCACCCATCTCTAACAAGACAGCATTTAATTCCATCAAAAGTAAAGCACAAGCAAAGTTTATAGAAATGTAGGATTCTTGGTTTAGTAGGAAGGCAGATGAAATTCAGTTTTATGCTGATAGTAACAACCCAAAGTGCCTTTATGATTCCCCAAAGGCTATTTAGACCTATGGTGCATTTCAACTCCTTAGAGCTGATGAAGCCACACTGATTAGTGATAAGGACATGATTCTAGAAGGGCTTAAGATTTCCATAGTGTTCTCAATAGACCATCATCAATCAATGCTGATGCCATTAACCATTTACCTCAGATTGAAGTCAATCTCTCCCTAGCTGAAGTTCCAACTGAAGAAGAGGTTTTTAATGCCATTAGTTTCCCTTCATGTGACAAAGCACCTGGTCCTGATTCTATTCCAGCTGAGATTTACAAAGTTGGGGGTCCATTGCTCATACAAAATGTGGCTGAAATTTTCAAAGGTATATGGCAAGAGAAGGTTATCCCAAAAGTACTTGTTTACACTGTGAAAGGGATATTGTTACAAAACAAACAAAAACAGGAGCGCCCAGGTAGCACAGCAAGTAAGAGTACTGGCCCCAGTGTCGGGATGACCTGGGGATCGAATCCAGGCTCACACACTTAGCACCCACCCAGAAACACCTGGCCATGTAACCTTGAGCAAGTTACTTAACCCCAATTGCTTTAAAAAAAAAACAATAATAAAAAGGATACCAAAGGCATTGTCATTGTCAAGTTTCTGCCTTGTGAATGTATGACCTGAAGAGAAATTCTGTCACTTTGTGTATCTGCTGATGTGTTTCTGTTGTTTTTTGAAAATAAGACTTGGGATGGCTTTAAAAAAAAGAGAGAGAAGGTTATCCCCCAGGAGTTCAAGGATGCCTCTATTGTCCATCTCTATAAAGGTAAAAGAAATAGATTATCCTGTGATGATCAAAGGGGAAGGGGTTTCTCTCTTAGTCACTGATAGCAAAATTCTTCCCAGAGGCCTCCTTCATAGGCAGAACTTTCACCTGAAAGATGGTAATCTACCTGAGAGCCAGCATGGCTTCAGAAAGAGTTGAGGAATAGTCGATATGGTGTTTGCTATCCAACAACTCCAGGAGAAATGCCAGAAGCAGAACAGAAGTTCATACATATTTGTAGATCAAACCAAAGCTCTTGATACTGTCGGTCATAAGGGCTTATGGAGAATTATGTCAAAATTTGGTTGCCCAGAGAAGTTCATCAGCATTGTACATCAATTTCATGACAGCATGCTTGCCCAGGTTCCAAATGATGTACAATGCTCTCATGCTTTCCCAGTCGCCGATGGAGTAAAACAAGGCTGTGTGTTTGCTCCCATGCTTTTTAGTATGATGTTTTCAGTCATGTTGTCAAATGCTTTCAATGAGGGTGAATATGGAATCAAGGTCAGTTATTGAGCTGATAGTAAATTCTTTAACTTGAAAAGGCTACAAGCCAAGGCCAAAGTAGAGAAAGTAATGGTGCATGATTTTCTGTTTGCAGATGGTTATGCACTCAATTCAGCCTTTGAAGCTGAGATGCAGCAAAGTATGGATCAATTCTCTACTGCTTGTGCTAATTTTGGCCTACCAATTAACATCAAGAAAACACAGGTGCTCCATCAACCACCACTACACCATCCATATGTGGAACCATCAGTTACAGAAAATGAAGAAGTTTTGAATGCTGTGGATAAGTTCACTTACATGGGTAGTATACTACCACATACTTTTCAAGGGTGTACACATTGATAATGCGGTTGATTACCAGAGCTAGCTCAGTATTTTAGAGACTCCAAAGAAAAGTAGGGGAGAGAAAAGATAATAGACTGACTACAAAACTGAAGGTCTATAGAGCCATTGTGCTGATCTCATTGTTGTATGCCTGTGAATCCTGGACAGTATACCAGCACCATGCCAGGAAACTGAATCCCTTCCACTTTAGGAGGATTCTGAAGATTGCCTAGCAGGATAAGACACCAGACACTAATGTCCTTTCTTAAGCTGGACTGCCAAGTATTCAAGTACCTTCAAGTACTCTGCTTTGAAGGGCACATCTCTGATGGGCTGGTCACATTATTCAAATGCAAAAGACACACTTGCCAAAAAGACCATTTTATGGAAAACTCACACAGGGAAAGTGTTCACATGGTGGTCAGAAGAAGCAATACAGGGACACTCTCAGGGTCTCTCTTAAGAACTTTGATATTGATTATGTGACAGGGGAGATACTGGCACAGGACTACTTGGCATGGAATGCCCATGTCAGAGAAGGTACTGTGCTCTATGAGCAAAGCAGAATTGAAGCAGTTCAAAGGAAATGCAAGGTGAGCAAATTTAGAGAATCCACCCCAAGTGTTCACAGGGACTATTTGTGCCTGATCTGTGGTAGAGCATTCCAAAGTTATATTGGTCACACTTGGACCCACTGAAACTTGACTTTAGCATAGTGATGTCATTTTGGTCCTCTTTGACCAAAATGACAACAACAAAAACATAACTGGAAAATGTTTAACATAATAAATAAAATACAATAAGACATAGATAATGCTAATGTATGATTTTCTAAGTCAATATTCTTGTTTAGGATTCAGTGGCCCTGTTTCTATTTGAATTTTAACTGAATGACTTAGATCACCAGCCTATATCTTGAAGCCTTCACTGATGGAAAAAGTGGTTTCATAGTGGAGAAATGACCCACCTTCTTCACCACTACCACTAAAGTCCTTGGCATTGACAAATTGTTAAACATTAGAAGCAAATATAAATTTATCAAAGGAAATTACATTAAAGATGTATTACCACCTGCTTTGAAGCTTCACCTTAAGGACCACAGGGCCTTTCTATCTGACTTGCAGCTTAAATCTCCTGTATATATATATATATATATATATATATATATATATATATATATATATATATATATATGTGATCTCCCTATTTACAATATGAGCTCCTGGAGAGTAAGGACTGTTTTTGTTTTTCTATTTGTATTCCCAGATATTAGCACAATGGCTTTTACATGGTAGACACTCAGTAAATACTTTTTTAAAAAATTCATTTAATTATTTATGTTCTTCCAGGATCTTCCTAAAGACAATGATATCAAGACCCTTGAAGATAGTTCATATCTCCAAATATTTTCTCTGTGTCATTGGAAATTGGCAGGTACCCTGAAAATGCTTTGGGGCATTATGCTCAAACTGCTAAAAATCCAGTTGGACATATGAAAGCAGACTTTTCTTTTTGTTGCTTTTCCATAAGAACCTGGTAGTAATTACCATGAAAGTCAAATAGTAAGAACCACTGAATACCTAACAGATACCTTGAACTCTTAGCATTTTGATTTGTTTGAAATTTGGTAGTTTACACATATTCATTTCTTTCTATTCTTCTTCATCATCATGCATATGAGCTACCAAATGCCATAATAATGTTATTTACCAAGCAGATCTTTGAGATGGTTTCTGAGGTCATTCATCACAGAAAAAGGAATATTCCTCGATTATTCCTGGAATGGACAAGAGTCAGTAAGCTGGATTCAGTGGGCTGCTCCTTGAGCACATCCCATGTAAAATTCATGTGGTGAGAACACACTTATACTCTTAGAGAGTTTTTTTGGGTGGGGTTATCAAGCAGCTGATCAGAGGACAATTACAGGGATCTCTTCACTGGCACTGAGGCAGGATTCTCTTTCTTTGGCCTACTTGCATCTGGGTCACGGTCCTGGGGTGAGGAGGAGTGGTGGCATGGAAGAACTTTTGGTGGTGGGGGAGAGGGAGTCTTCCTCATAGTTTCAAGGCAGAAAAGAGTGCTTGTGCTCATTCACAGACCAGAGCACAGGCCAGAAGAGGAGTAAATACCTCTCCTTTGATCATATTACCTTAGAAGAAGTGAAAATTTACAGGTCCCTAGAAGTAGCTCTGATAACAACTGTGCAAAACCCCAGAAATTTAAGACACAGCAATTTTCACTCCTTGGCAAAGAGCTCAAAAGTCAAGATAAGCAGAGGAGAAAAAATCAGATTATAGGATCTTTCTGTGGTTACAAAGAAGAACAAATCATACAACCAGAAGAAGAAAACAATGTCAAAATTCCTGCATCAAAAGCCTCCAAAAAAAAATACGAATTAGTCACAGTGCATAGAAGAGCTCAAAAATGATTTGAAAATCAAATAAGAGAAATAGAGGAAAAATTGGGAAAAGAAATGAGAGTTATCCAAGAAAATCATGAAAAACAAGTCAACAGCTTGCTGAAGGAGACTCCAAAAATACTGGAAAAAAAAATAACACCATAAAAAAGACCAACTCAAATGGTAAAAGAGGTCCAAAAAGCCAATGAGGAGAAGAATGACTTTAAAAGCAAAATTGGACAAATAGAAAAGGAAGTCCAAAATCTCACTGAAGAGAATAATTTGTTCAAAATTATATTGGAGCAAATGAAAGCTAATGACTTTATGAAAAATCAAGATATTATAAAACAGACCCAAAAGAATGAAAAAATACAAGACAATGTGAAGCATCCCATTGGAAAAACCATTGACCTGGAAAACAGATCCAGGAAAGATAATTTTGAAATTATTGGACTACCTGAAAGCCATGATTAAAAAAAAGAGCCTAGACATCATATTTTAAGAAATTATCAAGGAAAACTACCTTCATATTCTAGAACCAGAGGGTAAAATAGAAATTGAAAGAATTCACCTCTTGAAAAAGATCTCAAGGGGGCAGCTAGGTGGTGCAGTGAATAGAGCACTGGCCCTGGAGTCAGGAGGACCTGAGTTCAAATCTAGCCTCAGACACTTAACACAAAACTAGCTGTGTGACCTTGGGCAAGTCACTTAAGCCCAATTGCCTTACCTTCCGCCCTCCAAAAAGCAAAAAAATATATACATTTAAAAGAAAGAAAGAAAGAAAAAGATCCCAAAAAGAAAACCCCTAGGAATATTATAGCCAAATCCCAGAGTTCTCAGGTCAAGGAGAAAATATTACAAGCAGTCAGGAACAAACAATTCGAGTATTGTGGAAATGATCAGGATAACACAAGACCTAGTGGTTTCTACATTAAAGGATTAAAGGGCTTGGAATATAATGTTCCAGAGGTCAAAGGAACTAGGATTAAAGAATCACTGAGAGATTGATGATTGATCAATAATGAATAATTAATCAATATTATAATTTCTTCCATGTTCTCTGTGTGACCCAGGAGGACTGCCAAAAACCCTGACTCTAATCCTGAGAATCTTTGGAGCAAGGAAGCAGCTAAAGTCAACAAACTTGTGTAACTGGGAGCTTGGCCAAGCTCCCCCTTTTTATGATAAAGAAGCATGTTTTGGGAAAACAAGACCAAGTTCTCACAAAACATATTTCATATGGCTAGGAACTGATATCTTCCTTGGGTTTTGGCCAAATCCAGGGGCGTATGGTTTACATTCCATATTTCTGTCTTGGTTTTGTGCCTTCTTTGTTCCAACTAGTACTGAAGAACTGTACATACTCTCTGACTTTGGAGTCTCAACCAAGGAGAGGACAGGACTTTCCCATCGGGAACCTGATCAACTGTCTCAGGGCTCCCCAGCCAGAGATATCAGGAGTTGGTGCTTCCCCGAATCGGTGATGTTTTCTATTTCTGTTATTATCTGTATTTTAGTGCTTATCTGTGTAGTGTTGCTTACTTTATGTTGTCATTGTTGTCATCAAAATCACTGTCCTTCTATTCCTATGCTTATCTGACTGTCAATTATTAAATAAAGCTTCTATTTCCTTTGGAGGGTGCATCTTATTGTAGGAGTGCATCTGAACCACTTTCCCATTACCTTTACAATCACCTACCCAGAAAAACTGAGTATAATACTTCAGAGGAAAATATGGAAATTCAATGAAATAGAGGACTTTCAAGCATTCTTGATGAAAAGACTTGCTGAACAGAAAATTTGACTTTCAAATACAAGAAGCAAGAGAAGCATGAAAAGGTAAACAGGAAAGAGCAATTATAAGGAATTTATTAAAGCTGAACTGTTTAAATTCCTCCATGGAAAGATAATATTTCTAACTCATGAAACTCATGTTTCTCAGTATTAGGATAGTTGAAAGGCATATATATGTATATGTGAGGGTATGGGTATGTGGCTGTATATATGTGTGTATATACACTCATATGTGGACAGAGAACACAGGGTGAGTTGAATATGAAGGGATGATATCTAAAAAATAAAATTAAGGGGTGAGAAAGGAATATATTGGGAGAAGGAGAAAGGGAGAGATAGATTAGGGTAAATTATCTCATAAGAGGCAAGAGAAAACTGTTACAATGGAGGGGAAGAGCAGGAAGGTAAAAGGGAATGAGTCAATCTTACTTTCATTGGATTTGGCTTAAGGAGGGAATTACATACACACTCATTTGGGTATCTTACCCTACAGGAAAGTAGTGAGGAAGGGCATGAGAGGGGAGATCATAGAAGGGAGGACAGATTGAAGGAGAGGATAGTCAGAAGCAAACATTTTGAAAAGGGACAAGGTCAAAGGAGAAAATAGAATAAATGGGGGACAGGATAAGATAGAAGGAAATATAGTCTTTCACAATATCACTACTGTGGAAATGTTTTGCATAGCTACACATGTATAACCAATATTGAATTGCTTGTCTTCTCAGTGGGGGTGAATGAGGAGGGAAGAAGGGAGAGAATCTGGAACTAAAAGTTTTAAAAACAAATATTTAAAAATTGTTTTTACATACAACTAGGAAATAAGATATACAGGCAATGGGGGACAGAAATCCAAGAAAGTAACGGGAAGGGAGTAAAGGGGGATGGGGGGAAGACTAAAGGCAGAAGAGACTGGGGGATGGAGTAATCAATATGCTTGCTCTCTTGATATGGGGGTAAGGGAGAGAGGGGGAGAGAACTTAGAACTCCAGATCTTGTGGAAACAAATGTTGAAAACTAAAAATAAATAAATTCTGGAAAAGGAAAAAGAAGAATATTGGAGTGGTTTGCCATTTCCTTCTTCAGTTTATTTTACAGATGAGAAACTAAGGCAAACAGGGTTAAGTTACTTGACCAAGGTCACACAGCTAATAAGTGTCTACAGTCAGATTTGAATTCATAAAGAGGAGTCTTCCTTGACTCAAGGCCCTGAATCCTGTGCACTGCACCACTTATCTGCCTTCCTGTCTTCACTTCCTACTATTCTCCTATAAGACTTGGTAAGGCTATATGGTGGTCAAAGTATACAGATATTGGATTCTGTTTTTTTGTGTGAAGCATCCTACTAGTGTCTTGAACAGATTGGAATTGGTTCCAATGAGCTCCGATACACTAAAGATATTCTCTGGTTCTGGGCAAATCAGAGAATCCACTTCTGATATAATCTCTGTGCTAGTCTTTCTGATATAACCCCAAACATGAGTAATTGTGATAGAAGCAATATTTACCAGGGCCCTGCCATATAAGTTTGGATAGCTTTTGCTAAGGCCCACATTCACATAAGCTGGCTAGTTTTTTACATCAAACATATTAAAACTGTTGCTGAGATTTTTTTAAAGGATAAAATAAGTTTATATTTATAGTTTTAATAGCAAAGAGAAAAGATTCAACTTATGAAACATTTCTTCAGCAGCACATATAATATACTTTTTTTACATGGGATAGAATTTAATGGGAATTTTTAAAAAACCTACATAATACACACTAGAGATCAGCAAACACAAGAATGGAGTAGTGTAGAGACAATAAAAAGACAACACACAAAACCCTTCCCAGCCACCTGATGACCACAGCCACAGCTAGGGCCATCATGTAAAAGGTGACTCTAAACAAACTTTGGATCTACAGAACTCACAAAATGACACAGAGAAGCTAACCTCCTGCTAAGGACAGCCCGGCAGCAAGCAGCCAGCACAATGATCTGGGAGCCAAGAGCAGCCTCTCGGGAGCCCGAGGTTTTAGCCTTAGGGTGGCCTGACCAGCCCTCAACTGTAGAGACTTCAGGTCACCAGCAGCTGTGTTAGTTTGCAGAATTATCAACCCATAGATGCTAAGGACAAAATGAGAGGTGAGTGCAGTGTGGACTTTGGGATGCAGTAGTTCAGGAGTGTGGTTCAGTCCTCCCTGGAGGGAGAAGGCGCTGAAGCACCACAGCCAAGCAACCACCACCATGTGGCAGCTTCAGCTCCTGGCTTGCAGATTGCAGGGGGACCAAGCGACCAGTCTGAGGGGTGATCGCTCTTGCTTTAACCTGCTTGGATCTGGATTGCAGCCTAGGGTGGAGGTCCTGGGGTGTGTGAACAGTTTGCCAGAGCATGTTGAGGCTTCAGAGAGGGCACCCATCTAATACCTCCGGCAGCTGAGAAAACCCCAGTGTTTGGGATAAATCTCCCCTGTCTGGTAGCAGAGTCCTACTCTTGCAAAAAGTTCAAAAGTCAAGTAATTGCATGGCAATATGAACAAATAAGGGAAGCAAAGCAAGCAAAGCAACCCAACTTTATACTCCTATTTTGGGGATAAAAAGGATCAAAGCATGGAACAGGAGGAAGATAGAAAAGTGAGAACTCCTGCACCAGAAGCTTCCAAGAAAAATACGAGCTGATTACAGGCCATAGAGGACCTTAAGAAGGATTTTGAAAACCAAATAAGAGAAGTGGAAGAAAAACTGGGAAGAGAAATGAGAACGATGCAAGAAAATTATGAAATGAGGGTCAACAACCTGACTGAAGAAAACACCTTAAAAAATAAACTAACTCAAATGGCAAAAGAGGCCCAAAAAAACAGTGAGAAGAAGAATGCCTTTGAAAGCCAAATTTGCCATATGGAAAAAGAATCTCAAAAGCTCACTGAAGAGAATCATTCCTTCATAATTAGATTGGAGTGAATGGAAGCTGGTGACTTTATGGAAATCAAGATACTATTAAACAGATCCAAACAAATGAAAAAATAGAAGACAATATTAAGTATCTCATTGAAAAAACTACTGATCTGGAGAATAGATCCAGGAGAGATAATTCAAAAATTATTGGACTGCCTGAAAGCCATGATCAAAAAAAGAACCTAGAAATCATCCTTCAAGAAATTCTCAAGGAAAATTGCCCTGATGTTTTAGAACCAGAGGGCAAAATAAAGGTTGAAAGAATTCACCAATCACCTCCTGAAAAAGATCCCAAAAAGAAAACTCCTAGTAATATTATAGACTTGTTCCAGAATTCTCAGATCAAGGAGAAAATATTACAAGCAGCCAGGAAGAAACAATTTGAATATAGTGGAAACACAATCAGGATAACACAGGATCTGGAAGTTTCTACACTGAGGGATCAAAAGGCTTGGAATATGATATTCTGGAGGTCAAAGGAGCTGGTATTAAAACCAAGAATCACCTACCCAGCAAAACTATCATGTTTCTGGAGAAAATATGGTCATTCAGCGGAATAGAGTGCTTTCAAACATTCTTGATGAAAAACCCAGAGTTGAATAGAAAATTTGACATTCAGATACAAGAAGTAAGAGAAGCATGAGAAGGTAAACAGGGGAAAGAATTCATAAGGAACTTATCGAAATTGAACTATTCACATTCCTACATGGAAAAATGATAATTGTAACTTATTAAACTTTTCTCAGTATGAGAATAGTTGAAGGGAATAGAAATGTGTGTATATATATATATATATATATATATATATATATATGGGCATGTTAATACATATGTGAGTGTGTGTGTGTATATATATATATATATATATATATATATATATATATAGAGAGAGAGAGAGAGAGAGAGAGAGAGAGAGAGAGAGAGAGGTATACATAGATAGAGGGCACAGGACCAATTTAATAGGAAGGGATGATACTGAAAAGGTAAAATTAAGAGGTAACAGAGGAATATAATGAGAAGAGATGGGGAGAGACAGAATGGGGTAAACTATTTCATATAGAAGAGGCAAGCAAAAACTGTTACAATGGAGGGGAAGAACAGGAAGGCAAAAGGGAATGGGTCAACCTTATTCTCATTGAATTTGGCTGAGGGAGGGAATGACATGCACACTAAATAGGGTATCTCACCCTACAGGAGAGTAGGGGGCAAGGGGATGAGAGGGGGGATGATGGAGGGGAGGACAGACTGGGGGAGAGGGAAGTTGGAATCACCCACTTCTGAAAAGGGACAGGATCAAAGTAGAAAATATAACAAGTGGGAGGTGGGATAGCATGGAGAGAAATATAGTCAGTCTTTTACAATATATCCACTATGGAAATGTTTTGCATAGTTACACATGTACAACCTATATTGAATTGCTTATCTTCCCAGTAAAGGTGGGTGACAAGGGAAGAAGAGAATGAATCTGGAATTCAAAGCTTTAAAAACAAATATTTAAATACATATATACTATTATTAATATTACTTTACATGTAACTGGGAAATGAGATATACAGGCACTGGGGCATAGAGATCCACCATACCCTACTGGAAAATCGGCAGGGGGATGGGGGAAGATATGGGAGAGAGCAGATTGGAGGAAGGATCCAGTGGGATCACTGTTTTGGGGAGGTGGGTAGGGGAAAAACGGGGATAAAATTTGTAACTCAAAATCTTGCAGAAATTAGTGATGTAAAAAAGAAGTTAATAAAGCTTTTGATAAAGGAAAAAAAATTGGGGAAATTCAGTGAGGGCTTTAGCCCATGACAGAGATGAGAGACTACCCAACCCCCAAGGTACTGGAGAACCCTGGAGGAAAAAGGGAAATGCAACACAACTGGCTTTCAGGCAGTGAGAGGTCAGAACAATCACTTGCACAGGGAAAACAGCTTCAGTTCACATACAGGATTAGTCCTTGCCTAGTCTTTCCTGAAGCATTATTATTTCCTTAACCTTTGCAGCAACTGCACATACAAAACTGGTTTTGCCCGCAGGGATACCATAAGGAGTTAAAGTAGAAATGCCTGTGTGGTGCTAAGGGAAGATGGGCAACTGGAAGCCCAGCAGGAAAAGGCAAAAGAAACGAGTCAGAGAATGGGCATGGCTCCCCAGGTGTAATTCCAAATGGAGAAATGAATTGGGAGCTCCCCCCTGTCACATGGCCATGTTTAAGTTGGTATTCCAAGCCAAATCCCATCATCCACTGTTTTTCTTCATCTTGCCAGTGTATTTTCACCACTTCCACCTTGGCCCTCTGAGGTGTGACTCACCTTAGCCCTGGGATTATGGGGCAGGAAGAAGTCGGGGAAGAGACTGGAGATAAAGCTGGAGACAGGAGAGAGAGCTAGCCCAGAGAGCATAATGGGCCAGACTCTGACCACTGCTCTTGGGAGCTTCAGGTGAAGAGGCCTGACAACTTCCAACCTCATGAGCAGCCCTAGAGGCCATATACAGCAGGGCAGACTCAGTGTGCTGGCATGTTTCTGAGGCAGTACCCACTGCCCCAGTCTGCCCAAGTCACCACGTGGAAGAGGAGGCCTCTTCTGTCTGGCTCCTTCCCTGAAGCAGGGTTGGGAGAAAGGCAATTTTCTCTCTCCACTCCCCCAGTCTCTTATGTATCCAACACTTAAATAGCTACTGTGTGCAAAGCCCACGCTAAACTGAATGGTGAGATACAAAAAAGCCTGCCCTCCCTTCCCATGTTCATTCCTTTGGAAAACTCACCAGGCACACGAGCACAGGGGAGAGAAGCAGCTAACTAGCTGATTGGCCTGACCTGTGGAGCACTGGGTCTTCTGGGAAGATGACAGGGAGTGAGATCTTATCCAAGCATCAGAATGATAATTATACCAAATCTATTTCAAGTTCTTCCCAGACCCCATACCCAAAAGAAGACCTCTGACTATTTGGCCTTAATTAAATTACTTTACCTCTCTCTATGAGCCTGTTTCCTTGTCTATAAAATGAGGAGGTTGGCTAAGATGACCTCTAAAATAATTTCTAACTCGCAAATACAGTGAGGCCTTGAGCAAATACATGATTCTATACATAAATCCTGGCTTTGCAGGGAAGGGGAAAAAAAGGAGAAATGCCAAAGGGGACTCGGGAAGGTAAAAAATTCTTAAAGAACAGTTCTATGTCACTTCCTGTTTAAGAATCTTCACTGGACCCTATATTTCCTCCAGGATGAAATACAATTTTCTCAGTTTGCCATTTAAAAAATTTTGATGCTTTTTGTTTTCTATACATTAATTTCTCTATGTATGCACTTCCCCAGCCACCCTTCAAGTCTTCCTTTGTAACAAAGATTTTTAAAAAGCAATTTGGCAAAACCAAGCAATATAAGTACTTGTACAGACATGACTGTGCAATATTCCATACCCATAGTTCTCCACCTTTGATAAGGGCAGGAAGATTCAACTTGTCATTGAAAACCCTCTACAGTATGGTTCCAGTCTACCTTTCCAGGCTTATTTCACATTATTCCATTATAGGCACCCTAGTTTCCACCAAAACTGGCCTACTTGTTCTTTGGACCTCAGCATTCCTTCTTCCACATTTGTGCCACATATGTTATCCTCCATACCTTTGTCTCTTAGATTCCTTAGCTTCCTCTAAGGCTTACTTAGTTAAAGTTAAAGAAGCCTATTTTGAGTCTCCTTCCCCTACTTGCTAATTTTCTCTCCTCAAATTATCTTATATTTACTTATCAGTGTACATATTATATACCTGCCACCCCCACCCCTACCCCTTCTCTTTACCAATGAAACCTCAGGTCCAGTCTCTATCTGTGAGTTAAACTGAATTGAGAATAAAGTAGAATCCTAGAGAATTAGGGTGGGGGCAAGCAAGAGGGGAAAAAAAGAAACTGAAAATGTTTGGAAGTCAGAGGTAGTGATGCAAATTTTAATTAAGTAGTTCAGCATTTGGGTTCTTAGCTATATGGGCATGATGAAAAAAATCAGAAAAGTAGTATCTGTACAAATATGGGTATTACTTTATATTGCAACTCACTGATGTCTCAGGGTAAGAAGGGGAAGGACTTTTCCAATGTGAAATGTTTATTTATGTGGTTTATCCAGATTTGGTGAAGATGAAATTTACTGTTACATTGCTCAGAAATTAGCATTACATAATCATCACTTTGACTAATTAAAATTTTTCTTTCATGCTAGAGAAAGCTTGCAATGTTTCTGCTAGTTAAAAGATGAAGGAAAGCCCCTACTTGTCATGCTTGGGGCGGGGAGAGGGGAGGAGAAGAGGAAATAGTTTGAACAAAGAGGGAAGATTAGAATATATGTTGGGAATCAGTGGTTGACACTAAAGGAAACACTGGATCTCAAAAATGATACAGATTTGTAAGTAAACCAGGGTGACCTATGAATATAAAACTTTCTCCTTAAGTTACTTAAGTACTTAATGGACAAGGGTCTTTTATAATATGATAACTGTGACCCACTCTCTATTCAAGAAATCTACCTGTTCCCTGAAAGCATGAGGATTATTGTTAAAGAATAGTGTTTAATTATTGACACGTCTCTAATACATCTTGTACCATTTTATGCTTTTTAAATCAAGAATGAATAAGTTGACTAGAAATACCATCATGAGTACAGAGATTTCGGTGTTCATCTTAAATGAAGTGGTATTTTCTTTTTAGAGGTAAATTATTCTGCCTCATTGGCTCATTTTCCCCTTTCCCTGGTAAAGTAAAACAGCATTATAAGTAGACAATTATATATGGGAACAGTATTATAAATGAGAAATGTGAACAGTTTTCTAGTGAAGTTTTTTGAGGACCATATGATAGTAGAATATAGAATGTTATAATGATGTCATTTTAAGACAACATTGGTCAGGGATTTGATGTGTTCTGTACTGTTTATGGCATTTATCATAAAGTGGTTGTTATTTGTGTGCATCATTTTCCTTATGAGATTGTAAACTCCTTGAGGGCAAGGTTTACATACATCTTTTAGCCCATGCTTGCACATGATAGATACTCAATAAATGTTTGTTTAAATGAATAAGTGAAAACGACTTTTGTATGTACCTTATGATCGGTCTCATTATTTTATAGATCCAAAACCTTCAGTTTTGTTTTTCTCAAATTTTCTATTACCATTGTATTATATAATATAAAGCTTAATAAAAGAAAGGAATTTAAGAGGTATAAGAAACTGAAAGAATTAACTTTTGTAGTACAGTTTTTCAAAGATTTCAACGTTGCTCATAATTAAATTTGTTATCACGCCAAGAAAATAAGATCATAGATGATACAATTATCATGATTAATATGAGGCATTGTAAGAGTAAATAATGCCTGAGTTGTGTTCTTACACATTTAGCTAAATTCAACAAATATTGATGGAGTGAATACAATTAAGTATAGCATTGTATTTGTATAGGCATGGAGGTATACAAAAGCAATATAGTTCCTGCTCTGTAGGAGCTTACAGTTTAGTTGGGTAGGCAATATTTATTCACAACAAACACTATTTGTTATATTTCTCTTGTGTATTAGGAAGAGAGAAGTTTGGATAAGAATACAAAAAACTCTTAATAAGTATATTAGCTAATTGAAAAGCAGTATGAATTAATCAATAGAGTGCTAGGTTTAAAGTCAGGAAAAATTGAATGTGAAGCCTGTCATTAGCTTTGTGAAATTTTGAACAAGTCATTTAACTTCTCAGAGTGCTGATTTTCTCATCTTTGAAATTAAGATAATAATATCATTATAGGATTGTTATGGTGTTCAATGAAATAATGTGCATAAAGTACTTTTTGGGCCTGTAGGTGATACAAATATCAGTTTTTACAATAAATATAAAATCAAGTAAATGTGAAATCTGAGAAAAAAAGGTTGTTATAAACCTGCATAGTAGAGAATCAGAGGTTCTTAAGGGTAAAATTAAGTGGGATTTTTAAGGACTTGACCTCTTTAGGCTCACTTTATGAAGGAGGTTTGGACTAGATGACCTTTGACCTCCTAGCTCTAAATCTGTGATCATATGTACATATTTTCTTATGGTACTGTGGGAGGGGGAAGTGAAAACTCAGAACTTCCCTCTCCCTTCCCCCACTCCTTCTGCTGTTAATCAGCAGCAAGCCCTTTCAGGAGGCTTTCAGATTTCCCACCTCTGCAGGCCCCTCCTCCCTTTCCCTTGCTGTCAATCAGCCTCCTTGGGGGGCTCCTCTGTTGTTTACCATTGGGGAAGATTTTCTCGCTGAGACTTGAACCCCCCCCCCCAACCAATGGGAGAAGGGGCCCCATTAGGGTATAAATTCTTGTTCTGTCTTTTGTAAAGTGCTTCTTCCTCATGATCAGTCGTGGGGAAGACCACCCTCTTCACCCGGGGAAGAGAATAAATTCCTGTTCCTATCCTAAGAGAATCTCTGTGTTCTTGGTTAAATTTTGGATGAGATTTTTCATCGCAAACAGTACCAATTGCTGGGGCATTTAGATGGCTCAGTGGATAGAGCTCTGGACATGGAATCAGGAAGACCTGAGTACAAGTGTGACCTCAGACACATACTAGCTGTATGACCCTGGGCAAGTCACTTAACTCTTTTTGCTTCATTTGTAAAATGAGCTGAAGAAGGAAATGGCAAATCACTCTAGTATCTCTACCAAGAATATCTTGAATGGGGTCACAAAGAGCGAGACATGACTGAACACTACCACCAACAATTGGTCACTAAAATCATGGTTTTTTTGTGAAGTTAATTTACAATATTTGGCAGAATATGACTATTACATTTAGTATTGTATAACTAACTACCACATATACTTCTTTGGGCAAATATATTTAGAATTTAATTCAGTTCAGCCAATATAAACTGAATACCTTATGCAAGTCATTCAGGTTATGAAAGGATTTAAAAGCTAAATAGAAGGTTTTTATTTCATCCTGGAGGAAAAGGGAACCATTGGAGTTTATTAAATGAGGGAAGTAATGTGGTCAAACCTGCACTTTAAGAAAGTAAGTTTGACAGTTGACTAAAAGATGGATTAGAGTGAAGAGTGACTTGAGTCAGAAGACCAGCCAGTATATTATTGCAACAGCCCAGGTATGAGGGAGTCCTGAAAAATGGTAATTGCAATGTCAGAAGAGAAGGTGGCATATACAAGGTTGTGAAGATAGAAACAACAAGACTTGACAACTGATTCAATATAGTGGATAGAAAAGAGTGTGAAGAGTCAAAGATAACTCCTAAGTTGTAAGCCTAGTTGATTATGAGGATTACCCTTGACAGGAAAGTTGTGAAAAGGGGAAGATTTGGGGGGAAAATAATGAGTTAAGCTTTGGACATGTTGCATTTAAACTGTCTAATAGACATCCAGTTCTAGATGTCTGAAAGGCAGTTGGAGATATAAGAATAGGGATCAGAAGAGGGCTTATGGAGAGAGCTAAAGCTGTGAGATCAATTAGTCATGTGCATAGAGATCATAATTGAAACTATGAGAACCGATGAAATCAGCAAGTGAAATAAAATAGAGGGAGAAGACAAAAGGTTCCTGGACAAAGCTCTAAAATACTCACCATTGGTGAGCATGACTAGACAAAGATCCAGCAAAGGAGACAGAGAAGCTTCCTACAAATAATAGCCAGGAGAGAGCAATATCACAAAAACCTAGAGAAGAGATTATCAAGGTGGAAAGAGTGATTAACAGTACCAAAGACTGCAGAGAGGCAAAAAAACAAAAAAACAAAAAACAAAAATAATGAGAATTAAGAAAAGGTCACCAGATTTAGGAACTAAGAGATCACTGGTAACTTTGGAGAAAGCAGTTTCAGTTAAATGATGAGCTCATACACCAGACTACAAAGAGTTAAGAAGAGAGTGAAAGGAAGGTAAGTGCAGGCACCTATCGTAGGCAACCTTCTCAAGGAGTTAAGCCACAAAAAAGAGAGGGGAGATATAGGACAACAGCCAGCAGAGATGGTGTAATGCCAAGCAGAAGCAACTTCCAAGGTTTGGAATATGAACATAGTAACTCTATTTTATTCAGTGACAAATTAAAGCAAAACATTCACAGAACAGAGAAAATCAAAATACAGCATTCACCAAGTGTAATTCAATAATTTCCAAGTACTACTCCACTACTGAGCAGTACATTCATTTAGTCAATCATGAAGTCTCTCTTCTCAAATGGAGATTAGTTTCCAATCATAAAGTACATTCATTTGGTCAGTCACAGAGCACAAAAAGTCAAAAGTTTCCCACCCCTGGATCACAAGTGAATTACAATTATCATCAGTTAACAACAAGCACCTTCTCAAAAGGGGCAGTGGAGAGTACAAAGGCCATCTACCCCTGAACTAAAACAAGGTTAATATATCATCACAGCATTTAATATCCAAGGAGAGGTCTTTTCTTCATCTTGACCTGAGGCAAGTTCTCAGCAATCTCAGTTCCTGGGGAGACAAAGCTTAACAAAGCCACAATATACGTTGCCAGTGTCCTCATCAATTCACTCTCTGTCTGCAGAACAGTCTTAGGACCCCAGAAAACATCAGCAAGACCCTCTTCCAGGATTTCTATAAATATACAACAAGAAAATCTTTCTTTCAGTGCTTCTGAACCAACAGCAAGGTTCCAGAACCTCTGCAACAACAGCACTGTCCTTTACCAGCAGATGAATCTGGCAAAATAACATCAAAACAGACAGACAAAATACCAGCATCACAGCCATGTCTCCTCAGTCCTTGGCAGCTCCAGGTAGCAGCTCTCAAAAGTCCTGGGCAGCTCCAACTGGCCCTCAGCAATCCTCTCTCTCTCTCTCTGCCTCCATGATGCTGCTTCCAAAAGTTCTTCTGGCCTCTCTCTTCTTGGGCCTCTCTCTAAATCCACAGCACCAACTCCTCCCAGTTCAGCCCTCTCTCTTCACTTCAACAAGTTCATCCCACAAGTGGGATTCAGAAGCTCTGGGTTTCAACACTCAAACTGAACACCAAGACAATACAGGGAGATCTTTAAATTCCATTACTATTACAGATGGATGGATCAAATAGGGTTTTCTGAGAATGTTTGTAGCAGTAGAAAAGGGGACAATAGACAGCAAATGATTAAAGATTAGTGAGAGTGGAAAAGGCAGGATGGAATGGGATCACTTGTGCATGTAGAGAAGTTTGTTTTGGCAAGGAACACAGTCACCTCTTCATGTGAAAAAGGTGTGAAGGAGGTTTTTTTTGTTTTAGAGTATGGCTAAAAAAAGAGGAAATATATAGGACAATAGTTTGAGGGGGATGGTAGAATGCAGTTTAGGGCTTTTTAAGGATAAGGGAGACTTGAACATGTTTGAAGTCAGTAAAGAAGAATCTAGTAGATAAAGATGATTTGAAAGGGAAATGAGTCAATTGAAGTTGCAGTTTGCTAAAGTTTGGCATTGGCCAGGAGGGATACCACTTTGTCAGAAACTGGAGAAAAAGACAAAAGAATAGAGATGATGTCAAGGTGTTTTGAGATGGAAATAAAGGTGAAAGAGGGTGCCTAATATTAGGTCCTAGCTGAAGTTGGATAATATGAATTTATAATGTAGCCACTCAGCAAGGTTTGTGTGACTTGTTCCAGTTTGATTCAGCATCATGTGAGTAGAGGGGACAGATGGGAGTAATCCAGGGCTTAGGATTGGCAAGAGATAAGTGGTTATAGGACTAGGGAAAGACAGATTTAACAGGAAAGGAGTGTAGAGCTAAAATGGGTAAAAATAGGGTTGAGAATAGAAATGAAATTAAATCAGAGGAGTCTGAGTCTAATTGGTCAGAGAAAGTACTCAGAAACTATTACTGAGTCAATGAGAACATGGTTTAAACTTTCTCTACCTAGTCAGTTCTTGGGGACAACTTTCTTGTTTTTTGGGGAAAGAAACTGCCCAACTTGCCCAGGAGAGGGAATTATCTTCTTTCTCCACTCCTCTACCTTATTTTCAACTATTCTGAGTGGAGATAGCATGAGGTTACTAACAAAAGGGATTAATGTTTAAACTGGGTAGAAATTTGCCCAGCATTGTGCCCTGAGACAAGATAGAGGTAGAAAAAAGGGATCTACTGGTGAGACTTCACTCTCACCAACTGTCTCAAGTCAAGTCAATAAGAATTTATTTTGCTTTTTAATGAGTTTTTATTGATATCTTTTTATATCAGTATAATTTCCCTAATGTCCCTCTACCTCACCCTCTTATTGGGCTATCCCACATTACAAATTATTTAAAAATTTATTTTATTTTTAGTTTTCAACATTTACTTCCATAAGCTTTGAATATTTCCTCCTCCTTCCCCCCTCCCCAAGATGACCTACAATATGATATAGGCTATACATATACATTCCTATTAAACATATCTTCACATTAGTAATATTGTATAGAACAATAACAAATGGGAGAAACCATGAGAAAGAAAACAAAACAAAACAAAAAAGAAAATAGTTTGCTTCACTCTGCATCCAGACTCCATAGCTCTCTCCCTGAATGTGAATGGCATTTTCCATCATAAGTCCTTTGCAATTGTTTTAGGTCCTTGCATTGCTGAGAAGGGTTAAGTCTATCAAAGTCAATCACTGCACACTATGGCTCTTACTGTGTACAATGTTCTCTTGGTTCTGCTCACTTCACTAAGCATCAGCTCATAAAAATATTACTAGGTTTTCTGAATTCCACTTGTTCATCATTTCTTATAGCACAATACTATTCCATGGCATTCATATACCGCAACCTGTTCAGTCATTCCCCAGTTGATGGACATCCCCTCAATTTCTAGTTATTGGCCACCACAAAAAGAGCTGCCATAAATATTTTTGTACATGTGGGTCCTTTTCCCATTTTTATGATCTCTTTGGGATAGAGCTCTAGAAGTGATATTGCTGGGTCAAAGGATATGCACATTTTTATAACCCTTTGGGTATAGTTCCAAATTGCTCTCCAGAATGGTTGGATCAGCTCACAGTTCTACCAACAATGAATTAGTGTTCCAACATTCCTACATCTTCAACATTTATCATTTTTTTGTTTTGTCATGTTTGCCAAATTGATAGGTGTGATGTGGTACCTCAGAGTTATTTTGATTTGCATCTCTCTAATAAATAGTGATTTACAGTATTTTTTATATGATTATACATAGCTTTAATTTCTTCCTCTGAAAACTACCTGTTCATATCCTTTGACCATTTATCAATTGGAGAATGACTTGTATTCTTATAGATTTGACTTAGTTCTCTGTATATTTTAGAAATGATACCTTTATCAGAGACACTAGATGTAAACATTCCTTCCCAGTTTTCTGCTTCCCTCCTAATCTTGGCTGCATTGGCTTTGTTTGTACAAAAACTTTCTGATTTAGTGTAATCTGATAAAGGCCTCATTTCTAAAATATATAGAGAACTGAGTCAAATTTACAAGAACACAAGTCTTATACTATATACCAAGATAAGACCAAAATGGATACATGATTTCGACATAGAAAGTGATACCATAAGCAAATTTGGAGAACAAAAAAGAGTTTACTGGTCAGATCTAAGGAGAAGGAAAGAGTTCATGACCAAACAAGAGAAAAGGAGCATTATGAAAAGTAAAATAGATAATTTTTATTATATTAAACTCCAAAGGTTTAAATTTAAAAGCTTACATAAATGCAACCAATATTAGAAGGAAACAGAAAGCTGGGGAAACAGTCTTTACAGCAATGGTCTCTGATAAAGGCCACATTTCTTAAATACATAGAGAATTAAGTCAAATTCCTATGAATATCATCCATTACCCAATTGATAAATGGTCAAAAGTCAGAAAAAGGCAGTTTTCAGAGGAATAAATCAAAGCTATCTATAGTCATATAAAGAAATGCTCTGGGGTGGAACCAAGATAGCAGAATATAAGCACAAACTTGGCATAAGCTCCTGCTCCAATGACTCTAAACAAATTTTAGAAGTACAGAACTTATAAAGTGACAGAGAGAAACAAATCTCCCCCTGAAGGCAGTCTGGAAGGCCAACAGGAATGCACCAAGCTGGGAGCCAAGCATAGCACTGCGTAAGCCACATTGTTCTGGCCTCAGAGGGCCCTGACCAGCAGCAGCAGGAGCAGACTTTAGGAGGATGAATCACCAGCAGTTATGGCAGTTTCCAGACTTCTCAACCCATAAACACCAAATACAAAGTAAAAGGTCAGTGTGGAACTCTATTGGAACTGAGACAGAAGAGCATGGTCTGGTCCCTGCCCCTAGGGCTAGAAGCAGTGGAGGTGTAGCAGCTGCACAGCCACCACATAGGTGCCTCAGGAGCTCCTGGCCTGCAGATAGTAGGGGGGCCAAGCAACCATTCAGAGGGTAATCGGTCTTGATTTAACCTGCTTGGATAGTGGTGTTGGGTGGTGGTCCTGAGGTATGTAACCAGTGAGCTAGCTTGTGGGGCTTGTAGAGACATCACCCTCCTAATAGCTCCAGCAGCTGTGAAAACTCCAGCAATTTGGGACAAAGCTCTCCTCTCTGGAAGGAGAGTTCTACTGTGGCAAAGAGCTCAAAAGTCAAGAAATTGGCTGCCAATATGAGCAAGCAATGGAAGCACAAACAGATGATAGAATCCTTTTGGGGGGACAAAAAGGATCAAGGTGCGGAGCTGGAGGAAGACATCAAAACAGAACTTCTGCACCAAAAGCTTCCAAGAAAAATATGAATGGGTTACAGGCCATGGAGGAGCTCAAGAAGGATTTTGAAAATCAAGTAAAAGAAGTAGAGGAAAAATTGGGAAGAGAAATTAAAATGATGCAAGAAAATCATGAAAAAAGAGTCAACAACCTGACTGAAGAAAATAACACCTTAAAAAATAGATGAACTAAAATGGCAAAAGAGGCTCAAAAAGACAATAAGGAGAAGAATGCCTTAAAAAGCTGAATTTGCCAGATATATATGTATGTATAGGAATGGGTATGTGTATATAAATATGTATGTGAGTGTGGGCATATGTATGTTCATGTATACATACACAGAGGTCACAGGATGAGTTGAATATGAAGGGATGATATCTAAAAAATAAAATTAAGAGGTGAAAGGGGAATTTATTAGGAGAAGGAGAAAGGGAGAGATAGATTAGGGTAAATTATCTCATATAAAAGAGGCAAGAGAAAATTTTTACAATGGAGGGGAAGATCAGGAAGGTGAAAAGGAATGGGGCAACCTTATTCTCACTGAATTTGGCTTAAGGAGAGAACAACATACACACTCAATTGTGTAATTTACCCTACAGGAAAATAGGAGAGTAGGGGATAAGAGTGGGGATGGTGGAGGGGGTGCAGATTGGGGGATAGGGTAGTTGGAAGCAAGCATTTTTGAAGGGGGATAGGGTCAAGGGAGAAGGTGGAGTGGGTAGGGGGTGGGATAGGAAGGAGGGAAGTTTGGTTAGTCTTTCACAATGTAACTACTATGGAAATGATTTGCGTAACTATACATGTACGGCCTATATTGAATTGCTTATCTTCCCAGTGGGGTGCAGGTGAGGAGGGAAGAATGGAAAGAATCTGTAAATCAAGGTATTAAAAATGGATGTTTAGAAAGAAAAGTTAGGGTTTTTTTTGCATGAAACTGGTAAATGAGATGTGTAGGCACTGGGGTATAGAAATCCATCTTGCCCTACTAGAAAGTTGTGTGTGTGTAGGGGGGTGATGGGGGAAGATATAAGAGAGAACAGATTGGGGGAAGGGGTGTTCAGTAGGCTTGCTATTTTGGGGTGGGGATAGGGGAAATACGGAGAGAAAAATTGTAACTCAAAATCTTATGGAAATGAATGCCGAAAACTAAAAATAAATAAATAAATTTAACAAAAAGAAATGCTCTAAATCACTATTAATGAGAGAAATGCACATTCAAGCAACTCTGAGGTATCACCTTCCACCTATCAGCTTGGCTAGTATAGAAAAGGAAAATGATAAATGTTGGAGAGGATGTGGGAAAATTAGGACACCAATACATTGTTGTTAGAGTGGTGAACTGATCCAACTATTCTGGAGAACAGTTTGTAACTATGCCCAAAGGGTAACCAAACTGCGGATATCCTTTGATCCATCAATAACACTACTAGGTCTTTATCCCAAAAAGATCATTTAAATAAGGGAAAAGATCTACATGCACAAAAATATTTATAGCAGCTATCTTTTTGTGGTAGCAAAAAAATTGGAAACTAAGGGGATGCCCATCAATTGGGAAATGACTGAACAAGTTGTGGTATATACATGTAATGAAATACTATTTTGCTAGAAGAAATGATGAGCAGGTGAATTTCAGAAAAACCTGGAAAGACCTACATGAACTATTTCAAAGTGAAATGACCAGAACCATAGAAACGTTGTATACAGTAACAACAACATTGTGTGATGATCAGCTATGAATGACTTAGCACCTCTTAGCAATGCAATGACCCAAAACAATTCCAGTGGACTCACGAAAGGCAAATATCCAGAGAAAGAACTAATGGAGTCTGAATGCAGATTGAAGCATACTATTTTTCACTTTCTGTATTTGTGTGTGTGTGTGTGTGTGTGTTTTCCTTTTTGGTTTGTTTCTTATTTCACAACACCACTAATATGGAAACATGTTTTACATGATTTCACATACGTAACCTATATCAAATTGCTTACTGTTCCAGGGAGATAGTAGAGGACAGAAAAAGAAAATTTTAGAACTCAAAATTCTATAAAAATAAATGTTAAAAATTGTCTTTACATATAATGGGAAAAAAATACTAAGGAAGAAAGACTAAGAAAGGGAGACTTCATTTGACTTAACAGCAAGTATACAGCAGCACTTAGCTTCTCTGGACTCAGCATCCCATGTCTCCATATAGAAACTTACTTGGTCATTAGGGCAGGATATAGTGAAGGATATGTTGACCTGAACGGTCTGCAGAAATTCACCAAATATGAGGGTATTAGACTTCCTGTGACTGGGATGTTTTATGTTTTATGTATAGATGACTATAAAACTGTGGCAGGTAAGCCAGGTGCAAATAAAGAAACTACATCAGGGAAATACTAGTCCTACTGTTGAGCCGAAAGGAGCAAGACAAAAGATCTCCAAGAGTAAAATTTGGAAGTGGACTTTATTACCATGGGACTGCTGGAGTCACATGCCCAGATCAGACAGTGAGTTGGCATGGAAAATGTGCCAATTTTTAAAGTGATGCCATGAGGTCAACAGTCAGGTTGCATAAACCGAGACTACAATCAGTGATTTGACAGTATATATTTGAATTTCCCGCTGGCGCAAAATAAGGGAATAAATAAATGTTGGAAATAAATAAATAAGGGAATAAATAAATGTTCCCTCCCTATGCTGAGGGACAGGGAACCTAGAATTCCTGAAGATCTGGGGAAAAATGGGGAAGATCCAGTGGGGAGCAGGGGGCAGGGGATGAGGGAGAATGGGAAATATCCAGTGGGGGGCAGGGGGACGGGGGAGAATAAGTTCATGCTCAACAGGGATTTTACCCTAGGCTGAAATTCCTACTCACAGATCAGTTGGGGCAGGGAAGAGTGGAGTCATGTTCAACACTATCATATGCTTATTAGACCTATGCCCTAAAAAATCTCAAAGAAAACAGAAAAGGATCCATATGGACAAAAATATTTATAGCAGTTCTTCTTATAGAGGTAAAAAAAATTCCTGGAAAATAAGGAGTTGCTCATCCAAAGGGAAATGGCTGAAAAAATTGTGGTATCAAATTGTATACAAATTTAAAATGCAAATGTAAAATGTAAAAATGTAAAAAAAATAAAGGTATAAAAATCTTATTATGCTGCAAGAAATTATAAAAGAGATGGTTTCAGAGAAACTTTAAATGACTTTTATTAGCTACTGCAAAGTGAAATGAGTAGAACCATAACAGGTTAAAATGTAACACTATACTATAAAGAAAAACAACTAAAAAAAGATTTGAGAACTCTAATCGATATAATGAAAAATATTCCAGAGGACAAATGATGCCACCCCTAACTGAGAAGTGACTGACTTAAAATGCAAACTGAATATAGGAATTTGTTTTTCTTGATTACACATAATTGTTAAAAAGTTTTTACTTTTCTTTTAAGGTTTTTTTGCGGGGAGGGGGAATGGGATAGAGGAGGAAGCTAGAAGTGGGGTTGTTCAAAGAATAAGAAAAGAAAGAAAAGTGGGTCATTGATATATTTCTTTAAATCACAGAGTATAGCAGAAGGAAGGCCAGAAGGAATCACAGAATTGGAGGACAGGTTTGAAAGTTACATGCTGAATTTATTATATTCTAAAAGGAGAAATAAGCTCTAAATAATGGAGATTTGCTACTTCATTTTTTTTTCTGTTCTACTATGTATATTAAAATCCTCATTTAATTTGGTGTTTGTTAAATTCAGAATTAAAAAAACCCTATTAAACCTCCATGTCACTCACTCCCAAACCTACCTTTAGCTCTGAGCTCTTCTATGAGGTCCAAGCTATAAGGCTTCTGTAGAGTCTCTTGGCACCTCAGATGTGTGGCAAACTGATTCATCTTTCCACTGCAAGCTACTTATTTCTATTCATGACAGCACCATTTTTTTTCAATCTCCTAGACTAAAAAAATTGGCATTATCAATGACTACTAAAATTCCTTCCCTCCTCTCCCCATATCCAATTAATTGCCAGGTTCCATGAATTCTACTTTTTCATTGTGTATCCTTTTCCATTTCTACTGCCACCAATATTCAGACCTTCATAATCTCTAGCTTGAGCATGCTTGAGTATCATCTTTATTGGACCCCAAGCATTTAAAGGGTCTCCACTTAGGTCAGTCCTGCACATTGCTTTCAGAGTAATTTTCTTAAAGGACAGTCTATCAGTCTATTCTACTCAGATAGCTTCAGTGGCTCTGCTAAATGACATACTGAGTAAAGATTCCTCTCAGCCTAGAATTCAAAAGCTTCCACAATATGGTCTTATCTCATTATTCTCTTCTACTTATTTTATACACTGTACTTCCAAGTCTTCTCCAAATTTCCATGTGATTTTCTGCCTCCATGGGATAGAGGAGGCAGATGCTCATGCTTCTCACTCTACCTGAAATGCCTTCCCCTTCATCTACCTATTAAAATCCTATCCATCCTCCAAGTCCCAGGTCAAATATTAATTCTTTCATGAATGGTTCTCTAATACTTTTAATTCAATGTGATCACCTATGCTCTCCTAAACCTCATAGTACTTAGACCAACACTTTTTTTGTAGTGAAAAAGAACTGGAAACTGAGGGAGTACCCATCAATTGGAGAACAGCTTAACAAATTATGGTGTCTTATTGCAATAGGATATTATTGCACTGTAATAAATAACAACAGGGATGTTTTTTGGGAAACCTAGAAGAGTTGTATGAACTAAAATCAAAAAGAAGTAAATAGAACCAGGAAGACAGTTTCTATGGTAACAACATCACTGTAAAGAAAAACAACTAAGAAAGATTTGAGAATCCTAATGAATGCATTGATAAACTGATTCCAGAGGACTGGTGATGAAACATTCTACCCACCTCCTAAAATGGTCTAAAGATGTAGAATGAGTCATTGGCCATGACCAAAAATGGCCCAAAGCCCAAAGAGCTGACCACAGTTATAAAATAGCAGAGTTAGTATTCAGACCCAAGTCTTTCAACTACTGTAATGGGAATGTAAATTTTTAAGATCTTCCCTGCCCCTAGGCTAAAGTGCACCTGGAGCCTGGGGTGGGAGGCTTGTTTTTCAGTAGATACTTTTTGATTGGCCAGTGGGTCCAGAAGGTTGTTACATTCTCTGAGCCAGGAGAAGGCTATATAAACCCTGATTTGAGGTTTGTTTTGGGGCTCACTTTGAGAAGTGTTCTGTGATTTGATCAGATGAGACTCTGAGGAGCCATTGTTGAGAGCCCCCTGGCTTTGAAAAACTCAGATGTTGATTTGGTATGGATGTAATGGTTGGACAGTTGGAAAATCTGTCTACTTGATCTGTTTCTCTGTCTTGATAATTCTGTCTGTATACTCTGAAGTTCGGGGTGCTGACCTTTTTCCCCTGAACTAGGTAAATGATACATATTTGACTGATTAAAGTAAGCTTGTTAACCAATTTTGAGTTGCTTTCCTTTATCAAAGCAGATCTAAGAACATGTATTGGCAGCCACCCTGGGGATGCTGGGGTGCTTGCTGCTACAACTACAAAACCAGTTCTTTGCACTGCATCATGCTGTCTCAAAAAAATGTGAACCTTGGGGAAGCTAGGTGACACAGTGAATAGAGAACCAGCCCTGGAGTCAGGAGGACCTGAGTCAAATCTGGTCTCAGACACTTGACACATTTACTAGCTGTATTATCTTGGGCAAGTCACTTATCTCCAATTGCCTTGCAAAAAAAAAAGTAAACCTTTAACCTAAGCCCTATGTACACAGAATCAGTTCACAAATCTACCATCACATTATTAAACTAGTTGGGACTGCCATTCTTTCACCTCCTTCTTTCTACACACCCCTAAACTACAAGTTGTCTTTTTTTTTTTTTTTGCCATTTGAATCAGTCTGCTTTTTAGGTATTATTTTCCTCAGTCAGGCTGTTGACTCTCATTTCATAATTTTCTTGCATTGTTCTCATTTCTCTTCCCAATTTTTCCTCCACTTCTCTTATCTGCTTCTTAAGGTCCTCTATGGCCTGTAACCAGCTTGTATTTTCCTTTGAAGCTTTTGATGCAGGAGGTCTGACTTCACTGTTTTCCTCCTGTTCCATGCTTTGCTCCTTTTTCTCCCCAAAACAATTTGTATTGTTAGAATCTTCTGTCTGCTTTGCTTCCTTTGCCTGCTCATTTTGCCACTCAATTACTTGACTTTTGGGCTTTTTGCCACAGTAGGACTGTGCCACCAGACAGGGGAGCTTTCGTCCCAAATGCTAGGGTTTTCTCAGCTGCTGGAGGTATTAGATGGGTGTCCTCTCTGAGGTCTCCACACGCTCTGGCAAGCTGGACACACAACCCAGAACCTCCACCCTAGACTGCAATCCAGATCCAAGCTGGTTAAAGCAAGAGCGATTACCCCTCAGACTGGTGCTTGGTCCCCCTTCACTCTGCAGGCCAAGAGCTGAAGCCGCCACGTGGCGCTAGCTGGCTGTGCTGGCATCTCAGCAGCTTTTCGCCCTGGGGGTAAAAGCCACGCACTCCCACTTACTGGTCCCAAAGTCCAGACTGTACTGACCTCTCACTTTGTCCTTTATGTCTATGTGTTGATAAACCTGGAAACGGCCACAGCTGCTGCTGATCTGGGGTCCTTCTGGCCAGCTGCTGGTCAGGCCCGCCCTAGGGCTAAAGCCTTGGCATGGGGCTGGGCTGGGCTCCCAGAGCACTGTGCTGGATTCCTGCTGGCCTGCTGGGCTGTCCTCAGCTGGAGGTTAGCTTCTCTGTGTCATTTTGTGGGTTCTGCAGCTCCAAAGTTTGTTTAGGGTCCCCTTTTTACATGGATTGGGGAAGGTGGAAGCCAGAGCTGCGGGAAGGTCCTGCTTCTACTCCGCCATCTTGGCTCTGCCTACAAGTTGTCTTTTTGCAACTTCTTCAAGACACCCCATAAAGTTCACCAGGAGCAAGGTTTGGAATAACATTGACTCACATTTGAGCACTTTGAGATTTAAAAATTCCCTTAGAGATCAACTTGTGCCTATTCTGGTTACAGTGTCATTACTCAAGATATAACATGTGACATATGATCCTAGTATTGCTCCCATGATTCTGATATACTCTTAACCGCCTAAATTGGCTGTGCAGTTTTATTTTGGAAAAGTAAATATTATAGAATAAATAAAGAAAATATTTTTAAAAGATATTTTTAAATGCTCTAGAAGTAATTTTTGACCTTATCTTTTATGTAATTTAATTATTGAAATAAGGACAGAAGTATAATGTTTCCTGTTCATCCACATTGATAATTTGACATTTTCTTTAAAATGGGATTTTACATATTTTTATCTTTTTTTCATTCCATCACCTGAACTACAGAAGAAATATTACAACTTGATAACATATTTCAAGGTATCTTTATTTTTAATGATGAAGATGTTCTCCATTTTCTTAGCAGAGTTTAATTCTAATAAAATTCTAATACCTAATAGCCAGGATTTGTTGGAGAAAAGTACATAAAGCACAATGAGAGGAGAGAACTATAGAAAGAGATACCTCTGATGACAGTGTAAAATGTGGATCAATCAAAATTTTAGAAAACTGTTACTTACTATTTTAGTTGCCCAATGAATCTACAGAGGTAGTTATAAGTGCTACTAATCTATGAATGAACAAATCCAAACAGAAAGTTTAGGATTGGATTAAAATTCATTTTTTAGGATATAGCTGCTTGAGTTGGAGCAATTCAGCCTTGAGTACTATTTTTTTGTTGTCATTTTTACATGTTTACAGGATAACCCAAAAGTCTTAGTGAATTTTTAACTTGCTAAAGCTTTAAATTAAGACTTGCAATACAGAGCACATTAAGACTTGTAATAGAGTGTCATTCAATGTGGCATAGCAAATAATACGGTCCTTGAATGCCATCAATCAACAAGTATTTATTAAGTGTCATCTACATGCCTAGAAGTATACTAAATGCTGTGTATACAAAAACAAAAGCAAACAGCTTCCTTTCTAATGAAGGAGATAACATATGTAGATATAAATACATAAATGTGTTATATATGCAGTCAATCCTCAACATTTTCCCATTTAACTTTCCCAATTTCAAGCACTTGTGTGATCTCATTAGTAACTTCATTTTTACTTTTCGGCAACCCCACCTGCCACATTTGTGGCTAAGTGCAGAAGAGAAAAAAGTAAGAGGCATGATAAACACAAGTTCATGGAATGACTAGTGTCCTTGCAGTTATAAAGAGTTCCCCATGCATTTGTTGAATATTTTTATTGTTTGCCTTTAAAACTCAAATTTTGTCTTCCAATTATACCCCTAAAGTTCAGTTCAAGTTCTTTGGACTTTAAGGTGAGATTGTGATCTTGCCAGTCTTGGTGTCTTTTGACAGCAGTGACTAAAGTCCTTGATTTTCAGAGGATGACCAAGATAGAGAGATTTACAGTGGTAAAGTCAACCCTCACACCACCATATGATGCAGTGGAAAGTAAGAGTCGGGTTTTAAAAAGTTTTAGTATCAAGAATTTTATTTGCTGTACACTATGGTCCTATAGATTCCAGATGTTATGAAGAGGGAATATTGTCTGAAATAATTTTTTTATTGAGATACCACAAGAGGTCACAAGATTCTAGGAAATTACTAAAGAGAAAAAATGTTTTGTATGTTATCAATTTTTTTGTGTACTGTATTTTATGCGGTATTGCATGATTAGGAAAAGTACATATTGTCAGAATTAATGTTTTGTTATAAAGAATTGTATGCAGAAAGGTGTATTTTCAGCTATCTCTAGTGAAAGATTACAGTTTTTGGTGGTCATGGGAACCTAACCCCCTATTTCCCAGAGGTTCAATGTATCAACATTCATGATTTTTACTTTAGTGTTATTTTTTTTAATTTAGTATTTTTCCCCAGTTACATGTAAGAAACAATTTTTAATATTTGTTTTTAAAACTTTGAGTTCCAAATTCTGTCCCTCCCTCCCTCCCCATACAACTTCATTGAGAAGGCAAGAAATTCCATATAGGTTATTTATTTATAGTCATGCAAAACATATCCATAATAGTCATGTTGTACAAGAAAACAGACCAAAAAAAACCTGAAGAAAAATAAAGTGAAAAAAAAATCCCCAAAGTTGTTTCAATATGTATTCAGATACCATCAATTCTTTCTCTGGGGATGGATAGCATTTTTCATCCTAAGTCTTTCAGAGTTATCATGGATCATAATATTGCTAAGAATAGCTAAGTCATTCACAGCTGATCATATTACAATATTGCTGTTACCTTGTATCCAGTACATTTCATTTTGTATCAACCTATGTAAGTCTTTATAGGTTCTTCTGAGAGCATCCTGCTCATAATTTCTTATAATGCAATAGTATTGCATCACAATTATATACCACAATTTATTCAGCCATTCCTCAATTGATGGACATCCCCCAATTTCCAATTCTTTACCCCCAGAAAAGAACTACTAGAAATATTTTTGAGGGGCGGCCAGGTAGCACAGCGAGTAAGAGCACCGGCTCCAGTGTTGAGGAGACCTGGAAATCGAATCCCGGGCTCAGACACTTAGCACCCACCCAGAAACATCTGGCCGTGTAACCTTGAGCAAGTTACTTAACCCCAATTGCTTAGGGATGGCCAGGTGGCTCATCAAGTAAGTGCACCGGCTCCAGTGTCGGGATGACCCGGATCAAATCCGGGCTCATATACTCAGCACCACACCCAGAAATAACTGGCCATGTAACCTTGAGCAAGTTACTTAACCCTGATTGCTTAAAAAAATATATTTTTGTACATATAAGTCCTTTTCCTTTTTGTTTTTATCTCTTTTGGGATACAGACCTAGAAGTGGTATTGTTATAACAAAGAGTATGCATGGGCATGGTTCCAAATTGTTCTATAGAAAGGCTTAATCAATTCATAACTCCAACAATACTACATTAATGTCTAATTTTTCCCACATCCCCTCCAACATTTGTCATTTACCTATTCTGTCCATTACAATAGGTATGATAGTACCTCAGAATTATTTTAGCTTGCATTTCTCCAATCAATAATGAGTTAGAATATCGTTCCATATGTCTATAGCTTTAATTACTTCATCTGAAAACTGATTTTGTCTTTTAATCACCGTAAAGCCAAGCACGAGCAGCTTTCCAGAGGACTGCTGCTGTGAACAGCTTCACGGTTCTGATTACACAGTATAGTGAACTCTCTATTTGTTCATCAATAAATTAAGGCAAAACATTCACAGAAATCAAAATACAGCATTCACAATGTTATGACATAATTTATCACTAAAATGGCCACATAAATTTCACCAAAGTGGCCACATGGTTTTAAACACAGTACATTCATTTAGTAACTCAATCATTTAATAAGTCCTTAATTCTATCATCCTTAAGGAGGCTTGTCTCCCTAATGGACACATTAGGACACATATAAAGGTCAAAGTTCTCCACCCCTAGGTCACAAGTAAGTCATTGTTTTCTCAGTCAGCATCAGGTACCCAAGAAGAGATCTTTTCTTCTTGACTCAAGGCCAGCCCTCACCTTTCATGGTTCTTCTTCCAGGGTCCCAGCTCCTGCCTGAATCTACACAACTGTCACCTGGGTTCAAAGGCAGGCACCTCCCAGTTCCTTGTCCAGTTCTTTATCCAGTTCCCATTCCATATTGAAATTCACAGTGTCCAGTCCACCTCAAGCCCTTCACAGTTCCTGTTTTTTGGAAGACAAAGCTTAACAGAGCCACAATAATATTCATACACATTGCCAGAACCATCATCAATTCACTAACTGCCTATGAAATCAACTCAGACCAACAAGGTGTAATGGGAATGTAAATTTTAAAGATCTTCCCTGCCCGTAGGCTAAAGTGCACCTGGAGCCTGGGGTGGGAGGCTTGTTTTTCAGTAGATACTTCTTGATTGGCCAGTGAGTCAATAAGGTTGTTACATTCTCTGAGCCAGGAGAAGGCTATATAAGCCCTGATGTGTAGCTTTGTTTTGGGGCTCACTTTGAGAAGTGTTCTGTGATTTGATCAGATGAGTCTCTGTTGCTGCTACAGAGTCCCCCCTCAGCTTTGAAAAACTCAGATGTTGATTTGGTATGGATGTAATGGTTGGACAGTTTAGAAATCTGTCTACTTGATCTGTTTCTCTGTCTTGATAATTCTGTCTGTATATTCTGAAGTTCGGGGTGCTGACCTTTTTCCCCTGAACTAGGTAAATGATACATATTTGACTGATTAAAGTAAGCTTGTTAACCCATTTTGAGTTGCTTTTCTTTATCAAAGCAGATCCAAGAACCTGTGTGAGCAGCCACCCTGGGGACGCTGGGGTGCCTGCTGCTACACAAGGTCTGAGAACGCAACACAAAGCGTCAGTATATAAATCAACACAGACCCACAAAGTCCAAGAGTTCAACAGAAATCATCAACATAGAAATCAACAAAGACCCACAAAAAAGGTCCAAGAGGTCCATACAAATCATCAGTAAAGTCCCAGGTCCTCCAACACCCTCCTCCAGGACTTCTTTGAACAGACAACCAGAAAATCCTCTTTCAGGCTTCCACTAAGATCCCAGGGCTTCTGAACAAAGTATCACAAACAAAAATCAACACAGACAGAACAGACAAACATAGAGTGCCAGGATACCACAAGTTTTCTCTTCCTCCACTACAAGAGATCCCTTCTCAGTTCTGCTTTGTCCAGTTCTAGGCCTTTCCTTATATATGGTCATTAGCTCCCCCCTTTTTTCCTTCTCCCAATATGTTGCTCTCTGACCTCTTAATTTTATTTTTTGGATATCACCCCTTCATATTCAACTCACAGAGTGAGCTGAATAAATATATATTCCCTCCAACTACCCAAATATTTACAGAGGTCTCATGGGTTACAAACATCATCTTTCCATGTAGGAATGTAAACAGTTCAACTTTAAGAAGTCCCTGATGCTTTCTCTTTCCTGTTTCTCTTTTCATGCTTCTCTTGAGTCTTGTATTTGAAAGTCAAATTTTCAGCTCAGTTCTAGACTTTTCCTAAGAATGCATTAGATTCCTCTACATCATTGAATATGCATTTTCCCCCTCATTGATTACACTCAATTTTGATGGGTAGGTAATTCTTGGTTGTAATCCTAGCTCCTTTGACCTTTAGAAAATCATATTCTAGGAACTCTGATCGCTTAATGTAGAAGTTCCTATTGCTAACTATGTTATCCTGATTGTGGTTCCACAACACTTGAATTGTTTCTTTCTACTGCTTGAAATATTTTCTCATTGACCTGGGAACTCTGGAACTTGGCTATAATATTCTTGGGAGTTTTCATTTGGGGATCTCTTTCAAGAGGTGATCAGTGGATTCTTTCCATTTCTCTTTTACCCTCTGGTTCTAGAATATCAAGGCAGTTTTCCTTGATAAAGCATTTCTTGAAAGATGATGTCTAGGCTCTTATTTTGATCATGGCTTTCAGGTAGTCCAATAATGTTAAAATTCTCTCTCCTGGATCTGTTTTCCAGGTCACTTGTCTTTCTAATGAGATACTTCACATGACCTTCTATTATTTTCATTTTTTTGGTTTTATTTTAGTATTTCTTGATTTCTCATAGAGTTATTAGTTTCCATTTGCTCTATTGTAATTTTTAAGGAATTATTTTCTTCAGTGAGATTTTGGACCTCCTTTTCCATTTGACCAATTCTGCTTTTTAAGGGATTTTTCTCCTCACTGGTTTTTGGGACTCTTTGGTCTTATCTATTTTTTAAGATGTATTTACTTCAGTACCTTTTGGGTATCTTTAACTAAGCTGTTGACTCATTTTTTTTTCTTTTTTTTTTATACTGTTTTTGGTTTGTTTTGGTCATTTTTCAAATGCTTTATTAACTTCTGATTTATATCATTCATTTCCACCAGATTTTGAGTTACAAATTTTCTCTCCATTTTCCCCCTACCTACCGCCCCAAAATAGCAGTCCCATAGGATATCCTCTCCTCCAATTTGCTCTCTCACATATCTTCTCCCATACCCCCTTCGACTTTTCCAGTAGGGCATAGTGGATGTCTACACTCCAGTGCCTGTATATCTTATTTCCTAATAACATGGAAAATAGTATTAATAATAGTATGCATACATATTTTTAAACATTTGATTTTAAAACTTTGAATTCAAGATTCATTCCCTTCCTCCCTTGTCACTCACCCTTACTGGGAAGATAAGCAGTTCAGTATAGGTTGTACATGTATACCTAATGCAAAACAATAACATAGTAGATATATTGTAAAAGACTGACTATATTTCCCTTCCTTCTATCCCACCTTCCACTTGTTCTATTTTCTACTTTGATCCCGTCCTTTTTCAAAAGTGGGTGCTTCCAACTTCCCTCTCCCCCAGCCTGCCTCTTATCCCCTTCCCCCCTACTCTCCTGTAGGGTGAGATACCCTGTTTAGTGTGTATTTCCTTCCCTCCCAAAGGCAAATTCAATGAGAATAAGATTGACCCATTCCCTTTTGCCTTCCTATTCTTCCCCTCCATTGTGACCATTTTCCCTTGCCTCTTCTATATGAGATAGTTTACACCATTCTGTCTCTCCCCATCTCCTCTCATTATGTTCCTCTCTCACCTCTTGATTTCACCTTTTAAGTATAATCCCTTCCTATTAAATTGGTCCTGTGCCCTCTATGTATACCTGTAAACATATATACACACATTCACATATGTATTCGTACTCCCGATATAAACATATATATTTCTATTCCCTTCAACTATTTTCATATTGAGAAAAGTTTCATCAGTTACAATTATTGTTTTTCCATGTAGGAATGTTAGTAGTTCAACTTTGATAAGTTCCTTATGATTTCTTTTCCCTGTTTACTTTCTCATGCTTCTCTTGCTTCTTGTATCTGAATGTCAAATTTTCTATTCAACTCTGGTTTTTTCATCAAGAAAGCTTGAAAGTCCTCTATTCCACTGAATGACCATATTTTCCCCTGAAACATGATACTCAGTTTTGCTGGGTAGGTGATTCTTGCTTTTAATCCCAGCTCCTTTGGCCTCTGGAATATCACATTCCAAGCCCTTCAGTCCCATAGTGTAGAAGCTGCCAGATCCTGGGTTATCCTGATTGTGTTTCCACAGTATTCAAATTATTTCTTCCTGGCTGCTTGTAATATTCTCTCCTTGATCTGGGAATTTCAGAACCTGGCTATAATATTCCTAGGAGTTTTCTTTTTGGGATCTTTTTCAGGAGGCAGTTGGTGGATTCTTTCAACCTCTATTTTGCCCTCTGGTTCTAAAACATCAGGGCAGTTTTACTTGAGAATTTTTTGGAGGATGATTTCTAGGTTCTTTCTTTGATCCTGGCTTTCAGGTAGTCCAATAATAATTTTTTAATTATCTCACCTAGATCTATTTTCCAGGTGATTGGGTTTCCCATGAGATATTTCACATTGCCTTCTATTCTTTCATTTGTTTGGATCTGTTTAACAGCATCTTAATTTCTCATAAAGTCATTATCTTCCATTTGCTCCAATCTAATTCTGAAGCAATGATTCTCCTCAGTGGCCTTTTGAGATTCTTTTTCTATTTGGCAAATTCGACTTTTTAAGGTATTCTTCTCCTCATTGCCTTTTTGAGCCTCTTTTGCCATTTGAGTTAGTCTATTTTTTAAGGTATTATTTTCCTCAGTCAGGCTGTTGACTCTCATTTCATAATTTTCTTGCATTGTTCTCATTTCTCTTCCCAATTTTTCCTCCACTTCTCTTATCTGCTTCTTAAGGTTCTCTATGGCCTGTAAAGAGCTCATATTTTCCTTTGAAGCTTTTGGTGCAGGAATTCTTACTTCACTGTGTTCCTCCTGTTCCATGCTTTGATCCTTTTTGTCCCCAAAATAGAAGTTTAATGTTGGATTCTTCTGTTTTCTTTGTTTCCTTTGCCTGGTCATGTTGCCACTCAATTACTTGACTTTTGGGCTTTTTGCCACGGTAAGACTCTGCTACCAGACAGGGGAGATTTGTACCAAATGTTGGGGTTTTCTCAGATGCCGGAGGCATTAGTTGGGTGCCCTTGCTGAAGCCTCCTCATGTTCTGGCAAGCTGGACACCCACCCCAGGACCTCCACCCTAGACCACAATCCAGATCCAAGCAGATTAAAGTAAGAGCGATTACCCCTCAGACTAGTCACTTGGTCCCTCTACACTCTGCAGGCCAGGAGCTGAAGCTGCTATATAGCTGCAGTTGCACCGCAGCCCTCAGCAGCTTTTCACCCTGGGGGCAAAAGCTGATACACCCCCCAACTACTGGGTCCCAAAGTCTACTCTGCACTGACCTCTCACTTTGTCCTTAGCATCTATGTGTTGATAATTCTGGACCCCCACAGCTACTGGTGATCTCGAGTCCCTCCAGCCAGTGGCTGGTCAGGGCCATCCTGGGGCTAAAAACTCAGGTGTGGGTGTGGGCTTGGCTCCCAGAGCTCTGGCCTAGTTACTTGCTGCCAGTATGCCAGGCTGTCCTCAGTGGGAGGTTAGCTTCTCTGTGTCATTTTGTGGGTTCTGTAGTTCCAAAGCCGCCATCTTGACTCCACCCCTTGACTGATTTTTCATGATTTTCTTGCATCACTCTCATTTCTCTTCCAAATGTTTCCTTTTCTTCTCTTACTTGATTTTCAAAATCCTTTCTGAGCATTCTCTATCTCTCTCTTGCACTCTCTCCCTCCTTTCTCCCTCTCCTTTTCTCCCCCTTCCCCTTTCCCCTCTTCCCTCTCTCTCTCCCTACCTCCCTTTCTCTTCATTCTCTCTCTCTCTCTTTCTGTCTCTCTGTCTCTGTCTCTGTCTCTCTCTCTCTGTCTGTCTCTCTCTCGCCGCTTGTCGAAGAACCCTGTGAAGTTTGTTCTCAGGTACTTTGGTCAATCACTGCCAGCACCTCCCTCCCTTCATTCATTCATTCATTCATTCATTCATTCATTCATTCATTCTATGGGTTCCAAGCCTCCAGAGCTAGGAAGGACAGCAAAAGCCATCCAGCCCATCCCGTAGCCAAACAAGCTTCCTTGTATCCCCACCAAAGGTGCTCAAGCATTAGCTTAGAGAGTCCCAGTTAGGGGAGAGCTGGCAGCCCATCCCACATGCTCACTCCTTTACCAAACATTGATTAAGCCCCTACTGCTTAAAGCATCTTGATTGGGTGGGGCATTGGGGATTGGCGAAAGAGTAAAGATCTAAAAACAAACAAAGAAACAACTCCTGCCTTCCTTGAGGGATGTATTAGTGAGGAATGGAGCCCTAACCTAGGTCACTTTCATGTATAATTGATATTAGTGCACCTTGATCCTGAACCAGCAGGTGGCCCTTGCTACAGTCATTGAGGGTAGTAGCCCTCCTGGAGAAGGGGCCTGACACCCTCTGCCAACACCATGGCCACTGCCACCACCAACCACAGAGGAGCTGCCACCCTTCCAGCAGCCAAAATGGAAGTAAAGGATCTGATTATAACCTGTGAAAATAAGATGCTGACAGAGCTAGGCCCTATCTACCCCCAGATGGTGAAACAATGTAGCTTTCTATCCTCCCTGGATCTCCCAGGTGAAATGCCCCCTTGATCTATGTAAGCAGGAAAAGGCCCAGATTTCCCCAAGGAGCTCCAGCTGGCACTTCCCAACTCAGAAAGATATAGATTATGCCCAGATAATACAAAACTCTGAGAAGTCGGACTCTCTCTTGCAGTTGGGAGCATCTTTCTGGAGCCAGGTTCCCCAAAGGCCCCCTGGGCCAGCCCAGCTTCACAGCATGCAATGCTTACAGCCCTTGGAGGCAGGACTCAGTATAGAAACTTAAGAAGGTTCTAGCTGCTCCAGTGGTCAGCTCCTGCCTGACTTGGAGCCCACAAAGATTCAGGGGCCAGGGGCCTATATCACTCCCAGTCAGATGATAGGACAGTCCACAAACCAAAGATCATCGGCCTCCTACCCTCTTAAGCTTTTATCCAGGCCCCATCCCAAGGCCAAGAGAAGATTCAACTATAACCCTTGATCAATCCTGCCCCTGGACCCTGAGAGGTCTGGGCCAATGCTGGCTACCTTTGCCTTACTGTGTGACCCTGACTTAGTCATTTCCTTTCCTTAGCCTCAGTGTTCTTCTCTCTGAAATGAGAGGCTCCTACTAAATGATCCTTGAGGTCTCTGATTGTTCACAATGTGTAATCCTTTATATTCCTACCTTTTAAAATTAGAAGAAAAAAAAGGGATGGCCCCATGGGAAAAAAATTCTTTTTGAGCTCTTCCATGGCCTAAGACCAATCATATTTTTATTCATTGTTTGCCTTTGTTTGACCAATTCATATTCATATTTTCTTGCAGGCTCTGGATATAGGAGCTTTGATTTTGTTGTTTTCTTCTGAGTGTATGTTTTAATCTTCCTTGTCACAAAAGTAAGATTCTGTAGTCAGAGTTTTTTCCCATTGTTTCCTCATTTCCCCATGCTATTACTTGACTTCTTAAAATTAAATTAATTTTTTTTAGTTTACATCATTCATTTCCACAAGATTTTGAGTTACAAATTTTCTCTCTATTTTTCCCTTACCCACCAACCCCCAAAAAGCTATCCCACTGAATATCCCCTCCCCCAATCTTCTCTCTCCTATGTCTTACCCTGTCCCCCCTCTCACTTTTCAGTAGGGCATGGTGGATCTCTATGCCCCAGTGCCTGTATACCTCATTTACCAGTTACATGTAAAATAATAATAATGATATATTTTTTAAACATTTGATTTTAAACCTTTGAATTTCATATTCCTTCCCTACATCTCTTCTCACCCATCTTTACTGGGAAGACAAGCAATTCAATATAGGCTGTACCTGTGTAGCCATGCAAAACATTTCCATAGTGGATATTTTGTGAAAGACTGACTATATTTCCCTCCATCCCATCCCACCCCTAACTTGTTCTATTTTCTGCTTTGATCCTGTCCCTTTTCAAAAGTGGGTATTTCCAACTTCCCTTCCCCCCAGCCTGCCCTCCCTTCCATCATACCCCTTTCATTCCCTTCCCCCCTACTCTCCTATAGGGCAAGATACCCTATTTAGTGTGTATGTCATTCCTTCCCTAAGCCAAATTCATTGGGAATAGGGGTGACTCATTCCCTTTTGCCTTCCTGTTCTTGCCCTCCATTGTAACAGTTTTCCCTTGCCTTTTCTATATGGCATAGTTTACCCCATTCTGTCTGTCCCCATCTCTTCTTGTTATATTCCTCTCTCACCTCTTAATTTCACCTTTTAAGTATCATCCCTTCCTATTCAACTGGTCCTGTATCCTCTGTCTATGTATACTGTACACATATATACACATTCTCACATATGCATTAAAACGCCCATATACCCTCCTATATAGACATATATATGTATGTATGTATATATATATTTCTATTCCTTTCAACTATTCTCATACTGAGGAAAGTTTCATAAGTTACAATTATCATTTTTCCATGTATGAATGTAAGTAGTTCAACTTTGAAAAGTTCCTTATGATTTCTTTTCCCTGCTTACCTTTTCATGCTTCTCTTGCCTCTTCTAATTGAATGCCAAATGTTCTATTCAACTCTGGTTTTTTCATCAAGAATGCCTGAAAGTCCTTTATTTCATTGAATGACCATATTTTCCCCTGAAACATGATACTCAGTTTTGCTGGGTAGGTGATTCTTGGTTTTAATCCTAGCTCCTTTGACCTCCAGAATATCATATTCCAAGCCCTTCAATATTTCAGTGTAGAAGTTGCCAGATCCTGGGTTATTCTGATTGAGTTTCCACAGTATTCAAATTGTTTCTTCCTGGCTGCTTATAATATTTTCTCCCTGATATGAGAATTTCAGAACCTGGCTATAATATTCCTAGGAGTTTTCTTTTTGGGATCTTTTTTAGGAGGTGAATGGAAGATTCTTTCAACCTCTGTTTTGCCCTCTGGTTCTAAAATATCAGGGCAATTTTCCTTCAGAATTTCTTGGAGGATGATTTCTAGGTTCTTTTTTTGATCATGGCTTTCAGGTAGTCCAATAATTTTTAAATATCTCTCCTGGATCTATTCTCCAGGACAGGGTTTTTTTCAATGAGATATTTCACATTGCCTTCTATTTTTTCATTTGTTTGGATCTGTTTAATAGTATCTTGATTTCTCATAAAGTCCCTAGCTTCCATCTACTCCAATCCAATTGTGAATGAATGATTCTCTTCAGTGAGCTTTTGAGATTCTTTTTCCATCTGGCAAATTTGGCTTTTTAAGGCATTCTTCTCATTGGCTTTTTGAAACTCTTTTGCCATTTGAGTTAGTCTATTTTTAAGGTGTTATTTTCTTCAGCCAGGTTGTTGACTCTCATTTTATCATTTTCTTGCATCATTCTCATTTCTCTTCCCAATTTTTCCTCCATTTCTCTTATTTGGTTTTCAAAATCCTTCTTAAGCTCCTCTATGGCCTGTAAGCAGCTTATTCTTTTCTTAGAAGCTTCTGGTACAGGAGTTCTGACTTTTCTGTCTTCCTCCTGTTCCATGCTTTGATCCTTTTTGTCCCCAAAAAAGGAGTCCAAATTTGGATTACTGTGCTTGCCTTGCTTCCCTCATTTGCTCATGTTGACACTCAATTACTTGACTTCTGAGCTTTTTGCCACAGTAGAACTCTGCTACCAGAGGGGGGAGCATTATCCCAAATGCTGGGCTTTTCTCAGCTGCTGGAGGTATTAGTTGGGTGCCTTCTCTGAAGCTTCCCCATGCTCTGGCAAACTGTTCACACACACCAGGACCTCCACCCTAGACAGCAATCCAGACCCAGGCAGGTTAAAGAAAGAGTGATTACCCCTTAGACTGGTTGCTTGGTCCCCCTGCAATCTGCAGGCCAGAAGCTCTGAAGCGGCCACATGGCTGTGGCTGCACAGCCACAGTGCTTCAGCCTCTTCCTGCCCCAGGGGCAAAGGCTGACCACACTCCCGAATTCCCAGGTCCCAAAGTCCACACTGAACTGACCTCTCACTTTGGCCTTAGCATCTGTGGATTGATAATTCTGTAAACTGACAAAGCTGCTGGTGATCTGAAGTCCCTCCAGCCTGCAGGTGGTTGTAGCCACCCTGAAGCTACAACCTATGGCTCACATGGAGCTGGGCTCGGCTCCCAAAGTGCTGTGCTGGTCCCTTCCTGCCAGCCTGCTGGACTGTCTTCAGTGGGAGGTTAGCTTCTCTATGTCATCTTGTGGGTTCTGTAGCCAGCTCTGTTCAGTCTCACCCCTTCAGTGATAGGCCTGGAAATGGACCTTGTGGTTGGTGGGACAATTTGCCACCACATTAATCAGGCCTACTCCGGGCCTCTGCGCCAGCCCCCACAGTCTTCCGGCTTACTTGACTTTTTAACTCTTCGTTAAGAGAGGACTCTGTTTCCAGTGTAGAGGGCATACTGTCCCAGGCTTCAGGGGTTTTGTGCAACTGTTTTCAGAGATACTCCTATGGATCTGTAAATTTTCAGTTCTTCCCAGGTGTTATGATCTAAGGAGAGGTATTTACCTCTCTTGGCCTGTGCCTTGGTCTGTAAGTGACCACAAGCACTATTTTCTGCCATGGAACAGTGAGGAGGGTTCCCTCTCCACTGCTACCACAAGCTTAGCTATGGCAGTGCTCCTCCTTACCCCGAACTGCCACTAAAGACTGCAGCCCAAATCCAAGTGTGGACAAAGCCTCAGTGCCAGCAAAGAGACCCCTGTAATCTCATTCTTACCAGTTGTTTGATCCTCTTGCAGTCTGTGGGCTGAGAACTCCATAAGCAGCTGCTGCCACTGCCACAACTGCTGCCACTGACAGTGCTTATTCAGAAATTCCCAGGGTCTGCTTCTGGTTTTCTGGGTTAGGACTGGATTGCACTCCTCTCTCACCCAGGTCCAGCAGCCCTTTCCTACTGACTTTCTAAGTTGTCTTTGGCATTTGTGGGTTGAGAAGTATGGAAATCACCACAGGTGTAAGTGATTCAGTCCCCCACCCCATCCCTCCTCCCCCCCAACCAAAGCCTGCTCCAGGTTTTCTTAGGCCCAGTCTGTGCTGTTGTGGCCTTAGATGGACTGTGTTCTTCTCTCAGCCTAGTATAACAGACCTTTCCTGTTGACCTTCCAGGTTGTCTTGGGCTCTGTCTTTTTGTGGGTTCTGCTGCTTTAGAATTTGTTTAGAGTCATTTTATAAGTATTTGGAAGGGTTTGGGGGAGATCTCAGGTGAGTTCCTGCCTTCACTCTGCCATCTTGGCTTCATCTCCTCTTTGGTGCTATTTTCTAGGAATGTTTTCCCCACAAAAGTTGAGGATTGACTGTATATTACAAATATAGGCATACACACAAAAATGAATATAAGGTACTTTTGGGAGTATGTACACTAGCTGCTTGGGGGATCCAGAAAGGCTTCATATAGGAGGTAGTACTTGAGCAGAATTTTGAAGGAATTCATGGATGCCAAGAAGTGGAGGTAGATAGATATAACATTATAGGTATGGTAGGCAAGGCAATATATAGGCACAAAAAATAGAAATGGAGAATTGTGTGTGAGGAATAATAAATTGGCTAGTATGTAGAGCATGTATAGAAAAATAATATGTATGAAGATTGGAAATGCATGGAGGAGTTGAGTTTAGTGTGTGTATATGTGCACCTCTCTCTCCCACCTTGTCTCTGGCTGTGGCTTCCAGCTTCCTATAGGCTCTGCTTCCCTTCAGCAAACTCCTCCCACCACAAGCTCCATGTGACTAGATTTAGCATATTAGGGGGCAGAGTTTGTCTTCAAAGCAGGGAAGCTTCCTGGGCTCTTCTCCATCCTTTAGCAAATTCCCTCCATCACAGGCTCCATGTGATTACATTCAGCCTATTAGGGGGCTGAGTTTACTTTCAAAGAAAGGGAGGTCTTCAAACTCCTCTAAGATCTATTAAGGGATAGGGAAGATCTTCAAATTCAGATTCCCATTAGAACTTGCTGCAAAGATTTTCCTCCAATTTCTTCCTTTTCTATTAATTTTAGTTTCATTAGTTTACTTGTGCAAAACATTTTTGATTTTATGTAATCAAAGCTGTCCATTTTAATTCCTGTGAAGCTCTCTATTTTGTTTGGACATGAATTCTTCTCTTAGCCAAAGATCTGACATAATTTTTTCCATGTTCCTCTAATTTGCTTATGATCCCACCCTTTACATCCAAATCATATACCTATTTTGAGCTTATCTTGGTATATTGTATGAGATGTTGTTTCTGCCAGATTGTTTCCCCAGTGGTTTTTGTTGAATAGTGAACTCTTTCTTCAATAGCAATGTGATCTTTGGGTTTATCAAACACTGGGTTATTATTATACTCTTTTGGGGGGTATATTTTATGCCAAATCTGTTCCACTGCTGAAACTCTATATTTCTTATTCAGTACCAAATTTTATTATTATTTTCTCTAGCTCAATAGAATAATCCATTGGTAGTTTGTTTGGTATAGCACTTAATAAGTAAATTAATTTAATTAGTATTGTCTTTTATCACCTTATAATATTCACAAGTAATTAATATTTCTCCAATTATTTAGATCTGTATTTGTGTGGAGTTTTGTAATTGTGTTCATAGAGCTCCTGTCTGCATCTTGAAAGGTAGACTTCCAGCTATTTTATACTGTTCATAGTTCTTTAAATAGAATTCCTATTTCTATCTCTTCTTGCTAAGCTTTGTTGATAATATAAAGAAATGATGGTGATATTAAATGGTGGATTTCATAAATGCAACTTTTCTGAAGTTATTAATTGTTTTGATTAGTTTTTTTTAGTTGAGTTCCTAAGGTTTTTTGAGTCAACCACCACAACATCTGTGAAAAAGGGATCATTTTGTTTCCTCTTTGCCTATGAGTTTTCCTTACAACTTTTCTTGTCTTATTGCTATAGCTAGCATTCTGGCATTTTTAGTACAATATTGAATAATAATGGTAATAAGAGACACCCTTTGGGACACCAAAAGGACACCTTTGATCTTACTGGAAAAGCTTCTAGCTTATCTTTCTCACACATATTGCTTGCTCTTGATTTTAGATAAATACTAGGTATCATTTAAAATAAATATCCATTTATTCCTATGCTTTCTAGTGTGTTTTTTTAAAACAGAAATGGGTTCTGTATTTTGCCAAAAGCCTTTTATGTAACTTTTATTATTTATTTTATTTTTGCCTTTTGAAGGGCAATTGGGGTTAAGTAACTTGCTCAAAGTTACAGGGCTAGTTTTTTTGTGTGTGTGGGTGTTAAGTGTCTGAGGCCAGAACCAAACTCAGGTCCTCCTGACTCCGAGGCTGGTGCTTTACTCACTGCACCACCTAGCCTCCTCCTTTTCTGTAACTTTCAAACAATTATATGATTTGTTATTAATATGGTCAATTACGTTTATTGTTTCCTAATACTGAACTAGCTTTCCATTTTGGATATAAATCCTTCCTGATCATAGTGTGTGATCTTCATGAGATATTGCTATAGTCTCTTTACTAATTTTTTTTTAAGCAACTGGGGTTAAGTAACTTGCTCAAGGTTACATGGCTAGTTATTTCTGGGTGGGTGCTAAGTATCTGAGCCTGGATTCGGATCCCAGGTCTCCCGACTCTGGGGCCGGTGCTCTTACTCACTGCGCCACCTGGCCGCCCCTCTTTGCTAATATTTTATATTTAAATGTTTGTATCACTATTCATTAGAAAAATTGGTCTATAGTTTTCTTTCTCTATTTTCATTCTCTGTATCATTAATGATACTCTCATCTGCTGTGGAGGTGTAAGACCCATAACACCAGCACACAGAAGGGCTACTAGTACAGGTTCTTTGATTTACTTTTCTAAAGGAAAGACAACTTTAAAGGGGTTAATAATCTTACTTTAGTTAAACAACAAAATAGATATATAAGTAGAGAGAAGTGAGTCTCCAAGAAAGAATTCAATAGACAGGGCTCCAACTGCCTAAATGGAATAATAGAACAATTTACATCACCAGACTAGGGAGTACCAACATCTAGGTTCATAAAGTCAGGCGGCCTCTTAACAATGGCTACCCAGAGTCTTATCCAGCCAAATCACAAAGATGTCAGGTGAACATTCTTCCCACGAGTGAGCCCCAAAGCAAAATGCCAATCTCCTAGAATATATATAGTTTAGACTAATAGGCTCAGAGCCAGAAGGCATCACAACCCATGTGACTCAGTACCTAATTGGTTCAGTACCAAAAGGTATGAAAGCCTTCCTCCAAGGAAGCCTCCTCGTAAGCAAGCTTTCCATTAAGCTCCCCCAAGGCAATATAAATCTCCCTGAATATATATATAGGCTCTATGTGACTCAGGATGTGTCACAGCTGCGAACTGAGTGGGGGCTCAAAGAAGCAAGACGTCGATGATTGAAATACCTCTGTACCTTTAAAGCTGGGAATACGGCCCCTGTTCCAAGGAAAAAAGGGAACATGTGGTCAAATAGGCCTGTTAATGGACAGGGAAGATCTTATATTCCACTAACCCTATACTCTCCCTGGTTTACAGTTAAACTATACTTGTAATCATAGAAGGTAAATCTCTTTACGTATGTTTTCAAACAGTTTATGTAGTGTTGGCATTAATTGTTCTTTAAACATTTAGTATAATTTGCTTGTAAATGTATTTGGTTGTGGGATTTCTAGCTTTTGGAGTTCATTTATAGTTTTTTCAATTTATTTTCTTATGTTAATGTTATTTAAATATTCTATTTCCTGTTTTGTTAATCTGAGCAATTTGTATTTTTGTAAATATCCATCCATTTAATTTAGATTATCTATTTTGTTGGTATATAGTTGGGCAAAATAACTCCTAATAATTGCTTTTATTCATCATCGATTATCAATTCACCTTTTTCATATTTATACTAGTAATTTGGTTTTATTCTTTCTTTTACTTAATCAAATTAGCTAATAGTTTGTATATTTTATTGTTGTTATTGTTTAAAAAAATCTCCTAGGTAAATTTATCAATTCAGTGGGTTTTTTTGCTTTTTTGTTTTTTCATCACCCTTTTGGTTTTCGGGATTTCTATTTTGGTGTTTTATTGGGGGAATTTCAATTTGTTGGGATCTTTTTTAGGTGTGTATGCCCAATTTGTTGTTCTGCTCTTTTTCTCTTTTATTGAGGAAACTCTTTCATCATATAAATTTCCTCCTCAGTATTGCTTTGTATCCCACAAATTTTGGTATATGACTCATTGTAATTATTTTTAATGAAATTATTGATAGTTTTTATAATATGACCCATTCATTCTTTAAGATTGCTATTTAGTTTCCAATTAATTTTTAATTCTTGCTTCAAAGGCTCCTTATTGAATATATTTTTCATTGCATGACAGTCTGAAAAGTGAGCATTTAATATTTCTGATTTTCTGCATTTGTTTACAAGGTTTTTATGCCCTAATACAGGCCTGCACAACATATATCCCATAGGCCACTCCCAGCCTGCCAAAGGATTTATGGTAGCCAGCAAAAAATGTAGGGTTTCCACTTTGTACACTCTTGTTTGTCATGTGACCCATGGCAAGCAATTGTTGTCAATCTGTCTCAAACTGCAAATTACCAGAAGAACAGGCTAGTTTTTGAAGAGGCAGAGGAACTAGAGACCAAATTGCCAATATTTACTGGATTATGGAGAAAGCAAGGGAGTTCAGAAAAAAAAATCTACTTCTGCTTCATTGATGACATTAAAGCCTTTGACTGTGTGGATAAGAGCAAAATGTGACAAGTACTCAAAGAGGAATACCAGATCATCTTACTTGTTTCCAGAGGAAACTGTATGCAGACCAAGAAGTAATAGTTAGGGGGTACAGTGAATAGAGCACTGGCCCTGGAGTCAGGAGGACCTGAGTTCAAATCTGACCTCAGACACTTGACACACTTACTAGATGTGTGACTTTGGGCAAGTCATAAACCCAATTTCTCTCAAAAAAATAAAACAGTAATAGAACCAAACATGGAATAACTGATTGGTTTAAGATTGGAAAGGGAGACAAGGCTATATATTGTCAAATGGAGATGTTTTAAATTCTGTAGCTAAATTCACTTACCTTTTCAAAGATGTACACACTAACAATGAGATTGACATATATATATTGCCAGAGCTAGTTCAGTATTTGGGAGGCTCCAAAGGAAAGTATGGAAGAAAAGAGTAGACTGACTACCAAACTGAAGGTCTGCAGAGCCATTGTGCCGACCTTATTGTTGTTTGCCTGTGTTTGCATCGTGCCAGGAAAGCAAATCACTTTTATTTGAATTGTCCTATAAAGATTCTGAAGATCACCTGGTAAGATAAGGTACCAGACACTGAGTTCCTTTCTCTAATTAAACTGTCAAGCATTCAAACTCTACCGAAGAGAGTGCAACTCTGATGGGCTGGCCATGTTGTTTGAATGCCAAACATGTGTTAGCCTAAGAGACTATTTTACAGAGAACTCACTCAAGGCAGAAGACACTTTGAAGGTCTCTCTTAATAACTTTGGAATTGATTGTGTGACATGGGAGACACTGGCATAGGACCTCCCAGCATAATGTGCCCTCATCAAAGAAGGCATTATGCTCTCTGAGCAAAGCAGAATTGAAGTAGCTCAAAAGAAATGAGAGATGTGCAGATTTGGAGAATCCACCTGAAATGTTCAAATGGACTACATGTGCCCAACTCATAGTAGAGCATTTTGAACTCATCTTGGTCTGATCAGCCACAGTTGGACACACTGTAACTTGACTCCAACATAGTGGTGTCATTTTAGTCCTTTTCAATAACAACCAACCAATATTTGTCACTTCATTTATTTAACTTTATAGGCAGAGTACCTCATATTAAATGCCAGGCTGGACAAATCAAAAGCTGGAATTCAGGTTATCAGGAGAAATATCGACAATCTCAGATATGCAAATGATTCTACTCTGACGGCAGAAACCAAAAAGGAATTAAGGAGTCTCTTGATGAGGGTGAAAGAGGAGAGTGTAAAAGTTGACTTGAAGCTTAATATCAAAAACTAATACCCTGGCAACTGGTCCTATCACTTCCTAGCATATAGAGGGAGAAGAAATGGAACAGTGTCAGATTTTATATTCTTGTACTCAAAGATCACTCTGCAGCCATGAAGTAAAAAAACAAAAATGCTTACTCTTTGGAAGGAAACTTATGACAAATCTGGATAGCCTACTAAAAAACAGAGATATCACCTTGCTAACAAAGATCCATAAGCTCCAAGGCAACTTTATGAAGTGGAGAAGGCTGGATGTCTTAGGTCCAAAGAAAGGCGAAGCTGGTTGCAATGGTAAGGTAGTGGCTAGGAAAGCTTCTGCATTGGAGAAGATAGCTATTCAGAAGAGAATTTCCCCAAACTTGATCTTTACTAGCAAAAATATGCTGGGAGTTCTACTATGGAAGACCAAGAGGAAATAATAAGATGTCTAATTGGCAGTCCTTGAAAACATTTTATGTTCTGATGAAGTTTAAGTAACAGTCAATTGTAACAGTGGTTATAAGTTATGTTATTGAATTCTGTTCTTAGGGTTTTTTTGTTTCGTTTTTGGAACAGCTGAGAGGCCACTGTCACTGGATCAAAGAGTACATGTCAGGGAGTAAGGTATAAGAATACTAGAAAGCTAAGAGAGGACTAGGTTATGAAGGGTTTTCAGTGGCAAACAGAGCAATTTGTATTTGCTCCTGAAGGCAACATGAAACCAATGGAGTTTACTGAGTGGGTGTATGTGTATGTGTGTGATAATTAGACCTGTGTTTTAGGTTTTATGCATGCTTTGCACATAATAGATAGATAGGAAAGCATTTATTAAACATTTACTGTATGCCAGATACTATGATAAGTGATGGGAAGACAAATACCAACAAATTTAAGCGGCTACTCACAAGGAGTTTATTTTCTAATGTGAGAAAAACCACATAAAAGGGAGCTAAAAAAGTGCTGGTGTGTTATAGGGGAGGTATCAGTGAACGAAAAGGTCAAAAAGTAGTTTGGAGAGGTAAGAGGCTGACAGGTTTGAAGCAAGCATGGCTGGTGCTGGAACTTTCTCAAATGGAGGTTTCAGGGAGTAAGTACTTAATAAATAGCTGATGAAGAAGTGTTTGTACTATATAGTTTATAAATTATATATTATATTTAAATTATATACACAATTATATATATGTGTAGTTTTTTCCTCCAACTGGATTGAAAATTCCTTGTGGACAGGGACCATGTGTTATTTTCCCTTGGACTGTGTAGATTTCCAGTAAGCCAAATGAGCTAAATAATAGTTCTTGTGATATGTGTGATTTTCATAGCTTTGCCACATGAATATCCCTGCTGACATCTACAAGAAAAAGGTCCATAAAGATCAGAAACAGGTCTAGAGAAGTGAAGGGATTTGGACCTCTTTTAACACAAGTTATCTTTGACTGCATTTTTGTAAGAAGTAGGTACTAGTCGAGAGACATTTAGTCACTCAGTTAATTATGTAGATAATTAAGTTGCAGCAATTTCTCTCTCCATTTTAAGTTTAATGTAAAACACAGCAGGCTGGTGCCTTAGATTATTAAGCTATCATTGTGCAAAAAGAATAATAATATAATAATATATTATATAATAACAATATTTTCCCCAAAGTCCTTATATAGTCTAGAAAAAAAAGGATTTTAAGAGTGACACCTAGAAGACTCCCTTTGAACTGCTAGGCGTCAGGCCAGGCCTGAGGCACAACGTGCTCCAAAAGGGCTGGTCCTTCACACCCTAGTGATTTGGTGGCTGGTGAAGGAAGCACCACTTTATCCTGTAAAGCCCCGAAGTGGCAGAGGTAAGCTACATGTACATCCTCGGCAGCTCCGGTGCCCTTTTCTATATCTGGAACCTGGAATGCTCTGCCACCATTCAGCCGCCAGAAAGCCACGTTCAGATAATTCTTCAGGGTGGACGGTTCGGAGAAAGAAAATAGTTGTCTTGTCTTCAGTCCCCTCTGTGACCTTGAGGGTCTGGCTTCATGTTTAACGACTGACTACAGCGGTTACACCAAGAGCCAAGGAACTTGGTTTTGTTTTGTTTTGTTACCTTACATGTAGCTCCCTCCCTCCCTCCCGAAGTTTAGGGAGCGCCGCTCTATCCCTAGCCTGGCCAGCGTTTAGTGCATAGAACCCACATTCCTGAGTTCCATGCTCTGCCGCTCCAGGTTTTCCGTATCTCTCAAAGTCTAGCTTGTTCTGGAGGGGCCTTGCAACCGAACCCGATGGCTAAAGTTCCTTGCAATAGGCTCGTCGTCGATAGCCCCATTGCCGTGCTGCATTCCTAATGGCGAAAAGTGGCTGTCAGTCACCGGCCCAGAGGGGCGGGACGCCAGCGCTGCCAAGCTAAGTTGAGCCTTTCACTTTGCTTCCCTCCCCCCTTTCTCCCCTTTGCAACCTCCCCCCTCCCCCTCTTACCTTCTCACTAGTTCTCTCTTCTAATCCTTCCCTTTCCCTGTCCCCTCCTCCTCCCCTCGGTGTGTGCAGCCGCTGTGACCGGCAGAGTCCGAGCACCGGAGCTGCCTCCGCCCGTGGGCTTCGAACCTGGGGCCTTGAGGCTCCTTGCTCCTGCTTGCCCGGCTCTAGGCAGTCTAGTTCCTCCCTCCCACCTTCCAGGCCCCGGGATGGCGGCGGCGATGCTCTCTGGCACAGGTTCGTCACCTTCGCCTGGGTCCGGTGGTGATGGTGGCGATGGTGACGGCGGTGGCGGCTGTAGAGGGTCCCCGCCTGGAGACTGGGCCGTGGCCCGGTTGGAGGGCCGCGAGTTTGAGTATCTGATGAAGAAGCGGTCGGTGACTATCGGGCGGAATTCGTCGCAAGGCTCCGTAGATGTGAGCATGGGCCACTCGAGCTTCATTTCCCGGCGCCACCTTGAGATCTTCACCCCCCCAGGCGGCAGCGCGACCCCGGTGGCCTCCGGCGCTGAGGAGCAACAAACTCAGCCTCAGCCCCCAGCGCCGCAGCCGCTCCAGCAGCCCCCGCAGCCCCCGCCTCCTCCACCTTCACAGCACAGTCCCTCTGAGGACCCCAGCACGGGCGGAGACTTCTACCTGCGTTGTCTCGGCAAGAACGGTGTCTTCGTGGACGGCGTGTTCCAGAGGCGGGGAGCCCCCCCGCTGCAGCTTCCCCGAGTGTGAGTAGCCCAGTCGGCGATCCAGGGCGCCTTCTCCCCTCGAACCCACCAACTTTCTCACTCCTCTTTTCTGCTCACCCCAACATTCCCCATCATTCCTTGATGACTTCCTTCTGTATTGATTAGTCCTCTCCTTTCTCTTGCTGCACCCCTCCTGCGTGGTTCTCTGGGAGCTTGGAGAGCAGGTAGTCCAGTCTTCCGACTGGGGCTTGTACCTCCCTCCTCCCTTTCAGCAGTTGTAAGGACTCCCCAGCTGGACAGGTGAAGTAGGAGCTGGGATGCTGTAGAGAAGGGAGACTGTTCAAAATGAATTGCACTTAACCCAAGAGATGCAGCCATCTCCTGTGCTGCCTGGGAGGGCGCTTTTGGAGTGGTTTGCGTGTTGATTGCTGCATGACTTACTGTCTTCCAGTGAATGGAGTAATTACTGTCACTGGACAGCCCCACCAGCTTGCCATGATAATTTCTAATTTCCTTGGTGTGTAGTACAGGTCATGCTTATAGAATGACACCCAGTGGTGTTGCCTTTTTGCTGTAGCTTTGCTATATAAGCTGTTTTTCCAACGTGCACATCCAGTTCTCAGGTTTCTGGTATGCCAGGTTTAGTTCTCTGCTGTCAGGTGCTGTCCAGGGTGTTTTGTTTTGTTTTGTTTTTAATGTAAACCTGAGTGAGTACTGTTTGTATTTTTAACAGTAAAATCATTGGTAAACTGTTTATGTCGATCATTGGTTTCTGTTAAATGGGGTAATTTGGGCAGTACACAACACCTCTTTATAGTTTTGTATCTTTATTCAATAAATATTTAGGCTTTTATGGAAGCAATGGAGAATCTTATAATAGGTAGAACTCTTGTCATCACTGACAAGAGGGAAATTAGTATTTATCTTAATGATAACTGCTTAATAACCGAACATTTTTTTTTAAGTTGCAAGGGACTAACTTTTCACACAGTATTTTCTCATAGCCTGTGTTCTGAAGCATCAACTTGAAACAAGTTTATGACTTCAACCTAAATCAAAATTTAGATACCTTTGACAGTTTTTAAAAGGCATTGATTTAGACATTTTAGGGGTAGGTCATTTAAATTTTTGAATGATGGATGTACTTTATTTTAATGTGTCAGGTTAAGTACCTCAGTCGTGATATTTAATACAATAATATTAAAAGCAACTTTTCTTCATACTATAATTTTTGTAGGTTAATATTTATTCTGTCGGATCTTGCTCTCTAGGAAATGCTAATTATTCTTAAAGGGATTGTTTATAGAGCATTGTATTTGTAGTTACTATTTGTATGCTGAATTATTTCTGCTCTATTTACTGGGAAAAAAAAGCCTTGATTATATTTGATTTTCCCCCAAGTTACTTTTTATGGATGTATATAGTTATATACTATATATATATAGTTATATACTCAAACAACTAATAATAAGTGCTTTAAAATGTTCTCGATAATAAATTTATCATTGTACTGTTTACTGGTTTGCAAATAGATGATAATATCCTATTAATATGACAATTTGTCTCATTAACTTTGCTCTCTCTGAAGGTTTTAAATTGTGATTTTTAAATAATTCTTGTGAATTTGTCATCTCCAAAATCCTTGTAGAAGGAGAAGAAGTTTGTGTTGAATGAATTCTAATAATTTATTTATATAGTCAAAAGAGAATCTTTCATTGTGTGGCAAGTCTGAGTTTGGAATGATTTTTGAGTGGTGTATTGGGTTGAAAGTTCTATATTCCATAACGTTTATTTTCAAGCTTTTAATATCTGCTAAATACATCCTAGCTGGATCCAATAAGACAAATCAAAGCAATTTTAAAGGGAACTTTAGTAACTGTACTTATCAGAAATTATAATTTAGGAAAACACTGGGTCATTTGCAATGTAGAAGAGAATAAGTGCAAGATTTAGTAATGTGGTCAACTCCTGTTGGTCTTAATTCCTTAACATTCTGTGATAATCTTTGTAAGTAAAATCATTAGTATTTGTTTTCTAAAAGAAACTTCTTTGTTCAAAAGATGAATCATTCCAATTTTAATTATAAGATAGTTGCAGTTAAAGGACAAAAGACAGAATTTAGTAGTATTAGTAGTTAGTAGACTAAGTAGTTCTGTTGATTCTAGATAATAGGGAAGGGTAGATGATTGTCAAAATACTTGTCTTGAATTTACCTTTAGGATTTAATTTGATATTACACATTACTTTCAGAAAATAAAAGTAAGCCTAAGTCAAAACATGGTTATTTGAGACAATTAGCAATTCTTAATTATACTTAAAGCATGTTTCAGATTTTTCTGTACTGAATTTAATTAAGTACTGAATTTGAGTGCAAGTAAGTAAATTCAAAGTACAATTCAAGTACAATTTAATTTAGAATCTACATTTAAATTCCTGTAAATGAAGGAAACACACACACAGTTTTAAAATATACATGGAGAGGCTGCTAGGTGGAGCAGTAAATAGAACACCGGCCATGGAGTCAGAAGGGCCTGAGTCAAATTTGGCCTCAGAACCTTAACACTCACTAGCAGTGTGACCTCGGGCAAGTCACTTTAACTCCAATTGCCCTGCCTTGCCCCCTCCAAAAAGCAAAAAAATGCACACACACACACACACACACGCATACATGTAGGACCAGCTAGGTGGAACAGTGAATAGAGCAACCGCTCTGGAGTCAGAAGGACCTGAGTTCAAATTCGGCCTTAGACACTTAACACAAAAATAGCCATGTGACCTTGGGCAAGTCAGTTAACCCCAATTGCCCTCCGTTTCCCCCTCCAAAAAGTTAAAAATATATATGTGTGTGTGTGTGTGTGTGTGTGTGTGTGTGTGTGTAGTTTAATCCTCAACTGTGTTTTTTCCCTGTATAGTGTTTATAGCTGAACATACAATATTGGCAGTTTGGGGAAGAGGGATGGAGAACAGGATATTGTAAGATGGCTATTGTCTATATTTTAAACTTGGCTCTAATAATATTCGAACACAAATCAAGTTTTCTCTGTTCCCTATTAAACTAATTCCATTAGCTTACAAAAGCTAATTTTTTCTCTATTAAGCTAATTCCATAACTTAACAACCTTGTTCCCAAAGCAAAGTTGACATTAATGCAAGTACAATGACTGGTAAACCAAAGTGGGATAGAATTGTGAGGGAATGGTTAAATTAAAACTTCTGGGGGATTTTTTTTTCCTGAGGGAGAGCAGGATAGCTTTCTTAAAGTCATTTTTTAAAGATAGTCTGTTCTGGTTGGGGGCATTTGGGAGTATGTCCTCTGTCCTCTGTGCTGTGGCCAATATTTTTTAAAGCTTCTTTGTAGTCAGAAAATGTCTGATTTAGATGGAAATACTACTAAACTATCTATCTGGCTCTGGTCTTTAAAATAAACTTTTGAGTTGAGTGACATGAAATTGTGTTTTAGGACCATTAACCTGGTTATGGTGTATAAATTTTTTTTTGTCATTTCGATAGTATTTTTACCAAAGCAAGTGTCAAACACCAAGTCATAAAGAGGTTGTGGTTGGAGTACCCACACTGAAGAAATCATAGATCCTGCAAGTACTGCAGAAGGTAATAAAGTAAATATAATATTAAATAATATTCCTTAAAATTAAGCCTATAAGAATTTTAAATTTGCTAGACCATAAATTACTTGATCATTAAATAGAACAAAATTTGCTTCGAAGAGCTACATGTCACATTAGAAAGGCTAATTTTTTTGTTGTTTACTTGAAAAACTGAGGCTGCTATTGATGCTGAAATAGTTGCTTTTCAGTGTTCCAGTTTTTAGACCAGTAATAAAAATGTCTAACTTATATGACATAATCTTTTAACTTGTAAATTAAATGGTGAGAGTCTAACTTTTAAATAATTCCATACTGTTTGTTTTCTATGTTGTTTAGGGAACAAATGTAAATGTTTTATTTTTTCATTAATTTGAAGGAATGAAAGAATTCTTGTTTTTGTATGTAGGAAAAAGTTTTTATTTTTTGAGGAGCATGATCAGGCATTTTTTTTTTTACTTAGACAGCTCTTGCTTTTTTTTTTCCAGTTTATTTACTTATTTTTAGTTTTCAACGTTCATTTCCACAAGATTTTGAGTTACAAATTTTTCTCCCCATCTTTCCCCTAACCCCACACCCCAAAATAGCAAGCCTACTGAATACCCCTTCCCCTAAATTGTTTTCTCTTATATCTTCCCTCATTCCCCCCCCTCCCCAAACCTTCTAGTAGGGTAAGATGGATTTCTATAACCCAGTGCCTGTATATCTTATTTCCTGGTTGCATGTAAAAACAATTTTTTGATATTTGTTTTTAAAACTTTGAGTTCCAGATTTTTTTCCCTTCTTCCGTCCTCACCCACCGCCACTGGGAAGATAAACAATTCACTATAGGTTGTACATGTGTATTATGCAAAACATTTCCATAGTAGTTATATTGTGAAAGACTAACTATAATTCCTTCCATCCTATCCTGCCCCCCACTTATTCTGTTTTCTTCTTTGACCCTGTCCCTTTTCAAAAGTGTTTGCTTCTCACTGCCCTTTCCCCTAATCTTCCCTCCCTTCTATCATCCCCCTCTTATCCCCTTCCTCCCTATTTTCCTGTAGGGTAACATACCCAATTGAATGTGTATGTTATTCCCTCCTTAAGCCAAATTCAATGAGAATAAGATTGACTTATTCCCTTTCATCTTCCTACTCTTCCCCTCCATTGTAACAGTTTCTCTTGCCTCTTTTATATGAGATAATTTACCCTAATCTATCTCTCGCATTCTCTTTCTCCCAATACATTCCTCTCTCACCTCTAATTTTATTTTTTTAGATAGCATCCCTTCATATTCAATTCATCCTGTGCCCTCTGTCTATGTATACGTGTACATACATATACACACACTCACATATATATTTATACACACATACACCCTCCTATACATGTATATGTATGTATACATATATATACATATATATTCCCTTCAACTGTCCTCCTACTAAGAAAAGCCTTATGAGTTGCAGTTATCATTTTTCCATGTAGGGATATATGTAGTTCAACTTCAATAAGTCCCTTATGATTTCTTTTTCCTCTTTACCTTCTCATGCTTCTCTTGCTTATTTTTGAAAGTCAAATTTTCTGTTCAGCTCTGGTTTTTTCATCAAGAATGCTTGAAAATCCTCTATTTTATTGAATGATTATATTTTTCCCTGTAGCATTATACTCAGTTTAGCTGGGTAGGTGATTCTTGGTTTTAGTCCTAGCTCCTTTGATCTCCAGAATACCGTATTCCAAGCCCTTCAATCCCTTAATGTAGAAGCTTCTGTAGGTCTTTTGTTATCCTGATTGTGTTTCCATAAGACACACATTATTTCTTCCTCACTTCTTGCAGTGTTTTTTCCTTCACCTGGGAACTCTGGAATTTGGCTATAATATTTCTATCTATGAATTCTTTCAATTTCTATTTTGCCCTCTGGTTCTGGAATTGGGCAATTTTGCTTGATAATTTCTTGAAAGATGGTGTCTAGGCTCTTTTTTTGATCATGGCTTTCAGGTAGTCCAATAATTTTAAAATTATCTCTCCTGTATTTATTTTCCAGGTCAGTGGTTTTTCCAATGAGATATTTCACATTTCCTTCTATTTTTTCATTTGTTTGGATCTGTTTTATAGTATCTTGATTTCTCATAAAGTCATCAGCTTCCATTTGCTCCAATCTAATTTTGAAGGAATTATTCTCTTCATTGAGTTTTTGAAATTCCTTTTCCATCTGGCAAATTTGACTTTTTAAGCATTCTTCTATTCATTGGTTTTTTAGGCCTCTTTTGCCATTTCTGTTAGTCTTTTTTGAGGTGTTATTTTCTTCAGTATTTTTTGAGGTCTCCTTTAGCAGGCTGTTGACTTGCTTTTCATAATTTTTTTTGCATCATTCTCATTTCTCTTCCCAATTTTTCCTCTATTTCTCTTATTTCATTTTTAAAATCCTTGAGCTCCATCAATGGCCTGTAACCATTCTATATTTTTCTAGGAAGCTTTTGATTGCAGGAGTTCTGACTTTGTTGTCTTCTTCCTATTCCATGCTTTGATCCTTTTTGTCCCCAAAAAAGGATTCTGTGGTCTGTTTGTGCTTCCTCTGCTTGCTCATATTGCCAGCCAATTACTTGACTTTTGAGCACTTTGCCATTGTAGAACTCTGCTTCCAGAATGGAGAGAGCTATGTCCCAAATCCCTAGGATTTTCACAGCTGCCAAAGCTATTAGTTGGGTGCCCTCTCTGCAGCCCCCACAAGCTGTGGCATAACGGCCACACACCCCAGGACCACCACCCAAGACTGTTATCCAGATGCAAGCAGGTCAAAACAAAAGCGATTACCCTCTGAATGATCTCTTGGTCCCTCTACTATCTGCAGGCCAGGGCCTGCAGAGTCAGCCACATAGCAGCAACTGCAGCTGCTGGGCCTCAGCCACTTCTTGCCCCAGGGGCAGGGGCTGGACAGGGTCTTCTCTACCCGGTTCCAACAGAGTTCCCAACTGACCTTTCACTTTCTTTTTGGTGTTTATGGGTTGACAAGTGTAGAAACCACCACAGCTGCTGGTGATTCACTCTTCTGAAGTCTGCTCCTGCTGTTGCTGGGGCTGGAACCCCAAGGCTCACAGGGGACTGCACTTGGCCTTTGCTGCTGTGATATACCTTTTCTGTCGGCCTACTGGGCTGCCTTCAGTGGGAGATTTGTTTCTCTCTGTCACTTTGTGGGTTCTGTAGCTCTAAAATTTGTTTAGAGTAGTTTTTTTGCATGTATAAGAATTGGTGGGAGCTGGAGCCATGTGGAGGGCTCCACCTCGACAGCGCTTGCTTTTTGTGGACATTCTGTAGACCTCTACAAATTTACCTATTGTAGGGGTCTGCCTGCAAAGGGAGGGGACTACCACACGTTTCAAGAATACATGATAGCAGGGACAGATAAGTGGGCATTGGAGGAGGAACATGGGATGGACCAGTCACGTGGAGGTTGGATATAGATGAGAGGACAGTCAATAGACTGGACATTGGACAGAAGACAGCACAGGCAAGCAAAGGTCTCCTCTCTAGTTACTAGAGGTCTCAGCCTCAGCTAGGGAAACTGTGACCTTGAGTAGCCTTCTAGGTCCTTGGGTATGGCCTTTTGACTGAGTCCAAGATTTACAGAACAAATTCTTTTATTCATAGGATTTGTTCTGTGAAGGAAGTTTGGATCCAAAGGGCCTCACTTGAGGACCTACAAGGCCATGTATGTCCTTGAGGCTGTAGGTTTCCCATCCTGTAACTCAAGCCAAGCCCCTGATCCAGGGTGAGCCATTCTTCTGCTTTCACTTGAGGATTTGTTTTTCTTGGTAAGAGATGGAAGGCTGTGGAGCTCCCAAGTGAGGTGGGGAAAGGGAAGGAGAGCACAGTATATCCATTAAAGTTAAAATAGGTGTTTTTTTGAAATGACGATTTCTTTCAGAATCATTTAATTAAAGTCAAATTTGCATAATTTGAATTTACTTAAAGTGAGAATTGTCTGTATTATGATTTGGTATCTGTTGTTTTTACAATCTGAGACTGTAAACTTTCAGATTACTATAGCGAGGTAATAAATTTTTCACAAAAATAAGATCAAATATAATCTTTTCTGTAAAGATGCTTATGAAAATGAGATATAATATGACTTCACCTTAACTCAGTTATGTTGCATTTTGCCATTTCAAAGATTATTTTAAAATGTGACTAATGAATTTATCCTTCATTTGCATGAAGTTTCATTTGAATAACTTGTACAAAAAGCTGTACTAAACTTTGAATGCTTAATGTTTAGCATTTGAATTGTGACTATAGTTATATTTAGATTGACATACACATGACATTAATTTCAGTTACTAGAAAAATAAAATGATGTTTCACTGGAATGCCTTGTAACTATTAAAATTTTTGTAATTTTGGGTTCCATTGGAAATTAACTTTATTGTGGGTGTGGTCTTTGTCACTTTTCTGATCATAACCACAATTTAAGATACAAGTATGTGTGAATTGCTTGACAAAGTAAAATAATTACTTGACTTATACAATAAACTTTGCAACTTTTTACATCTTAAAAAATTTCTTAATATTTAAAAAACACCTCTGCTTTACTTTGTTGCAGTCACTTGTTTTTATTGAAATTGGCATCAAGTTAGCAAGATTTTGATACTTTTTTATTGTGAAACCATACTTCTTTCATATTGTATAGTAAACTTGTCTTTAACAAACAATTCATTTTTCTAAGCCTTCCCTTTATTGTATCCCATTTTCTATGAGTGAGCTCTCAGGCTACTGAAGAATGTCTATCTTCCTCTCTTAGATACATTTCTTTACTTTTGGTAACATCTCATAAGTATAGTGCTGTGTTTTGGTAGTCTATCTCTATTTGGGAATTTCTGTGATTCTAAAAAGGGTCTGGCATTCAGTATACCAATATATATTTGTGAGAGTTTATCAGTAGAGGCAAGACTTCCAGGACCACTGGATTTAAAAAAAAAATCCTCAAAACATTTTTGGGTGGATTTTTAAAAATAAAGTGTAGATGCTCAAATCCTACAGACTTACTATACTTCTTTGACAGTGGTTATGATATAGCCTTCAGTCTTTTCGAATCTTCAGCATTCTAGTCTTCATCTTGTCATTGAAAAGTATTTTGTCCTTATAGCAATATATAGCAGCTTTTTTTTTCTTTTAGCTTATCTCAAGAAGCTTTGAGGGCAGAAACCATATTTTAGAACTCCCACTAATTGTATATTTCTCAGTTGTGGTCATGAAGTGAATTAACCACAAGTATTTAGGACATTCTTTTTTTTCTTTATTAATTTGTTTGTTTCCTTTTAGTTTACAGGATTCAAATCCACAATTCCTTGAATTTCACATTTTGTCCCCCCCCCCCCGCCCCCATGGCGGCTTATGGTCAAGTATAGGATCTGTAAATACTTTCACATTATACATTGGTCAGGATATAAGGACGGATTGTACCAGCTGGAATGAAAAATGGTAAAGAGGACATAAAACCAAATAAGAGAACGGAAAAGATCAGGTATTTTGCTTCCACCTGGATATAAACGTAGTTCTTTCTAGTTCTTTCTCTGGATGCACATTTTGCTCTCCATCATGCGTCTTTTGGGATTGACTTATATCACTGCATTGCTGAGAAGAGTCCAGTCTATCAAAGTTGGTCATCACACATACGTTGTGTCTGTAATTGTGTACAAATTTCTCCTCGTTCTACTCTTCTCACTCAGCATCAGTTCTTTTAATCCTCTCCAGGTAAATATGAAGACTGCTTGCTCCTCATTTCTTATAGCACAATAGTATTCCATAACATGCATATACCACAACTTGTTCAGCCATTCCCCAATTGATGGGCACCCCCTTAATTTCCAATTCTTTGCCACCACAAAAAGAGCTGCTATAAACATTTTTGTACATATGGATCTTTCTCTCATTTCTGTGATCTCTTTGGGATATAACCCTAGGAGTGGTATTGCTGGATCAAAGGGTATGAAAGTATTTATAGCCCTTTGGGCATAATTCCAGATTGCTCTCCAGAAAGGCTGGATCAGTTCACAACTCCACCAACAACGCATTAGTGTCCAGTTTGCCCACATCCTCTCCAGCATTTGTCATTTTCCTGTTTTGTCATCTTAGCCAATCTGACTGGTGAGATGTGGTACCTCAGAGTTGTTTTGACTTGCATTTCTCTAATCAATAGTGAATTAGAACATTTCTTCACGTGCTTATAGATAGCTTTAATTTCTTTCTCTGAAAACTGCCTGTTCATATCCTTTGACCATTTATCAATTGGGGAATGACTTGTATTCTTATAAATTTGACTCAGTTCTCTGTATATTTTAGAAATGAGTCCTTTGTCAGAGACATAGGTTGTAAAGATTCTTTCCCAATTTCCCACCTCCCTCTTAATCTTGGTTACATTGGCTTTGTTTGTACAGAAGCTTTTCAATTTCATGTAGTCAAAATTATCCATTTTACATTTTATAATGTTCTCTAATTCTTGTTTAGTCATAAAGTCTTTCCTTCTCCACAAGTCTGATAGGTAAACTATTCCTTGTTTTAGGAGACTGCTTACATTATCAACCTTTATACCTAGATCATGAACCCTTTTAGACTTGATTTTGGTATATGGTGTTAGATAATGGTCTATGCCCAGTTTCTGCCATACTATATTCCAGTTTTCCCAGCAGTTTTTGTCAAATAGTGAGTTCTTATCCCCAAAACCAGGATCTGGAGGTTTATCAAACAATACATTACTATAGTCATTGGCTTCTGAATCTCGTGTGCCTAATCTATTCCATTGATCCACTCCTCTATTCCTCAGCCAGTACCAAGTAGTTTTGATGACTGCTGCTTTATAGTACAGATTGAAATCTGGTAAAGCTAGTCCACCTTCCCTAGCATTTCTTTTCATTAATTCCCTTGATATTCTGGACCATTTATTCTTCCAAATGAATTTTGTTACTATTTTTTCTAGCTCTATAAAGTAGTTTTTTGGTAAATTAATTGGTATGGCACTAAATATATAATTTAATTTAGGTAAAATTGTCATTTTTATTATATTAGCTCGACCCAGCCATGAGCAATTGATATTTTTCCAATTAGTTAGATCTGACTTTATTTGTGTGAAAAGTGTTTTGTAGTTATGATCATACAGGTCCTGGGTTTGTTTTGGCAGGTAGATTCCCAAATATTTTATAATGTCTACAGTAATTTTAAATGGGATTTCTCTTTCTACTTCTTGCTGTTGAATTTCATTGGAAATATATAGGAATGCTGAAGATTTATGTGGGATTATTTTATATCCTGCAACTTTGCCAAATTTATTTATTGTCTCAAGCAGTTTTTTACTTGATTCTCTAGGATTCTCTAAGTATATCATTATATCATCTGCGAAGAGTGATAGCTTGGTCTCTTCTCTGCCTAACTTGATTCCTTTGATTTCTTTTTCTTCTCTAATTGCTACTGCTAACATTTCTAGTACCAGATTGAATAAGAGGGGTGATAGTGGACACCCTTGTTTCACCCCTGATCTTATGGGAAATGCTTCTAGCTTCTCCCCATTACATATAATACTTGCTGATGGCTTTAAATAGATGCTACCTATTATTTTAAGGAAGGCTCCATTTATTCCTATACTTTCTAATGTTTTTAATAGGAATGGATGTTGTATTTTGTCAAAAGCCTTTTCTGCATCTATTGAGATGATCATGTGGTTTCTGCTAGTTTTATTGTTGATATGATCAATTATACTGATGGTTTTCCTAATATTAAACCATCCTTGCATTCCTGGAATAAATCCTACCTGATCAAAGTGTATTATTCTTGAGATAAGTTGCTGTAGTCTTTTGGCTAGTATTTTATTTAGAATTTTTGCATCTATATTAATGAGGGAGATTGGTCTATAATTTTCTTTCTCTGTTTTGTCTCTTCCTGATTTAGGTATCAGTACCATATTTGTGTCATAAAAAGAATTTGGTAGGACTCCTTCTTCACTAATTTTCCCAAATATTTTGTAGAGTATTGGAATCAATTGTTCTTTAAATGTTTGATAGAATTCACTAGTGAATCCATCTAGCCCTGGAGATTTTTTCCTAGGGAGGTGACTGATGGCTTGTTCAATTTCTTTTTCTGAGATGGGATTATTTAAGTAATTTACTTCCTCTTCAGTTAATCTGGGCAACTTGTATGTTTGTAAATATTCATCCATTTCCCTAAGATTGTCAAATTTATGTGCATACAATTGGGAAAAAATAATTCCTAATTATTTTTTTATTTCCTCTTCATTGGAGATAGATTCACCCTTTTCATTTTTAATACTCATAATTTGGTTTTCTTCTTTCTTTTTTTTATCATATTGACAAAGGGTCTATGAATTTTGTTGGTTTTTTCATAAAACCAGCTCTTGGTTTTATTTATTAGTTCAATAGTTTTCTTAATTTCAATTTTCTTAATCTCTCCTTTTGTCTTCAGTATTTCTAATTTAGTATTTAATTGGGGATTTTGAATTTGTTCTTTTTCTAGGTTTTTTAATTGCATGCCCAATTCGTTGAGCTCCCTTTTCTCTAATTTAATCATGTATGCACTCAGGGATATAAAACTTCCCCTAAGAACTGCCTTTAATGCATCCCACAGATTTTGGTATGTTGTGTCATTATTATCATTCTCTTGAATGAAATTACTGATTGTTTCTATAATTTCTTGTTTGACCCACTCATTCTTTAGGATTAAATTGTTTAATTTCCAATTAGTTTTTAGTCTGTCTTTCCCTGGCCCTTTATTGCATATAATTTTTATTGCATCATGATCTGAGAAGGATGCATTTAATATTTCTGCCTTACTGCATAGAATTGTGAGGTTTTTATGCCCTAGAACATGGTCAGTTTTTGAGTATGTGCCATGAACCGCTGAGAAGAAAGTATATTCCTTTTTATCCCCATTCAGTTTTTTTCCAGAGATCTATCATACCTATCCTCTCTAAAATCCTGTTTACCTCCTTAACTTCTTTCTTGTTTATTTTGAGGTTGGATTTATCAAGTTCAGATAGGGGGAGATTAAGGTCTCCCACTAGTATAGTTTTGCTATCTATTTCTTCCTCTAATTCCTTTACCTTCACCTCTAGGAATTTGGGTGCTACACCACTTGGTGCATATATGTTAAGTAGTGATATTGCTTCATTCTTGATGGTGCCTTTTAACAAGATATTAAATTTCCTTCCTTATCTCTTTTAATGAGGTCAATTTTTGCATTTGCTTTATCTGAGATAAGGATTGCTACCCCTGCTTTTTTTACTTTAGCTGAGGCATGATATATTTTATTCCAACCTTTTACCTTTACCTTGTGTGTATCCCTCTGTTTCAGATGTGTTTCTTGTAAACAGCATATTGTAGGATTATGATTTCTAATCCATTCTGCTATCCATCTCCATTTTATGGGAGAGTTCATTCCATTCACATTTACAGTTATGATTGTTATCTGTTTCTTTCCCCCCATCCTACTCCTGCCCCTGTTAATGTTCATATTTTCCCTCCCTTCTCCCTTCCCCCCCTTAATAGTTTTCCTTTTGACCCCTGCCTCCCTCAGTGTTCCCTTTTCGGCCCCCCTCGCTTTTCCTCCCCTTTCCCCTTACTACTTCCCTCCCTACAAACCACTCCCACCCCCCTTTCGTAACCCTTTCCCCCTCCTACTGCCTGTAGGATATTGTTATACTTAATGAAGTATGCTATTTCTTCTTCGCATCAAGACTGACAGGAACAAATCTCATGCGAAGCTCCTCTCCCTCCCCTCTTTCCCTCTAAAATGATACTTTTTGCGTTTCTTCTCCATAGAGTCCTATGCTTAACTGATTGTTATTCCCTCTTTGTACCAGAACCAAAGAGGGAAAAGCTCATATGCTTCCCAACTCCATCCCTTTTTTTCCTCTGCTATACAGTTTTTATGCCTCTATGAGTGACATAATTTACCCTTTTCCACTTCAACCATTCCCTTTCTTCCATTGCAGTCCCTTTGTAGCCCTTAACAAGATTTTTAAAAAATCGTCATTTTGTGTATTTTATAGTCATACCCTCTATTTGTCTATAACCAGTTTGCTCTTATCAAATACCAGGGTGTGTGTGTGTGTTCTCCTTGTTTACCTTTCTAAGTCACTGTTGCATCTGGTAATTGGAGATTGAATTTTCCATTGAGTTCTGGCTTTTTTATCAAGAAGGTCTGGAACTCTGTTATATCATTGAATGACCATCTCTTTGCCTGGTCATTCAATATATGCTCAGTCTCGCTGGGTATGTGATCCTTGGTTGTAACCTGAGCTCTTTTGCCTTCCGGAAAATTGTATTCCACTGCCTCCGATCTTTCAGTGTAGAGGCTAACAAATCCTGTGCAATCCTCATTGTGGACCCTCGATGTTTGAATTGTTTCTTTCTGGCTGCTTGAAATATTTTCTCTTTTATCTGGTAGTTCTGGAGTTTGGCCACAACATTTCGAGGATTTTTCAGTTTGGGATCTCTTACAGCAGGTGTCTGGTGGATTCTCTCGATTTCTATTTTGCCCTCTGGTTCTAGTATCTCAGGGCAGTTTTCCTTAATGAGCTCTTAGAGAATGTTGTCCAGGCTCATTTTTTCATCATAATTTTCTGGTAGGCCTGTGATTCTCAGATTATCTCTCCTGGATCTGTTTTCCAGGTCAGTTATTTTTTCTTTGAGGTATTTTACCTCTTTTTCTAATTTTTCATTCTTGTTGTTTTGCTTGGCTAATTCTTGGTTCCTCATAGAGTTATTTGTTTCCATTCGGTTAATTCTGGTTTTTAGCAAATCATTTTCCTTGGTTAATTTTTGAAGCTCCTTTTCCATATCATACACTTTTCTTTTTAGAGAGATGTTTTCCTCATTATAATGTTTATCTAATTCTGCTATTTTCTTTTTGAGAGAATTATTCATTTTGTCTTCTATCTCTCTCATTTTGTTTTCAAAGTTCCTTTTGATCTCATCTAGGAGAGCCATCTGTGCTTGGGACCCATTCCCTGTTGAAGTTTCAGCTTTGGGTGTGGAGTCCACATTGTCTTCCTCTGAGGTTGGTTCCTCCCTCTGAGGATAGTAGGACTCCAGAGTCTTTGTCTTTGTAGTCTACTTTCTACCCATTTTGAGGCAGGGTCCTAGCCACGCCCTTCCTCTAGGATCCCAAGCCTTTACTGTAGAGGGTTTTGCACTGGGCAAGAGTTACTATGTTTTCAGGGTCAGAGGCGGGGTTTGGAGCAAGTGGGGTTCACTCTGTCATCCTCGTCTTTGGAGGTCCTGAAAGGGGCTTTTTAAAAAAAATTTCTGGGCTATGAAGCCCCAGGAGTGTTTGCTGTCCAGGACAGGGGCCCCTGTATTTGCTTCTTACCTTGCTCTTTCCAGTCCCAGCCAGCCCTTTGGTGATAGGCCTGGTAGTTGACCTTGTGGTTGGTGGGAAGACTTGCCCTCCGAGTTGATCAGGCCCCTTCCTGGCCTGCGTCTGCCGTGCCACGCCTTCCCGGCCTGCGTCTACCGCGCCGTGCCTTCCCGGCCTGCGTCTCTAGGACATTCTTAAAAATAAAATGAAATACATTAATCTATTCCAAAATTTATTCTTTATTTTCTTTTTGTTGATAGTGTATGATGATTCTTTTAATTGTTGTAAGTTGTGAATAGATTGACAACAAACTTAAGGATGAACAGTTTAGATTTTTAATCAAACTCTGGCTTAGAGGATAGAGAGACTACCCTTGGAGTTCTGAAGACCTGGGTTCAAATTCTACCTCTAATGACCTGTGAGCTCTATGATTCTGGACTAGTCTCTTGACTTCTTTGTTAGCCCCACACCCCCATCCCCCAAGCAACTCTCTAAGACTAAATTGCAGAATAATCTGCCCCCATTGGTAGAGCAAGTTTCTTCAAGAATTCTCTACATTAATGAACTCTTCGAGAGTTCTCTACATTAATTAAATCACAGGTCTGACCAAAATAAAAATAGTAATTAGGAAGAAATGGTAATCAATTAATCCATACAACCATATAATTAATTTTTTTTAAATATTATCAATGTTTTTGGCTACTATGTACTATTTAATCTTTTTTTTTTTTTAAGCAATTGGGGTTAAGTAACTTGCTCAAGGTTACACGGCCAGTTATTTCTGGGTATGGTTCTGAGTATCTGAGCCCGGATTTGATCCAGGTCATCCCGACACTGGAGCCGGTGCTCTTGATCACCGAGCCACCTGGCCGCCCCAAATCTTAATGGATAATTTTTTTTACCTCTTTCCTCATCTCACATCTCCAGCTTCCTATTGAATATCTTGAATTGAATGTCCCATAACTTCAGCATAAGCAAAACTGAATTCATTATCTTTTCCCCTTCCTGTTTTCCCCTGTTGCCTACAAATATGTCAGTATTTCTCCAGTCCTTAAAAAAACAAACTTGGTTCTACCATTCCTACTAGCTATTACTTTATATCTCTTTTCTTCTTAGCTAACATCCTTGAGAAGCCATTATATTCAGTCCATCTACTTGTCATTCCTTTCATTTTCCTGGAAATTCTCTTCGATTTGGCTCTTGACCTCATCATTTAATTGAAATTTTTCTATCCAAAATTACCTTAATTGCCAAATATGATGGTCTTTTTTCTTTAAATTCTGAGCTTAACCAACAGCAAATAAGCATTTCCATACACATAGTAGATCAGAAAAAGATTATTGCTCCATAATGATCAGCTTCTTTTATCTTTGAGTACATAATAAGATCAACACACAGCTTTCAAAACTTTCAAACTTCATTGTGCTTCTTTCTGGCCTTTCTCTTTTCTACTTTAAAATAAATAAGTAAATAATTTGCCTTTTTTTCAATGAAGGAAAATCCACCTTCTCCTTTGAAAAAGAAAGGAAAACCACATCTCACCAGTCAGATTGGCTAACATGACAAAACAGGAAAATGACAAGTGCTGGAGAGGATGTGGAAAACTTGGAACACTAATGCATTGCTGGTGGATTTTTGAACTGATCCATCCATTCTGGAGAGCAATCTGGAATTATGCCCAAAGGGCTATAAATAATTTCATACCCTTTGACCCAGCAATACCACTTCTAGGGTTGTATCCCAAAGAGATCATAGAAGTGGGGAAAAAGACCCATATGTACAAAAATTATTTACAGCAGTTCTTTTTGTGGTGGCAAAGAATTGGAAATTAAGGGGATGCCCATCAATTGGGGAATGGCTGAACAAGTTGTGGTATTTGCATGTTATGGAATACTATTGTGCTATAAGAAATGAGGAGCAGATGGACTTCATATTTACCTGGAGAGGCATATATGAACTGATGCTAAGTGAGAAGAGTAGAGCCAGGAGGAATTTGTACACAATTACAGACACAACATATGTGTGATGACCAACTTTGATAGACTGGACTCTTCTCAGCAATGCAGGGTTATAAGTCAACCCCAAAAGACTCATGATGGAGAGAGACATCAAGAGAAAGAACAGAGTTTGAACCCAGACTGAAGCAAACTACCTGCTCTTTTTCTTTTACTTGTTTGGTTTTGTTTCCTCTTTCCCATTGTTCATTCCATCTGATGTAATCCTTCTTTATAACCTGAGTAATGCCTAATGTGAAAGTACTAGCAGATACTATATTTGATTATAAGCTGCGGGTGGGGGGGGGGGGAACAAGGGAGAGAAAATTTGAAACTCAAAGAATTGTGGAAATGAATCTTGTAAACTAAAAGTAAACAAATGAATAAAGACCCCCCCCCAAAAGAAAGGAAAACAAAATTCATTTAATAATCATGTATAGTCAAGCAAAACAAATTTCCACATTGGCCATGTCCAAAAAATACATTCCTTACTCTGTACCCTGAGTCCATCCAAGTCAGTAAGGTAACAGTTTTATTGTGAGTCTTCTGAAATTATGATTGGTCCTTGTATTGATTGGAGCTCTTAAGTCATGCTACTGGTTTTGCTAACATCACTCTGCATCAGTTCACATAAGTCTTCTGAGGTTTCTTTGAAATCATTCCTTTCATCACTTCTTAAAGAATATTATATTCATATACTATATATTCAGTCATTTCCCAGTTGATGGGTATCCATCATTTCCAGTTCTTTGCCACCATGGAAAAAGCTAAAATAATATTTTTGCCCACATGGGTACTTTTCCTCTTTATTTGCTGTCTTTGGAGTATAGGCTTAGCAGTGGTATTATTGGGCCAAAGGTTAAATAACAGTTTAGTAACTTTTGCACCTAGTTCTAAAAAGGCTTGAGAATGACTTGACCAACTCCTAGTTCCACTAGCAATACATAAATGTGTCTGTTTTCCCAGAACCCCTCCAGCACTAATGGGTGTTTTATTTTGCATTTTTCTAATTGTGAGTGATTTAGAGCATTTTTTCACGTGATTATTGATAGCCAGGAGGATTTCTTCCTTTGAAAACTGCTTGTTCATGTCCTTTGACCATTTATCAATTGGGGATTGACTCATATTTTTGGATCAGTTCCTTCTATATGTTAGAAATAAGACCTTTATCAGAGAAACTTATTGCAGAGGTTATTTCCCACACACCTGCCAACCCCATTTACTTGTTTTGTTTCTCTTCTTATTTTAGCTGTTTTGGTTTTGTTACAACCTTTTAAATTTTATATAGTCAGTATTGTTTATTTTATCTTCCATGTTTCTCTCCATCTCAGTTGGTTGTGAACTCTTTCCTTATCCACAAATCTAACAGGTACTTTCTCCCTTCTTCCTCTAATTTTTTTTTTATATTATCCTTGTTCATTTGGAGTTTATTTTCATATGCTGTGAAAGATGATGGTCTGTACCTTGTTTCTGCCATGCCACTTTCCAATTTTGCCACTAATTTTTGTGAATAATGAGTTATTATCCCAATGGCTGGGATCTTTGAATTTATCAAATATTATGTGGAGAGGGTTTAGGGAGAAATTCCTCCAAAAGAACTCTTTATCTTTTCCACCCAAACCCCAGCCCTCTCTGAACTTCGCTTTTGTTATTGAGCATACCACCATCCTTCCAAGTCACCTAGGCTTCATCCCCTGTTCCATCTTCAACTCCGTCTTCAACTCCTCACTCTCACTAGTCTTTTTCCAAATCTTATACCTTTACAAAATAACTCACGCTCCCTTTTCTTCACTTATGCAGCCAATCTACTTCAGGCTCTCATCACTTTTCTCCTGGACTATTACAATAGTTATCTTCCATTTGGCTACCAAAGTGATATTTTAAAAATAGAGGTCTGACCATTTCATCTTCCTTCCCTTCTCTACCCTTCAAGGAAGCTTCAGTAGCTCCCTATTACCTTTAGGATCAAGATGAAATATGTTTTCCATTTACATTTCTCCATGACACAGCACCTTTCTTCTACTTTATTCCCATCTATGCACTCTAAAATCTACTTCTCTATTTGCAGTCCCTTGCATATGACATTTTATCTTTGTGCCTTTGAACTACTTGTCTTTCTTTTCTGGATGGCTTTCCCTCCTCACATCCAAATCTTTTTTCCTCGTTAACCTTCAAGATATGGCTCAAATCATACCTAGGCCTTTCCTAGTCCACTTAGCTGCTAGTGCTTCCCCTGCTGAGATTTAACTCCTGGCTAGTAGAATATGAGTTCTTTTAAGATAGAGGCTGTTTTTGCTTAATAAATGCTTAATAAATTGGCTGACTGACTGACAAAATTGTGATTATTTTCATCACTTAGTTCTTTATTTTGCTTTTATCTTTTAAATAAATTTTAAGTTTATAGTTTGTTTTTAAATCATGTACATTTGCCCCCACTCTCTCCCAAGTAGCTGTCTCTTCGAATAAATATTTTTAAAAAAGAAGTAATTAAAAATAATTTCCACAGAATTATACAACATACCATGTATGCCTTCTTAGACCATGGTCTCCTACCTTTGCAAAGAAGCAAAGGGAAGTCTTTTCTCATTTCGTTTCTTTAAGGCAGCCTGATATTTGGGACTGGTACTGTGTGATAGAGACCTTTCTTTCCCCTGCCCCAGTTTGCCAGTAGGTGGTCCAGCTATGGACCAGCACCACCAGTCACCGAGGGCCATGGATATTGTTTTTCTCCAGCCCAACCTTCATTGCCCATTTCCCATCAGGTGCTAGACACCTACTGTCACCTGGATGCCAACTCCCCCCATTCTCACCTCTGATAGAAGTATCCCAGAGACTCACTCCCCTTGATCCTTGGACCCATTAATGTCTTGGTTGATGACCATCTGCCTTGGTACTTTGCCAACAACTAAGTACCACTTCACCTTTTTATATGCCATAAAATAGAACACTTTTATGTGTTGTCTTACCCAGTTAGAATATGAACTTGAAACCAGGGACTCTTGATTTTTCTTTGAATCTCTAACACTTAGGAATTACTTAATAAATTCTTCTCCATTATATTCTGTTTTAGTCCAAGCTTGATGATTATAATTTCAAAACATCCAGTTTTGAGTGTTATTTTTCTTTCCATTTATTTATATTGTACTGGTTATTTTCTATATTGTTTTTCTCATTCTGTTTACATCAGTTTGCATCAGTTTACATAGCTCTTTACATGCTTCTCAGTATTTATTATATTCATTGTTCCTTATAGCACAATAATATTCCATTACTATTCTCCAACTGATGGACATCAACTTGTGTAACATAGTTAATTCTGGCTGTGATCTCTGTAATCAAGGCTTGTTATATCTCTTCCTGGAGGTTCTTAAGTAGTCGGTGTCTTTTTTGGGGGGGAGGGGGCTTCTTTATTGCCATCAGTTTGCTTCTTTACCATCTGTGTTGCTCTCATTTTTAGGGGGCCAATGATTAGTACCCTTATTTCATTTAACCACTTAATTATGGTGTAATAGTAATGGAATTTAAAGATCCCCCTGTATTGGCTTGGTTTTTGGATTGATTGTGTTTAAAACCCAGAGCTTGTTAATCCCACTTGTGGGATGTACTTGTTGATGTGAAAAGAGAGGGCTGAACTGGGAGGAGCTGGTGATGTAAATTTAGAGAGACACAAGAAAAGAGAGAGGCAGAAGAATTTTTTGGAAGCAGCATCTTGGAGGCATAGAGAGACGGAAAGGATTGCTGAGGGCCAGTTTGAATTGCCCAGGACTTTTGAGAGCTGCCACCCAGAGCTGCCAAGGACTGAGGAGACATGGCTGTTATGCTGGTACTTTGTCTGTCTGTTTTGATGTTGTTTTGCCAGACTTGTCCACTGGTGAAAGACAGTGCTGTTGTTGCAGAGGTCCTGGAACCTTGCTGTTGGTTCAGAAGCCCTGAAGAAGGATTTTCTTGTTGTATGTTTACAGAAATCCTGGAAGAGGGTTTTGCTCATGTTTTCAGGAGTCCTAGGACTGTTCTGCAGACAGAGAATGAATTAATGAGGACACTGACAATGTATCTTGTGGCCTTGCTAAGCTTTGTCTCCCCAGGAACAAAGATTGCTGAGAACTTGCCTCTGGTCAAGATGAAGAAAAGACCTCTCTTTTGGGTATTAAATGCTGTGCTTAAGCTTGTTATAACTCTGGGGTAGATTCAGTTGTGATCCAAGGGTGGGGAACTTTTTTTGTGCTCTGTGATTGAACATTTGTTCATGTACTTCACTAATGATTGGAAACTAATCTCCATTTGAGAAGAGGGGCTTTGTGATTGACTAAATGAATATACTGCCTAGGGGTGAAGTAGTATTTAGAAGAGGGACTTTGTGATTGATTAAATGAATGTACTTGATTGAATTACACTTGGTGAATGCTGTATTTTGAATTATGCTATATTTTGATTTTCTCTGTTCTTAATTTGTCACTGAATAAAATGGAGAGCAGCTATGCTGGTATTTTGAACCTTGGGAAGTTGCCTTTGCTTGGCATTACATATGAGTAGCTTTTACAAAGGATTATATACTTCAAAAATATAGCACAAAATTTAGTATAATCATTTCTCCCAACATCTTGGGGGTATAATCTCTCTATTCTGTATGATTTGGGAGAGGAATTAGATGAGACCCTGATTTAGGTCAGTTCTTACATAGTTTTGATCTCACTAAGTATATGTCTGGAGGCAGAATAATTGCCAGTAAGCCTGCATTTCAGCTATTGCTGGGCTATATTTCTGAAGCCATTCCCGAATTGGTAGATAACTCCTCATTTTCCAATTCTCTGCTACCACAAAAAGAGGTTTGGTTTTTTTTTTTTTAAAGCAATCGGGGTTAAGTAACTTGCTCAAGGTTACACGGCCAGTTATTTCTGGGTGTGGTGCTGAGTACCTGAGCCCGGATTTAATCCAGGTCATCCCAACACTGGAGCCAGTGCTCTTACTCGCTGAGCCACCTGGCTGCCCCTAGAGGTTTGGGTTTTGTTTTGTTTTTTAATTGTTTCAATTGTGTCTGGCTCTTTATGACCCCTTTTTAGGGTTTTATTGGCTACTAGAATGATTTACCATTTCTAGTTCATTTTACAGAAGAGGAAACTGAAGCAAACAAGGTTAACTGATTTGCCTAGAGTGATACAGCTAGTAAATGTCTGAGGCTGGATTTGGACTCAGGCCTGCCTACCTCCAGGCCCAGGACTCTGTCCACAGCACTACTGCGGTGCCACATGAAAAGAGGTATTATGAATATTTTCATCCATATGAATCTTTTTTCTGTTTGTTCGCGTTTGTCATTTTCTCTTTTTGTCAACTTTGCCAATCTGATGGGTATGAAATATTACTTCAGAGTTGTTTGCAGTTCTCGACATAATAGTTACTTAGAGCATTTTTCTTATGGCTGTCAATAGGTTGGATTTCTTCTTCTGAAAAGTGACTGTTTATATCACTTAACCATTTGTCAACTGGAGAATGCCTCATTCTTATAAATTTGATCCAATTCCCCATGTATCTTAGAAATGAGACTATAAAAGTAATGTGCTGCAGAGTTTTTCCCACTATTTACCTATTTCTCTTCTAATGTCTGCATTGGCATTGGTTTTCTTTGTAGAGAATGTAGTCAAAATTTGTAGAGAAATGTAGTCAAAATTTACCTCCTGTGAACTGATTTTTTTGCTTATAAGTTCTTTCCCTAGCCATACATCTGAGAGGATCTTCCAGGCTCTTTGAGTTTGTTTATAATACTGTCCTTTATGTCTAAATCATGTATACATTTGGAGCTTTTCTTGGTATGTGGTGTGAGATGTTATCTGATAACTGTTTTCCATAACTGCTTTCCAGTTTTCCTGACAGTTTTTGTTAAAAAGTGATTTTTTCCCCAATAACTGGGATCTTTCGACTTAACAAACAGTGACCTACAGTGTTTGTATGCTTCTTTATGTTGTGTACTTAATCTATTCCAGAACCCCCAAGGGGGCATGAAGAGTCAGATATGACCAAAATGACTGAACAACAATAATGAACAACCTAATCTCTTCCCCGGATTAACCTATTTCTTACTCAGTAACAAATTGATGATTATGGCTTTGTTTCAGATTCAGTACTGCTAAGCCCTTTTCCTTCCAACTTTTTTTTCATTAATTGTCTTAAATTCTTGTCCTTTTCTTCCACCAGATGAATTTTGATATTATTTTTCCTAGCTATGTAAAGTAATCCTTTGGTAGTTTGATGGGTATGACATTTAATAAATAAATCAAGCATAATTATAATTTTTCTTATATTAATTTTGGTTACCCATGAACAGAGTTATTTCTCTATTTAAATGTCTTTATTTGTGTAAAGAATGTTTTGTAATTGTGTTCATATAGTTCCTGTGTTTATGTTGGCAGGTTAGACACCCAAGTATTTTATAGTTGTCTAGTCATTTTAAATGGAATTTCTCCATCTCTTCTTTCTAGAGGCTAGCTAGGTGGTGCAGTAGAAGGACTGGGCCTGGAATCAGTATTAGTTGCATGTCCCCAGGCAAGTCACTTAACCTCAGTCTGGACAAATCACTTAAAATTTTTTGTAAAATGAGGATAATAATAAAACCTATTTCTCAGGGTTGTTATGAGGATTAAACGAGATATTTGTAAATCCTTCAGCACAGTGCCTAGAACATAGGATGCCCTTAATAAATGCTTATTTCTTTCCTACCGTTTTCACTCCCCCCCCCCTTCCTTGCTTGCCCTCCTGCCTGCTGGATTTTAAAGATAGTTTACAAAAATGCTGTTGACTTCTATGAATTTATTTTATATCCTGCAACTCTGCAGAAGGTAGTTGTTTCAACTCGTTTTTTAGTTGACTCTCTAGGGTACTGTAAGTAAACTATCATATCATCTACAAAAAGTGATTAAATTTGTTTCCTTTTGACCTTTGCATTTTCACTCTATTTCTTTTTCTTGTCTTCTTGGAAGAGCCAGCATTTTGGGCTCCACTATAATGAAGGGTAATAGTGGTAATTAACATTGTTGCTTTACCCTTCATCTTATTGGAAAGCTTTCTAGCTCAGGACTTCTTAAACTTTTTCCACTTGCCACCCCTTTTCACTGGAGAAAATTTTACATATATAGCTATATAAAATAGATATACAAATCAAATATTTACTGATAATAAATCATAAAGGAATTTATTTTAAAACAGTTCTTTGGATATAATATAGTTTTGCCATTTATTAAAGATGAAAGCAAATTTGCATACTAATAAGATGGATATGGCTTATTTATTTTTACATAAAGAATCAAATCTTGGCAGAATATTTGATACTGCAGGACCTAGATCATCTTCATCATTTTTCAGAGTTGATCAGTGTTTTGATTTTATAATTATCAATATTGAGAATTCCACTTCACATATATATGTAGTAGTACAAAATGGCAGATGTATGTTTAGGGCTATTTCAGAAATTGTTGGAAATTCTGGCCTAATCCCAAGTCAAAATTCACTTAAAGATTTTTTTTAGGATATTCAGGTTTTAAACCTGTGTCTCTTGATAATATGGGAAATTCTTCTTGAACTTTTAATGGCAGATGACTGACATTTTTAATTTTAATTGAGTATGGTTTATGAAGCCAACTTAGTTTTTTAGAATTAAAATTTCAAGGGAAGTATTTCTGAAACTGTGCCTGGAGGTACTTCAGATGATCAGTTACAACTCTTACAATTAAATCTTTGGGAAGGTTATTATCTATTGCAAAATCAACTGTACCTGTAAACATTTCTGAAGAACCATTTTCCACCCTATTTTTCCATATGTTAACTTTCTTAGTCAAACTTGCAGTTTTATCTTTTAACATAAATATGTTACAATTTTTTCCTTGAACTGACAAGTTTAAATCATTGGGTTTTTTTGAAAATATTCAACAAATAACAGTTTTGAAAGCCATAAGTCATTATGGAAAAAGTTGACAAAACTGAATTTCTGCTCAGTCAAAAATATAACAACTTCATCTTTCAATTTCAATAATTTGTTTAAGCTTCATCCTCTTGAGAGCCACCTTACCTCTACATGTAATAATAAGTTTTTATAATCAGAGTCCATGTGTTTGCAAAGGTTTGAAAACTGTTGAGGGCATGACTTTTAATGAAATTAATGAGTTTGATAGTATTGCAAAGCATAACATCTAACTCTGGTAATGCTTTTTGGGGGTATAAATGCTTCTGATGGATCATTTATTGCCACGAGCTTTAATTTTTGCTAGAAATCCAACATTCTCACCCATCATTGATTCAGTACTGTCTGTACAGACTCTAATGTATTTTTTCAACTGTAAAGCTTTATTTGTGAAAAATTTGACTTTAAGACATATTTATATTCCTCTTGTGTGCCCTTCCAAAGGGTGACAAAACAGTAATTCCTCTTATATACTTTCTTCATAAACATATCTTACATAAAGTAACAACTTTGCCATTTAACTGAATTGCAAACTTTAGGCTGTCCTTTAGTAATAAGCTGCTGGAATTGATCATTACTAATTTCAGAAATTCTTTTGGAAACAGTATCATTCGATAAAGAAATTTTACGAATTTCATCCCCATAACTTTTTCCCATGAACTATTTCTGACATTTTAATAGCAGCAGTTAACATAAGATCTTCTCCTATAGGAGGACTTCATAGTTTTTGCAATTGAATAAGAATTTTTGTAAGATGCAAGTCAATACTTTTTGTTGACAGTAACATATTTTTCAAAACATTGTTTTTCTTTATTTGAAGATTTTAAAAGTTGTTCAAAACTTTCTTTTATTTTATTATAGTACACTGCATGCTTGGTATTAAGATGTTGTTTTAGTTTGGCTGGTTTCATGCTCTCTGCAGCCAAAACTTCATTACAAATTAAGTACTTAATCCTTAGTGTGTATCACTATCCTCATTATTAGAAGTAAATCCATATTGCAAAAATGATTCAACATATTTTCTTTTTCTTGTCAATTTAGGTGTAGTTGGTGGCAAAGACTATTGCCATTGTCATCAGTATTTTTACTTCTTCTGTCTAAATCCACTTATCCATAACAAAAAAAATTTTTGTCCTAAAAATGTAAATAAATATTGCTAATAATTTCTCAAATAAATTCTAGCTTTAGTTTATGAAAATACAATTGTTTTGCTTAATGTAAAAAATGGATGTTCACACTTATCTACACACACAGAGGTGATGGTAGAGCAATATTATTAAAGGGCTTTTGTGTTTACTTACTGTAATTAAACACTTATGTTTCTATAAAAGAAGGAAATAACAGCAATTTTTAAAATCAAACATTCTAACAGTACAATACAAAGATATACTGCTTTGTTACATGCTGAGGAATGACCATAGGAAAATATTAAAAGTCTTTCTTTTCCATAATTAAACTATTATGTTTCTGTAAGAGCAGAATACTTTTTATGTACAGTAAAAACCCTGCAGTTCAAATCTTAGCTGATGTGTTTCTGGCAGCATCTATTGGCATTGCATAGCATGATGTCATGTGTAATGCAAAGTGCATATGTTGTATGTTCAGAACCAAGGCTGCAGTGAAGTCATGTGATGCAACATGGGCACATGGTGCCAGAAACACCTCGAATTCATTATACACATTTAATTTTTGGTCACTGCACGTTCAGAAACCTTTTTCTGTTTCTAGATTTTTTGTGACCTCCACATTCAGTTATATGACCCCATATGGGGTCTTGACCCACAGTTTAAGAAGCACTATTCTAGCTTATCCCTGTCTTTTCCCACTTATCTAGCTTATCCCATTATCTACAGATAATGCTAGCTCTTGGTTTCAGAGAGATGCTGCTTTTTTTTTTTTCAGGAAAGACGCATTTATTTCTATTCAGTCTAGTGTTTTCAATAGGAATGAATGGTGCATTTTGTCAAACTCCTTTTCTGGATGTCTAGATATAACCACAATTATTTTTGTTATTAATGATTAGTGGTTTTTATAGTTGTCTTAATAATGAACCAATGTTGCATTTCTTGTATAAATCTAGCCTGATCATGGTGTATAATCTTTGTGATATGTTGCTATAGTCTAAAATTTTTACATCCGCAAAATAATTAGGGATTTTGTTTTGTACTTTAATTTTTTTTGGTCTTGCTTTTGGGTCTAGGCATCATTTAGGTATTAAGGCCATATTTGTGTTATAGAAGGAATTTGGTAGGTCTTCCCTATTTTTTCAAAAATTTTTATAGTACTAAAAGAATTAATCACTCTTTAAATGTTTGGTAGAATTTGGTATAAATCTCTGTTCCTGTATTTTTTTTTCTTCGACAATTCATTTGTGGCTTTTGAGCAGTACAATGATTATCTTTACTCATTCTGTTTTCCAGATTAGTTGTTTTTGCAGTGAGATATCTCACATTTTCATCTGTTTTTCCCCCTTTCAATCTTTTCACTTCGTTTTAATATTTCTTGTTGTCTCAAGGATTTATTAACTTCCAAATTTTGGCCATTTGTTATTTTCTCAAGTAAGAAATTTATATCTCTTGTTCCAAGTGATTAATTCTCTTTTCATATCTCCCACAACTATTTTCCCATTTTTTCTTCTATCACTTTTGGGTTTCACATTTCTGTTAGGTCTTTTTAAAGACTCTTGTCTTATGTCTTTGAGGAATTCTGGTTGCACTTATGCCCAATCTGTGTTTTATTTTCAGTCTTTGCTTATAGACATTTTGGGATAATTTTCTTATTCATTGTTTGTGTCTTGAACTTCCCTGTGACCGTATGGTGGAATTGTTTTTTTCTTTTTAGTTTTTTCTTCACTGTTCAAATGCCGTTTTTCACTTTGGATGGGGGGAATACTTCTGGGGGGAATGTTTACATTGAGATTTTGAACTCATGTATCCTTTTGCTGCTTTCATAGCTTAAGCTATTACATGTAATCTTTTAGTGCTCCCAAAATGATGTGATCCTGGGCAAAATCTACTCACTGCCTCCCTGATATAAGCTCTTTAAGTTCCTTATTCACGTTTGCATTTGTTGGCTTTTCTCTGGTTGGAAATTCAGTAGACTGCTGCTGGACTCAGCCACTGGAAGGCTCTGCAGATTCAGAGGCACTAAATTGCAGGGTTCCCTTTGATCTGGTTTCAAGGTGTTCTTCTGTGGGCTTCATCAAATTGAGTTGAGGCTATAACTGAGTCCTTGTTCTCTTCCTGGTTTAGAGTTATTGTTGTTTCTTAACTTGTTCTTTGCTACAGCTTGGGCCCACCATCACAACTGATCTGACACCCCTAGGTGTATTATTTTGTGCCTTATTTTGCCCTGGATTTGTGACCCAGGCACAGAACAGTGGGTGACAGAATTGCCAGATAACAACTGTTCCTGTATACTGTGCTAGTTCACAGATTCCCTGGCATTTCTTCCTGTCTGGGGGTTCCTGACATGGTGGGTGCTGAAATGCTCTATATGTGGTATGCCCCAATCAGACTTAGTCCAGAGTATCTGTGAGCTTCTTTGTCTGTCTCCCTAACCTGAACTGGCCTAGAAAAGTCACTGTGATTTTAAAACAACAACAACAAACTTCCTGATCAGAATTTAATGTCGTACATTTTCCAGATATTTGAGGGTATTTGGTAAAATCTTTGCCTTGCCTTCATGCAGTGACCCAGGATTGCTTAGGTGGAAAAAATTTTGTCTCCCTCATGTTGTTAGACAGTAAGACATTTCTTAGCTATATTACCCTTTAATTTCCCAAGCCTTTTCTGGAAAGGAGTTGTCCAAGTCACCCCTGGGGAAAAGAGACATGGCTGTTGTCAGAGGTGGGACATCTGTACCCCAGTAATTAGAGGAATAATGAGGTAATTCTCTTGCCACTCAAACAGGGCCAGTTTGCCAGGTGTGGGTGAGTGGGATTGACAAAAGAACCCAGATGGGTAGAAACAGATGTCTTATTCTTAAGGAAATCATAGAGTCCCCAGCCTACAATAACATGGTATCACAATTCATATGTCCATATTGGCAATGGACCCATTCCCCACCTTGTACCATTCTCATAAGGCCATCATCAATCTAGTTTAGTTCAGTAAAGGTCAGATGATGCCTCTGATGATTCCAGATCCCAAATCACTTAGCCAGATCCATAGCCACTACCCAGGAATCAGTGTAGATAAAGATCGTTTCCAGTCCATCACTCAGGACTTTTTCATATATAAGCCATGAAGCTTAAAATCCAGCATACCAGGAAAGTGTAATAGGACCACAGTTCTTTAGGGTATTAAATATAACTTGATTAATGGCTGAATTGCAATTGTGCATGTACCTCTTATAGTAAGTATAGCTATAGATGAATCTGGTAAAGCAGTATTACTCAGGATCCAGGTTTTAGTAGATAGGGGTTAATTGTAGGGGAAGAGTCAGGGTGTCAGGGCTGGAATTGAGGGCCTTTGCCTCTTGTGGAGTTGAAGGCTATTTGTGAAGGAACCCAGACAAGTGAGATCCATTTAACAATAGACTACTGCTATGTCCTATCCATCTTGTTAGAGGAACAATTTTATAGAATCTCATGATCATAGGGTATCAGCTAGAAGGTATGGGTTCTTTCAAACTTAAGAGTTCATTAAATATCTGATCATTTGCAGGGAAATGAATGTAAGTATTATTCTAGAACCATCTGGGATCTTCTTAGCCACTATAGTTCCCAAAACAACTGAGTATGCTGAACTCTGGATTATTTTTTAGGACTGATCTCCAACCCTTTATGTCATATAGGCCACTGTCCCACCTAGGGCCTCCTCCACTATGGCCTTTTCCCATCTAGTCAACATTGTTATTGATGTTGTAATGGGCATCAGTGCTTTGTGGAAGAAGCTTTTTCAAATTGCTACCCACCAGATTGTGGCAGTATGAGGGAGAATTCCAGTAGCCCCGGGGAAGAATGGTAAAGTTATGCTGGATTCTTTTCCTCATGAAAGTGAACTGTTCTTCACTCTTAGCCACAAATTAGAGAAAAAGCATTTGGGAGGTTAGCAGCTCCATATTCAAGACCATAATTTGTCTACCACCTTGACAGGGTGCAGTGATGGGCATGGCGACTCTCTTCAGGTCCCTGCCTTCCAATGTGAGCCCCCAGGTACCATTTGACACACATAGTTATTGTAAAGGAATTGGTATAGCAAAGTACTCAGACCTCCTTGATCTCCATCACTAGGGAAGAACTAGTTTTTACAAAACCTTTCTGGGATCCAATACGTGATTTGGTATTAACTACATTGGATGGCTTGGGTAACAAAAAAATGAGTTTTCATTTGGCACTATCCACAATAGTTGGCATAGGGGTTGCTGAAAGGATTCATATGAATACTGTTCCCAAGAGCTCATGATACTCCTTTCTGTAATGGTCTTCTCACCAAGTCCTCCCATAGAAACTGGAGTTACTTAATGGACCTATTAGGAGTGCCCTCCTATTACAGTAATTTGGCTGCTGATATTCAAGTGGGGTGGAGGACTTTGGGAAATTCTTTGGGCTTAGTTGAGGCTGAAGGGCCCTATTTCCCTGATGCTAGAGGTTGTAGCATATTTATACTAGTATCTAATATGTTGGTCATAAGTTACTGTCTTATCAACTCTGTGTTTCAGTAGCCATAGCTAAACCTGCTTTGGCACCTGTTATGGCAATGGAAATTTAAGATCTTCCCTGCCCCTGTGCCCTTTGACAGGCTTAAGTGCATCTGGAGCCTGTGGTGGGAGGCTTGGTTTTCAGGAATGCTTTTTGATTGGGCAGTGGGTCAAGAGAGATGTGACATTCTCTGAGCCAGGAGAAGGCTATATATATACCCTGATGTGAGGCTTTCTTTTGGGGCTCACTTTGAGAAGTGTTAGGGCATTTGACCAGATGAGACTCTGGGTAGCTGTTGAGCCCCCTGGCTTTGAAAAACCCAGATGTTGATGCTTCCCTCTCTGGTAACTAACTAGGTATGGATGTAATGGTTGGATAGTTGAAAGCCTGTCTACATGATCTGTTTGTTTCTGTCTTCTTGTAACTTCTGCTTGTAACCTCTGTATACTCTGAAGTTCGGGGTGCTGACTCTTTCCCCTGAAATAGGTAAATGATATATTTGATTGATTAAAGCAAGATTGTTAGCCCATTTTGAGTTGCTTTCTTTAGAAAAGCAGATCTAGGAAGGCAGAGTCAAGATGGTGGAGTAGAAACAGGACTTCCCAGAGGCTCCGGCTCCTACCTCCTCCAATTCATGTAAAAGGTGACTCTGAAACTTTGGAGCTACAGAACCCACAAAATGACACATAAAAGCTAACCTCCCACTGAGGACAGCCCAGCAGGCTGGCAGGAAGGGGCCAGCAAAGTGCTCTGGGAGCCAAGCCCAGCCCCATGAGAGCCGGACGTTTTAGCCTCAGGGCAGGCCTGACCAACCACTTGCTGGAGGGACGTCAGATCACCAGCAGCTGTGGTGGGTTTTTAGAATTATCAACACATAGATGCTAAGGACAAAGTGAGAGGTCAGTGCAGTGTGGACTTTGGGATCCATTAGTTGGGAGTGCGGTCGGCCTTTTCCCCCAAGGTGAGAAGCGGCTGAGGCACAGCAACTGTGCAGCCACTGCCATGTGGCAGCATCAGCTCCTGCCCTGCAGATTGTAGGGGGACCAAGCAAACAGTCTGAGGGGTAATTGCTCTTGCTTTAACCTGCTTGGATCTGGATTGCGGTCTAGGGTGTGAGACTAGCTTGCCAAAGCATGTGGAGGCTTCAGAGAGGGCACCCAACTGACAGCTTCAGCAGCTGCGAAAATCCCAGCATTTGGGATAAAGCTCCTGTTTCTGGTAGCAGAGTTCTACTGTGGCAAAAAGCCCAAAAGTCAAGTAATTAAGTGGCAACATGAGCAGACAAAGGAAGCAAAGTAAACAGAGCAACCCAACTTTACACTCCTATTTTGGCGACAAAAAGGATCAAAGCATGGAACAGGAGGAAGACAGTGAAGTCAGAACTCCTACACCAAAAGCTTCCAAGAAAAATATGAGCTGGTTACAGGCCATAGAGGACCTTAAAAAGGATTTTGAAAATCAAATAAGAGAAGTGGAGGAAAAATTGGGAAGAGAAATTAGAAATGTGCAAGAAAATTATGAAATGAAAGTCAACAACCTGACTGAAGAAAATACACCTTAAAAAATAGACTAACTAAAATGCCAAAAGAAGCTAAAAAACACAATGAGGAGAAGAATTCCTTAAAAAGCTGAATTTGCCAGATGGAAAAAGAATCTCAAAACTCACTGAAGAGAATCACTCCTTCAGAATTAGATTGGAGCAAATGGAAGCTAGTGATTTTATGAGAAATCAAGATACTATTAAACAGATCCAAACAACTGAAAAAATAGAAGGCAATGTGAAATATCTCACTGGAAAAACCACTGACCTGGGA
>NW_027187380.1:28473682-28511769 GCF_028583685.1 Petaurus breviceps papuanus | reverse complement strand
GAGCTGCAGAACCCACAAAATGACACAAAGAAGCTTACCTCCTGCTGAGGACAGCAAATCCAACAGCACAGCGCTCTGGGAGCTCAGCCCAGCCGATGGCCAGAGGGACTCCAGATCAGCAGCAGCTGTGGCCGTTTCCAGATTTATCAACACATAGATGCGAAGGACAAAGTGAGAGGTCAGTGCAGTCTGGACTTTGGGACCCAGTAAGTAGGAGTGTGTGGCTTTTGCCCTCCGGAGAGAGAAACTGCTGAGACGCTGGCACAGCCAGCCAGCTCCACGTGGCAGCTTCAGCTCCTGGCCTGCAGAGTGTAGGGGGACCAAGCACCAGTCTGAGGGGTAATCGCTTTTGCTTTAACCTTCTTGGATCTGGATTGCAGTCTAGGGTGGAGGTCCTGGGGTATGTCCAGCTTGCCAGAGCATGTGGAGACCTCAGATAGGGCACCCACCTAATACCTCCGGCAGCTGAGAAAACCCCAGCGTTTGGGACAAAAACTCCCCTGTCTGGTGGCAGAGTCCTACTGTGACAAAAAGCCCAGGGGTCAAGTGACTGAGGGGCAACATGACCAGGCAAAGGAAACAAAGCAGACAGAAGATTCCAACATTACACTCCTATTTTGGGGACAAGAAGGAGCAAAGCATGGAACAGGAGGAAGACAGTGAAATCAGAACTCCTGCAACAAAAGCTTCAAAGGAAAATACAAGTTGGTTACAGGCCACAGAGGACCTTAAGAAGCAGATAAGAGAAGTGGAGGAAAAATTGGGAAGAGAAATGAGAACAATGCAAGAAAATTATGAAATGAGAGTCAATAGCCTGACTGAGGAAAATAATACCTTAAAAAACAGACTGACTCAAATGGCAAAAGAGGCTCAAAAAGGCAATGAGGAGAAGAATGCCTTTAAAAGCCAAATTTGCCATAGGGAAAAAGAGTCTCAAAAGCTCACTGAGAAGAATCATTGCTTCAGAATTAGATTGGAGCAAATGGCTAATGACTTTATGAGAAATCAAGATGCTGTTAAACAGATCCAAACAAGTTAAACAATAGAAAGCAATGTGAAATATCTCATGGGAAAAACCGCTGACCTGGAAAATAGATCCAGGAAAGAGAATTTAAAAATTATTGGACTACCTGAAAGCCATGACCAAAGTAAGAACCTAGAAATCATCCTCCAGGAAGTTCTCAAAGAAAACTGCCCTGATGTTTTAGTACCAGAGGGCAAAATAGAGGTTGAAAGAATCCACCGATCACCTCCTCAAAAAGATCCCAAAAAGAAAACTCCTAGGAATATTATAGCCAGGTTCCGGAATTCCCAGATTAAGGAGAGAATATTACAAGCAGCCAGGAAGAAACAATTTGAATATTGTGGAAACACAATCAGGATAACCCAGGATCTGGCAGCTTCTACACTGAGGGATAGAAGGGCTTGGAATATGATATTCCAGAGGTCCAAGGAGCTAGGATTAAAACCAAGAGTCACCTACCCAGCAAAACTGAGTATCATGTTTCAGGGGAAAATATGGTCATTCAGTGGAATAGATGACTTTCAAGCATTCTTGCTGAAAAAACCAGAGTTGAATAGAAAATTTGACATTCAGATATAAGAAGCATGAGAAGGTAAACAGGGAAAAGAAATCATAAGGAACTTATCAAAGTTGAAGTATTAACATTCTACATAGAAAAACAATAATTGTAACTTATGAAACTTTTCTCAGTAGTTGAAGGGATTAGAAATATATATGTATGTCTATATATGAGGGTATATAGGCATATGAATAAATATGTGAATGTATGTATATATGTTTACAGGTATAATAGACAGAGGGTGCAGGACCAATTTAACAGGAAGGAATGATACCTAAAAGGTGAAATTAAGATGTGAGAGGAATATAATGAGAGGAGATGGGGAGAGACAGATTGGGGTAAAATATGTCATACAGGGAAAATGGTTACAATGGAGGGGAAGAATAGGAAGGCAAAAGGGAATTGGTCAACCTTATTCCCATTGAATTTGGCTTGAGGAAGGAATGAAATACACACTAAATAGGGGAGAGTAGGGGGGAAAGGGGATGAGAGAGGGGATGGTGGAAGGGAGGGCAGGCTGGAGGGGAAGGAAGTTGGAAGCACCCACTTTTAAAAAGAGATGGGATCAAAGTAGAGAATAGAACAAGTGGGAGATGGGCTAGGAGGGAGGGAAATATAGTCAGTCTTTTACAATATATCTACTATGTTATTGTTTTGCATTAGCCACACATGTACAACCTATACTGAACTGCTTATCTTCCAGTAAGGGTGGGTGACAAGGAAGGAAGGGAATGAATATGGAATTGAAAGTTCTAAAATCAAATATTTAAATATATATGTATATATATGTGTGTGTATATGTGTGTATATATACATATATATATATATATACTATTATTAATACCATCTTACATGTAATTGGGAAATAAGATATACAGGCACTGGAAAAGTTGAAAGGGGTGTGGGAGGAAATATGGGAGAGAGCAGATATGCATGTATACCTGTAGGACTGCTGTTTTGCGGGCGGTGAGTAGGGGAAAAACAGGGAGAAAATTTGTAACTCAAAATCTGGCGGAAACGAATGATGTAAATCAGAAGTTAATAAAGCATTAAAAAAAAAACCCCACTGACTTGGAAAATAGATCCAGGAGAGATAATTTAAAAATTATTGAACTACCTGAAAGCCATGATCAAAGGAAGAACCTAGAAATTATCCTTCAAGAAATTCTCAAGGAAAATTGCCCTGATGTTTTAGAACCAGAGGGCAAAACAGAGGTTGAAAGAATCCATCATTCACCTCTTGAAAAAGATCCCCAAAAGAAAACTCCTAGGAATATTATATCCAGGTTCTGGAATTCCCAGATCAAGGAGAAAATATTACAAGCAACCAGGAAGAAACAATTTGAATATTGTGGAAACACAATCAGGATAACCCAGGATCTGGCAGCTTCTATACTGAGGGATCGAAGTGCTTGGAATATGATATTCTGGAGGGCAAAGGAGCTGGGATTAAAACCCATAATCAACTTCCCTCTGGTTTATCAGAGGGTTTCCTGTTGATCAAGGGAACCTTGATCATTTTTTCCTTTTTCCTATTGACTGACTTGTATTTTCATATTTGAAGATGTTGTGCCTTCTTACTGTTAGAATCCAGATCTCTTTGGGATTTTGCTTGACTTTGTTTTTCATGTGTATTTGAGGTTCTGGGAAAGCTTGTTTCATTTTGTTGAGGGGAGGGGTATATGCATGTGTTTTTAAAAAGCACAATTCCCATTCTCATGTCCTCAAGGCTAATCTTCTATGCAAACATTCCAGTAAACTGCATTGTCTAACAAAAAAAATTTACAATCAATCAATAAAAGTTTTTAAATTGGGAAAAAAAAAACCCAAGAATCACCTACCCAGCAAAACTGAGTATCATGTTTCAGAGGAAAATATGGTCATTCAGTGGAATAGAGGACTTTCAAGCATTCTTGATGAAAAAACCAGAGTTGAATAGAAAATCTGACATTCAGATACAAGAAGCAAGAGAAGCATGAGAAGGTAAACAGGGGAAAGAAATCATAAGGAACTTATCAAAGTTGAACTATTAATATTCTTTACATGGAAAAAAGATCATTGTAATTGATGAAACTTTTCTCAGTATGAGAATAGTTGAAGGGAATAGAAATGTATATGTTTATATATATATATACACATACATATACATGTGTGTGTCTATACATACAGACATATATGTCTATATAGGAGCGTATGTGGGCATATGACTACATATGTGAATGTGTGTATATATGTGTACAGGTATACATAGATATAGGACACAGGACCAATTTAATAGGAAGGGATGATACTTAAAAGGTGAAATTAAGAAGTGAGAGAGGAATATAATGAGGATATGGGGAGAGACAGAATGGGGTAAACTATCTCATATAGAACAGGCAAGGGAAAATGGTTACAATGGAGGGGAAGAACAGGAAGGCAGAAAAGTATGGGTAAACCTTATTCTCATTGAATTTGGCTGAGGGAGGGAATGATATACACACTAAATAGGCTATCTCACTCTCCAGGAGAGTGGGGGGGAAGGGGATTAGAGGGGGGATAATGGAAGGGGGGGGCAGGCTTGCAGGGAGGGAAGTTGGAAGCACCTGCTTTTGAAAAGGGACAGGATCAAAGTAGAAAATAGAGCAAGTGGAAGGTGGGATAGGAGGGATAGAAATATAGTTAGTCTTTTATAATATATCCACTATGGAACTGTTTTGCATAGCTATACATGTACACCCTATACTGAAATGCTTATCTTCCCACTAAGGGTAGGTGACAAGGGATGAAGGGAATGAATCTGGAATTCAAAGTTTTAAAATCAAATGTTTACTATATATATGCATACATATATATACATATATATATATTTGTATACACATATACTAGTACTAATATTATTTTACGTTAAACTGGGAAATAAGATATACAGGCACTGGGGCATAAAGATCCACCATGCCCTACTGGAAAGTTGGAGGGGGTATGGGAGAGGGCAGATTGGAGAAAGGGATATCTAGTGGCGTCACTATTTTGAGGTGGTGGGTAGGGGAGAAAATCTGTAACTCAAAATCTTGTGGAAATGAATGATGTAAACTAGAAGTTAATAAACATTTGATAAAAAAAAAAAGCAGATCTAAGAACCTGTGTTGGCAGCCACCCTGGATATGTCAGTGTGCTTGCTGCTACAGCACCCTTCCTTATCCATTATAATGATACATAGGTACTGTGCTTCTTGTACTGTCCCTAAAGTGTCCATTTGTATTGGCAGGCATATGTGTCCCTATGATCACTGTGACTATCCCAATCTTGTACTTAAATTTCCATAGCTGTTTTGTACGTGCATTTTTTTCATGGTGGTGTGTTGGGGGAGGTCCATAGTTTAAAGCCTTATGCCACTGGGGAGGGGAAGAGGGAAAGGTATATTTTACCTAAAAGGGAGGATCTAACTAGCTGCCAGTTTTGGTGTCATAGGGTGTGACAGGCCATATGGAGCAGCAAGAGATCATCTACCAAACCATTCTGTTTTTTAAGAATTTTACCACTCCCTTACAGATCTTCATAAGTGAACCAACTTTAATAGGAACTCATCTTTTGGGGACCAGGTATGTACAGGTAGGTGGGTACCTTAGCCACCTAAAAAAGAACAAAGGACAGTCTGCATCTCTGCCTCTAACTGATTTAACTGACTTTGCAAAAGTCTCCAGCAAGTCCTTTAAACCAAGGAAACTGTGACTTGCAAGGATTTGGCAGCGTATTGCATCACACTTCAAATAGCCATTGTTCCAATGATGCAGTAGGATGTTGTTTAAACTTTTCTTGAACTCCCCAAATTGCTTAGTGGTAAAAGCCTGTTTACTCTCTCACACCCTCTCTGGAGGAGGGGGAAAACAGTAGTATAGGATAAGTCTGAAGCTTTCTTAATATCGTTAATGGTTTCCACTTCTCATCCACTTTCCTACTACATTCTTCTTTTCTCTTACACTCAGATTTCTAGCAGGACCTTGTAAAGCCACGCACAAGCAGCTTTCTAGAAGAATGCTACTGTGAACAGCTTTTAAGGTTCTGATTACACAGTATAGTGAACACTATTCCAAAGCAAAACATTCACAGAGAATCAAGGTACAGCATTCACAATGTTACAGCTTATCACAGAAAATCAAAATACAGCATTCACAATGACTTATCACTAAAATGGCCATATAGTTTTCACCAAAGTGGTCACAATAGTTTTCAGCAAAGTACAATCATTTAGTAACTCAATCATTCAATCATCCTTAAGGAGGCTTGCCTCCTTAAGAGTTACAGCATACAGTAGCCAAAGTTCTCCTCATGGGTCACACTAAGTTGCAAGTCAGTCACTTTTCAATCATCAGTCACTACTCAGTCATTAGTCACTATTCAGTAACCTCTTAAGGGGTAGCGGAAAATGCATAGGCCATCCACCCCTTGGTCACAAGTAAATCACAATCTTCTCAGTCAGTTCACAATATCCAAGTAAAGTCTTCTGTCAGTTTGACTCAATGCCGGCTCTTAGTTTCCTCTTCCATGGTCCCAGCTCCAATTGGCACCTGGATTCAAAGGTAAGCAGTTGTAAGTTTCTTGTCCAGCTCCTTGTCCAGTTCTTCATCCAGTTCCCATTCCATATTGAAGCTCACAGTGTCCAGTCCACCTCAAGTCCTTCACAGTTCCTATTTCTGGTAAGTCAAAGCTTAACAGAGCCACAAATAATATTCATACACATTGCCGGCACCATCATCAATTCACTATCTGCCTGTGAAATCAACTCAGACCCATCAACAAGTTCTGAGAACTCAACACAAATCATCAACATAGAAATCAACACAGACCCACAAACAAGGTCCATGAGGTCAGCACGAATCATCAGTGAAGTCCCAGGACCTCCAAAACCCTCCTCCATGACTTCTGTAAACATACACCCAGAAAATCCTCTTTCAGGGCTTCCAGTACAGGGCTTCTGTACAAAGTATCACAAACAGGGGCGGCTAGGTGGCACAGGAGTGTCCTGGAGTCAGGAGGACCTGAATTCAAATCTGGCCTCAGACACTTAACACAAAAACTAGCTGTGTGACCTTGGGCAAGTCACTTAACCCCAATTGCCCTCTAAAAAAAGGCAAAAAACAACAACAACCAAAAAAAAAAAAACAAAGTACCACAAACAAACATCAACAGACAGTAGACAAACAGTTCTGAGATACCACAAGTATTCCCCTTGACTCTGCCACTACAAGAGTCTTCTTTTCAGCTCCTGCTGTCTCTAGCCCTGGGGTTCTCCTCATATAGTCATTAGCTCCTCCCTAGGAGTTCACAAGTTCTAGGTTTCACAAGTTGTGGAGTTCACATGTTCTGTTTCTTTTTTTTTTTTTTCCAGGGAAAATAGATGCTTTATTCTCAGTCTTGGGCGGCTGCTCTCTCCATTTCCCATGAGCCTGCCCCTGTGCCCATCTCTTCTTTTCTGCTCAAGATGTAGCAAATTGTGGGTGGGCAGGAGTGAATGCTTCAGACTTAGGACAATGGCACAAAAGGGAAAGGAGGTCTGTTTCTTAAGGGGAGCTGATGAGCAAGGTCACATCAAAGGGTGGTAGTGGTCGATCTTCTCCCTTCCCAGGGAACCTCAGAGCTCACTGATTTAACTAGAGGTGATTATATTTGACAGAAGCTTCACAGTTGGAGAACAAAGCTCCAAACTAGCCCCCTCTGGCAACCCCAAAGAGAAACTTCACCTTACCCCAAGCTGAGCAGCAAGGGCAATCCTAACTTTTTCTCACTGCCTTTGTGCCCCCACCCGCCACCCCAAAAGAATCCTATATCCTGCTTCCCAGCAGACCTGAGGAAATGACAGAAAGATGCGGAAAGGGTTAAGATCAATCAGAGGGCTATAACATGTATCTCCAATGTGTAGGGCCACGATGGGGTCTGAAGGAATCCAGAGGATGAGAGACATAAATCTAGCCCCCGCCCAAATTCTAAGCAGAAAAACCTCCTTCCAGAGACTAGTGTCTGAGTTTTCTCATTCAGGAGACTGGCTCTGTTCCAGAACTGGGGAACATGGTGTACAAGACCTCATTTGTGGAGAGTAGAAATTTACTGGAGATTGACAAGGGGACAGAGACTCCCCAGATGCAGTCTCTCCCAGGCCATAGAACAGTTTGGGCCTATAAATTAGGCCAAGAATTGGGGTTAGAGTTACAGTGAATAACTGAGGAAAAGCAGTATCCATCTCTACTGCCACCCTCCTCTCCCAACCCCTATCCTATCCCAGTTAAAGGATTTTCAGCAGCTGCCTTGCCTGCCTCTCTCTCTCTAAACTGCTTTTCTCCTTTCTCTAGAAGGCTGGGTGTGGTAACAAGGAATAAGAGGAAATACATGAGAGACTGATAAAATCTGGGGTCCTCTGGACAGAACTATTCCTCTTCCCCCTGTCCCAGGGCACATGCAGGTTGAGACCAGAAAAGGAAAACAGAATATTCTTCCTAAAGCTTTGATCTGGGGGCACTATCATAGGTCCCCTGTTTTGTTCCCAGCTCTGCTAGGGTCTGGGTCACTTCCAGAAACATCACTGCTTGACTGGTAGGAGAGATGAGGAAGCTGGAAAGGACATGAGCCCTCTCTTTGTTCAATCCTAGTTTTTGGTCTTCAGGATAATTTTGGGAAGAGGAGAGAAGGCAAAGAAAAGTGGTGAGAAGAAAAAAGGCCCTTAGTCCCCTGAAGTGGCCCTGAGACCATCAGTGCAGTGCAAGAGGGATGGGGGGACGGGGGGAATCACAGTAGACAGATGGCTTGGGGAGGGATTATGGGGAGCAAGGGGTGGTAATTGAGTCTTCACCGAAGCAGCGACCACTTGATCTGTTCCTTTGCTGACTGCAATACCTGAGACACAGTCTGTTCTTGTAAGGGGGACATCTTCACCCTGTAATGCTACTTTGTGCACCACCTGCTTGGGGTCACTCTAGAATTACCCCTCCATCTACGATCTCATCTACAGCCAGGAAGAGGCCTTCCATGTTCTCTAGCAATGCTCACTACTCAACATTCTTCCTCAGCATCTGGCTCAAAGAGTCAAAGAGGCAGTTCAGAACGGCCATTAGCATCAGCTCGTTTTTATAGGAGCTGCTAATCACTTAGAAGTAGAAGTCGATGCTGTCTTTGTACACCACAGTCAGGTCTTCCAAGAGGGCGATCTCACTGTCAATCTGGTGGGTCTTGTTGAAAATGTTCTTCTCAAAAGCCTTCTGCTCCTTGACGCTGGGGTAGGTGTCGTCATAGTACTTGGCAAAGAGCTGCTGTCTATCATTGTCCAGGATCAGGATGGCTTTGACTGTGTACAGAGAAGGTTCCAGGATCAATGCCTCCATTTTGCCCCGCAGTGGTGCTGACTACCACATGTTCTGTTTTTTAACAGACTGAAACAAGGTGTTAATTCAATAGCTGAAATAAGGTGTGAACTACTTCTATGCTTGCTATTACCGACCTCAGGGTCAAAGACCATAATTTATGGTCTTTTCTGTAACCTGTCATCCCAGTTTCCATCCACATTACCTCTTTAACATACTCTGTTATTGTTATGGTGGAATTAGGGAGGAGTGAGTTAACTCTTTAAAACCTCATACTACCAACTGGATTGTTGTAAGCAAGGAAGTTGTGGTGCAGACCTGGGGTAGTTTGGCTTAACTTTTCTCCCCAGGTGGATTGCTTTGGGACCCAGCTTTTGGGTCCTTAGGGTAAAAAAAGAATAAAAAAGTAGTTTTTAATACTTTGGCAGAGAGCTCCTAAGATCCCAGAGAACCTCCTTCCCTTTTATCTCCTTGTTAGGGTCCTTGTTTGTTTTTATCTTAGGGATATTTGAATATATTTTGCATAAATGGATGGAATTCTCAGGCTCTGTGTAATTCATTGTACCTGCAAATTATTAAATCCATCAGCAGCCTCTCCATATTCAAGGCATAATCCTTAAAAACTAAGAACGATCTTGGTATACACCATTTATTTTCATTTTTCTTGTGCTGGGGATCCAGGACCATTAACAGTAATCAGATAATACTGGCCTTGACATTCTTCTTATCTTCTATGTCACCTACCATGCTTGTCCCATTGAGTGACTGAGCAGTTAGAAGGTGATAGACTTTCATATGGCATCACCTAATCACCCCAAACTCTCTTTTTTTCGTATCTCCTTCTTGCAGTTCAGTAAAGGAAAGAAATCACAAACTCATCTTAATTCAGTCATGCTGACAAATGTCAAATGTTTTGGGCTAGGCTTGACTTAGGCCAATCTGATGATTCAGATTCTGAATTGGAATGAAAGCAGATGCTGATTTCCAAGAAAAGAAATTTATATAATGTTAGAATGGGAAGCATACTTAACAAGGATACAACCCTGGTTCATATAATCTTCTCCCTTTGTCACTATATAAAAATATGTCTGGTCAGCAAATGATATTGACTCACAGGATAGTGAGACATCCATCAAGTCTAAAGGGTCCTGGCTCTTTTTATACCTTACATTGCCAGGAGGTTGTATCAACTGCTTGATCTCTAGTCCTCTGTTCCAACCAAATCTCAGAGACAACCTTTCAGGAAAAAACTAGCCTAGCTTACAAGGCAGGGATGCTAGTAGAAATTACACCTTTCAGGGCAGCTAGGTGGCCTAGTAAAAAGAGCACCAGCCCCAAGTTTAAATCCGGACTCAGACACTTGACACACGTATTAGCTGTGTGACCTTGGGCAAGTCACTTAACCCCAATTACCCTGCCTCCCCTCTCCCCCGCCAAAGGGAAAAAAAAAAGAAATTGCACCTTTAATAGATTGAAAGAATCTATGTGCTTAGTGGTAATGATTCAATGTTGCTACTTAGCTACCAAATGATTGTTCATCCCTTTATAAAAGGAGAATGAAATGCTACAGTGTTAAAAACCTTTTATTTTTTGTACTTACATTTCAGTTAGTGTTTAATGATATTTTTTATACAGTATCCTCTACTTTTCTAATGTCTTAAAATTCAGATTGTATTGTATGTCTAGTAACAAAGTTTTTAATAGGGAAATTATCTTATGGAAACCTTTCCTCTGCATTAGCAGAGGTTATTATAGTACATATTTTAGCAGGTATGGAATTCACTTGCACATAATACTATACTAGACAAATATAGCATTGTTTCTGATGCTGGAAGAGGAAATAGAGTGTAAATTCCTTTTGGCATTAACATATTTTCATAATTTTGATTTTATTTCCCAAATTAGGGCAGAAGTTTAGAAGACAAGAAAGAATTGAGAGGGAAGAGATAAATAATCAGATGGACAGAAATTAAGTAATTAGAAATATATAGAATGAGACTAAGTGCTAAGTTTGTACATGATGGAAGAATACATTTTAAAAGAAAGTTCTAGTGTGCGTTTGATTTGGAATTGGTAAGACTATAAATGGTCCTAACACAGATTCCTTTATCATACTTTACTTATTTTCATCTTACTTAGGAGTTTTGTTTGGTGCTATTACCTGAATGAAGTCATAAAATATTTTCATATTCCAATATTTTTCCAAGGATCAGCCTCTATCTAGTATAGGTAGTAACAAAAACCTATCACATTTACAAACCTCTCCCTTTATAAAATTCTTATCTGGTTGGCCAATAAAGATGCCATTAATGATATTTCAGGTCTTTTTGGAGAGTGAGATATTCAAACAAGCTCCTGTTCACTACCTACCTCCTGTGGGAGAGTTTTTGTGTTTTTTGCATGTGGCTATTAAGTGATACTACTATAAGTCACCTACCAGATGTAGGTCACTATCCTATCACAGCAATATTATAGCACTTCATAGATAGAATTTTAGAGGTAGAAGAGATCTAAGAGATCACATAGTCCAAGCCCTTTAGGAAATTAGACATTGATTTGCTTGTTGGACCTAATAGGAGCATCATGGCATAGTGGATGAGACCATAGGCCTTGTAGTCAGGAAGATCTGGGTTCAAGTCTTGCCTCTAACAAATATTGTCTCTGACCCTGGACAAGTCATTTGCTCTCTCAGTACTCCCAGGCAACTCTCTAAGACTACTACTGATTTCAGAGAAGGTACTAATTTGTCAAGGGAATTTCTTTATTGAGAGTTTCTTATACCAAATCTCAGATCAGTCAGTCATTAGCGTTTCTTAAGTCCCCACTTTGTTCCATGCACTATGCTATGCTCTAGGGATACACAGAAAGGCAGAAGAGTTCCTGTTCTACAGGAGGACACAGTTTAAAGGGGGAGGCAGTAGAAAAACCATGTATAAACAAGCTATATACAGGATAGGATCAGAAAAGACCGCGTATAGAAGATAGGCTGGAACTTGAAGGAAGCCAGAGAAGGTAGGCAATAGAATTAAAGAGAGGGAGAATTCCAGGCATGGGAGACATTGAGTGAAATGCAGAATTGGTAGTTGAGTGTCTTGTATAAGGAATAGAAGGAGGCCACTGTCATTGGATCATAAGGGTACATGGGGGGAGTAAGGTAGAAGACTGGAAAGGTAGGAGGGGTCCGGGTTGTGATGGGCTTTATTTTATATTTGATCCTGGAGGTGATAGGGAGCCAGTAGAGTTTATTGAATAGGAGGTATGACATGATCAGATCTGCATTTTGGGAAGTTTAATTTGACAGTTGAGTGGAGGATGGAGTAGAAAGAGACTTGAATTAGAAATACATCAGGTTATTGTAATAGTCTAGATATGAACTGATGAGAGTCTGCACTGAGGTGGTAGTGTCAGAGGAAAGAAGAGGACATATACAAAAGATGTAAAAGTAATTTGATAAGATTTGACAACAGATAGAATATGGGTGGTGGGGAGAGGAGAGGAAAGTGAGGAATGAAATAGGGAAATTCAGAAGTGAGAAGGGTTTGGAGAGGAAAGATAGTAAATTCAGTTTTAGATATGTTGATTTTAAAATATCTACAGTGCATCCAGTTTGAAATGTCTGTTAGTTGGAGACGTGAATTTGAAGATTAGGTGATAGGGCTGGATAAGTAAATCTGAGAATCATCTACACTGAGATTATAATTGAACCCATGAGGGCTGATGAGATTACCAAATGAAATACTGGAAATGAAGCAGAGAAGAAAGGCCCAGGACAGAGCTGTGTGGGACCTAGTTTATGGGCAAGAGCGGGATAAAGATTCAGCGAAACAAACTGAGAAGGATTAGTCAAACAGGTAGGTGACAAATCAGGATAGAGAAGTGACGTACAGAGGTTGAATCTATATACTTAAAGAGAAAAACCATAGATTATAGAGATCATTTCATGTAAAATTTTTCTTTTCATAGAGGGATAGGTACATGTATATGCAGATTTTACTTGGCATTTGTTAATTTCAAAATTTTTTTAAAAAGGGATACAGAAGGTATCAATAAAATTAGAGTAACATTTTAAAACACAGGCAGCCCTTGTAATCTGTAGACATTATTTTTTATTCGGTTCAACAAACACAAATTAAAATTCTTATTAGACCCTCAAAGAGATAAAAGAAAGAGGAAAAGAACCCACATGTACAAAAATGTAGTAGCTCTTTTTGTAGTGGCAGATAACTGTAAACTAAGGGAGTCCACATCAGTTGGGGAATGGCTGAGCAAATTATGGTATATGAATGTAATAGAATTACTATAAGGGTTGGTTTCAGAGAAACCTGAAGAGACTTATGAACTTGTACAGAGTGCAATGAGCAGAACCAGGAGATCAATTTATGTAGTAACAATACTATAAAGGACAACTTTGAGAGATTGAAGAACTCTGATGAGAACAGTAACCAATCATTTTTCAAAGATGAAGCTTGCTATGAAGGTGACCATAAGATACAGAATAAGACATGGAATTTCACACATAGTGTGAAAATTTGTTTTGTTTGATTAGGTACAATCCTGGACTTCTCCTTCAATATCCTGATGCTGCACTGTGGAGCTATCCTCATCCTGACCTTTGATTCCTCTTTACAGAATCTTTTTTGGGGAGGTGATAGCCCCAATAAGCTCCACTTGGATGTTGAAGATTGTGCTGGTCTCAGGCCTATGGACAGTGTGACATAGTAGGTAGAATAGTGCATTTGGAGTAAGGAATGTTTAGGTTTGAACCCACCTCAGACATTTAATCTTTTGGGGGCCTCAGTTTTCTTCATTTGTTAGATGGATTTAGTGGTCTCTAAGATATCTTCCAGAACCAAATCTGTGATTCTGTGATCCTTTGATCTTACAAGATTCCTGGAAAATATTCCCAGCTACTTGTTTCTTGCTATGTTTCTCTGTCCTCTGAGGAGTACACAGGTTAGTACTTTTCTCTCTCTGCGTTCACCTATGAGAGCAGGCTCTCTTACCCCCTTGGATAGGAAACTTGAAATGGGAGGAAAAAACGACATCTTTATTTTCACTAACCTTTCATATCTTTTGTGATACATATATATGTGTGCGTACATATATATATATACACATACATGTACACATATATAATGCATTCAAAAACATTATTCTGAGTGTTTTTGGTCTTGGCTTTAACTTGGTTTACTGGCTTCCCTGGTATAGCCCCTGTCCTAGCCTCTGCCATCTTCTTGTCTGTCTACTGAATTTTGTTCTGGCTTCTCTCTCCTGGCCCCTTTTCAGTACTTGCAATCCCATTTATCATGGCTTTCCCTTATCCAGAGCCTGGAGGTTTTAGACATATTTACCTGATGTAATGCTCACTCTCTGGTAGTCTTTTTGGGTAGTTTTGACCTAACTAGAGGATCTTACTTCTGTTTCTCTTAGGGTTTCTTTATTATTGTGTTGGAGTCCTCTTTAGATAACTGTTTGGGAATGTGTGAGAGAACCGAACTCTATAACCTTTCTTGTTGCCATCACAAGTCTCCAGTTGTTTCTTTTCCACTCATCTATTCTTCGGTGTTTTTTAAAACCAGTACCTAATACTTGTTTTGTTGTTGTTGGGTTTTTTTTTAATGATTACTGCTTTGTAGAATAATTAGACATCTGTGTTATTTTTTTCTTCATTTATACTTTTTTTCTCCTGTCTTCCCTGGCTTAGCATAAAATATCACCTTTTGCAAGAAGCCTTTTCCAGTCATCCTTAATGTTAGTGCCTTCTCTCTGAGATTATTTCCAATTTATTTGCATATGCTTGTTTGTATATATATTTCCATGTTATTTGCATGTTGTGAACTCCTTGAGGACCCGGATTGTTTTATCTTTATTTGTATCTAAGCTAGTGCCTAGCACAGCATCTATCTAGCACATAGTAGATTTGTAATAATTGCTTGTTGACTTGATTATTTCTCTTCAGATTCTAGACCTTTTGTTCCTCTAAATCCATTTTGTTATTCTGTCTAGTTCCATAAGAGGAGTTCTTGATTGATTTCAAGGGGTCTGTAAACTAATATGGAAAAAAATACCTTTATTTTCACTAACTTTTGATTTTCTTTGTAATCCTGTATATTTTATGCATTTAGAAACATTATTCTGAGAAGGGATCCATAGGCTTCACCAGACTTCCAAAGGTCCTGATGACACCAAAAAAAGTTAAGGATCTCTTTTCTTTCAAATATTCCTGGGGTAATTTGATTAGTAAAGCATTGTCTGTAAATCAGTTTAGATTATTATATTTGCCCAACACAGCCATGAGCACTGAATATCCCTCCATTCATTTAAATTATTCTTTATTTCTTTAAAGAGATTTTTATAATTGTATTTCTACAAGTATTTACTTGCTTTACCTATTAAATTGTGCAGAGTTGAGCTGGGAATATTAGTATATTTCCATGTGAATATAAACTCCACAAAGACGTAATCTTACTAGTTTCCCTAAGTTCTTGAAGGCTATGCAGTTGGACTGTGAGTTTTGGCAAGTTTTACTGTGTTAGAAAAGCAGTTGGTTCTCTTGACACACTATGTTGTTAGTGTTCCAACCTAGCTAAAAATCAAGAAGCTTATTATTAATAGGCTTGTCTCTAAATGATTGGTTATTTGGCCATGGTACATTGCAAAAAAGAGAATTTTAAAATGACATTCATTCCTGTGGCTGCCTTCTATGGTCATGGTTGTGAAGTGAAAGATATGGAGGCAGAATCACAGTTTGTAAATAGTCTTAAACATCAACTACTCCAAATTAAGAGTTGTTTTCTCTTGTACAATTAATTGCCATTCACTTAGAAGAAATGAATCATATCAATATCATTTTTTTTCATTTAATAGAGCTGTTGAAAATAAAGGAAAGCAGGAACTAAATAGAAAGTTTCCTTACAGGTTCTTGCAGAAACTAATGCTGGAGTTGGCTTAATTGTGTTTTCAAAGGTAATAATACACAGTCATTTCATGGGATACCTGGTAATTTCATCTTGTTTTGCTGATGATGAACATAAGCAAAATGGCCACCACAAAGATAATTGAAACTTTTGTACCAGCACTTGTTGTAGAGGATGAAGAAGTAGAGGAATTCTTTGAGATACTTAAAATTCTTGAAACCAAATCAGAATTATGCTTTGATATTCAGTGACTTCTGCATGAAGATAGACACAAGAGAGAATGGCAAAAAAAAAAGTTTAGGAAAATATGTTTTAGGTTTGACAAATAGAAGACACCAAAGACATGTAAATTAATTAGGAGATATGTTTATGTAGTATAAGTACTTTCTAACAGAAAGAAGACAGAATGTCCTGGAGTAGAGCACATCAGATGCCTTTAATATTTTTCTTTTTTAGCATTTCCAAAACTATATCAAATAATAGTGAGGACAGTGGGCATCCTTGCTTCACTGCTGTATTTATTAGAAAAGATTAAAGTGTATCCCCATTGCATACAGTGTTTGCTTTTGGTTTTAGATAGTTGTTTTTATAATATTAAAAAATGGTCTCTCTATGCCTATACTTTGTAGGGTTTTTAACATAAAAGTATGTTTTGCTTTGATAGAGGCTTTTTTACATCTGTTGAGATAAACATGTGGTTTTGGATGTTTTGGTTTTTAATACAATTAATTATGTTTGTTGTTTTCCTAATGTTGAGCCATCCTTGTATCCCTGTTATAAGTCCAACTTGATCTTAATGAATGATTTCTTGGATAAATTGTTTCAATCTGATAAAATTGTGTTTAAAATTGAGCCAATGTTCATTGATAATACTGGCCTAAGTTTTCTTTCTGTATTTTATCTTTCTCTGGCTTAGGTATGAGGACTGTATTTGTCACATAAAGGATTCTCATAGGGTAATTACTTTCTGAATTCTTAAGAATAATTTATGGAGTATAGATACTAACTTATTTAAAAGATGGATAGAATTCTTCTGTGAATCCATTAGGTCCAAGGGTTTTACTTTGTTTTTTTTCTCCATGGTAGTTCCTTTATAGCTAGATTTGTTTCCTATTCTAGGATTGTGTTATTTAAGATTTCTATCTGGTCTTTTTATACTTTGGCTATTTTATGTGTTTTTTTTTAATATCATCCCTTCCTATTCAATTGATCCTGTGCTCCCTATGGATACCTGCACACATATATATACACACTTACATTCATATTCATATGAAATACAATTACAAATTACAAAATTCATATTCACATTCATATGCACATATACCCTCATATATATATGTATATATATATATATGTAGGTATACACATATACATCTATATTCCCTTCAACTATCCTCATATTGAGAAAAGTCCCATAAGCTACAATTATCACTTTTCCATATAGGAATGCAAATAGTTCAATTTTGATAATTTCCTTATGATTTCTCTTCTATGTTCACCTTCTCATGCTTCTCTTGCTTCTTGTATTTGAATGTCAGATTTTCTATTCAACTCTGGTTTTTTTCATCAAGAATGCTTGAAAGTCCTCTATTTCATTGAATGACCATATTTTCCCCACTGAAACATTATACCCAGTTTTTCTGGGTAGGTGATTCTTGGTTTTAATCCTAGCTCTTTTGACCTCTGGAATACCATATTCCAAGCCCTTTGATCACTCAGTGTAGAAGCTGCCAGATCCTGGGTTATCCTGATTGTGTTTCCACAATATTCAAATTGTTTCTTCTTGGCTGCTTGTAATATTTTCTCCTTGATCTGGGAACTCCAGAAACTGGCTATAACATTCCTAGGAGTTTTCTTTTTCGGATCTTTTTCAGGAGGTGAATGGTGAATTCTTTCAACCTCTATTTTGCCCTCTGGTTCTAAAATATCAAGGCAATTTTCCCTGAGAATTTCTTGAAGGATGATTTCTAGGTTCTTTTATTGATCATGGCTTTTAGGTAGTCCAGTAATTTTAGCAGCTGCCGGAGCTATTAGTTGGGTGCCTTCTCTGAAGCCTCCACAAGTTTTGGCACCTGGTCACACACCCCAGGACCTCTACCCAAGACAGCAATCCAGATCCCAGCAGGTTAAAACAAGAGCAATTACCCTCAGAATGGTCGCTTGGTCTGGTCCCCCTATGATCTACAGGTCAGGAGCTCTGAAGCAGCCATGTACAAGCGGCTGCAGGGCCACAGCGCCTCCTATTGCTTCTCAACCAGAATTCCACACTGACCTTTTACTTTGTCTTTGGCATTTATGGGTTGATAATTTTGGAAACCACCTTAGCTGCTGGTGGTCCACTCTTGTGAAGTCTACTCCAGCCACTGCTGGTTGGGCCACCCTGTGACTAAAACCACTGGCTCATGTGGGGCTGGGCTGCCTTTAGCGGGAGACTTCTTTCTCTCTGTCACTTTATAGCTTCTGTAGCTCTGAAGTTTATTTAGAGTCATATTTTAAAAGTATTTGAGGTGGTTATAGGGGGAGCTCATGGAGTTTTCCTGCTTCTACACTTCCATTTTGCCTCCACCCCCCTATTTTATGTTTTTAAAGGTATTTCTCTATTTCTTTTGTTTTCTCAGTTTTGTTAACATATAACTGCATCTTAACTTCTTTTTTAATTGCTTTATTAACTTCTAAATTACATCATTCATTTCTGCCTATTTTGAGTTACAAATTTTCTCCCCATTTTTCTCCTACCCACCGTCCCAAAATAGCAGTCCCACAGGATATCCCCTCCTCCAATCTACTCTCTCCCATATCTTCTCCCACACCCCCTTCGACTTTTCCAGTTGGGCATGGTGGATCTCTATGCCCCAGTGCCTGTATAACTTATTTCCCAATTACATGTAAAAGAGTACTAATATATATATATTTTAACATTTAATTTTAAAACTTTGAATTCCAGATTCATTCCCTTCCTCCCTTGCCACCCACCCTTACTGGGAAGATAAGCAATTCAGTATAGGTTGTACATGTGTAGCTGATGCAAAACATTAACAGAAGTAGATATATTGTAAAAGACTGACTATATTTCCCTTCCTCCTATCCCACCTCCCACTTATTCTATTCTCTACTTTGATCCTGTCCCTTTTCAAAAGTGGGTGCTTCTAACTTCCCTCCCCCCAGCCTGCCCTCCCTTCCATCATCCTCCGTCTCATCCCCTCCCCCCTCTATTCTCCTTTAGGGTGAGATACCCTATTTAGTGTGTATGTCATTCCCTCCCTCAGCCAAATTCAGTGAGAATAAGGTTAACCCATTCCCTTTTGCCTTCCTATTCTTCCCCTCCATTGTAACCATTTTCCCTTGCCTCTTCTATATGAGATAGTTTATCCCATTCTGTCTCTCCCGATCTCCTCTCATTATATTCCTCTCTCACCTCTTGATTTCACCTTTTTTTTTTTTTGTCCATTGGAGCATTTTATTTGTATGTATGTTTTACATCCTTTGAAAAAGAATCTCAGGATTTTTCCTCCTGTGTGTTTTCGTCTTGCTTCCTCATGGTCCATGATGCCAGCTGAGGTTGTAAGCACAATAAACCCAAACTGACGGGATGGTAGCAGATTATTCTGCCATTTTTCCAGATCTTTCAATTGAACATCAAATCTGGGGCTGATTACACCACACTTGTTTAATCGGCCGGTGAGATTCACAACAATTTTTCCTGCTCTGTGATCATCAATGATCTCAAATTCGCCAATGTAACCATGCTTCATCATCACAGTTAAGAAACGGACAATTACTTTAGAGCACGGCCTAATGAGAACCTGGCGTTTTCCTCGCTTTTCTGCATTGTTGATGCTTTTGAGAGCATCTGCCAGGACATTAATGCACACCATGGTGGCAGCACTGCAAGATGGTGGAAAAAAAAAACTTGATTTCACCTTTTAAGTATAATCCCTTCCTATTACATTTGTCTCGTGCCCTCTATCTATGTATATCTGTAAACATATATACACACATTTACATGTATTCATACGCCCATACACCCTCCTATATAGACACACATGTGTGTGTGTTTTTATTTCTGTTCCCTTCAACTATTTTCATACTGAGAAATGTTTCATCAGTTACAATTATCATTTTTCCATGTAGGAATGTTAATAGTTCCACTTTGATAAGTTCCTTATGATTTCTTTTTCCTGTTTACCTTCTCATGCTTCTCTTGATTCTTATATCTGAATGTCAAATTTTCTATTCAACTCTGGTTTTTTCAGCAAGAATGCTTGAAAGTCATCTATTCCACTGAATTACCATATTTTCCCCTGAAACATGATACTCATTTTTGCTGAGTAGGTGATTCTTGGTTTTAATCCTAGCTCCTTTGCGTCTGGAATATCATATTCCAAGCCCTTCGATCCCTCAGTGTAGAAGCTGCCAGATCCTGGGTTATCCTGATTGTGTTTCCACAATATTCAAATTGTTTCTTCCTGGCTGCTTGTAATATTCTCTACTTGATCTGGGAATTTCGCAACCTGGCTATAATATTCCTAGGAGTTTTCTTTTTGGGATCTTTTTCAGGGGGTGATTGGTGGATTCTTTCAAGCTCTATGTTGCCCTCTGGTTCTAAAGCATCAGGGCAGTTTTCCTTGAGAATTTCTTGGAGGATGATTTGTAGGTTCTTCCTTTGATCATGGCTTTCAGGTAGTCCAATAATTTTTATATTCTCTCTCCTGGTTCTATTTTCCAGGTCAGTGGTTTTACCAGTGAGATATTTCACATTGCCTTCTATTCTTTAATTTGTTTGGATCTGTTTAACAGCATCTTGATTTCTGATAAAGTCATTAGCTTCCATTTGCTCCAATCTAATTCTGAAGCAATGATAATCCTCAGTGAGCTTTTGAGATTCTTTTTCCATCTGGCAAGTTTGGCTTTTTAAGGCATTCTTCTCCTCATTGCCTTTTTGAGCCTCTTTTGCCATTTGAGTTAGTCTGTTTTTTAAGATGTTATTTTCCTCAGTCAGACTGTTGACTCTCATTTCATAATTTTCTTGCATAGTTCTCATTTCTCTTCCCAATTTTTCCTCCACTTCTCTTATCTGCTTCTTAAAGTCCTCTATGGCCTGTAACCAACTCGTATTTTTCTTGGAAGCTTTTGGTGCAGGAGTTCTGACTTCACTTTCTTCCTCCTGGTCAATGCTTTGATCCTTTTTCCCCCCCAAAATAGGAGTCTAATGTTGGATTGCTCTGCTTGGTTTGTTTCCTTTTCCTGTCATGTTGCCACTCAGTCACTTGATCATTGGGCTTTTTGCCACAGTAGGACTCTGCCACCAGAAAGGGAAGCTTTGTACCAAATGCTGCGTTTTTCTCAGCTGCTTCAGACATTAGTTGGGTCCCCTCTGTGAAGTTTCCACACACCCTGGCAAGCTGGTCACACACACCAGGACCTCCACCCTAGACCGCAATCCAGAACCAAGCAGGTTAAAGCAATAGCAATTACCCCTCAGACTGGTTGCTTGGTCCCCCTACACTCTGCAGGCCGGGAGCTGAAGCTGCCACATGGTGGTGACTGCGCCACAGACCTCAGCGGCTTTTCACCCTGGGGGCAAATTCCAACGCACTCCCAACTACTGAGTCCCCCCCGAAAGTCCACACTGCATTGACCTCTCACTTTGTCCTTCGCATCTATGTGTTGATAATTCTGGACTGCCAAAGCTGCTGGTGATCTGGATTCCCTCTAGTTGGTGATTGGTCAGACCTGCCCTGGGGCTAAAACCTCCGGTTGCCTGGGGCTGGGTTTGGCGCCCAGAGTGCTGTGCTGGCCAATTCCTGTTGGCCTGCCTGGCTGTCCTTAGCTGGAGGTTAGTTTCTCTGTGTCATTTTGTGGGTTCTGTAGCTCCAAAGTTTATTCAGAGTCTCCTTTTACATGAATTGGAGGGGGTGGGAGCTGGAGCTGCACGGAGGTCCTGTTTCTAACCCTGCCATCTTGACTGCCTCCTGATTCTTAAGTTCTGATTGTTTTATTTCTTCTGGTTTTGCTGTGAATTCATTTTACTCATTTGCTGTTTTATTGCTTTTTTTTTTTTTTTTTTGCTCTTTGATCAGTGGCTAAGGATTTATCAATTTCGTTAATCTCTTCAAAGAACCAGCTTTTAAATTTTTTTTATGATTTCTCTGCTATTTTTTTTTAGTGTCCAGTTTATTTCCCCTCTAGTTTTTAATGTCTCATCTTACATTTAATTGCTGGCTTTCTTCTTTTTAAAAATGTATATTTAGTTCACTAATCCTCTCTTTTTCTGTTTCATCAATGTATGTTTATAAGGATATGATGTTGCCCTGAAGACTGCTTTAGCTGTATTCCAAATATTTTGATATATTGTTTCATTATTATCATTTACTTGTACATAGTTCTTAGTTGTTTCTATGATTTGTTCTTTGATCCATTAATTATTTAGTATTTCATTTTTTAGTCTGGTGTTTGTATTTTTTTTGTTTGTAGTCCCAGAACTCCTTTCCATTTTTATTGCATTGTGGTCTATAAAGAATATATGAACCATTTCTGCCTTTTTACATTTGTATGCAATATGTCTGTGCCCTAAACAGTTTTCATAAAAGTTCCATGTGATGTCGAGAAATAATGTGTTTTTTTGACTGTCTTGTTTAGAAGACACCATCTTTTAATTCTATTTTTTCCAACAATTTGTACAGTTCCATATTTTCCTGTTTGTTTATCTTTCTTTTAGACTCATCCAAAACTGAGAGAGGAATATTGAAGTCACTATTGTATTACTATCTGTGCCTTCTTATAGACATGTTTCCCTTATGAATTTGGATATTGAAGCATTTGTAGTGTGTAACTCTATTGCTGATAGTTGTTTGTTGTCTGTGTCCTTTCAGCATAATATAGTTTCCTTGTTTATCCTTTTTTTTTTGTTTGTTTTTGTTTTGTCAGATAGCGTGATTACAATTCCTGCTTTTTGGGATTCCCTTGATGCATAGTAGATATTTTTTCATCTCCCAAGTTTTATTTTGTGGATATATGTTTTTAAATGTGTTTCTTGTAAACAATAGATTATAGGTTTTTGTTTCTTATCCAATTTGTTGCTCTTTTTTATTTTATTGTATTATTTAATCCATTCGCATTTAAAGTTCTGTTTGTTAGTTTGATATTTTCTTTCATCTGTTTTTAACGTTTTTCCCAAGTTATGATTTTTTCCCTTTTTAAAAAAAATAAACAGTATTATGTTCCTTCCATTACTTAGCCTTATAACCTTTTTAAGGTGGTCCTTCTGATTCATTCCTCTCTTTTGTTACCCCTTTCCCTTTAGGGTTTTGCTTATTAGTTTCTTTTTTTGTTCTGCTTTTATATGGTTATATAATTCCCCTCTTCATTTTTTTCCCTCTTCTCTTTCCCTTTAGCTAATCCTCTTCATTTTTTGCTTTTTTGGAGGGGGGGGAGGCCAATTTGGGTTAAGTGACTTGCTCAAGGTCACAGGGCTAGTTTTTGTGTTAAGTGTCTGAGGCCAGTTTTGAACTCAGGTTCTCCTGACTCCAGGGCCAGTGCTCTACTCACTACGCCACCTAGCTGCCCCTCATTCATTTTTAAAATTAATTTTTTTAGCATCCCTTCCCAAAAAAGATTCTTTTAACACTCTTCAATATTTATCCTCTCTTCATGTGTCCTCCAAATCCTTATGTCTTATAAATTTCTTTTTTTTTTTTTAGGATGAAAAAGTAATATTTATTTGCAAGATAATGTATAATTTAACTTTACAGTTTTTTATAATGATATAAAATGTAGGATACAACTAGTGGTCACCTATAAATAAAAGTAAGCATCAGAAAACAAAAACTATGTTACAGATAGATTATTTTAGAAATTGGACTTAATTGGCTGATATCTTGTGATACTGGATGCTGTTTGGAAATTCCTAAGGAATGTCTGTTGGAAGTAATGCCAAAAGCAGAGGAAAATTTTAACATGAGATGAACATAACAATGTGATGAACATAATATTCATGACTTTCGATTTTTTGATTCCGTGTTGTACAATAATGTCAGAATAATTCAAAGTCCTTGGAAACAGGGTATCCAGGAAGGAAGTAGAAAAAGGAAGAGGACATTTATAAACAAGAAACTTCATTTAAACTATTTAATTGTATGAATTTGGTTTAAAACAACTCTCCTCTTTTACAAATTCAGCACCATTTATAATATAATTTTTTTGTTATTCTGAACTTGGCAAATACCAAAAAATGAGGATTTTCATATATAAAGAACAGGGAAAAAAGTGCACTGTACATGAAACAAATCTCCAATGAAAACAGCTTGTTTTTTACATATAAAATATATTCTGCGTGTTAGTACCAAAGCAATCCTGCTTGCTTTTGTTTCTCTAAGAACTTCTACTTTCAAAAAAATATTTCATTGATGTTCCTATCATTAATTTTCTTTCATATCATTATCATCCCCCATCCAAATTCTTTTTGAAAACATTTCATTTCAACTGAGCATAGTTATGAAAAACATACATACTAGCCATTTCCAAAAATGTATGTGTCATTCTTCACCTCTAGCTCATCAATGCAATGGAAGCAAGTTTGATCATCAGTCTTCTGGGGTCATGGCTGATCAGCACATTAACCAGTCTTTCAGAGTAGTTTTTCTTCTCAGTTTTTAGTCTGTATAAATCATTCTCCTGGTCCTGCTCATCTCATTCTGCATCAGTTTATAAAATTGAATCTCCCCATTATTTTTCCTGAATCAGTTTCATCACTTATTATATCACAATAATATTCCATTACATAATTTTGTTACCGTAGTCTGTATAGTCATTACCCATCTGATGGTTACCTCTAATTTTCAGCTCTTTGTTATAAAAAAAAAATACTGCTATAAACTCCTTTGTACATATAGATCCTTTCCCTCTTTGGTGTATCAGCCTAGCTAGTAGGGGTATTACTGGGACAACAATATGTATGCTTTAGAGACTTTGGTGACATAATTCTAAATTGCCTTCCAGAATAGATGTAAAAGTTCACAGATCCATCATTATTGTTTTAGTATGACTGTTTTCCTGTGCCCCTCCAATAATCATCATTTTTAAAAATCATCTTTACCAATCTATAGCAGCACCATTTATTTGGAAAACTCTAGAAGACACTGATGTTACAAATTCTATCAAAGTAAATGAATCAAATCTAGAGTATTTAAGATATTCAATTCTTAGGTTTCATGAACATACTATCTCCAAATAGTCAAATATTGATATAATAGTTTAAGGCTTCAAAACTCAAACCATATTAACACAGAAGTATATATAGAAAACTATATGAAAACACTATAATTAAAATAGTACATCCCTGATTTTCCCCCAGGTGGCTTAGGTAAGTTAATCATTCACTTCTAGCCACTGCACAATGCTACTAAAAAAAGAGAAAAATACAAATTAACCAATACCTCTGAGAAAGCTATCAGGCTCCATGTAAATATACTCCTGGGGTACTATCACATTATTCTCACCGGAAAGGCTTACCTGTCCTCCTCTGAATCATGTTGCATTTTAAGTCAATTAGCAGCTGGTTCTAATCAATATCTTTAGCTAAATACACAGTTGTATGTTATACAAAACCTACATTATTAGAAAACATTACTGTGCAACAATCAATGATGAACATTTTTTCTCAATTATGAACATAATCTGGTTTGATTCATAAGTCTCCACACTCCAAGAAATATTTGGCATTCATTTCAGACAAATCAGTAACACTTAAAAGCTCAGGTACATTATGTTTACAGTAAGAAATCAGGAAAACAATTAATGTAGTCTGTACAGAACTGTGAAAAGTAAAAAAGACAGCTGAATTTACTGTTTAATAAAAGTTAAAGAGCCTGTGAATTATTCTAATGATACATAATGTAGAGAAAATCCACCCCGTGCTTAACTGCTGATCATTTTCAAAGATGGAAGATATACAGATGTTTGCCTGCATTTGTTGGTAAATCCAGTCTGTAAATACTGTCAGGTTTCCGTAAACTCCAGGTCTGTTTCTCTCAGCACATCCAGATCTCCAGCTTGTATCACCAACCAACCACCATAGTGAATTTTTTTCTGTGACTAAAGAACCCCCACTGTCACCCTGACAGGAATCAATTTTCCCTCTGAGATATCCAGCACAAATCATGGAAGGAGTGATCATGTTATTGTAGACATATCGGCTATTACATTTCCAAGGTTGTATTATGGGTACCATAACTGCATTCAGGAAGTCTGAAGTCTTACCTTTTTCATAGGTTGCACCCCATCCTGATATTCAGCATAACTAAGTGGGTTCAAACATCATTCCTGGGTTAGGCAAACACACTGGTATTATTTTTTCATTAAATACAAATGGTGTTTGCAACTTCCTAAGAGCAACATCATTGTTCTTAGTTTTAGAATCATAACTTGGATGAGAGATTATTTTTTGTACTTTATATCCACTTCCATAGAACATCATAGACTGCCTCAAAATTCCTGCAAATGCTGTCCAGTACTGGGGATTGGAAAGAGGTTCTTCTACACAATGAGCTGCTATTACAATCCATTCAGGAGTAATGATAGAGCCACCACAGACATGGACACCTTGGACATGAAGGCTGACTTGCCATGGCCATTCCCCTGGAGCAGCATTTGTCCCACCTACAATCCTGTTCAATCGATTCACCTTCATCACTGTACCACAATCTATGTATCGGAGAGATACCACCGTTTTTGAGAAGCACACATTACTGTTGTAGAGTTTTTCATAGAGATCTGCATTTCCAGCACTCAGGTTCAACTTCATATAGCTTGTGGCACCACTATCATCTGTTATTCCTTGACTATAGTAAAAACTATTCATATTGTACCCCATGTCTTTACATGCAATCTTTCCATAGTAATCATTCCAATCATCTTGGCACACAGGATACCAGGATTTGTTGTGAGATGAGTAAACCTGAAGGATAAATCTTGGTCCATAGAGGCAAACACAATGATTCTCATCTTCACCACTGGGACAATGTGATATTCCATCACACCAATTAGTTCGGCTGATACAAGTTCCTGAGGTTCCACATTCTATTCCAGAATTTGGGCAGCTATTTTTCACAAGTTTCCAAAGAAAGATAGTTGCAATCACAGCACCAACTATTACTCCAATGCTCATAGCAAAACATACAATTTTCTTAGCCCTTGAAGTCAACACAATGCCAGATGAAGATTTTGGTTGTAAATGGACTGCGGGTGGTGCTGAAGTTTGAGTAAGAACTCTTGGGATGTACTGTGGCACTGCTGAAGAACAATATGGAGCTGGGTAAGGTACATAAACATTAGTATTCACAAGGTGACCTGCAGGATAGTTTTCCAGTTGATAACCATGGTTTTCATAGTATGGTCCAAATGCTGGTGGCCCTGAATTTAAAGCCATTTTGGTTTTAGCAGCAACAGCATCAGCAATCAAAAGCATTTGGAGAATTCCTAATGACCTGCTGTGGGGACAGAACGCTATGCCGACTCCTCCCTAGCAAAGCACAGGTCTACTTCTTATAATTTTCAAAGGAATCCATTCTAGGCTCTCCTCTCTAAGTGATTTCTGTCACTGCTTTGTAGAGCTTGCCCTGTGGATTTTTCTTTTCCATTTTGCATCATTCTCTGAATAGTGCCATTTACTGCAGGTATCAGAGAGGACACTGACCCATGGTAGGATCCCTTCCCCATTACATCTCTGATTATGTACCACCCCCCACTGATGTACATCCTCCCTTGGTTACCATTTTTCCCACATTTACCTAAAAATATCCTTCCTGTATTAGTGTTCTTATACTCCCCCAGGTGACATTTGCCCCCAGGAGTTTCAACTCTTCCTTCCTGAGATGGGATGAGTAGACTTTTCAAGCACCAAATCCCTTAGGCCATTTCCAGAGCAAAGGCCCCATCTCTTCACAGACCATCTCTCTTCACCTGTAAGAGTATACATCAGTGGAGTTCCGTACCACCACCACCACTGAAGTGACACCTCCTTCCTTTCCCTGCCTTTCCAGTGCTTCTCTGGTCATCCTGACCCATTTCCCTATAAACTCTTTTCTTTCTGAAACAGAAGGGGTCACCTTCCCCTCATTGCTAGTCCTTGATTTGACTCCAGCACATCATTTCTCTCTATTCCACTGATTCCCTTCCCTCCTTTCATGTACCCTTCAAAGTTTTAATGTAGTCCCACTAAAATAAAAAAAATTTGATTCACCTGTAGGCAAAGTGTCACTAGGTTCTGTTCACACTACCCCAAGCTACCCTGTTCATGGTTACTTTCCCTAAAATTCTGCCTTCACCACTTTCTCTTTGCATACATTTAGATAGAAGTTTCTTGCTGATCTCTCTCTGCTGTCACTTTGTTGTTACTATCTTTGGCTACTGCATTTATTTATTCTTTCTGCATTTCTCTTTTATAGAGTGTTAGGGAAGCAAATAAACTCTTCAGTTTTGGTTTATTTCTAAAATTTTTAGAAAAAAATTTCTAAAATTTACTCTTAAATATATCATCTTTTTGTTTATCTTCCAGGTATGGTTAATTTCAGATTTGCAGGAATAGTTTACCCTATGGGCTGCATCCTGAACTCCATAGCTCTTCATATACATTATTCTGTTCCCTCTTGCTTCTTCTTGTGGGTACAGAATAGTCTTAAAAAATAGCATTATTTGAATGTCCTATTCTTTGTACTTGAAGGCCTTTTCTTCTGGTCACTTGTAGAACTTTTTGTTTCCAAATTGAATTGTTAAATTTAGCACTATATGCCTTGAAGGTTGAAGCCTTGGATTTCTTTCTGGAGGTAATCTGTGAATTCTTTCCATTGGAATTTCATTTTCTAAGTTCAGAAGATTTGGGCAGTTCTCATCTATTATTTCCTTCATGTGTTAAGGTTTTTTGTCCTGTCATGTACTTCTGGGAGACCTATGACCCTTAGATTGTCTCTACTTTGAGATCAGTCTGTTTTGCTTGCATGGTGAACGTATTTTTTGTTTTTTCCTTTTAAATTCTTTCACTTCTATATATTTGTATTTCCAATCTCTTGTTCACTTTTTTGGGTTTTTTTTTTTTTTTGGTGAGACTTGCCATTACAGATTCCAATTTTTCTATACTGCCATTTATTTTTTTCTGCGTAGACCATAAATTCTGTTCTTATAATTTTCATTTCTTTTTTGAACTACTTAGGAACAGAGTATTGTAGTTCCATGTTCTTTTTGTGTTCCACAAAGACCTGTGTCTCATAAAATGTTGGATCATTATTCTTTTACAGAATTTATTCATTGATACCTCAACTTTTTTTTTTATCAGATCTAAAGGGCATATTTCCTTCTATTGTTAGTTTTCCTTCTTTATGTATCTGCTTATGTTAGTGTTCATCTTCCTGATATATTTTTTTAAAATTCTGGAAAACTTTATTTTTATCATAGGTGGAATGGGGACACAGCAAGTTAGATGATTCCAATTTTGTTGGAAACATCTAAAGCATCATAGTCTGGAGCAAGACGGACATAGGCCTTCTTCTCTCCATCTGGCCGGATCAGTGTGTTGACCTTGGCCACATCGATGTCATACAGCTTCTTTACGGCCTGCTTGATCTGATGCTTGTTGGCCTTGACGTCCACAATGAAGACTAGGGTGTTGTTGTCCTCAATCTTCTTCATAGCAGACTCAGTGGTCAAGGGAAACTTAATGATGGCATAGTGATCAAGCTTGTTTCTGCACGGGGCACTCTTCTGAGGGTATTTGGGCTGCCTTCGAAGTCTCAGTGTCTTGGGTCGCTGGAAAGTGGGGGATGTTTGGATCTTCTTCTTTTTGTGGCTATGGACGCCCTTCAGCACTGCCTTCTTGGCCTTCAAGGCCTTGGACTTGGCTTCTGTCTTGGGGGGGGGACAACAGCTTCCTTCTTTGCCTTCGGCGCCATGTTGGGGGAAAGGGTCTTCCTGAGATTTTTGATAATTTAATTCCCTCTCCCCCCATCCCCATCCTACTCCCTGATTTTCTCTTATTCACTTTCAGACAATGTCCCCTCTGATGGTGGGGGCTGGGTATCAAGGCATTTCAGCCTTGTCATATGCTGAATAATCCATGGTTCACCAACCTAGGTCTCTGTCCCAAGTGACTTTTAGATAGTCAGAACCTGCACTATCTGGATGCTGTGCTATTTTATTCAGGAGCAGTGGAGCACTGCATAGTTCTCCTTCCTCTTTTCTAGCCCCCCCTCCCACCCCTTACCCCCAAAACAGTACCCTGTCCTAGTGACCTAATTCCCTATTCCTTCTTTCTTAGTTCTTGGGCCAGCAATGGCATTTCAGAGCTTTGCAGCGCTGTTTACTGCAGTATAGCTGTTTGCCCAGGTACCAGACATGTTGGCTGGCAATCTAAGCAAACTTCTACAACTTGAAGCTGAGGTTCCTACTATACTGAAAAGAGGGAGGGGAACCTGGCTATAAACTCAAGGTCAGTGGGTTTGTCAATTCATTAGTTTGGATTTGTTATTTTTTAACCTTCTTTTGGATGCTGGGTGTCCTCGACCATAGCAACAGCTCAAATTGCTTTTAACTTTGGTTCATAATTTCTGGTTTGAGAGCATCAAAGAACATGTTTAGTCTTCCATCTTGCTGCTCAAGTGAAATCTTAATTTAGGTAAATTATGTAGTATTATTCTTTTATTATATATTTAGTATATATATTATCTTAAAATATATTTATATATAAATTATACATAAATAGTATATTTATGTTGTTATATCAGTTCAGCCTTTGTTAATATTAGTTCATGAGCAATTAATGTTTCTTCAGTTATTTAAATCTGTATTTATGGAAAGAGTTTTGTAATCGTGTTTCTGTAGTTCCTGTGTATCTTTGTATTTTAAACTACCATTTTTTTTTTTCTCATCAGGCATAGTTCAATTTATTTGTTTATAAAAAAACATCTCTGTGGTTGCCACAGCAGCTGCCTGGGTCCTCTGGACAGACACTTGAGTGTGAGTCTTCACAAGATGGTCAGTGTATTCCTGATAAGGAGACTTAGTGAACACAGTCTCCTTCCACAGGTCTGGGGTTAGATAGCTGTATGTTTTGGAGATGGCATCAAAGGTAGCTTTAGCAAAGTTTCCCAGAGTGGCAGCACAGCCTCTTGCAGAAGTGTAGCAGTCATCAGTTCCAGCCATCATCAGGAGCTTCTTAGGCACATGAGCTGAGACAATGCTAGTACCTCTAGGGGCGGGGATCAGGAGCACCAGAAACGACCCACATCACCCAGTGACCTTGCAGGGTACTGTATGAGGCTTGCCAATCTTGTTCTCCCAGTAGCCACGTCTCACAGGAATGATGGACAGCTTGGCCAGAATGATAGCACTGATGAGGGATGGCTTCCAATAGGTTCAGCAGGAACTCTGATCTTTATCTTAAGACCAGAAAACCTTCGATTCAATCTTGAAAGAATTCAGTAAGCCCAAGCAGACTTGGAGACAGAGTTGTGAAAGTTTATTGTACACTTTACAGTGGGCAAGAATCTTTGGGGGACCTGAAAGTTTATTGTTAGGCTGTACAGCGGGCAAAAGTCTTTTAGAGGACTTGCAACCTCAAAGGGGTAGAATTAAGATTTTTATAGGGTAATCCATAGTAGAACCTGTGCCAATTATGCTAACTAGGTGATTAAGGGTGGGATTCGGGAGGAGTTAAGGTGGGGCCAGTGTTTAAAGGAACATGCATTTTTAATGTAATTGTGCAGGCGTATTGCCCATGATTCACTGGGAAAAAGCCCAAGGGGGGGCTACCTAGAGGTGTGGTTTTAGGCTTGGAACGTCACTAAGTCGGCTAGCAGTCAATGGCTGATGGAGAAGTGCCCTGTCTGCCACCCATGAGTGTCATGTTTGACAAGATTGTTGTCTGGGAACCAAGGCTAAGGAGTTAACCCAGACATAGGGTCCTGAAGGATTTGTTGAGGCAGCCAAGGAGTCAACCTAGAGATAGGGTACTGAAGGATTCATGGGGGCAGCAGGACACTATGCAAGGGGGAGATAATAGTTGTCTAAGCTGGAATGTTTATAGATACTTTAGTGAAGGAACAATTCATGAGTTGTTGTTGGGCAGAGTTAATGCTCTGAAGCTGGGAGGGGGAGAAGGGGCAGAGTTAATGCTATGAAGCTGGGGGGGGGGGGAGTGTGATTTTACCTGGTTTTACAGAGTGATGTTACAAAGTCGTATTACAAACTGATATTACAAATATAAATCCCAAGCACCCCATCATTACTGATGTTACAAATTGGTATTACAAATTGATGTTACAAATTGATTTTATAAACATAGATCCCAAGCACCCCATCAGCACCACGAACAGCTGTGGCCACTTCCTTGGAGCACTTGACACACAGACCAACATGGCCATTGTAGTCACCAATGGCCATGTTGGTCTGTGTGTCAATGATTTTTTTTTTTAACCAATCTGGGTTAAGTAACTTGCTGAAGGTTACACAGGCAGTTATCTCTGGGTGTGGTGCTGAGTATCTGAGCCGGGTTTGATCGAGGTCATCCCCACACTGGAGCCGGTGCTCTTACTCGCTGAGCGCACCTGGCCGCTCCTAAGCAATTGGGGTTAAGTAACTTGCTCAAGGTTACACAGCCAGGTGTTTCTGGGTGGATGCTAAGTGTCTGAGCCCGGGATTCGATCTCCAGGTCTTCTCAGCACTGGAGCTGGTGCTCTTACTTGCTGTGCTACCTGCCAGAACCTCATCTTTCAGTGAAGATCCCAGGAAGAAATCTATGATCTCAGACTCCTTGATAGGAAGCGAGAAAAGATAGATCTTTTCCAAAGACTTGATCTTCATGTCCTTGACTGAGCCGGCTCAGCTTAGTGACAGGAACCCACTCCTTGTCTTCTGCCTTTCCTCCCCTGCCCTGCAGCCTTGACCTCGGCCCACCCTCCACTGCGGAAGCCACTACGGAAGCCTTCCTGGCCTCAGACGCTGGGCCCCCGGGGCCTCCTGCACCTCCTGCAGCACCGGCATCGCCCTCCATTTGCCGCTCAAGCTGGGACATCTATCAGCTTCAATGCCCACGGATTCCCTCCTGTCCCCTCACCGATAATCCCTCAGCTTTCCACCTCTCTTCCCATCCCACCACTACGAAAGCAAGCAACAGACACTCATGTGAAACTACTATTTTTTTAAACTGCCATAATTTAAATAAAATTTTGCTTTCAATCTCTTCCTGCTGGATTTTTTGGGGAATACACGTAAAATTCTAATATGTGTGTATATTTTTTATCTTGCAACTTTGCTGAAGTTTTTGTTTCATTTAGCTTTGTAATTGACTTTCAAAGAGTTTCTATAATATTTGAATTGATTGTTCTTTAAATGTTTGGCCCCGTTTGCTTGTAAATTCATCTGTTCCTGTTTCTTTTCCCTGCACCCACTCCCTCCCCTTTGAACTTCATTTATGGGCTTTCCACCTGCTTTTTTTGTGAAAGTGTTCATTTTCTGTTAGTCTAGCAATTTATATTCATGGATTCCATTGAAATTTTCAGTTTTATTGACTCATAGTTGAGTGAAATAACTTCTAATAATTGCCCTTTATTTCTTCATTGATTGTGAATTAACATTTTTCATTTTTTATATTGATAATTTTCTTTTCTTCCTTTCAAAATATCAAATTAGCGACTAGCTTGTCTATTTTATTGATTTTCTCCCCCCAAATTAGCTCTTGGTTATATTTATTAGTTCAAGGGGTTTTTTTTTGTTGGTGTTGTTGTTTTACTTTGTTTTGTTCATTTCTACTTCAAGTTTTCAGGATTTCTGTTTTGGTGTTTTAAGATTTTTTTTTTAATGTTGGTTTTCTAAGTGTTTTTAGTTGCATGCCCACTTCATTGATCTTTTCTCTTTTCCTCTTTTATGGATGATAGACTCATATTTTCCTCTAAATTCTACTTCGCCTATATCCTAAAATTTTGTTCTGCTGTCAAATTGTTGTCATTTTCTCAAATAAAACTATTGATTTGTTCTTTGACCCACCCATTCTTTTAAAATTAAGTTATTTAGTTTCTAATTAATTTTTAATCTTTGCTTCTAAGGCCATTTACTTGATATATTTATTGCATTATGGTCTGTAAAAGATGCATTTAGTTTTCAGCTTTTCTGCATTTGTTTGTGAGGTTTGTGTCAGTCACTCAATCAATATGGATTAAGTGCCTACCCTGCGTGCCAGGCACTCTCCTAAGTGCTGGGGGTACAGAAGGAAGCAAGAAGCAGTCCTTGCTCTCTAGGAGCTTGTCATCTGATCTGGGAGACAAGATGCAAAAAAATATGTTACAAAGTAACTATAAATAAGGAATGATTAACAGAATGAGGCTCTAGTAATAAGATGGATTGGAAAAGGTTTTCAGTAAAAGGTGGGGTTTTAGTTGGAACTTATACCCTAATACATTGTCACTTTTTATGAAGGTGCCATGCATAACTCAGAATAGGTATACTCTGTCATATGTAAGATTATGAAAATTCTAGTTAGGTCTCTGACTTTGTTCTTGTTTATTCTTTTGTTACATTTATTTAGGTCTGAGAGGGGGGTAAATTGAGGTCCCCCTCTGTTATACTTTTATTAAATTTTTTCCTGTAACTCATTTAACTTTTCCTTTAAGAATTTAGATGCTAAGCCATTTTGGTGCATTTATGTGTAGTGTTGATATAATTCATTGTCTGTGGTACCTTGTAGAAAAATAGAGTTTCACTATTCATCTCTTTTAATTAGGTCTACTTTTGCTTTTGATTTGTCTAAAATCATGATTGCTTCCCCTGCCTTTTTTACTTCAGCTAAAGCTAGGGCTAGGTGACACAGTGGATAGTGTTAGGCCTGGAGTCAGGAAGACCTGACTTCAAATTTGGCCTCAGATTCTGTGTGATCCTAGGCAAGTCACTCACCCTATTTGTCTCAGTTTCTTTTGCTATAAAGTGAGCTAGAGTAGAGTGTGGCAAACCACTCCAATATCTTAACTAGGAAGACCCCAAATAATCAATTAAATCTTTAATAGTTGTTTGTCTTTACAATGTTGTTACCATTGTTTAACTTGTTTGTTTTTGTTCTGTTCACTTCACTTTACTTCAATCAATATAGGTCTTCCCAGATTTCTCTGAAAACATCCTCTTCATCTTCATTTCTTAGTTGATGGACACCCCCTCAGATTTCCATTTTTTGCCACCTCAAAAAGAAACACTGTAGACATTTTTTACATCCTTAGTTAGAATTTGTTTTGCTTAGGACTAATCTTTCCATTGGTCTACCTTCCCTCTACTTTGTCTTTTTCCCTTCTCCAGTTTCCCTCTTGCTTTTCTATTAAGTGAAATCCAACTGTATCTAACTCTGTGTATGTGTGTTGATATGGATGTGTTCTTCTTTCCTAGACCAGTACTGAAGAGATTGAGGTTCAGGTGTCACCTGGTTCTCCACCTTGTTTATATAGACTTCTGCTTGTACACTCTGATTTGTGAAATAATTTCTCCTAACCTTCCTTTCTGATCTCCCCCTACCCCTTGCCCAATATATTCCACTTGCCCTCTCTTCAAAATTCTTCCTTTAAGATCTTCAAGACATAACAGAATCACTCCCAGGCCTTCTGTCAAATTAGACTCCTTCTGTAAGCTCTGATGATGATGGGGTTCAGAGAGGACATGTATCATTTCCCCATTTTAGAATACATGTAAGCAGTTTATCCTTGTTGAGTCTGTTGTGACTGTTTGTTCATCTTTACCTTATGTTTCTTTTTACTCCTGTATTTGAACTTCAGAGTTTCTATACAGCTTTGGTCTTTTTATCAGGAATGCTCAAAAAGTTCTCTTTTTTTAACTAAAGATTCTTATTTTCTCCTGTACAGTTATACTCAGTTTTGCTGGGAATTTGCTGGAAGTTATTCCTTTGCCTTCTGTAATATGGTATTCCAAGCTCTCCACTCCTTCATAATGATGGCTGCTTAATAATGTGCAGTCCTGTCTGTGGCACCATAGGGCTTGAATTACATCTTTCTGGATGCTTGTGATATTTTTCCTTTGACCTGAGGGCTCTGGGTATTGGCTATGTCATTTTGAGATTTCTTTCAGGAGGTAACTGGAGGATTCTATTTCCACTTTGTCCTCTAGTTTTAAGATATCTGAGTACTTTCAAGATTTTTTTGAAAAAAGATATCCAGACTTTTTTTGGTTATGGTTCATATAGTCCAGTTATTCTTAATGTTTTTTCCTCAGTCTGTTTTTCCAGGTTAGCTGTTTTTGCTATGCTTTATACTTCTCCCTCCCACCACCAGTCTTTTGGCTTTAATATTTCTTGTCTGTTTCTTATTGTCTAACGGAGTCTTCTGTTTGACTTCTTTCTGGTCCATTCTAATTTTCAGGGTCTTTGTTGCTTGGGAAAGGTTTTATAACCGCTTTTTCTAAACTTTAAATTCCTTTTTCAGTTCCTTCTTCCATAATTCATTTCATTTCTATTTTTTTCCTCTAGCACTCTCATTTCATTTACAAAAACATTTTTAACTCATCTTTTTAAATTCTTGCTTTGTCGCTTCCAGGAATTCTAGCTGAATTTGTGCCCAGTCTGTGTTTTTCTTTCACGGGTTTTATTATACATGGTTTTGAGACATTCTTTTTGGGGGGGACGGGGGTTGTGTCTTGAGCATCCCTATTACCATAGTAGCTTTTTATGGTGGGGTTCTTTTTTTTTTTTTTTTGCTTTTGAGGGGCAATTGGGGTTAAGTGACTTGCCCGAAGTCACATGGCTAGTACATTTTAAGTGTCTGAGCCCGTATTTGAACTCAGGTCCTTCTGATTCCAGAGCTGGTGCTCTATTCACTGCACCACCTAGCTGCCCCTGGGATTCTTTTTTTGTTTGTTAATTTTTCTAGCCTATTTCCTGACTTAAGGCTTGATATTAGGGCCAAGGTCTGCAATTCAATAGCAAAGGACTGGGATGGTCCTGTTGCTTTCTTGGGATTATTTTATTCCAATATCTCAGGGACTTGCAAGCTATTAGTGTCCCTACAATGCTCTCATCCAAAGCAAAATTTGATTCAAAAATATTCAAGATCCCACACAACATGACTACCCTAGGTTCATATAAATGTCACTTCAGGGCTCAGTTTATTGCATTATGAATCATAATTTCTTATGTGACAGTGCTGTCATTACCTTTCCAAATACTTTGACTTACATCCCCAAAATATCAAATAGTCAGCTACCCTTTATAGACCTTTTTCTCTAGTCATCTCCCCGTCTGATTCTCACTGATAGTTTCTTTTTAAAAATATCCACATCCTCTCGCTTCCCCCTCTCCCACTGAGAAGGTAAGCAAAATATCAATTATATATATGAAATCCTACAGGGGGTGGAGCCAAGATGGCGGAGTAGAAGCACAACCTTCCCGCGGCTCCGGCTTCCACCCTCCCCAATCCATGTAAAAAGGGGACTCTAAACAAACTTTGGAGGTGCAGAACCCACAAAATGACACAGAGAAGCTAACCTCCCGCTGAGAACAGCCCGGCAGGCAGGCAGGAATCGGCCAGCGCTCTGGGAGCCGAGCCCAGCCCCACGCTGTGGCTTTAGCCCCAGGGCAGGCCTGACCAGCCGCCAGCCAGAGGGACTCCAGATCAGCAGCAGCTGTGGCCATTTCCAGATTTATCAATACAGAGATTCAAAGGACAAGGTGAGAGGCCAGTGCAGTCTGGACTTTGGGACCCAGGAAGTGGGAGTGCGTGGCTTTTACCCCCGGAGCAAGAAACCACTGAGACACCAGCACAGCCTGCCAGCGCCATGTGGCAGCTTCAGCTCCTGGCCTGCAGAGTGTAGGGGGACCAAGCACCAGTCTGAGGGGTCATCGCTCTTGCTTTAACCTGCTTGGATCTGGATTGCAGTCTAGGGTGGAGGTCCTGGGGTATGTGTCCAGCTTGCCAGAGCATGTGGAGACCTCAGAGAGGGCACCCATCTAATACCTCCGGCAGCTGAGAAAACCCCAGCGTTTGGGACGAAAACTCCCCTGTCTGCTGGCAGAGTCCTACTGTGGCAAAAAGCCCAAAAGTCAAATCATCGAGTGGCAAAATGAGCAGGCAAAGGAAACAAAGCAGACAGAAGATTCCAACATTACACTCCTATTTTGGGGATAAGAAGGAGCAAGGCATGGAACAGGAGGAAAACAGTGAAGTCAGAACTCCTGCACCAAAAGCTTCAAAGGAAAATACAAGCTGGTTACAGGCCATAGAGGA
>NW_027187380.1:28454182-28473282 GCF_028583685.1 Petaurus breviceps papuanus | reverse complement strand
AGCAAATGGAAGCTAATGACTTTATGAGAAATCAAGATGCTGTTAAACAGATCCAAACAAATTAAAGAATAGAAGGCAATGTGAAATATCTCATGGGAAAAACCACTGACCTGGAAAATAGATCCAGGAGAGATAATTTAAAAATTATTGGACTGGCTGAGAACCATGACTGAAGTAAGAGCCTGGAAAGCATCCTCCAGGAAGTTCTCAAAGAAAACTGCCCTGATGTTTTAGAACCAGAGGGCAAAATAGAGGTTGAAAGAATCCACCGATCACCTCCTGAAAAAGATCCCAAAAAGAAAACTCCTAGGAATATTATAGCCAGGTTCCGGAATTCCCAGATTAAGGAGAGAATATTACAAGCAGCCAGGAAGAAACAATTTGAATATTGTGGAAACACAATCAGGATAACCCAGGATCTGGTAGCTTTCTACACTGAGGGATCGAAGGGCCTGGAATGTGATATTCCGGAGGTCAAGGGAGCTGGGATTAAAGCCAAGAGTCACCTACCCAGCAAAACTGAGTATCATGTTTCAGGGAAAAATATGGTCATTCAGTGGAATACAGGACTTTCAAGCATTCTTGCTGAAAAAACCAGAGTTGAATAGAAAATTTGACATTCAGATACAAGAAGCAAGAGTAGCATGAGAAGGTAAACAAGGAAAAGAAATCATAAGGAACTTATCAAAGTTGAACTATTTTTTTTTTTTAAGCAATCGGGGTTGAATGGCTTGTTCGGGGTTGCATGGCCAGTTGTTGTTTCTGGGTGTGGTGCTGGGTGTCTGGGCCCGGATTTGATCCGGGTCGTCCCAGCACTGGAACCGGTGCTCTTGCTCGCTAAGCCACCTGGCCAAAGTTGAACTATTAACATTCCTACATGGAAAAACAATAATTGTAACCTATGAAACTTTTCTTAGTAGTTGAAGGGATTAGAAATATATATATGTGTATATATATATATATATATATGTCTTTATATGAGGGTATTCGGGCATATGAATACATATGTGAATGTGTGTATATACGTTTACAGGTATACATAGATAGAGGGCACGGGACCAATTTAACAGGAAGGGATGATACTTAAAAGGTGAAATTAAGAGGTGAGAGGAATATAATGAGAGGAGATGGGGAGAGACAGAGTGGGGCAAACTATCTCATACAGAAGAGGCAAGGGAAAATGGTTACAATGGAGGGGAAGAATAGGAAGGCAAAAGGGAATAGGTCAACCTTATTCCTATTGAATCTGGCTTGAGAAGGGAGGGAAATACACACTATAAATAGGGGATCTCACCCTCCAGGGGAATAGGGGGGGAAGGGGATGTGAGGGGTGATGATGGAAGGGAGGGCAGGCTGGGGGGGAGGGAAGTTGGAAGCACCCACTTTTGAAAAGGGACAGGCAAAATAGAGAATAGAACAAGTGTGAGGTGGGATAGGAGGGAGGGAAATATAGTCAGTCTTTCACAATACATCTACTATGTTATTGTTTTGCATTAGCCACACATGTACAACCTATACTGAACTGCTTGTCCCCCCAGTGGGGGTGGGTGGCAGGGGGGGAAGGGAATGAATCTGGAATTGAAAGTTTAAATCAAATTTTCAAATATATATATATATATATATATGTTATTAATACCATCTTACATGTAATTAAGAAAAAAAGATATACAGGCACTGAAGCATAGAGATCCACTGGAAATGTTGAAACGTGTATGGGAGAAAATATGGGAGAGAGTAGATCAGAGGTGGGGATATCCTGTGGGACTGTTGTTTTGGGGGGATGGGTGGGGGAAAAACGGGGAGAAAATTTGTAACTCAAAATCTGGCGGAAACGAATGATGTAAATCAGCAGTTAATAAAGCATTTAAATTAAAAAAAAAAAAAGAAATCCTACAAAACACATTTAGCCAGGTCACACACAAAAAAGGAACAAAGTCGGAAAGTTGTAATTCAATTTGCAATCATAGTTCATCAGTTCTTTTCTTACACTTACCAAATAGTTTTCCAGAACTGTTGACCCAATTTACAATACCTTCTGTTATTAATAAATGATTCTTGTATTTACCACACCCCTCCAACATTGAGTCTTGCTATATATTCTGATTCTAACATCACTAATTTCAGTGAAAAATTTTTAATTTTTTATAACCAAGATGGTCTATTTTTTTAGACTTTCTGTCCACAATCTAGTTATGAATTTTTCCCATATCCATAATTGTGTAAGATGTAACCTTCCAGCCTCTAATTCATTTGGTGTGAGTTTATATTTGCATCTTTTATATTTTTGAAATTTATTGTTATGTAAAACAGAAGATATTGATAGAAAGTTTTTTTCAACAGACTTCTTTCTGGTTTTCCCAGGAATCTTGATTTTGAATAAGGCATTATCAAACACTAAGCTGCTATGTATATTTATTTCTAAATCTTACTTATCTAATTGATCAGAAAGCTTTTATTAACCACCTTCCATCTCCTCCCTACATTTTCTAGACCAGATCATACTAAGTGCTAGCTCTAGGTATGTAAGAACACAGCCATCTTCCAGTGCTTTGCTTCTTTCCAGATTTCTGAACATTGCCAGTGCCACCTCTTGCCTAAGGAGTACAACACAACACTTGCTTCTAGCCAATTTGATGCAGGTTAGGACATGCTTTCTCTTATCTCCTCCCTATGCCTTGGCTGCCTGAAGGTGTATAATCTGGACTCAGACATACCACCTCCCACCTTCCCATCTTCTTGATAGGCCAACAGATATTCTGAGGTCAACAGGCACTTGTCCCAAGACACAGAAGCCTCTAAATCAGGAAAACATTACTTACTGCTTATGCCTGCCAAAAAGCAGGCTTGACAATTCCTAGGACACAGCTATAATACAGATTGGATAAATGAAGGCAGTGCCAAAACCCAGATCTATCTTGAACCTTTAATCAAGCACCTTTGTCAGCAATTCCCCTAACCTGAGTGGGTGAGGGAATGCCAGATGTTAACCTTGTATTAATCCCACTATCCACATCCTTTTCCTCTTTAGATTCTGCTGAATAGAACTGAAAGAAATCATAAAACCATGCTGAGTACACTCAAATTCATGCAAGCCAATCTCAACTGGGACTTCACTACAAGGCAATCTTAGTAAGCCTCTAATTAATTCCCTATCCTACTCACTACAGTGGCTGCTCCAAACATCTCTCTTCCCACACTATCTCATTCCCTCATCTCATACTTTACCAAAAAAGATGGGGTCATTCATTAAGAATTCCTCCTTTTCATCATCTCACATATATCTGAAATCACACGTCTCTATCTATTTTACTCAAATGATGATAAGGTAGTCCTTCTGTTTGTCAAGGTCAGCTTCTGTATTACCCTTAATCCCATCCCCTCCCATCCTTTACATCCTATTTCCCCCACCATTGTGTATCTATTCTTCAGTTGATTTCTTCTCTGCTGCATAGACATGCCCAGATATCTCCCCCATCCTTAAAAAAATCATCACTAGAGGCATGATAGAAGGGAGGGAAGACTGGGGGAAGAGGTATTCAGAATGCGTGCCATCTTGGGGTGGGAGGGAGGGGAGAGATGGGGAGAAAATTTAGAACTCAAAGTCTTGTGGAAATGAATGTTGAATACTAAAAATAAATAAAAAGACCAAAGTGAAATTGCACCTACCATCAAGGATCTTTCATTCTAATGTTAGAGATAACATGTATATACAGGTATATACAGAATACACCTGAAGAAGATATAATATAACCTTGGGGTGGAAAGGCAATTGTGACTGCAGAAACAGAAAAGGCCTGAAGCATAAGGTGACAATTGAACTAAGCCTTTAAAGAGACTAGAGATTTCAAAAAGTATAAGCAAGGAAAATTCTCTTAGTAATTAATATAAAGACTGCAAAAAACATTTGGGAAACTAATTTAGAGCTAAACCCCAAAAGTTAAACTATACATACTATTTGACCCAGCAATTCAACCACAAGGCTCATACCCCAAAGTTATGAAAAGAGAGAAAGAGAGGGAAAAGACCTGGATTTCTTTTAGTTGTCTCAAACAACTAGAAAAAAGTAGATAAACAATGTAGATGAACATTTTTTAATCTTTTATTAAATTTTAGTTTTTAACATTCATTTCCACAAGATTTTGAGTTACAAATTTTCCCCCGTCTTTCCCCGTACCCACCACCCAAAGATATCAAACCTACTGAATATCCCTTCCCCCAATCTGCTCTCTCTTATATCCTTCCCCATATCTACCCCCCCCCCCAACTTTCTAGTAGGGCAAGATAGATTTCTATACCCCAGTGCCTATACATCTTATTACCCAGTTGCATGTAAAAAAAAAATTTTTTTTAACATTTGTTTTTAAAACTTTGATTTCCAGATTCTTTCCCTTCTTCCCTCTTCACCCACCCCCACTGGGAAGACAAGCAAGTCAGTATAGGTTGTACATGTGTAGTTACACATAATGTTTCCATAGTAGTTGCATTGTGAAAGACTATTTCTCTCCATCCTATCTTGCCACCCACTTATTGTATTTCTCCTTTGACCCTGCTCCTTTTCAAAAGTGTTTGCTTCTAACTTCCCTCTCCCCCACTCTGTCCTCCCTTTCCCTCTACTTTCCTGTAGGGTAAGATACCCAACTGAGTATGTATGTTATTCCCTCCTTAAGCCAAATTCAATGAGAGTAAGGTTGACTTTCACCTTCCTGCTCTTCCCTTCCAGTGTAACAGTTTTCTCTTGCCTCTTTTATATGAGATAATTTACCCTATTCTATCTCTTCCTTTCTTCTCCCATTATATTCCTCTCTGACCTCTTAATTTTATTTTTTAGATATCATCCCTTCCTATTCAACTGATCTTGTGCCTTCTGTCTATATATGTACACACATATACCTACATATATACATATATATATATTCCCTTCAACTATCCTCATACTGAGAAAAGTCTCATGAGTTAACAATTACCATTTTTCCATGTAGGAATGTAAATAGTTCAACTTTAGTAAGTTCCTTAGGATTTCTTTTTCCTGTTTACCTTTACATGCTTCTCTTGCTTCTTGTATTTGAAAGTCAGATTTTCTCTTCAGCTCTGGTTTTTTAATTAAGAATACTTGAAAGTAATGGTGGCTAGGTGATGCTAGTGAGAGACTGGCCCTGAAGTTAGGAGGACCTGAATTCAAATCTGGCCTCAGACACTTAACACTTACTAGCCTTGTGACCTTGGGCAAGTCACTTAACCTCAATTTCCCTCTGTAGCGGCAAGCACCCCAAGTGTCCTCAGGGCTCGCTGCCAGCACAGGTTCTTGGATCTGCTTTGTTAAAGGAAAGCAACTCAAAATGGGTTAACAAGCTTACTTTAATCAGTCAGACATATATCGTTTACCTTGTTCAGGGGAAAAAGGTCAGCACCCCGAACTTCAAAGTATACAAGCAGCATTATCAAGACAGAAACAGATCAAGTAGACAGATTTCCAAACTGTCCAACCATTACATCCATACCCAGTCAACATCTGGGTTTTTCAAAGCCGGGGGGGCTCTGGACAACGGCTTCCCAGAATCCAGATCAAATCACAGAACACTTCTCAAAGTGAGCCCCCAAAACAAAGCTACACATCAGGGCTTATATAGCCTTCTCCTGGCTCAGAGAATATAACAACCTTTTAGACCCACTGGCCAATCAAAAAGTACCAACTGAAAAACAAGCCTCCCACCCCAGGCTCCAGGTGCACTTTAGCCTAGGGGCAGGGAAGATCTTTAAATTTGCATTTCCATTATACCCTCCAAAAAAAAAAACTTGAAAGTCCTCAGTTTCATTAAATGACCATATTTTCCCTGGATGCATTATACTCAGTTTTGCTGGTTAGGTGATTCTTGGTTTTAATCCTGGCTCCTTTGACCTCTGGAATATCATATTCCAAGCCCTTTGAATCTCAATGTAGAAGCTGCTAGATCTTGTGTTATCTTGATTGTATTCCACAATATGCAAATTGTTTCTTCCTGACTGCTTATAATATTTTTTCCTTGACCTGGTAAATCTGGAATTTGGTTATGATATTCCTGGGCATTTGGGGGGGGGGGGATCTTTTTCAAGAGGCAACTTTACTTTTCATTATTTTCTTACATCATTCTCATTTCTCTTCCCAATTTTTCCTCTGCTTCTATTATTTGATTTTCAAAATCTTTCTTGAGCTCCTTCATGGCCTGTAACCAATTCATATTTTTCTTGGAAGCTTTTGATGCAAGTGTTTTGACTTTATTGTCTTCTTTTGGTTCCATGTTTTGATCCTTTTTGTCCCCCCAAAAAGGATTCTGTGTTCTTATTGCTGTTTCTCTGCTTGCTTATCTTGCCAGCCATTTACTTGACTTTTGAGGTCTTTGCCACAGTAGAACTCTGCTTCCAAAGTGGAGAGAACTGCGTCCCAAATTTCTGGGGTTTTCACAGTTGCCAGAGCTTTGAGGAGGGTCCCCTCTCTACAGCCACCACAAGCTCTGGGAGTAGCATTCCTCACCCCTGCACCACCATCCAAGACTGCAACCTAGATCCAAGCAGGTCAGAGCAAGAGCGATTACCCTTTGAATGGTCTCTTGATCCCCCTACAATCTGCAGACCAGGACCTCTGGAGGCAGTCACGTGGCAGAAGGTGCAGCTGCTGTGCTTCCACCATATCTTGTCCCAGGGGCAGGGACTGCACTGCACTCCTCTATCGCTCTGTTCCAACAGAGTTCCCCACTGACCTTTTACTTTTGCTTTGGCGCTTATGGGTTGAAAAGTCTGGAAACCATCACAGTTGCTGGTGATTCACTCTCCTGAAGTCTGCTCCAGCTAGTCTGTGCTGCTGGTCGGGGCGCCCTGGGTCTGAGCTGACAAGTCTCACACAGGACTGTGCTCGGCTCATAGTGCAGTGCAATAGACCCTTCCTGTTGCCCTATCAGGCTGCCTCCAGTGGGAAATTTGTTTCTCTCTGTAACTTTGCGGTTTCTGCAGCTCTAAAGTTTATTTAGAGTCATATTTTACAGGTATTAGGGGTGGTTGGTGTGGGAGCTCACACAAGTTCTTTCTTTTACTCTGCCATATTGGCTCTGCCCCCCAATGTAGATGAATATAATGCATGTAGAACCAGGAGAACAATATACCTAATGATGACAGCATGATGAAGAAAACATCTTTGAAAGATTTAAATCTGATAAGGGCAGTGGCTAATTATAAATCCAAAATACTAATGAAGTATGCTTTTCACCTTTTGAGGTGATGGGAAAAAAGGATGATACAGAAAGGAAAAATACGTTCTCAGACATGTCCAGTATATAATATTGTCTTGCTGGATACTTGTTTATTACAAAAAAGAATTTAAATTTTTTGGCAGAGAAAGTTATAGGCAAAGAGGAGTAGAAGTTGTTGACAGTAATGCCCCAAAACAATTTTAATGATCACAGTGAGAAATTTTTAAAATATATAGTAGAGATTCCTTGTTTCATGTACATTTGTTTCTCTTCTTTGAATATGTGACAAAAATAATTAGAGGCATTTGTGAATCATTGAACAAAGGTGGTTTGCTTGTGTCAATGGCCAAACATTCAACATTTTGTTGACATTTATTAAGTTCACAAACAAAAAAAAAATTTAAAGTATAGAAAAGCTGATGATTTCTGATGATCTGCTATTAATGCATATAATGATAATTGCAGTCTAGGGTAGAGATCCTGGGGTGTGTGTCCAGCTTGGCAGAGCATGTGGAGGCTTCAGGAAGCGTTCCCAACTAATACCTCCGGCAACTGAGAAAACCCCAGAATTTGGGACAGAAACTCCTCTGTCTGATAGCAGAGTCCTACTGTGGTGAAAAGCTCAGGGGTCAAGTGACTGAGGGGAGACATGACCAGACAAAGGAAGCAAAACAAACAGAAGACTCCAACATTAGACTCTTATTTTGGGGACAATAAGGAGCAAAGCATGGAACAGGAGGAAGGCAGTGAAGTCAGAACTCCTACACCAAAAGCTTCAAAGGAAAATACAAGCTGGTTACAGGCCATAGAGGATCTTAAGAAACAAATAAGAGAAGTGGAGGAAAAATTGGGAAGAGAAATGAGAATGATGCAAGAAAATTATGAACTGAGAGTCAACAACCTGACTGAGGAAAATAACACCTTAAAAAACAGACTAACTCATATGGCAAAAGAAGCTCAAAAAGGCAGTGAGGAGAAGAATGCCTTGAAAAGCCTAATTTGCCAGATGGAAAAAGAATCTCAAAAGCTCAATGAGGAGAATCATTCCTTCAGAATTAGATTGGAGCAAATGGAAGCTAATGACTTTATGAGAATTCAAGATGCTGTTAAACATATCCAAACAAATGAAAGAATAGAAGGCAATGCGAAATATCTCATGGGAAAAACCACTGACTGGAAAATAGATCCAGGAGAGAGAATTTAAAAATTATTAGACTATCTGAAAGACATGATCAAAGTAAGAACCTAGAAATCATCCTCCAAGAAATTCTCAAGGAAAACTACCCTGATGTTTTAGAACCAGAGGGCAAAATAGAGCTTGAAAGAATCCACTGATCACCTCCTGAAAAAGATCCCAAAAAGAAAACTCCTAGAAATATTATAGCCAGGTTCCGAAATTCCCAGATCAAGGAGAGAATATTACAAGCAGCCAGGAAGAAACAATTTGAATATTGTGGAAACACAATCAGGGTAACTAAGGATCTGGCAGCTTCTACACTGAGGGATCAAAGGGCTTGGAATATGACATTCCAGAGGTCAAAGGAGCTGGGATTAAAACCAAGAATCATCTACCCAGCAAAACTGAGTGTCATGTTTCAGGGGAAAATATGGTCATTTAGTGGAATAGAGGACTTTCAAGCATTTTTGATGAAAAAAACAGAGTTGAATAGAAAATTTGATATTCAGATACAAGAAGCAAGAGAAGCATGAGAAGGTAAACAGGGAAAAGAAACCATAAGGAACTTATCAAAGTGGAACTATTAACATTCCTACATGGAAAAATGATAATTGTAACTGATGAAACTTTTCTCAGTATGAAAATAGTTGGAGGGAATATATATATATATATGTATATATATATATATATATGTATATGTATATATATATATATACACATACATGTCTATATCGGAGGGTATACGGGCATATGAATGCATATGTGAAAGACATAGAGGGCACAGGACCAATTTAATAGGAAGGGATGATACTTAAAAGGTGAAATTACGAGGTGAGAGAGGAATATAATAAGAGGAGAAGGGGAGAGACAGAATGGGGAAAACTATCTCATATAGAAGAGGCAAGGGAAAACTATTATAATAGAGGGAAAGAACAGGAAGGCAAAAGGGTTAAGCTTATTCTCATTAAATTTGGCTCAGGGAGGGAATGAAATACACACTAAATAGGGTATCTCACCCTCCAGGAGAGTAGGGGGGAAGGAGATAAGAGGGGGGATGATGGAAGGGAGGGCAGGCTAGAGGGGAGGGAAGTTGGAAGCACCCACTTCTGAAAAGGGACAGGATCAAAGTAGAGAACAGAACTAGTGGGAGGTGGAGGTGGGATAGGAGGGAGGAAAATATAGTCAGTCTGTTCCAAGATATCAGCTATGTTAATGTTTTGTATAAGCTTCATATAAACAACCTATACTGAACTGCTTATCTTTCCAGTAAGGGTGGGTGACAAGGGAGGAAGGGAATGAATCTGGAATTCAAAGTTTTAAAATCAAATGTTTAAATATATATATATGTGTGTGTGTGTGTGTGTGTGTATACACTATTAATAATACTATTTTACATGTAATTGGGAAATAAGATATACAGGCACTGGGTCATAGAGATCCACCATGCCCTACTGGAAAAGTCAAAGGGGGTATGAGAAAAGATATGGGAGAGAGATTGGAGGAGGGGATATACTGTGGGACAGCTATTTTGGAGCTGCGGGTAGGGAAAAAACAGGAAGAAAATGCGTAACTCAAAATCTGGTGGAAATGAATGATGTAAATCAGATGTTAATAAAGCATTTGAAAAATGAAAAAAAATATGTATCCATATTGATTCCCCAACAGAACACGAATATTTTGTTGAGGGCATGGAATCATATCCCTAATACTAAGCAAAGTACTTGGCCCTTTGTGAGAGGAAGAAGGGCTAGTATGTAGGGAGGTAGGAAAGAGACGTGAGTTACTGATCTGTGATTTCATTTATATAGGGAGTCTTCTTGGTCATGTTATTAGCAAGATGAAAGACTAGACACCTTTTCTAATCTTCACAACCTTTCAAATTTCTCCAAACTAAAAATTATACTCAAGAGATAAAGCAATTGCAGCAGTCTCCACAGGCTGTGACACCCAGAACCCTAACAGGGTAACAGCATGATAGACAAACAGCAGAAGCCAATCCTTAATCCCTAACATGTTCATCCAGCATCCTCTTTCTTCACCACTCCCTAAGCTCTGGCACGGATGTATAAAGGTACCTGTACGTTTGGGCTCTGGGATCCACTGAGCAATTGCTTGCTGTTACTGTAGTCTCTACCAGCATAGTCACTTGCCTCTGGCCCTGCCCTCAGTCACGATGAGCAACAAAGCTCAACTTTGCCAATCCTCACCCAGTGAGAAGGACATGGAAGCATAAGAAAGCAGAAGTTTACTCGCCCTGAGGAATAGCACCTACACTGCTCTGCATCAGTGCTCAGAAAACTAAGAAACAGAAGGAACTGGATCAGGGTACCAGAATGTTTAGGGGTTTGGGGCTCCCACAGACCTGAAGGAAAGAAGATTGGTGTTTAGTGGAAGCCAGTTCTGTCCCCTCAGAAGTCAGTTGGTGAAGGGATTAAACCTCATGGGAGGAAGCTTAATACACCCCTCAGCTTTGAGGTTGAGTCCTTAGAGGAACTTCCATCAAAAGGGGAGTAGTTAGACAGGGAACTGTAGGGAGTATAAAGGGGAAAATGGAAATTATCAAAGATTTCAAGAAGAAGAAAACAGTTGAAAACCGTGAACACAAGGAAATAAATGGGGAAGATATTAGTAACAGATGGAAAGATAGCCTTCAGGACATCTAAATTATTCCAAACATCTTTGAATGAATATTGCACCCCCCAAAAGAGAAATGAATCAATACCTAATGAGGCAGAGAACCATGTGGATCCCCAAAGAAGCATGGAATCTATAGAAAAATGTTCTCAGTGGTTTAAGAGATCATTTAAAGGTGGGGGGTGGGGGGGGAGCAAGGTGAAGGAGGGTAAAAATTATGTAACAGAAGGAAGAAGGAGTTAATAAGTAAAACTCCAAAATTAGGTAACAAACAGGGGGTGCCATAAAGGCAGGGCTTGAGGAATAGAACTTGTGAGAATTATTATTAAAGTAGATTAAACAAAAATAAATTGAGACCAAATACCATCTTTCCAGAGAAAGAAACAACAACAAAAATCCTAATTCAGGAATAATATGGAAGAAAATGTAAACCTAATTTTCATGCCCTAAGCATGACTGGATTAAGCAGTCCAAATGGAGATTTAGCTTTGCAATCCTAACTAATGAGTACATCAAAGAACAGATTGTAAAAATAATAATTAGATGAAAAGGAGCGATGATGAAACAGTAAAAATTTCTGAGATGCAACTAAAGCAATGGGGAGGGGGGAAATATCCCTGAAAACATACATTAACAAAATAGAAAAGGAGAGTATTAGTGAATTTAACATACATTTTTAAAAAACAGAGGACCACAAAATACAAAATAAACACAAAAGAGGAAATATTGAAAATTAGAGGAAAAATAGATAAGCAGGACATTGGTGTAGTATAGAAATGATATAAACTAAAAACTGGTTCTTTTAAAAGATCACCCAAGTTTATAAACCTCTAGACAACCTGATTAAACCAGAAGAATCCAGAAAATTAAATCAACAAAATAGCAAATGAAAATCACAAAATCAAAATAAAAAGAATTAACAGAATCTACCTTGTACAGTTATGTGCCCACAAAACTGAGAATGTGAACAAAATAGAGAAATATCTTCAAAACCATAAAATATGCAAACAGAAGACCAAATAGAAAAATAATCTAATCTCAGAAAATGATATAGAACTATCTATAAAGAAACTACTGAGGGGTGGGGGGGTGGACCTCTTGGTCTTGTTGGATTCACAGGAAAATTCTATAAAACTTTTTGCAAAAATATTAGTACTAATACTATGCAAATTATTTTCAAAAACTGAAAAAAAAAAAGCATTGTACTAGGCTCCTTTTTATAGGACAAATGTAGCCCTCATACCTCAACCAGGGATGGATAAAGCACAGGAGAACAATAGAACAGTATAATTAATGAATATTCAGTAACTTTAAATAAAATCTTGTCAAACAGATTAGTAATTCAACCAAGAAATCATTACAACCTAGCTGGGTTTATACTAGGGATGCAAGGATGGGTTCAACATTGGAAAAATAATCAGCATATTAATTTTATTAAAAACAGAAACACCCCAGACCACACAGTTATTTCTGTACCAAAGTACAACACTTATTATTCTAAAAAGTCTACAAAGTAGAAGCATAGGAACACACACACACACACATATAAAATAAAAATATCTCTAACCCCCCAAAACAAGCATCAAATGCAATGGAGTACTTTCCCAATCAATACAAGAGTAAGGCATGGGTGTTTATTCTACTCTCAGTTATTTGATATAGTTCTAAAAATGCTAGCAATAACAAAATAAGAAAGAAATTAAAGATATAAAGTTATACAAAGAGGGGATAAAACTAAATCTGTGTGCTGATAACGTGATGGTTTGCTTAGAAAATCCTAGAGAATCAGCAAAAAAACTTAATTGACAATTAATACCTTCAGCAAAGTTATAGACTATAAAATAAACCCACAAAAATAATTTGTATAGAGAACTTTTCCTTCATCATGAAGGAAGAGGCTAGGGCTAATTCTGTAAACTTACAGTCTTAAGAGACTTGCCTGATGTACTAAGAGGTAAAATGATAAAGAACTAGATCAGAGGTTTTTAACCTGATTCTTTTAAAAAAAAAAAAAACCTTTACTAACTCTATTTCAGTATAATTGGTCTCACTTAATGCATTTAAAAACATAATTCTAAGAAGGGGTCCATGGGCTTCAAAGAGATCTATCTTCACTGCCAAAGAGATCTATGACACAAAAAAGTTTAAGAACCCTTCAGAACTGGATGTATGGCTTCACACAAGTAATTAATGAGACAATATTAGTGTTATACAAGGTCTCCAGTGGAGTATACCAGAGATCTGTGATTGTTTGCATACTGTTTTACATTTTTATTGATGACTTGGATAATGGTATGCTCATCTGATTTGTAGATGAAACAAAGCTGAGAGGGACAGCTAACAGTGAAGGACAGGATTCAAAATTTTTTTTTTGAAAAATAAGAGTATTGGGCTAGATTTCATAAAATGAAATTTAATAGGAATGAATGTAAAGCCTTATATTTAGTTATGTCCACTTCCCCCAGTCAACTTCACATATATCAGGGGGTCATGGATATATGTATGGCCTTTTGTCCAGAAAAGATCTAGTAGCATAGTAGACAAAACAAACTTCCAGATCCTGAAGGAAGGATTTGAAAGGAACAGCAAAGCAAAGTAAGGAAGGACAAGAGAGAGTAAAGATAAGATCTAGAATCTAAAAGAGAGACCATCATTTGGGTAATGCTTAAATGCAGTATATGAATGTAATAGAATATTATTGTACTGTAAGAAATGACGAAAGAAAAAAATATATAAAGAATCTGGGGTAGTAGGGGTGGCTGGGTGGCACAGTGAATAGAGCACCCGCCCAGGAGTTAGGAGGACCTGGGTTCAGATCCAGCCTCAGACACTTAACACAAAAAATAGCCATGTGACCTTGGGCAAGTCACTTAACCCCAATTGCCCTCCAAAAAGGAAAAAAAATTATGGGGTAGTGAGAAGTGATGGAGAGTGAAGTGAGCACACCCAGGACAGCAATTTGTACGTAGATAATGACACTAAAAAGAAAAGAAAGGCAGCTTTAAAGAATTAAGAATTCATATCATTGCAAGAACCAACCATGTCTCCAAAGGCCCTATGATGAAACTCTTTGGCTTTCCTTTGGAAAGAAGCATAGCTCCTTTCACTCAGTGATGAACATTCTCACACCTAATCATACCATGTGCATTATAGTACTTCTGAACCCCTACAGGTCCTCATAAAACCCCATCCCCTACTACCTGATTCTTTATTCCCATCCCCTTCAATCTTCCCACCTCAAATTTCAAACCAAATGTCACCCACCCCTTCTACTGTCCCCTCTGGAATGCCTGTTCTATAGGCTACAAGTTCCCTTCTGATGACAACCTTTCTGACCACTCTTCCCAAAGCCAGGTTTTAGTAATAGCTAGTAGATGGAAAGAGTGGGAGAGTAAAAGATTTAGGATGAAGGGAATCATAAAAGTCATCCATAACCATCCCAACTTTCCACTCTCTTTATATTTCATTTCCCAACATATATTCTTTGATCCAGTGACACTGGTATTTTTGCTTTTTCAATAAATCAACCAATAAACATTTATTAAGTACTTACTGTGTGCCAGGCACTTTGATAAGCACCACAGAAACAAAAAGAGGCAAAAGACAGCCTGCTTTCCAGGAGCTTATAATCTAATGGAAGAAACAATATGTAAACACATTTATACAAGGCAAACTATAAATATAAATTGGAAATAATTAACAGAGAAAAGGCATTAGAATTAAGAGAGGTTGAAGACCCCCAGTAAAAGATGAGATTTAAAACACTCTATCTCTTGACTCCAAGCATTTTCTCTGGCCATCTCTTGGTTCTAAAATGCTCTTCTTTCTCATCTCTGCCCACTGCCTTACCTGACTTCCTCGAAGTTCCAGATAAAATCCTTTCTTTGTAAGAGGCCTTTCTCAATCTCTCTTAATTCTATTTTTACTGTATGTAGCTTGTTTGTACATATTTGCTTATTGCCCACCCCTTTAGATTGGCCTTACCAAAGGACTTAAAATTGCCCTTTCCAAAGTTACCAGCCATCTCACAATTGTTAAAGCTAATGATTACTCAATCCTGTTTTTTTTTCACCTCTCTGCTGTTTTTGATTACCCTCCTTTCCTAGCTACTCTTTTTCTCTCTAGGTTTTCATTAAATTGATCTTTTCTGTTTGAATGCTCCTTCGCTGTCTCCTTTGCTGTTCTTCATCTTTGTCACATTTAGTAGTTGATTCTCTCTTGAATATTAAATAATTGGGTCATCTTGTCTTATTTCATCCTTTACTACATTTAGTTTTTCCCTTTTGTGAAGAGGAGAGATATGCTGCTATTTAAATCAGTATTTTAAAATGTATATTATGATAGACTGATTAATTCATCTTTATCCAAAATGTTAATAATTTTTGCATCTTTAAAATTTCATTCACTATAATTTTGCTGTTAGGTTGTGGGCACATATTGCTTTTTTTATTCGTTAATTTGTTTAATTTTTAGTTTCAACATTCACTTCCATGAGTTTTAAATTTTCCCCTCCACCCTTCTACCCCAAGAGCATGCAATCTGATATAGGCTTTACACATATGTTCCTATTAAACACATTTTCACAGTAGTCATGTTGCATAGAAGAGTTATAAGGAATGGGAGAAACGATGAGAAAGAAAGCAAAACAAAAAAGAAAATAGTCTGCTTTGCTCTCCATTAAGACTCCATAGTTCTTTCTCTGGATGTGGATGGCATTTTCCATCATGAGTCCTGTGCAATTGTTTTAGGTCCTTGTATTGCTGAAAAGGGCTAAGTCTGTGAAAATCAGTCATTGCACACTGTGGCTCTTACTGTGTACAATGTTCTCCTGGTTCTGCTCACTTCACTTAGCATCAGTTCATATAAATCTTCCCAGGTTTTTCTGAAGTTCACCTGTTCATAATTTCTTATTATAACACAGTATTCTAATACATTCATATACCACAACTTGTTCAGCCATTCCCTAATTGATGGGCATCCCCTCAATTTCTAGTTCTTGATCAACACAAAGAGAGCTGCTATAAATATTTTTGTACATGCTGGTCTTTTTCCCATTTTTATGATCTCTTTAGGATATAGCCCTAGAAGTGGTATTGCTGGGTCAAAGGATATGCACATTTTTCTAGCTCTTTGGGCATAGTTTCTAATTGCTCTCCAGAATGATTGGATCGGCTCACAGCTCCACCAACAATGAATTAGTGTCCCAACATTCCCATATCTCCTCCAACATTTATCATTTTCCTGTTTTGTCATCTTAGCCAGTCTGATAGGTGTGATGTCATATTTGATTTACGTCTGTCTAATCAATAGTGATTTCGAGCATTTTTTCATATGACTATAGATAGCTTTAATTTCTTCCTCTGAAAATTACCTGTTCATATCTTTTGACCATTTATCAATTGGGGAATGACTTGCATTCTTATAAATTTGACTCAGTTCTATATATGTTTTAGAAATGAGGCTTTTATCAGAGACACTAGTTGTAAAAATTCTTTCCCAGTTTTCTGCTTCCCTCCTAATCTCAGTTGCATTGGCTTTGTTTGTATAAAAACTTTTTAATTTAATGTAATCAAAATTATGCATTTTGCATTTAATAATGTTTTCTATCTCTTGTTTGGTCATATCTCCAATCTCCATAAATCTGACAGATAAGCTATTCCTTGCTCCCCTAATTTGTTTATAGTATCAGCCTATCTAAATTGTGTACCACTTTGGACTTTATTTTGGTATATGGTGTCAGACTATGGGCAGTCTATGGGCACACATTTCTTAATAAGTCTTTCCATTTATATAATTGTCTGATTTGCTAACCAGCTGGAACTAAAAATTGTATTTATGGATACTGAGCCAATAAGAATATGGATGTTAAAAGAAAAATCTTGTTATACAATTTTTTTCTGCTCTACTCTTTAAAAAAATATTGTTATCCAGCATCCATCTGATAGATACCCAAAGAAAATTTCAGTCAAGGTCTCTCTCCTCTGCCTCTTGTTCCAATGAAGAAAATTGCATCACGTTTTCCAAAGTGTTTTCCAGAGTCCTTGTGAACTCAAAATCCAACCCACACTAAACTTTAAAGTTTGTGTGGCTCCCCAGACATCCTCCATTCTTACTGAACTCAGGGAGGCTTGGCATCTCTATAAAATGGCCCTTTAGTTCTTCAGTTCTCATCCTTTCCAAGGTATTAATTCTCCTTAACAATCTTTCCTCCTAATGATTCCATTTTGTATGTCTTGTTTCATTTCTTTTTTTTTAATGCTTTATTAACTTCTGATTTACATCGTTCGTTTCCGCCAGATTTTGAGTTACAAATTTTCTCCCCGTTTTTCCCCCACCCATCCCCCCAAAACAGCAGTCCCACAGGATATCCCCACCTCTGATCTGCTCTCTCCCATATTTTCTCCCATACCCGTTTCAACTTTTCCAGTAGGGCATGGTGGATCTCTATATTTCCCAATTACATGTAACACAATATTGATAATAGTATATGTATATTTAAACATTTGATTTTAAAACTTTGAATTCCAGATTCATTCCCTTCCTCCCTTATCACCCACCCTTACTGGGAAGATAAGCAGTTCAGTATAGGTTGTACATATGTGGCTAATGCAAAACAATAACATAGCAGATATATTGTAAAAGACTGACTATATTTCCCTCCCTCCTATCCCACATCCCACTTGTTCTATTCTCTACTTTGATCCTGTCCCTTTTCAAAAGTGGGTGCTTCCAACTTCCCTCCCCCCCAGCCTGCCCTCCCTTCCATCATCCCCCCTCACATCCCCTCCCCCCCCTATTCTCCTGGAGGGTGAGATCCCCTATTTAGTGTGTATTTCCCTCCCTCCTCAAGCCAGATTCAATAGGAATAAGGTTGACCCATTCCCTTTTGCCTTCCTATTCTTCCCCTCCATTGTAACCATTTTCCCTTGCCTCTTCTGTATGAGATAGTTGCCCCACTCTGTCTCTCCCCATCTCCTCTCATTATATCCTTCTCAACTCTTAATTTCACCTTTTAAGTATCATCCCTTCCTGTTAAATTGGTCCCGTGTCTTCTATCTATGTATACCTGTAAACATATATACACACATTCACATATGTATTCATATGCCTGCATACCCTCATATAAAGACATATATATTTCTAATCCCTTCAACTACTGAGAAAAGTTTCATAAGTTACAATTATTGTTTTTCCATGTAGGAATGTTAATAGTTCAAATTTGGCCAAGTGGCTCAGCAAGCAAGAGCACCGGCCTCAGTGCCGGGACGACCTGGATCAAATCCGGACCCAGACACCCAGCACCACACCCAGAAACAACAACTGGCCATGCAACCCCGAGCAAGCCACTCAACCCCAACTGCTTAAAAAAAAATAGTTCAACTTTGATAAGTTCCTTATGATTTCTTTTCCCTGTTTACCTTCTCATGCTTCTCTTGCTTCTTGTATCTGAATGTCAAATTTTCTATTCAGCTCTGGTTTTTTCAGCAAGAATGCTTGAAAGTCCTGTATTCCACTGAATGACCATATTTTCCCCTGAAACAGGATACTCAGTTTTGCTGGGTAGGTGACTCTTGGCTTTAATCCCAGCTCCCTTGACCTCCGGAATATCACATTCCAGGCCCTTCGATCCCTCAGTGTAGAAGCTGCCAGATCCTGGGTTATCCTGATTGTGTTTCCACAATATTCAAATTGTTTCTTCCTGGCTCCTTGTAATATTCTCTCCTTAATCTGGGAATTCCGGAACCTGGCTATAATATTCCTAGGAGTTTTCTTTTTGGGATCTTTTTCAGGAGGTGATCGGTGGATTCTTTCAACCTCTATTTTGCCCTCTGGTTCTAAAACATCAAGGCAGTTTTCTTTGAGAACTTCCTGGAGGATGCTTTCCAGGCTCTTACTTTGGTCATGGCTCTCAGGCAGTCCAATAATTTTTAAATTATCTCTCCTGGATCTATTTTCCAGGTCAGTGGTTTTTCCCATGAGATATTTCACATTGCCTTCTATTCTTTCATTTGTTTGGATCTCTTTAACAGCATCTTGATTTCTCATAAAGTCATTAGCTTCCATTTGCT
>NW_027187380.1:28394371-28453782 GCF_028583685.1 Petaurus breviceps papuanus | reverse complement strand
TCCTCTATGGCCTGTAACCAGCTTGTATTTTCCTTTGAAGCTTTTGGCGCAGGAGTTCTGACTTCACTGATTTCCTCCTGTTCCATGCCTTGCTCCCTCTTATCCCCAAAATAGGAGTGTAATGTTGGAATCTTCTGTCTGCTTTGTTTCCTTTGCCTGCTCATTTTGCCACTCAATGATTTGACTTTTGGGCTTTTTGCCACAGTAGGACTCTGCCACCAGACAGGGGAGTTTTTGTCCCAAACGCTGGGGTTTTCTCAGCTGCCGGAGGTATTAGATGGGTGCCCTCTCTGAGGTCTCCACATGCTCTGGCAAGCTGGACACACACCCCAGGACCTCCACCCTAGACTGCAATCCAGATCCAAGCAGGTTAAAGCAAGAGCGATGACCCCTCAGACTGGTGCTTGGTCCCCCTACACTCTGCAGGCCAGGAGCTGAAGCCGCCACGTGGTGAGCGTCTCAGCGGTTTCTCGCGCCAGGGGTAAAAGCCACGCACTCCCACTTACTGGGTCCCAAAGTCCAGAATGCACTGGTCTCTCACCTTGTCCTTCGCATCTATGTGTTGATAAATCTGGAAACGGCCACAGCTACTGCTGATCTGGAGTCCCTCTGGATGGCGGCTGGTCAGGCCCGCCCTGGGGCTAAAGCCACGGCGTGGGGCTGGGTTCGGCTCCCAGAGCGCTGCGCTGGCCAATTCCTGTTCTCAGCGGGAGGTTAGCTTCTCTGTGTCATTTTGTGGGTTCTGCAGCTCCAAAGTTTGTTTAGAGTCCCCTTTTTACATGGATTGGGGAGGGTGGAAGCCGGAGCTGCGGAAGGGTGGTGCTTCTACTCCGCCATCTTGGCTCCGCCCCTCTTGTTTCATTTCTTACAAGTATTTTTCTAGTCATTTTGGACAGGACATTCTTTTCTCTGAGAATCTACTTGAACATTTTGTGAAGTTATTCTCTTCTGGATTTACCCCCTTGGGCATTTCTCAGCTCCTGTTCTCCTGAAAGGTGTGGGTAGGCTCCTTCCTTCTTCAAGAATTGTTTGTCCCTGTTTCATGTTGTGGTTTGGCAGCAGGCTGCCTGGATGCTAATTTGATCTGTGGCTGACTGGATGCTGGCATGGTCTTTCTAGATAATACTCAGTTTGTCTCCTGCTGCTAGGGCTCTGCGACTACCTTGTGCTAGGCATTGCTAAGATCCTATCTCCTGTTGTGGGACCAGGATGCTGTGTACTTCATTTTCAATCTACCCTATCTTTTGTCCATTCTCAGTTTGATAGGATTTTGGTTATGTGTTTGTGTGAGTGCGTGTGCACGCACACGTATGCATGCAATTCTGGACTCGATGGCAGGCTGTTTAGTTTTCTTTATCTTTGTTCCTGTTGATGCATGTTTGGTGTTTTACAGGTATGATTGTACTGAATTTGGATCCATCAGGACAGTGGGATGAGGACATCCTATCATCATCCCATAGTTTCCCTCCTTCTAGATCTAAGTCTATGATCACAAGATTCTTATATAAATTCTCCATAGCTAATTTACCCAGTGTATTTACAATGAAGGTGACTATGAAGAGATGTTCACATCCTGTGAATCAATTATCACATTACTAAGCATATGTGGCAAGGAAGTCAATCAGAGGCATAAAGAAAAGTCTAAAATAAGCCAAACTTTTTTGGTAGCAAAGAACTGCAAACAAAGAGGCTACTCATTGATTGGGGCCTGACTGAACAAACTGTACTATAATGAATGTAATGGAATATTATTGTGCATTGAAAAATGAAGAATTCAGAGAAACATGGCAAAATAGATAAAAATTAATGCAGAGTAAAATGAGCAGAACACAAAGAAAAATATATAAAAGGAATACAATCTTGTAAATGATCACTAATTGTAACTTTGAATAATTTTTTTTAAATGGTTGCAGAAAACAAATAAAATATATCACCTTCCCTTCAGTAGAGATAGGAGACTACAATGGCAGAATGTTGCATACCTTACCAGATGTAATCACTATATGTTTTCTTTTCTTCACTATTTATCTTATTACAAGGGAAAGTATAATCAGAAATAACTTGTGACATAAAAACAAAATGCACCAACAGAATTGATTTTTAAAAATTTTATGTTAGTAACAATATTCTTTTCCAGTCTATGAGAATTATCCTTAGTCTAGGAATAAACAGTATTCATTGGAAAGTCAGGAAGGTTTTCATTACATTTATTTTACATTTTTTTCCTCTGAATAAATAGGTAGCTCCCTTAATGGAGTATGCTGACTTAGACAAATGTGGGCCCTTTTATACTGCTTCCACTAGAAATCCCTGCCTTGTGTACCCACTCTGTACCCACTGACTGGGTACAGCCTGCTGAACTGCCCATGTCATGTTTCCCTCAAACAGCTCTCAAGCATGCATACAAGCCTCTAACCCCCTACCTGATCAGAAGCCTGGCTCTGCTAGATCACAGCTCTGATTAGAACCAATCACCTCTGACCCACATTCTGCTATCAAAGATAGGAGCACTTTTAATTATGTGGAAACAAAATTCCTCTCATTGTTTCCCACAGTTCCTCCTTTTTTCTTTTCAGATTTTTGGTTCCATACCTTTAGTACTCCCTGACCCTTTCTCATATGAATTCTTCCTCCTATCTATCTCCCCTTTAAGTAAGATTGACAGATTACAAGGGGCCAGTCCCCTTTATGAGTACAGATACAGAGACCCAAAAGAAAATAATAATAATCAATTGTCCCTTTAAGATTCAGAAGTCTCTTCTCACACAGCTGTCTCAGGGGAGGACATCATCTGACATATATTCTCTGGTCCTTTTTTTTTTTTTTTTAAGCAATTGGGGTTAAGTAACTTGCTCGAGGTTACACGGCCAATTATTTCTGGGTGTGGTGCTGAGTATCTGAGCCCGGATTTGATCCCAGGTCATCCCGACACTGGGGCTGGTGCTCTTACTTGTTCTCTGGTCCTTGTTGCTCCATTTCAGCCATCTTGTAGAAATCTGCTTTCTTTATGTCCATTCTCCTACAAAGGTGACCTTGGAACAATTTTAAATTACCATTTCTATACCCTTATATACTACCATTCTTATACCCTTATCATTCTTACAAAATCAAAATTGGAACCTTGGCCAATTGTCATGTTCAAGAAACTCATATTAGAACTTGTTTCCTTATGCTTTACATTAATCCATTATTAATTCTTGTACCAGGAGGAAGAGATTTCACTAAAGAATTAATAACAGGTTCCAGTACATACAGAAATACATTAAATAATCAATTTTAGCACAGTGCATATCAAGTCATAAAACGATTCCAACTTCTGGTCATGTTATGCTTCTCTCAAAGCATTTACAAAATAGACCACTAACCATTCTTCTTTTAACATTACTTAATGGTAACAAAACTGAGACAAGTATGACATTAACTAAGTATTAGAATAATATTCTCACAAACCTTTGATCTAATTATCTCCATACTATTACAAAGAGTTAAAGGACCCTGACTTATACAGAAGTATATACTAGTAACAGACATCAAGGCTAAACAGCTAGTTGTTTGGGCTAAAATCCTAAGCCTAATAGCTTAATCTTACAAGTCACCTATGTCAACCTGAAAGTTTGGTTAAAGGAGACAAACAGCCTAGGTGATATACATTTATATCATTTATTCCCTTAAAACTAACAGATACGTGCTGCAAAGAGCCCAAAACATAAGTTCTGACCAACTGATACAAGCCCAGTATACCTGAGCCTCCCTCACATAGCACACACCTCTAGGAAAGATGAGAGAAGTTCCACTATTCAGTCCTATCTGGTCTTTGAATTTGCTGACACAGAAAGGGCATTTTTAGAGCAAAGCCGTCTGATTGATTAGTTTAGTCCAAAGATTTTTGGGGGTTCAAATCTAGTCACATAAGATCCTCCAAAATCAACTTAAACATTTGTTATTATGCTTATAAAACTTTTGAATATGGAAATTTGCCATTAAGAGAATAGGGACATGACTAAAGCAAGAGTGTAACATCTCCCCAACTCCATGTCAATTGCAGGCAGAAGGTATGTTTAAAGCCAAGCACGAGCAGCTCTCCAGAGGACTACTGCTGTGAACAGCTTCAAGATTCTGATTATATAGTATAGGGAACTTTCTATTTATTCAGCAGTAAATTAAGGCAAAACATTCATAGAAATCAAAGTATAGCATTCACATTGTTGGCCACATAGTTTTAAACAAAGTAGTCATTTAGTAACTCAGTCATTTAGTAAGTCCTTAATTCAGTCATCTTTAAGGAGGCCACAAAGTACAAAGGTCAAAGTTCTCCACCCCTAGGTCACAGTAAATCATAATCTTCTCAGTCAGCATCAGGTACCCAAGAAGAGATCTTTTCATCTTGACTTGAGGCTGGCTCTCAGCTTCTGTAGTTCCTCTTCCATGACCCCAGTTCCTGCCCAAATCTATCTAACTGTCACCTGGGTTCAAAGGCAGGCAGCTCCCAGTTCCTTGTCCAGTTCCCTGTCCAGTTCCTGTTCCATATTGAAACTCACAGTGTCCAGTCCACCTCAAGTTCTTCACAGTTCCCGTTTCTGGGAAGACAAAGCTTAACAGAGCCAAAACAACATTCACATTGCTGGCACCATCATTAATTCACTATCTTCCTGTGAAATCAACACAGACCCACAAACAAGGTCCAAGAGGTCAATACAAATCATCAACATAGAAATCAACACAGACCTACAAACAAGGTCTGAGAACTCAACACAAATCGTCAGTATAGTCCCAGGACCTCTGAATCCCTCCTGCAGGACTTCTGTAAACAGAAAACCAGAAAATCCTCTTTCAGGGCTTCCAGTAAGGTCCTAGGGTTTCTGTACAAAGTATCACAAACAAACATCAACACAGACAGAAGAGACAGAGTTCCAAGATACCACAAGTTTTCTCCTCCACCACAAGAACTTCCTTCTCAGTTCTCTCTCCAGCCTGGGCCTCTCCTTATATATGGTCATTAGCTCCTCCCCCTCCTATTGAATCAGCAACAGGAGTTCACAAGTTCTGCTTCTCAACAAAAGACTTGACATAATCATGAACTGAAACAAGGTGTTAACTACTTCTTTGCTTGCCATTACTGTATGTCAAACTACAAACTGCATTATTAAGCCAGGCGCAAAGACTGCCAGGTGTCAATTGATAGATCAAGTTGGAAAAATTCTACCTCAACCCAGGCAGACTAGTCATTTTCCCAACTTTCCCATGAGATCACCCTCTGCAGTTCATAGATACAGTGGCTCAGACAGCCTTTCTTGATATCCACACTTGGAGTTAGAGTCAGAAAACCAGTCAGTTAACTGTCGATCAAATCTTCTTATTTGCCTTATTTCCAGTCAAATCTTTATTTATCTTTCCAACTCTCTGATCCCATTATTCAGATTATTCAGCTTTCCTTTATATTTTAACCATAAAACAAGATAGCTCATAAATCATTATTCTTTACTAACTATAACTGTTCTGTACTGGAATCCCAGTTTAAACAAAACAAAGAGGTTAATGGCAAACCTCACAGGCTGATAGATTTATGTACCTAATCGTTCCCATGACTTTCAGAAAGAATGTTCTTACACTTCCACACTTGATTGAAAACAGCAAGATTTCATACACTTGCATTATGCCAGTTTTCCATTGGTTACAAAAATCTGACATAAAAAGGGAAAACAGGGACCTACTTGGATAAAAGTATCCACACACAGTGTCACATCCACCTTATGGCCAGACTCAGGAATAGTCAGGTGGAAAACATATATTTTCAAAGGAATTCAGTGGGTAAACTGAGCCAGAAGGATTCCATTCCAGGCTGAAACCAGGGTTGCCTTTTGACTTTTCACCAGATGGAAGTTTATTGAGCTTAAAACATAATTTGTTATAGTCCCAGAAGCTTTTTACTTCAGATGACAAATTTCATTAATCACAAAGTTTACCAGGATTCCCATCCTAAATTCCAAATTTGTGCTAAAAACCAATTAGTAGAAATCAATTTTGTTGACTTTAAAAGCCAGTTTGCAGGCTGACTGGTCTCCAACCCCACTACCCCTCAGTAAGACTTCCAAGGCTTTCTAGCTTTAGAGGCCCTTAACTGCTGCCCCTCCCTGCTCCTTCCCTTCTTCCTGGTGGGAAGTGGTAAAGCTCTATTCTTAATCTAATCTGTGATAAATGGAAAAACCCTGGGACTGTTTAGTTTAGGCAATGCACCTGAACTGAAATCTAGGGGCCCCATCTAGAAACTTCAGAAAATTCACAGTAAGTTTGAATATCACAAAACCTCCTATATATAATTGACAAAATTACTAGAGATCTTACAAAGCCTTTGTGTAATTGCTAACTTTCACTTCACAAACGTGCTTTTGTAAATACTTGCTTTAAACAATAACTCCAAATAGCTTAGTTAATTTTCTTTATTTAAAAAAAAAAATTTTTCTTTCTTTACTTATTTATAAGCAATTGGGTTTAAGTAACTTGCTCAAGGTTACACAGCCAGTTATTTCTGGGTGTGGTGCTAAGTATCTGGGTCTGGATTCGATCCCCCAGGTCATCCCCACACTGGGGCCAGTGCTCTTACTCGCTGAGCCACCTGGTGGCCCCTAGTTAATTTTCCCAGATGGCAGTGGTAACACTTATGCCCTACAGAGGGTAGGGGGTTCTCAAGGGATGCCAGTTAACTTTGATGAACCTACAAGCAGGGAGGTGGGCTATATTAAAATGAGGTCTTGAGTTAGACATGCAGAAATTCAAATCCAAATGAAATCCAAAAAGACATCCAGAAATTTCCATATCACATTTCTCAGACCTGTCTGGGCATCTCTTTAAGTAAGAATAGACTTAATTTAGATTAGATTTGAAGAAGGACTGGGCTTTGACAGAAAACGAAAAATGGAGAATGAGGAGGCTGTGGGGACATCACTTCAAATCCGTTTTTCCTCCTCAAAACTTCTAGGGAATTAAGCTTAAGGGTGGGGCATTTAACTAAAAGCCACTGGTTTATTCTGTATCCTGAAGGCACCTTAAAGTCCTCCTCCCCCTAGTGAAGAGGTTACCCACTAAGAGGGTTAGGGTTGTTCTGGAGACCCAAAATACCAACATGCCAGGTCCTGCCGAATAAATTCGACTGAAGTCTTCTCAGCCAAAGAAAAGTAAAATTTATTAAAAGTTTGCTTGCATTAGACACAGAGTAAGTCTGTACTGGGTCATTCTATGGTGCACTCACACCACATGGTGTGAGATGGGGTCTTATATACAGAAGGTTGTGGGAGGAATCTAGGGGTGGTCTAGAGGAGGAGTTTGGGGAGGGTCTTCAGGAGGAGTTAATGAGGTCAATGAGTGATTAAGGGTGGGAGGTAGCTGGAGGATACAGACAGTGCCAGTTCAAGGGTGTATTGATATTTTGATAGGCTCAAGGGTGGCAAGTAGATGAACAATGGAAGGCTAGGCTAGTAACTAGGCTAGCATTTAGCAGTTAGTAACTAGGCTAGAGGTCTGGGCCCAGCCACAATGTAAGGTTTATTGCCTCATGCAAATGCCTCATCAAATGAGACAATTTAATCAAGAGTCCAAGGGAGGTTCCCAGAGCCCATACCTCATCACTAGAAGAACTTTAAAATTCATTGTCTCTCCCAAACTGTGTCATAACATTTCCTTTTGTCTCCCTTATTTTGTGCCATCCCACTTCCTCATCCAGTCCTTAATCTCTTAACCTTCTACCTAAGCATATCTCGAAACATCAGCATCCCTCCCAGAGATTCATAAAATTCACAGTGGGTTTGCATATAAAATTCAATATAATTACCAGTTTTCTTTTAGCAAAACAATTTTAACTAAAGCTTCCTTCTTAAAGCAAAAAGCCAGGTGGCACAGCAGTAAGAGCACCGGCTCCAGTGTCGGGATGACCTGGGGGATCGAATCCTGGACTCAGATACTTAGCACCACACCCAGAAATAACTGGCCATGTAACCTTCAGCAAGGTACTTAACCCCGACTGCTTTTAAAAATAAATAAATAAACCTTTAAACATTGGAATTCATTAAAACTAATTTTGTGTGAACTGTCCCTTAGTAAAATAAATTCCAAAAATATTGTAACAAACTAAATTCCTAGTTTTACAAAATCCTTAGATATCACAAAGTTCCTTAGTCAATGAAGAGATTTTTTTTATAAGCCAAGAAGAACATAACCCAATTAAATTAACCTTGTCACAGTAACAAAGTTTATCAGGTTGTGTGGGATACGCGGGGACCCCAAAAATCCCCTACCCCCAAAAAATTAAAAGTCAGAGCTGTCTTGAGGAAAGAACAGGAAGTTTTATTCAGTTCTCACCAGAAGAGAACACCCCTTCCACCAGTATGAACCAGCAGAATGAGGTGTGTTACAGAAGACTGAATAAGAATTTATACCCTAAAGCAGTCCAGCCCCCTCCCACCGCTGTCCCTTCTCCCATTGGCTGGAAGGCAGGCTTACAGTCTGGGAGCAAAATCTCCAAGGATAGGGAACAAAAAAGCCTGCCCCTATCTCTCATTGCTGGGAGTTGATTGGCGCAAAATCTCCTCCACTGATAAGAAACAAAGAAGCCTGCCGCTATCTCTCAGTGGCTGGGACGCAGACTTACAAAGAACAAGGAAATAGGGGATAGCCAATCCAAATGTACCTATCCTTATTTGGCAAACACCAAAGTGAAGGAGGGGGCAGGGCTCTAAGAGATTCCTAAAATTCCTGAAGGGCTTAAGGCTGATTGACTGCTAGGAAAGGGGGGAAGGGTCCTAGGTTGTGTAATTAGGAAACCCAGGACCCAGGTGTCCAGTCTTGCAGTCTGTCTCTGGTTTTGAGATAGTTTCTCTCCCTTCTCATTCTGAGGAGTCTTCACAGAGAGTACAGAGAGAGAGAGAGTATACCCCACTCAAGGCCTTTAAGAATTTACTCAATGTCTCTTCTTTCTTTTGTCTTTAAATATATCACTAGAAATTAAATACATTCTGGAATTCCATATACCTCCAAATTAACTTTTTTTTTTTAAAGCAATCGGGGTTAAATAACTTGCTCAAGGTTACACGGCCAGTTATTTCTGGGTGTGGTGCTGAGTGTCTGAGCCCGGGATTTGATCCCCAGGTCATCCTGACACTGGAGCCGGTGCTCTTACTCACTGAGCCACCTGGCCGCCCCAAAAAGCAGATTTTTTTTTTCCAAATTAACGTTCTTATAAGAACTTTTAGGTTACTTAACAGCTTTGTAATGATGAGGTATGGCCTCTGGGAACCCACTGACCTCTCCTTGAGTAAGGAAATAAGCCTTACATTGTGGCTAAGCCTGAGCCTCTGTTACTAGACTTCCCACCTTTGAGCCTATCAAAATAACTGGCCTAGCCCACCACTGTCTGTATCCTCCAGCTACCTCCCACCCTTAATCACTCATTGACCTCATTAACTCCTCCTGAAAACCCTCCCCAAACTCCTCCTCTAGACCACCCCTAGATTCCTCCCACGACCTTCTGTATATAAGACCCCCCCCTCATCTCACACCATGTGAATGAGAATGCCATAGAAGAGAGAAAGCACCATAGAATGCCATAGAATGACCTACCACAGACTTACTCTGTGCCTAATGCAAGCGAACTTCTAATAAATTTTACTTTTCTTTGGCTGAGAAGAGGAGTCAAATTCACTCTGCAGGATCTGGCGTGTTGGTATTTTAGGGTCTCCAGAGCAACCCTAACTAAGAGAATTTGGTTTTTAAACACCCCATCATCTGTTTAGGTGAATGCATTTCCAAATTGCCTTGCACAGAAAAAAACAACTATAAACTACTGCATACATTATGATATCCAAGATTTCAGATGAACAATCTATCATAGTAAATAGCAGCATTATGAAATACAATTTAGAAATACAGAGACAATAAATTTCATTTCCAAATAATCTCATATAAAAATTATTCACCTTTTCATTTTTGGTATTTAAAAACCATTCCAAAGTTATCAGGTATGAAACAATTACCTTAAATTAGGATGTGTCTAACATATGCCAGGCCTTGTTTTAAGCACTTTACAATCATAATGCCAAATAACAACATGTAAACATTTTAATTACATATTTATCTATCTGTATGGATATACATGTAGACATATATACACAGATATCGATATATTTATTTAAGGCCAATATTCCTGGCCTTTTAAAAAACACATTGGCTGTATGTTCCCAATTTCCTACTTCCTTTAAAAAAAAAAAACTGAAGTCCTGTCTCCTTTCAGAGACTTCAGATAAAACTGCTTTAAGCATTTCAACTCCTTATTCTTCTGAGAGGTTTTCAAAAAGTTTTAATCAAATTAGCTTAAAGGGTTTCCACCCAGACAAAAAGACCTTAGGAATTTGAACTAGGTATGGCCAACTTCCCTAGCAAGCAGAGATCTTGGGAGCTTAATAATTAGTTGAACCAATATCTTTACCATATTCAATACCAATATTAAATCCAATAGAACCCTTCCATAGGTACATGGTGAAAGGTGGATAGACATAATCCCTTCAGATTTTCTGTAACTTGGTCTGTTGGTTATCAAATCAGGCTACAAATGTTCACTTTCTAGTCTCTGACCTAACGTTCTTTTCAACAAAATAAATCTTCTGAAATAGGATGGGGAGGGAGTGGCTAAAGAGCACGTGGGCCTGAGAGTACTTGGCTTGCTACTGCTCCACCCCATCTAAAGTATCCCATTTTTTATTATTATGTAGAGCATGAAAGGAGTGAAACTGAAGATCCCCAAGAATAAATTTGGAAGTAGATTTTATTACCAAAGGACTGCGGGGGGAGGGGGGGGGGGAGGGGGGGGGTCACATAACCAGATCAGACAGTGAGTTGGCGTGGACAATGTGTCGGTTTTTAAATAGTCAGGTTATATAAACTGAAACTACAATCTGTGATTGGTCAGTGTATATTTGAATTTCCAGTCTTTCAAAGTTGATCCCTAGGCTGATGGACCAGGGAATCTAGAATGGCCGGGAGATAGGGAATATCTGGTGGGTGGGTAGCAAGGGCAGGGGATGGAGAAGAGGAGGGGAAGAATGGAGCAGGGATTTTACCCAAGGCTGAAATTCCTGCTCACAGATCAATTGGGGGAGTGAAGGGTGGAATGTGCTCAACAATACCTTCCATATTTTGGCTCTTGCTTTTATCTCTCTCCTTTCCTAATCTTTACTCAAACTCAGATATTTCAAATAAAGGAAAAAAAGAATTTCACTCACCAATTCTATCCACTCTTCTGCACCCTAAGAAACTGAATGTTAAGTCAAACATCTAACAATTTGCATATTAAAAGAGCTGAATTTCTCCCCCCCTCCCCAACCTCTGGAAAGAGCTTTTTATAAGACATACTTTAGGTAAAGCCAGAATTCAAACTATTAGCTTTCTTTTCCCCTCCCATTTGAGGGAAAACGATTTCCCCCCACCCTCTTTTCTTTCTTTCTTTCTTTCTCCCTCTTAACATTCAAAATTTGGCCTGAGCTGAAAATAAAGAGAACTTTTCCCCCACAACTTTCCACACAGTTTCCAAACCTTTAATGTTATTCATTTAAACAGATTATACCTTCCTCCCTACTCACCTTCCTCTCTCTTGCCTTTCCTTCAATCTACTTATCCCTCTAGTGGACTTTGATTAAAGCCCCTTTAAACCTTAGACACTTCTCTTAGCCTCTTCAGCTTGTTCTCTATGAGCTACTTTCTCTCTTTCCCTTCTATCTGTTCCTCTGGTGCTGCTACAATCTGGGAGGGAGAGAGAGATAGCAGAATTCCAAAGAAAAGTCCAGTCCTTGCTGGTCTTGTTGGCTGGCCGCATTTTAAACTTTACAGGTTGTCAGGTTACACACAGACACTCACTCCACACAGAAACACGCAAAACAAATCAGACAAAACAATACAGATCTTCTCTTTTTAGGAAATAAGCCAGTTTAGGATTTTTTTTTTCTTTTTTCCTCTCCATTTTTACCCTCCTTCTTCTCTGCTCCCTTCCTCTGAAGGTCCTCTCAGGAGCAGAGGGGGTAGGGGAAGTTTCCAAGTTAACCTAACCAGCATTTCTCCTAATGGGCTACGTGAAGATAATGGTCACAGGAATCTTATCTTCCCCAAGTACCCAAATTTAAGAGCTCCTTACCATTTCTAGGCAAACCTTCAATCTAGAATCCAAGACTTGACAAACCAGTACTTAGATCTTGAATGTTCCTGTTTTGCTCAGGACCCTGACTTGTGCTGCCTCCAGCCATTCAGTTTCTCACACAATCTCTTTATTGACATTCCTGCTTTTATTTCATTCCTAAAAATAGTCCTGGGAATTTAGCAGTCAGAAAAAGGGAAGTTCTAATTTGTGAACTTGAGCCCACTGAAAACTAGTTGGGGTACCTCCCATTGTCCACAGGGAACTTCCTTTTTTTCTGATGCTATATAAATCCCAAAGACAAGCCCCCAATTGTGAAAAATATCCTTATTCTAGGAATAAATAATATTTGTTGGAAAGCCAGGAAGGTTTTCATTACATTTATTTAACATTTTTTCCTTCTGAATAAATGGGTAGCTACCTTAATGGAGTATGCCACAAATGTGAGTGGGGTACACTCTCTCTCTCTGCACCCTCTGTGAAGACTCCTCAGAATGAGAAGGGAGAGAAATTATCTTGAAACCAGAGACAGACTTTTATAAGACCCAACAGACCTGAGTCCTGAGTTTCCTAGGAAATTATGCAACCTAGTACCCTTCCCCCCCTTCCCTTACTATCCATAGACCTTAAGCCCTACAGGAATTTTAGGAATCTCTTATAGCCCTTCCCCCTCTGTCACTTTGGCCTTTGCCAAATTAGGATAGGTACATTTGGTACTATTTCCTTGTTCCTTATCACTGGAGGAGATTTAGCGCTCAGATCATAAGCCCACCTCCCAGCCAATGGGAGGAGGAATAGTGGTGGGAGGGGGCTTTACTGCATTAGGGTATAAATTCTTGTTCCATCTTATGTAACATGCCTCATTCTGCTGCTTCATGCTGGTGGAAGGGATGCCCTCTTCTGGCAAGAGTTGAATAAAACTTCCTGTTCTTTCCTCAAAACACCCCCGACTTTTAATTTTGGGGGGGTAGGGGATTTTGGAGTCCCTGTATCCCACACAAATGTGAGCTCTTTTATACTGCTTCCATTAGAATTTTCCACCTTGTTCTCCATTGGCTAGGTGCAACCTCCCAAACTGCCCATGTCATGCTTCCCTCAACCACCTCTCAAGCATGCATACAAGCTTCTAACCCCCTACCTGAAGCCTGGCGGCTCTGATTAGAACCAGTCACCTCTGACCTACATTCTGCTATCAAAGACAGGAACACCTTTAATTATGTGGAAATAAAATTCCTCCCATGTTTCCCACAAGCCCTACACATTGTAGATATTATCTTTGCACCCCTACTTCAAAATACTTACTAGGAAACACCAGGTAAACTCAAACCATCTTTCTGTCACTTTTCCACATTTTTCTCTTTTATACTGGTAGCTTCCAGGTCTTATATGATAATTGATGAGTGCTCCTTAGGACTTGAATTTTTCTTTGGATTCTTACAATATGGGCTCTTTCCCAAGAAGCTCTGGATTCTGGATTTGACATTAATTGGAGTTTTCATTTGGAGATTTTTTTTCAGGAAGTAACAGATGGATTCTTTCTGTGTTCAGGCTTCCCTCTGGTTCTAATGTTTGTTAATATCTTTTGCTTTTCTGTCACATATTTCTCTATATATTCCTTCCCCCTTCCAGGGAACCATTCTTTTATAACAAAGAGTAAACAAGAAAGGGAGAAAAAAGCAGTTCAGCAAAACTAGTCATCGTATCAAAAAGTCTGACATCGTATACAGTGTTCCACATGCATGTTCCCCCTCCTCCAAAGATGGGGAGACATGTCTTTTATCTCCTTTAGGGGACAAGCTTGGTCATTATAATTGCAGGCTTAATTATGATTCATTTTTGTTGTCATTCTTTCCATTGCTGTAGTCATTTTGTATATTATTTTATTGGTTCTGCTCACTTTACATCAGTTCTTACGAATCTTCTCATGGCTTTCTGTTTTAATTCAATAACATTCCATTATTCATGTACCACAATTTCTTTAACCATTACCCTGGGGAACATCTGATTTGTTTCTGGCTCTTAGCTATTACAAAATAAGTTGCTATAAAGATTTTAGTGTAGGTGGTAATTTACTTTTTATTATAGACATTCCTGGAATATGTACCTAGCAGTGGAATTTCTTGGATCAAAATGTATGGGCATTTTAGTCACTTTCTTTGAAAAAAAGGCAAATTACTTTCCTTAATGGATAGATCAGTTCACTGTTCCACCATCAGTACATTTATGGCATGGTCTTTTCACACTCCCCTATTCAGGCTCTGTCTTTTGTCATCTTTCCCAATTCCTTGGTTGTTTGGTGAAACCCAGTGTTGTTCTAATCTGAATTTCTCTTGTTAATCAATCAATCAACATTTATTAAGCATTTACTAAAGTGCTGGGCATTGGGTATAAAAAAAGAGGACAAAGACAGTTCCTGCCCTCCGTTTATATTGTTTTAGGAGAGACACAAGACAAATAAATATGTAAAAACAAATTCTCATCACTCATTTATTTTTTCAGTTGTATCTGATTCTTTGTGACCCAATTTGGGATATTCTTGGCAAGGGATACTGAAGTGGGTTGCAATTTCATTCTCCAGCTCATGTTACAGATGAGACAAACAGGGTTAAGTGACTCACATAGCTAGTAAGTGTCTGAGGCTGGATCTGAATTCAGGACAATGAGTCTTACTGACTCCAGGCCCTGCACTCCATCCACTGCACCTTCTAGTTGCCCATGGACAAACAAGCTATATGCAATACAAATAAGAAATAATTAAAAGAGGGAGAGCACTAGAATTAAGAGGGGTTGGGAAAGGCTTCCTGAAAAAGATGGCTGGGATTTAAAGGAAGCCAGGGAAGACAATAGGCAGAGATGAAGAAGGAGAACATTCCAGAAATTGGGTCCACCCACAGGGGGCCAAGAAATGGTGTGTCTTATTCATGGAGCAGCAAGGAAGCCACTATCACTGGATTGAAGAGGATGTGGTAAAGAGTAAGTTGTAAGAAGACTAGAAAGGTTAAAGGGGCTTTTAATGCCAAGCAGCATTTTGTATTTGATCTTGGAGATATTTGGGAGTCACTGCAGTTTATTGGGGGAGGAGGGTGGCATGGTTGGACTTGCATTTTAGGAAAATCGCTTTGGTAACTGAATAGAGAATGGATTGAAGTGGGGAGAGACTTGAGGTAGGCAGACTCACTAGCAAGCTATTATCGTATTCCAGGGGTGTGGTGATGGAGGCCTGCACAAAAGTGGTGGCAGTGTCAGAGGAGACAATGGAGTATATTTGACAGATAATTGTAAAAGTGAAATCAGTAGGCCTTGGTAATAGATTGTATGTGGGGGAAGGGAGGTTGAAATATTGAGGAATAATGGATGATACCTAGCTGTGAGCCTGAGGGACTGGGAAAATGGTATTGCCTCCTGCAATAATAGGGAAGGAGTGTTTAGAGAGAAAATGATGAGTTTAAATTTCTACATGTAGAATTTAAGATGTCTGCTGGATGTATAGTTTCAGATGTCTAAAAAGGCAGTTGGAAATTTGAGGTCAGTAGAGAGATTGGGGCACACCAGGCAAATTTGGGAATTGTCAGCATTAAGATAGTAATTAAATCCACAGAAGCTGATGAGGTCACCTAATGAAGTAGTAGAGAGAATAGAAGAGGGCTCAGGACTGAACCAATGTGACAACTCTAGATAGAGGTGTGATCTGGATAAAGATTCAACAAAGGAGACTAAGAATGAGTGGTCTTATAAGTAGGATAAGAACTAGGAGAGAGTGTTGTCCCTAAAACCTAGAGAGAAGAGAATATCAGGGAGGAAAGAGTGATCAGCAGTGTCAAAGGCTACAGAGAGATTGTGGAGAAAGAGGTCTGAGAAATGGGCATTAGATTTGGCAGCTAAGAGATCATTGGTAACTTTGGAGAGAATTTTTTCGGTGGAATGATGAGGTCGGGAGCTGGATTTTAAGAGATTTTAAGATTTTGGATTTTAAGAGAGTGAGGGGAGAGAAAGTGGAGACATCTATTATAAACAACATTTTTAAGTTTCTGCCCCCCAAAGGGGCAGAAGGGAGGTAAAAATAGAAGGATCAAGTGGGGTTTTTTTTTTTCAGGATGGGGAAGACCTGAGCATGTTTGTGGATAACAGGAAATAAACCAGTAGGCAGGGAAAGACTAAAAATAAGTGATTGAGTAGAAATGACATAGGGGCAATCTGTTTAAGGAGACATGATGGAATAGGATTGCTTGAGCAGGTAGAGAGAGGGATTGTCTCTCATAAGGAGCATGGCCACCTCATTATAAGGGACAGGGCCAAAGGCAGAGATAGTGGCAGAAGACATACAAGTGATATAAAAAGGGGGCTCTCACTGCAAATGGCCTGAATATTTTCTGTAAAATATAAGATGTTTACCACCTGAGTGGGGAAAGGAGAGCTGTGGGAAGTTTGAGAAGAGATAAAAAGGCTTGGAAGAGCCTCTGTGGAGAGTGGTATAGTGAGTTGATAAGGCAGATATAGAGGGATTGTGTAGCAGCAGTGAAATTGTTTGACAGATTTGTAATAGGCCTTGTCTGAACAGTTGCAGAATTTTTTTTCTACCTTTGTTTAGCTGCACATGTGTAAGGCTGCAGATCAGATGGCAAAGTTATCTAAAGCTAAAGCTTGGCAGAGTGCATTTGGCCAAAAAATAAGGAAACTAAGGATTCAAGAGGAGGATAGTACAGGGTTGAATTTGTTTACCAAGAGAGAAAGAGGAGAAAAGAGGAGAGAGTGGCTAGTGCAAGGGAGATGACATTTTGGGAGAGCATTGAGGGATCAAAATATTTGAGGTCATAGTGGGGATGAAGAATAGAGGTTTATAAAGGAAAACAGAGGGCAAAGTGAAAAGACAATAGATTATGTTAAGATGAGAGAATTTGGGAATTCCTGAATATGGAGATGGCACATTTATGGATGATGATAAGATCAAAGGTATAATCTTTGTTAGTGTTTGAAGTAAGGCACAGGAATAGGTCATGGGAAATAAATAGGTTGAGGAACTAAGTAAGTGGTTAGAGTGAGAGAATCATTGCGATCCGGGTTATTAGGAACAATGGTTGTTAGTACTTCCAGTTGTTTATGAGAACTGTTCTCCTTTTGCCATTTACCTTTTGGGGAATAATAACACACACACACACACACACACACACCACAGCATGGCATAGTGAGTAGAGAACTGGCTTTGAAGTCACAGAGACCTGGGTTCAGGCCCCTTCTCTGAGACTGTCCAAGTTACTCTTAGTGAATTGATTAACCTTTCGATGATCTAGGGAGAAAGTGTCAACTAGTTTCCTCATATTTGAGATCCTTAAACTATTATAAGTTCAGTCCCTGTCACTATAACTAATCTCGTGTGTGTGTGTGTGTGTGTGTGTGTGTGTGCATGTGTGTTTACATACACAGGCTCTGGAAAACTGCTTGTGCATGCCATTACAGGGGAGGAAGCTTCATCAAGGAAACCACAGAAGGGAGTGCAATGCCAAGCAAAGGCAACTTCCCAAGGTTCAAAATACCAGCACAGGTGCTCTCCATTTTATTCAGTGAAAAATTAAGAACAGAGAAGATCAAAATATGACATCATTCAAAATACAGCATTTACTAAGTGTGATTCAATAATCTCCAAGTACTACCTGATTTAATCAAGTACTACTCCACCCCTAGGTTGTACATTCATTTAGTCCATCACTAAAGCCCCTCTTCTCAAATGGAGATTAGTTTCCAATCATAAGTAAAGTACATTCATTTGTTCAATCACAGAGCACATAAAGGTCAAAAGTTCCCCACCCCTGGATCACAATTGAATCTACCCCAGAGTTACAACAAGCTTAAGCACAGCATTTAATACCCAAAGAGAGGTCTTTTCTTCATCTTGACCAGAGGCAAGTTCTCAGCAATCTTTGTTCCTGGGGAGACAAAGCTTAGCCAGGCCACAAGATACATTGCCAATCTCTTCATTAATTCATCCTCTGTCTGCAGAACAGTCCTAGGACCCCTGAAAACATTAGCAAAACCCTCTTCCAGGATTTCTGTAAACATACAACAAGAAAATCCTTCTTCAGGGCTTCTGAACCAACAGCAAGGTTCTAGGACCTCTGCAACAACAGCACTGTCCTTCACCAGTGGACAGATCTGGCAAAACAATATCAAAACAGACAAAGTACCAGCATAACAGCCATGTCTCCTCAGTCCTTGGCAGCTCTCAAAAGTCCTGGGCAATTCAAAGTGGCCCTCAGCAATCCTCTCCAACTCTCTCTGTCTCTAAGATGTTGCTTCCAAAAAGTTCTGCCTCTCTCTTTCCTTGTGTCTCTCTAAATTTACATCACCAGCTCCTCCCAGTTCAGCCCTCTCTTTTTTGATGTCAACAAGTCCATCCCACAAGTGGGATTGACAAGTTCTGGGTTTTAACACAATCAAACCAAAAACCAAGCCAATACAGGGGGATCTTTAAATTTCATTACTATTACAGGGAGGAAGATAGAAGAAGGCAGAAGGAAGTTGTATGGGGGTTGGAGCTGCATGAGAAAACTCTTCACTTTTTGAACTATGAACTGACATCTGAAACTATTAGTGGGAGGATGAAGGCACGATGGTCAAGTGCAGGCAGTAACCCAGCTGAACTTTTGTAATGTAATGCCAAAAGAAAGGCAACTTCCCAAGGTTCAGAATACCAGCATAGGTGCTCTCCATTTTATTCAGTAACAAACCCAGAACAGAGAAGATCAAAACATGACATCATTCCAAATACAGCATTTACTAAGTGTGATTAAATAATCTCCAAGTACTACCCCACCCCAGGACCTTCCAATCATTCAATCAATTATGAAGTCTCTGTTATAAATACTTCTCCACCCCTAGGCTATACCTTAATTAAGTCCACCACAAAGCCCCTCTTCTCTAATGGAGATTAGTTTCCAAACATAAGGTCAAAAGTTCCCCACCCCTGGATCACAATTGAATCTACCCCAGAGTTACATCAAGTTTAAACACAGCACTTAATACCCAAATGGAGGTCTTTTCTTCATCTTGACAGGAGGCAAGTTCTCAGCAATCTTAGTTCCTGGGGAGACAAGGCTTAGCAAGGCCATAAGATACATTGCCAGTCCCTTCATGAATTTATCCTCTGTCTGTAGAACAGTCCCAGAACCCCTGAACACATTAGCAAAGCCCTCTCCCAGGATTTCTGTAAACATACAACAAGAAAATCCTTCCTCAGGGCTTCTGAACCAACAGAAAGGCTCCCAGACCCCTGCAACAACAGCACTGTCCTTCACCAGTGGACAGTATTCATTCTGTCTGCAGGACAGTCTCCAGACCCCTGCAACAACAGCACTGTCCTTCACCAGTGGACAGTATTCACTCTCTGTCTGCAGGACAGTCTCAGGGCTTCTTAGTGAACAGCCAGGTTCCAGGACTTGTTCAACAAAAGGACTGTCTTTCACCAGTGGACAAATCTGGCAAAAGAACATCAAAACAGACAGACAAAGTACCAGCAAAACAGCCATGTCTCCTCAGTCCTTGGCAGCTCAGGGGGCAGGTCTCAAAAGTCCAGGGCAATTCAAAGTGGCCACCAGCAATTCTCTTAGTCTCTCTCTCTCCACGAGGTGCTGCTTCCAAAAAAAAAAAAAGGTCTTCTGCCTCTCTCTAGTGTCTCTCCAAATCTACATCACCAGCTCCTCCCAGTTCAGGACTTTCTTTTCACATCAACAAGCCCATCCCACAGGTGGGATTAACAAACTCTGGGTTTTAACACAATCAATTTGAAAACCAAGCCAATACAGGGGAATCTTTAATTGCCATTACTATCACAACTTTCCCAACATTCTCCTTCAAATAACTTCAAAATAATGCCTCATATCAAATTTTGTAATGACCAACAAAATGTCAGGGGTGGGATGTTTTTCCAGCCTAAGAAAACTTAAAAGGTTAGAAGGAGAGGTCTGTGACACTGAGGTGGAGGGCTGTTTGGGGCATGTAGTTGTGGCAACACAGTGTGGTGGTGGCAGCTTTGGGAGCTTTCAGCCCAGAGATGGTAAGGGGATTGAACAGCTAGTCAGATTATGGTGGTCCTTTCCTGGCACTGGGGCAGCTGGCACTGATTGGCAACTCTGTTGCCCATAGGCAGTTCTATGTCACAATTCCAAGGTCGAGAGGAGTACTTGTGGTTGGCCACAAGGGAGTAGGGGCTTTGGTCACAGTTCCAAGATGGAGAAGAGAGCTACTGCTTGTTGCTACAGGAGAGCAGAAGCCCTTCACAGACCAAGAGAACAGTGACCACCCATCTCCTCAGATTGTAACATTCTGGAAGCACCAAAAACTTGCAGACCTTCCAGAACTAGCTCTGAAAACAGCAGCATAAAAAAACCTAAAACCTGGGACAGTGCCTTCCCACTCCTAGGTAAAGAGAGCCCAACTTTAACATGAAATTCAAAGTCAAGAAATTGGCTGGGAAAATGAGTGAATAACAAAAGAACGTGACCATAAAAAGTTACTATGGTGACAGGGAAACTCAAGACAAACTCAGAAGACAACAATGTGAAAACCGCTACATCCACAACCTCGAAGAAAAATGCAAATTGGACAAAAGCTCAACAAGAATTCTTGGAAGAAGAGTTAAAGAAACAAGAGTGGCATAGAGGAAAAATTGAGAAAAGAAATGAGAGATGCAAGAAAATTATGAAAAGATTCAACACCTTGGCAGAGGAGGCACCAAAAAATAGTGAAGAAAGTAACATCTTAAAAAAAAAAGAATTGGAATCCAGGCTCAGATACTTAGCACCACACCCAGAAATAACTGGCCATGTAACCTTGAGCAAGTTACTTAACCCCGATTGCTTAAAAAAAAATAGAATTGGCCTAGTGGTAAAAGAGACACAAAAATTCACTGAAGAAAGGAACTCTTTAAAAATTAAGTGGCTTGGGGCGGCCAGGTAGCACAGCGAGTAAGAGCACCGGCTCCATTGTTGAGAAGACCTGGAGTTCGAATCCCGGGCTCAGACACTTAGCACCCACCCAGAAACACCTGGCCGTGTAACCTTGAGCAAGTTACTTAACCCCAGTTGCTTAGGGGCGGCCAGGTGGCTCAGCGAGTAAGAGCACAGGCTCCAGTGTTGGGATGACCTGGATCAAATCCGGGCTCAGATACTCAGTACCACACCCAGAAATAACTGTCCGTGTAACCTTGAGCAAGTTACTTAACCCCGATTGCTTTAAAAAAAAAAATTAAGTGGCTAATATGACAGAAAAGGAAAATGTTAGATGTTGGTGGGGATTTGGGAAAACTGGGACTTTAATGCACTCTTGGTGGAGTTGTGAACTGATCCAGTGATTCTGAAGAGCAATTTGGAACTGTGCCCAAGGGGCCATAAAACTGTGCATACCCTTTGATACAGCAATATCACTCACTGCTAGGTCTATGTCCCAGAGACATCCATAAAAAGAAGAAAGGACATTTTGTACAATATTTATAGCAGCTCTTTTTGTGGTGGCTAAGAATTGGACATCAAAGGGATGCCAATCAATTGGGAAATGGCTAAACAAGCTGTGGTATATGATTGTGATAGAATATTATTGTGCTAGAAGATATGACAAGTGGGATGATTTCAGAAAAACCTTGAAAAGACTAACATGAAATAATGCATAATGAAGTGAACAGAACCAGCAGAACATTGTATAAAGTAACAGCAATATTTGATGAGTGTGAATAATTTAGCTATTTTCAGCAATACAATGATCCAAGACAATCCCAAAGGACTAATGATGAAGCATACTACTTCCAGAGAAAAAATTGACTGATTACAGACTGAAACATGCTATTTTTCACTTTCTTTTTCTTTTGAGTCTTCTTGTACAAAATGACCAATATAGAAATGTTTTACATAATTGCAAATGTATAACTTGTATCTGATTGTTTGCCATCTTGGCGGGGGGAGGGGAGAGAGGTAGGGAAGGATAGAATTTGGAACTCAAAAATTTTAATAAAAATGTTTTTAAAAAAATAAAAGATTTTTTCAGACCTAAAAAAAGTAGATTTGGCAAAATGGAAAAGAGGTAGGAAAGCTCACTGAAAAAAAAATAATTCTTTAAAAATTAGAATTGGGCAAGTGGAAACTAATGACTCCATAAGACATAAAGAAACAATAAAACAAAGTCTAAATAATTAAAAGAAAGAAAATTTGAAATATTGAAAAAATAACTAAGCTGGAAAAATAGATCAAGGAGAGATAATTTAAGAATTATTGTACTACCTGAAAGTCATGATTTTTTAAAAACAGCCTAGACATTTTTTTTGCTTTTTTTTTTGGAAGGGCAATTGGGATTAATTGACTTGCCCAAGGTCACATGGCTAGTTTTTTTGTGTGTGTTAAGTGTCTGAGGCTGGATTTGAACTCAGGTCCTCTTGACTCCAGGGCTGGTGCTCTATTCACTGTGCCACGTAGCCGCTCCCTAGATATCATATTTTAAGAAATTATAAAGGAAATATATTTTAGCTCTAAAAGGTAAAATAGATATTGAAAAAATCCACTAATCACCTAGAGAAAGAGATCCCAAAATAAAAACTCCCAGGAATATTATAGCCAAATACCAGAACTCCCATGTCAAGGAGAAAATATTGTAAGCAGTCAGCAATGAGTGGTAATACCCTGGAACCATAGTCAGGATCACACAAGATTTAGCAGCTTCTGTGTTAGAGGAGCAGAGGGCTTAGAATATGATAACCCAGAAGGCAAAGGAGCTAGTATTACAACCAAGAGTAATCTCTCCAGCAAAACTGAATATAATATGTCAAGGGGGGAAATAGATATTTAATGAAGTAAAGGAAAGCATTCCTGATGAAAACCTAAATAGAAAAAACCTGATGAAAACCTAAATAAAAAAATTGACAAAAACCAGACTGGAGAGAAGCATAAAAAGGTAAATATGAAAGAGAAATCATAAGGACTTAATATGTTTAAACTATTTATATTTCTATATAGGAAAGTGATACTTATAAATCCTAAGAACATTATTAAGGGTCTACATAGACAGAGTGAGAGTCAATTATGTTGAAATTATTACCCCCCCAAAAAAAAAAGTAAAAGAAGGTTGCGCTGGGAGAAGGGGTAAGGGAGAGACAAATTGGGGGAGTTTTTCTTACATAAAAAGCATACAAGGAAAAGCTTTTACTATGGAGGGGGAAATGGGGCTCTGTGGGCAATGCTTGAAGCTCATTCTTACTGGAATTGGTTCAAAGAGGAAAAATGTACATAATTAGTTGGATATAGAAATTTACCTGACTCAAGAGGGAAATAGGAGGGGGAAGGGATAAGAAATGTGGTAGAGGATGATAAAAAGGGAGCGAGATTTAGGGAGAAAATAGTCAGGCAAAAACTGGTTTTTGAAGAAGGATAGGATAAAAAGAGAGAGAAGAAGAAAAAGAAGAAAATAGGATGGAGGGAAATACACAGCAATCATAACTGTAAGTGTGAATGGGATGAGTTCACCCATAAAATGGAAGTGGATAGCAGAATAGATTAGGTTCAGAATCCAACAATGTGTTGTTTACAAGAGTCATACTTGAAAGAAAAACACATACAGAGTTAAAATAAAGGGCTGGAACGGAATCTATTATTTTTGCTAAAGTTAAAAAAGCACATGTAATAATCATGATCTCAGACAAAGCAAAAACAGATCTAAACAAAAGAGAAAATCAGAGAAACTACAATTTGCTAAAAGGTACCTTAGAAGTAATATAAAAAAATTTTGTAACATTTTTATGACAAAGGTCTCATTTCTCAAATATATAGGGAACTGAGTCATTTATAAAAATGAAAGTCATTCTTCAATTGATAAATGGATGTGAATAGGCAGCTTTCAGAAGAAATCAAATTGTCTGCATAGACATATAAAAAAATGCTCTAGTCACTATTGATTAGTGAAATACAAATTAAAACAACTCTGGGGTACCACATTAGATCTATTAGAAATGACAAATGCAGATGAAGGAAAATAGGAACACTAACATACTGCTTGTAGAGTTATGAACTAGTCAAGTCATTCTTTAGAATAATTTGGAACTATGCCCATAAACCTATAAAACTCTGTGTACTTTTTTTTCTTTTTTGGAGGAGGAAAGTCAGAACAGTTGGGGTTAAGCCCAAGGTTACACTTGTTAAGAGTCTGAGGTCAGATTTGAATTCACATCCTCCTGACTCAAGGGCCAGTGCTGTATTCACTGTGCCACCTAGCTATCCCGACTCTGCACACTCTTTGACTCATCAATACAACTACTGGCTCTGTATCCCAAAGAGATCAAAGAAAAAGGAAAAGGACCTCTATGTACAAAAATATTTATAGCAGCCCCTTTTTGTGGTGGTAAAGAATTGGCAACTGAAGGGGATGCTTTTCATTTGGGGAATGATTGAACAAGTTTTGGCACATGGTTGTAATGGAATACTATTTTGCTATAATAAAATGATGAGGAGGTGATTTCAGGAAAAACATGGGAAGATCTATATAAACTGATGCAAAGTGAAGTGAGAAGAACCAGGAGATCATTGTGCTCAGTAATAGTAATGTTGTAATAAGATCAACTGTGAAGGACTTGATTACTCTGATCAATACAATTATTCAAGATAATTCCACAAAATTCATGATGAAAAAATGCTGTCTACCTACAGAAAGAAAACTAGTATTCTGAGTACAAATTGAATTATAACTTCCTCACTGTATTCTTATTGTGTGTGTGTGTCTGTGAGAGAGAGAGAGAGAGAGTGAGAGAAGAGATGGCTAACATGGAAATGTTTTGCATAATTTCACGTGTTATAATTGATTTGCTTGCCTTCTCTGTAGGGGAGGAGTGGGAGGAAGAGATAATTTGGAGCTGAAATTTTAAAGAGAAAAGAATGTTTAAAATAAATGAATAATAGATTTTTTTTAAATGAGAAACTTATTAGTGAGAATTAGATGGACAGACTAGAGAAAAAGGATCCATAAAGGGTGACTGACTGGCAGATACTTTAGGGAGGTATATCTGAAGTATAAGGTAATGGCAGCACTGTAACATACTCAAGCAATTATGATTCATGATTCAATAAACTGAGACCTGAAGTGACATTTATATGAGCCTAGAGTAGTCATGTTGTGTGGAATCTTAAATATCTTTGAATCTTCCCTTTGAGACATTCCAGAAACTAAATTTTGATCATTATAGAATGAAAATTTCAGTCCAAGCTTATATGGAGTGAATTAGCTGGGTAATGGAAACTACATGCAGACATATGTGTACATGTGTACCAATTATAGAGACTTGGCAAGGTGCACCACTTTCTTAGGGCTTTGATGTCTTTGGTGTATCTTGAAACGTTTAAACCATGAAGTCACATTAGCATCAACCTGTCTTCCCAGACTGATTCCCTTGTACTCTTCATATACTCTTGTTATGTTCACTGCCTTTTATTTCCCATCTCCTTGACTTTGCACAGGCTGTCCTCAAGCCTGGAATGTACTTCTTTCTCACCTTTGTGCCTTTGAATCCCTATTCCAAATCATTATCACCTCTCACTTGTACTATTACAATAGACTTCTTATTCTCCCTGTCTCAAATCTCTTGCCACTCAAATCCATTTTCCACTCCATTTCTATAGTGATATTCCTGAAGCCTGAAGCTGACCTTGTCTCCCCTCACACTCAGTAAACTTCATAAGTTCCCATTTACCTCTAGAATCAAGTATAGAATCTTCATTTGCCATTTAAGGTTTGTTGTAATCTGTCCCCTTCCTAGCTTTTCCATATCTTCTTATACTCTGTTCTGCTTCATGCATGCTTTGTCTACAATTTCATCTTCATGAATGTATCTGGCTACAATTTCATCTCCATTAGAGTATGAACTCTTTTAGAGTAGGTACTGCTTTTACTTTGAAAAGAGTGTTATATATTGTAGAGTACCTACTTTTTTGTTTCTATTACACAAAATATTGCATTTATTCTTGAGCTTGTTAACGGGGTAACTTTATTTCCTTTATCAAACTAGAGCTGTATAAAGTATAATTTTGTATTATAGTTTCATTTTAGTATCATTGATAATGTTTCATTAGTTCAAGTGTGGGCTTAGTGATCTCAGTATTTGACCAACTTCCAAACAGGAAAGAGTAATATTATATTTATCACTAGCCCTTTTCTGAAGGTATAAACTCGTTCTTAATAAATTAACCTATTTAGAATTTCCCTTTTATAGAGATTCTTTATTAACTTGATTAGCTATTTAGCATCTCTGGTGGGTTTCTTTTGAGATATTTGAGGCAGTAACTTTATTTTTATATATTTTAATTTGTTAAGAGGTAAAGTGATATAAGAATATGATGTGTCTGATATGTGGCAAAAATGACTTTAAATTCACTAATGCATGTTTTCACTTTACAGTAATGAATGCTCTCATTTGGTTAGAATGGGAAAAGGGGAAAGGGATATGAGGAGAAAAGGGATGTTGAAATTTCCCTTAGCAAAAAAATAAAACCAACAAACAAAAACATTAAATTTTATGCTATCCTACATGAATTCTGGATGGTAAGGGAAGAAACCTTAAAATTTTCCATGTGATGCCACACTAATATATGTGGAAAACAATGTTAATTATCCCCATTTTCCAGATATTTAGGAATATAAGAAAGAAGTTAAAGTAGATAGTATAGGAGGGAAGGAAAGGAATGAAATAAAATGAAGTGATGCTGTATGCCAGAAACCATACTGAGCACATTACAGATATTACCTCATTTGATCCTCCTTAACAACCCTGGGAAATAGGTGCTATTATTATCCCCATATTGTAGTTGAGGAAACAGAAAGAAGTTAAGTGACTTGCCCAGGGTCACAAGACTAGTTAATGTCTGAGGCTGGATTTGAACTCGGGTCTTCCTAACTCCGAATCAGGCACTTTATCCACTGAAGATTGTAATCATTTTCAAGACAGTAGGAAATAGGTGTGACTGTAGGATAACTTTTTGTTGCTGTTTGGGTTTTTTGTTTTGTTTTAATTTTGTAAGGACCTTATTTTGCCTCTTGGTGAGGCAACTTCATGCAGACCTGTACCTGTTTGTCAACTTAACCCTTAGAGAGTTAGTTGACTGAAATAATGAGAGGTTAAATGACTTTCTCAGGACTAAGTGGCTAGTATGATATTTGACCCTCTGATGCTGCTCTAATCTATCATGCCACACTGCCTCTCAAAAGATGCACTTAGTGAGCTAAATGTCTTCCAGCATTTATTTTAAATGTCATACACATTTGATGGTTGCATATAATTTTGAGTGCTCATTAATTACCTAATTCACATTTTCATTCCTTTTTAAAGGTTTACAAAATATGTCTGTTTTTACTCAGAAAACATCTATGTCATATGATATAACTTTGGTATTGGTAGCTTTTGTATAGATTATGACATATTGAATCTTTTTTTTGTATATTTATTTTTTAGAAATGAACTAAAAAGTCTTTTTTCTTAATTTTTCCTTAGGTTATGGCATCTTTAGATACTCTTTAAAAATGTTTTTGTTCAGTTGTCCTTCCTTCCACAGTCTTTTACATACAGTATGAAAGCAGATGCTTATCTTTTTGTTTTTATTTTTCAGATGTACCTTCAGATTTCCTAGCACAAACATCAAGATAACATTCACAGCACTGTCCAATGAGAAGAGGGAAAAACAGGAGGCCCCAGAATTCCCAGTTAAGCCTGTGCAGCCTCAGATCACTCCCTTAACAATAAACATTCCTGACAACATGGCTCACCTGATCAGCCCTCTGCCTTCTCCCACAGGAACTATCAGGTATACTATAAGGCTTCTCAAAAAAGTATCTATATAAACTGTCTAGAGTGATTATAAAAGCAAAGAAAACTTACTTGCTAGACTCTCATCTATTTGAAGTATGATATTTTTTAGTGAAATTAAAGAATCTAGAGTAACTCACTAATTGTTTGTTACATTTTTTAAATAAGGCTCAAGAATATATCAAAAAGATACCAGAAACTATATGATTTCTGTTTCTTAGGCTTTGCATAGAGCCCCTAATCTATTTTTAGTATGTTATTTAAAATATTTGTAGTACTGAGATACACAGGGAGAAACTACTGTGAGTGTTTTTATAGCCACAACAGAGATAGAAAATTGTTGTTTAATATACCCCACACTCAACCTTGCTCATTTTGATTTCAGATTAGAATTATAAATGACCTTAAAGTGATCTATTCTAGCTTTCTCATTTTGCAGAAATGGAAACTAAAACTAAGACATTATAAATGACTCATCCTAGAACATAGTAGGTACTTGATAAATACTTATGGATTGCTTGATTCTTCTAAGGCCTCAAGGGTAGTGAGTGGCAGAGCCAAAATTCAAACCCTGGTCTCCTAATTTCTAATCCAGTATTCCTTCTGTTATATCATCTTCCATTGTCAACTATTTTATTATAAGTAGTTTTCTTCCCCAATTGGGTAGTATGTATGTGTGTTTGTATGTATATAAGTATGTTTGTATATGTGTGAATAAACAAGAGGAATAAGTTATATAAAAATAAAAATCTACTAAATTACTTGGGATCTAGAGTAGTGGTTTCTTTATGTGGTTTCTAGGCCTTTTTATCACATAATCCTATCACAAAAATACGTTTGCACGTACCCCCAAAAGATGTAAGGTTATTTATAAATTTTATATATGTCCCATCAATACACACACACACACTGCTATTGTGTATGTTTAAGAGGATGGAAAGAAAATAAACAATTTTTTTAAAATAATGGTTTTCATTTCAGAAAATTTTTGCTTTAACACATTAATAACTTGTAGATCAATATTTTAGTTATTTTTGTATTGGCATTTTGTAGATGTATAAATATTTTTATATGTATATATTTTAAATGACAATGTGTTTCATTTTTTTTTTTAAACTTGGTTTTACACTTTGTAATATGGTAATTCAAAGGTTTGATTATTTAGATAGTTGGCTTTAATGGCTGTCACAGCTAAAAATAGTACTTCCCAAGGATCATTGGCTATGATCACTAAATCATGACCATGATAGTCCTTTCTCATTCTCAGTCTCAAACTAATGTTATGTAAAGGCTCTTGTTGAAATTCAGTAACAAATTGTAGTCTTCCCTAAAGTCAATCACTTATTTTTGTAAACTACAGGCGTATCTTGTTTTATTGTGCTTCATTTTATTGTACTTCATAGATATGTGTTTTTTTACAAACTGAAGGTTTGTGGAAACCCTGAATTGAGCAAGTCTTATTGGCACCATTTTTCTAATAGTATGTGCTCACATTGTATTTCTGTGTCACATTTTGGTAATTCTCACAATATTTCAAACTTCATTATTTTTCTGTTACGGTGATCTGTGATCAGTGATCTTTGATGTTAGTATTATAATTGTTTTGGAGTGCCATGAACCGTGCCCATATAATTGATTCACATGGTATATATTCTGACTGCTCCACCAAGTGGCCATTCCTCCATCTGTCTCTGGCCTGCCCTATTCCCTGAGACACAACAATATTGCAATTAGGCCAGTTAATAACCCTACCATGGACACTTCTAAGTGTTCAAGTGAAAGGAATCATTCAGTGTGGAATCACTGTTGTCTTATTTTAAGAAATTGCCCCAGCTACCCTAACCTTCAGCAGCCAACACCCTGATCCAATGATAAGTGGCCATTAACATTGAGGCAAGACTCTCCACCAGCAAAAAGATTACAGCTCACTGAAGGCTCAGCTGATGGTTAGCTTGTTTTTAGCAATAAAGAACTTTTTAATTAAGGCATTTAGCTTCTTTTTAATACATTCACTGGGAAACTGAAAAATTCATGTGATTTGCTTTATTGCAATTCACTTTACTGCAGTGGTCTGAATCCAAACCCGCAATATCTCTGAGGTATACCTGTAATATGAAGTTACTGCATTTTGCATTTTTAGCAAATGGCTTCAAAGCCCACTAAAACTCTTAATTTGAAAGAGTAGTAAACAGATTAAAAATTGTAGGGGCAGCTAGGTGGCACAGTGAATAGAACGTACTGGCCCTGAATTCAGGAGGACCTGAGTTCAAATCCACCCTCAGATACTTGACACTCCTAACTAGTTGTGTGACCTTGGGCAAGCCACTTAACCCCAACTGCCTTGCTTTCCCCCCTCAAAAAAAAATTTATCGGGGTGGCGCAGTGAAGAGCACCAGCCCTGGAGTCAGGAGGACCTGAGTTCAAATCCAGCCTCAGACACTTAAAACACACACAAAAAACTAGCCGTTTAGGGGCAGCCAGGTAGCACAGTGAGTAAGAGCACCGGCCCCAGTGTCAGGATGACCTGGAGATCGAATCCAGGCTCAGATACTTAGCACCACACCCAGAAATAACTGGACGTGTAACCTTGAGCAAATTACCTAACCCCAATTGCTTAAAAGAAAGAAACTAGCCATTTGACCTTGGGCAAGTCACTTAATCCCAGTTCTCCTCCAAGAAAGCAAAAAAAGAAAATTTGTATTTCCAAATTTAAAGTATGAGATTTTTTATAGATGATAAACATCATATTCAGCAACAAATTCTAAATTATTAAATATATTACTAATCATGATTTCATATATGTCATTAGCTTAAGGATCTGTATATACTTAGAATGAAGTGTGTTTTTAATACTTTATTGTAAATCCATATTTTAAATAATGTTGATAATTTTAAGTTTTTTGTCTTATTAATTAAGTCAGTCAACCACCATTTCTTATTCAATTACTATGTGCTAGGTACTAAGTATGCAAATGCAAAAAATGAAATAGTGCTTACTGCCAAGGAGTTTATAACAATGCATTAGTATAACAACACAATAGTAATTGTAGAATAAATATGAAGAGAACTATAGTAAATACAAAAGAATTAAATATAAGAAAAGTCACTAGTGGTTGAGTTTGGTGGATTAGGAAAGACTTCATGTGGAAGGATAGTACTTAAAACATATCTTGAAAGAAAAGAGAGATTCCAAGAGGTGAAGCTGATGAGGGTATGCATTCTAGGGATGGTGATGGGTGTTTGAATGTTATATTTGAGGAGCAGAAAGCAGGCCGTTTTGGCTAAATTGTAGAGTGCAGGATGTGATGTGCATTGAGGCTGGAAAAGTACATTAGGACCAGGATGTAATGGGCTTTAAAAGCTAAGTAGAGGATGTAATGAGGAGCCAATCAGGTTGATTGAGTAGTGTAGTGACATGGTCACATATTTACGTAAGGAAAATCACTATGGCAGCAGTGTATAGATAGAATGAGAGTAGGGAGAGATATGAGGTAGGGAGACCAAAGAGGAGGCTGTTGCAGTAATATTAGGTGATGAGGGCCAAAATTGAGGTAATACTTGTGTGTGGAGAAAGATTTAAATATAAAAGATGTTGTGGAGGTAGAAATGGCAAGATTTGGCAATTCATTGGTTATATAAAGCAAGAAGGAATCATTTGAGGATAAAGTTGAGATTTTCAACCTGAGCAACTACAAGGATGGTGGTGCCTTTGATAGAAATAGGAAAATTTAGAAGAGCAGAAGGTTTATTTGGTTTTTTTTTCCCCACATATTGAAATGAGTAGAATGTCCAGTTTGAAATGTCCAGTAAGTGAAAAGTACTGAAGCTCAGGGGAGAGATAAAGCCTGGATAGATAGATCTCTGAGTCACTCACATTAAAATAACTGAACTCATGGGAGCTGATGAAAGTATCAAGAGAAGGTACAAAGAGAAATGAGAGGATCTGTGACAGAATATTGGAGAATACTTAAGGGTTATGGAGATGGTGAAAGAACAGCGAGACAGTTAAGAAGAGAACCAAGAGAGTGCAGTGTCATGAAAACGCAAAGAGGAGAGAATATTCAGTAGAGGAATGTTGTCAGCAATGTCAAATGCTAGACTGAGATGAATGAGACTAAGAAAAGATCATCAGCTATAATGACTTTGTAGAGAATGATTTCATTTAAGTGATAGAAGCCAGATTGTAAAGGGTTGAGAAAGAAATAAGTGGAGACTGCATATATAAATAGCTTTTTCAAGGAGTTTAAGAAAGGGAGGAAAGATACAGGGCAGTAGCTTGAAATGATAAAACATATTCAAGACTTTTAAAGGATGGGAGATTTAGGCATATGTGAAGGTAGTAGAGGATAGGTTAAAGATCTGAGAGGGAAAAGGAATGACTGAGGTTGCATTCTCCTGGAAGACCAGAAGATATGGTATCATTTGTACATGTAGAAGGGTTGGCTTTGATATTTTATCAAAGGGCTACTATATTGTCAGAGTCTGGGAAAAAGGAGGTAAGAATTCAGGATGATGTTGACAGGTTTTGAAATAAAGAAAAAGAGAGAACAGGGAGCTCACATTAAATGACCTTAATTTAGCTCAGCTTCTTAATTAAGAAGCAAGATCCTCAGCTGATAGAGAAGGGGAAGAGGAAAGGTGTGGGAGACTTGTAGAGGAAAGGAAAGGTTTAGAATGGCTTCTGTGGGCAGTGAGTTAGGGAATCAATTATGGAAGAATAGAAGAACTATTTTGCTTCAGTGAGGACCCAATTGAAGTTAAATAACATGAATTTATAATGCTTCTTGTTAGACTTTAGATCAAAAGTGTAAAATAGCCTATCAGACCAGATTAAAATATAATTGGGAATTATTAATAAAATAAATAAGAATACTAGAGAGGTTATGTTAATTTTTGGTTTTCTAAGTCAAGATGCTGTCCATAGGAATTCACTTTTACTTGAATTTGACAGCATTGCTTTAGGTCACCTGTTTTACTCCATAATATGGCAAGTGAAGAGCTTAAGAGCCTATAATAAGAGTCAGATAAGTTTGAACTCTGCTTTTTTCTTGTATTACTCTAAGTATCTTTTTAAAAGCCAGAAGTCTCTTGAAAAAATCAGATAACATGGAACTAAAAGGTGTTTTTTTAATTGTTTGCTTATTTTTTTAGTAGCTTACCTCAAGAGCTAGAAGTATATTCTTCAAGATGCCACTTTAATAACTGATTCTGAGGTATGGAAGAGAAAGCACTGGCTCTGGAGTCAGAGGACCTGGATTCAGATCCCACTTCTGACACATACCCCTGTATAACTTAAGCCAAGTCATTTAACCTCCCTGTACCTTAGTTTCTTGATCCTAAAAATGAGGGTGTTTGGACCAATAAGTTCCAGCTCTTAAATCTTCAAGCTGATGGATGAATGAATAAATAAATAAAACATTTACTAAATGTTTACTATGTGCAAAACACTGTAGGGCTACAAATAGAAAAGCAAGAGTCCCTCTTTATAGATCTATAAGTTTTCCTACTACAGTTTTAATGGTAGTTTAGGTTTCCCTCACTATTACAAAAGTATTTTCCTAAGCTGTTGCTCTCACTACCACAATAGTGAATATTCACAGATTATCACCTAATCTTATTAATGGTTTAAAAGTATAAATAAAGGTCTTCTCTGGAAAAGATATGATGTACCTACAATGAATTATGAAGAGTAGAAATGATTTTTTATATTCATGTTATTGTTTCTCCATTATTAGTGCAGGGTAGTTGAGAGATATGGTCTTTTGAGTAATAGACAAGGGGAGAAATGTTCTGTTTTATTTGGAGCTTATTAATTTTTTATGCCTTTAATGCATTTCTCATATATCCTACAAAATTAAGAAATTTATATTGTGAAGACCAGATCAAAGCTTGACATCCCCTGTAGGGAAGGACAGTTATTAGCCTTTTATTAAACAGGGTTCTATTTGTACTTATCTGATAATTTTTTTTAATATGATGCTTTTTTTCCTGAAGAAAGTACCAGTTTTTGAGAATAAAAATCACTATTTGGAATTTTAATTGCATTTTATATAGTCAAAGTAAAGGGAATAAAGAGGAGCACTGGTATATTCTCCTGTAATTAAAGTAATTTTCTTTTTTTTTGCTTGGGCTCTATATGCATTTTGAGACAGAGACACAGAGAAGGGGAGAAGGAACTGGATGAGAAGAGCCTAACTGAATTGGCATCTATAATCATTTATTTGTTTTGATTTAAATTTTTATTCCATTTCTAGTCACTCTTCTTGGCTTGTTAATAAATGATGATTCACTTAGATTTACACAGTTATGTTTGCTTTATAGTCCTGCATCTCACAGAAACCACTCCACCCACTTCACTCTGTATTTTCATTTTGTAGTTTTAATCAAGGCCTAGAATTTTCTTTAAATGAATATATGATAATCTTTCATAGTAGAACTACAAAGCAGGATTTTAACAAATGTATTCATTGATTATCATTGTGATCCACACATATTAATAGCAATGTATTGAATTCTTTTAATGTATAACTCAGTTTCCAAGGATTTTGCTATCAGTATTTGTAGCACCAATGCAATATTTATAGCATCCTAGTTGCCAAACGTAGCACCAATGCAATATTTACAGCACCCATGGTCATGATAAAGACCATGATTATAAAATCACATGACATTTGATCGCAAAATATACCAGATTCTGCAGGTAGAGGACAGAACTGAAACATTTATTTAGACACCAGAAAACCAAATCCCAAAACCAGTAAGCCAATTCCATCATAGTACCAAAGATTTTAAGAAGCCATAATAACACTGAGAGCCACAGCATCCATCAGCCTTCCCACAAACCAATACAAGATCAATATTTACTCACAAACCTCTCTCTATCCTTGCATGAACACCTCTCTTTCCCACCATGTCTCTGGCTCTGGCTCCCAGCTTCCTGTGGGCTCTGCTCTACCTTTCAGCAAATTCCCTCCATCACAGGCTCCGTGAGATTACATACAGCCTATTAGGGGACAAAGTTTACTTTCAAAGCAGGGGAGGTCTTCAGACTCCACCCTAGGTCTATTAAGGGGCAGGGAAGATCTTCAAATTCTCATTCTCATTATAGTATTCTATTACTTAGAACAGAAACCAACTTGTACAACTCTGCATCCATTTAATGTCACTTAAAGGTAAGTGAATTGTCATGTCTAACCAAAGCAAAAACAATTTCAGTTCTAATTTTATGACATAATATCATAATGTTTTACTATAAAGTCACCTGGTTTGTCAGATGTTGGTTTTATTTAGCATAGTCATTTCAGTTAAACAAATTTTTTTTAATGTGTAATTTGTACCACTACTCCATAGATTCTCTTAAAAATTGAGAAAGTGCCCTACTGGAAATATTATATGACACAAATATGTTGTTAATACCTAAACCAAGGAAAGATGAAACACAAAAGGAAAACCATAGGCTAATATCATTAGTAGATGTTGACTCAAATTTTAAACAAAATCCTATCAAACAGACTACAGAGATTTATCCAAGAAGTCATTCATTATGACTAAATGTAATTTTTACCAGGGATACAAGAATGGTTTTAATGGGGGAAATCAACATAATTAATAACATTATAAACTAAAACATCTAATATTGCATGATCATCTTAATAGACACAGAAAATACCTTTGACAATGTGCATCATTCTTTTATTCTAAAAACTCTACAAAGTATAAGCATAAAATTTATGTGTAAGGCACTATGTTGTGTACTAACTAGGAATATAAATATATACATATGTATGTTTATATGTATATATAAACATGCCTTTGTGTATAAATACATATATATGTGTATACACACATGATATACATAGGCCCTACTTTCAGGGAACTTCTGTAGTGGTAGAGGTAGTGAGAAAGGAGCCAAAGGACAGGTATATATGGAGCTATGATACAAAGAGTAGAAAAGTAAATGAAGAGGTCTAGACCAAGGTTTGTGAGAAATTGTGGGGAAGGGATGGTTCACTTGTAGTTGGGGCCCGGAAGTATCAGTTAAAATCTCATAGAAGAATTGCTTGTTACATGCAACCGGGAAGTCAGATATACAGGCACTGGGGTATAGAAATCCATCTTGCCCTACGAGAAAGTTGGCGGGGAGTGCTGGGGGGACGAGGGAAGATATAAGAGAGAATAGATTGGGGGAGGGGGTATTCAGTAGGCTCACTATTTGGGAGGTAGGGGAAAGATGGGGAGAAAAATTTGTAACTCAAAATCTTGTGGAAAGGAATGTTGAAAACTAAAAATAAATAAAGAAATTAAAAAAAAAAAACTTCCTAGACGGATTGACATTTTAAATTGGACCTTGAAGGAAGAGGAGGGATATTAATAGATAGACATAGGGTTTATGAAGTATCCTCCAACCATAGGGAATACCATGAATATAGAAAGAGAAGAAGACAAGATAGAGGGCATACATTGCCCTGATTTAAAAAAAGGGGGGGGGGGCAAAAGTAATCGGTAGAATATATGTATGGGTGGTGAGTTTGACTTCTGTTTCTGAAAAAATTCTCAAGCATGTTATTAAAGGGATAGTTAACGGACATCTAGAAAAGAAAGCAATGCTTTTGGTTTCATCATGGACAGAACATGCCAGACTAACTTCAACTTCATTATTCTTTCTTTTTTGTTGTTGTTTTTGCTGGGGCTGCTAGACGGAGAATCTTATAAATATTATCTAAATTTCAGCAAAACATTTGAACAAATCTTAGCGATTTCTTGATGAAAAGATACAGAGATGTATATTTTTGAGGATTCAGTATTGTTTGAATGATCAGATCTTAAGTGTAGTCATTCACTTCAGCATAAAGGTGTGGTCTCTAGAGGAATGCCCCAGCAATCTGTGCTTGTCCTTCTATTTATCATTTTTGTCCGTGTCTACTAAATGGCATAGATGGCATGTTTATCAGATTTACAGCTAACACTAAATAGGATAGCCAACACATTGGATGAAATAAAACCAAACAAGCTAAAGCATCAGGTCTAATTGAACAAGATGAAACTTAATAAGGATAAATGAAAAGTCATATTTTGATTTTTAAAAATCACAGGGCAGCTAGGTGGCACAGTGAATAGAGCTCTGGGCCTGGAGTCAGGAGGACCTGTGTTTAAATCCAGCATCAGATATCTGACTTGACACACTTACTAGCTGTGTGACCTTGGGCAAGTCAACCCCAATTGCCTCGCCTTCCCCCCTCAAAAAAACAAACAAAAAAATCATCTTCACAAGTGCAAGATTGGGGAGTCATGACTAGATAATAGTCTGTCTAAAAAAAAGTGACTTAGGGTTTTTAGTGAACTGCAAGCTCAATGTGACATAGCAGCCAAAAAAGTTAATTCAGTCCTTTTTTTTTTAGTATTTTATTTTTCCCCAGTTACATGTGAAAACAATTTTTAGCATTCGTTTTTAAAACTTTGAGTTCCAAATTCTCTCCCTTCCTCCCTCCTAACCTTTTCACTGCCATTGAGAAGGCAAGCAATTCCAGATAGGTTATACGTTTGTAGTCATGAAAAACACTTCCATAATAGTCAATAATGTGAAAGAAAATGTATAAAGTTAATAAAAGTGTGCTTTGATCTGCATTCAGACACCATCAGTTCTTTGTCTGGGGATGTATAGCATTTTTTTATCATAAATCTTTCAGAGTTATCCTGCATCATTGTGTTGCTGAGAACAGCTAAATCATTCACAGAATTGCTGTTACTTTGTACATAGTACATTTCACTTTGCATCAGCTCAGAAACCTTTCCAGGTTTCTCTGAGAGCATCCTGCTTATCATTTCCTATAGGACAATAGTATTCCATCATAATCACATGCCACAATTTGTTCAACCATTCCCCAATTGATGGGCATCTCCTCAATTTCTAATTATTTGCCTCCAGAAAAGAGCTACTTATAAATATTTTTGTACGTGTAGGTCATTTTACTTTTTGTCTTTTTGTCTCTTTTGGGATATAAACCCAGTAGTGATATTGCTAGCTCAAAGGGCATGTACATGGTTTTATAGATCTTTGGGCATAGTTCCATATTGTTCTATAGAAATGTTGACTCAGTTTACAACTCCACCAACAGTGCATTCATTTCTCATTTTTCCCACATCTCCAACATTTGTGATTTACCTTTGCTGTCTATTATCTAATCTAATAGGCATGTGGTAGTTCCTCAGAATTCTTTTAATCTTCATTTCTCTAATCAATAGTAAGTTAGAATATTTTTTCATATGACTATAGATAGCTTTGATTACTTCATCTGAAAGCTCATCATATCTTTTGATCATTTGTTAATTGGGGAATGGTTCTCATTTTTATAAATTTGACTCAGTTTTCTGTGTTTAAGAAATGAAGCCTTTATCAGAGAAATTTGCTTCTGAATTTTTTCATAGTTACTATAGCTAACTGTATTTCCCTGTATCCTGTTCCCCCTCTATTTTGTCTTATTTTATTCTATTTTTTTATTTCATTCTCTCCTTTGACCATGTCCCTTCTCAAAAATGTTTTGCTTCTGATCACCCCCTTCCCCAATCTGACCTCCCTTCTATAACTACCCCTTTTTTATCCTCTCCCCCCCACACACATAACACTTTCCTATAGGATAAGACAGATTTCTATACCCAAATGAGTATGTATGTTATTCCCTCTTTGAGCCAATTCTAGTGAGAGTAAGGTTCACTCACTCCCCCTCACCTCCCTACCTTCCCCTCCACAGTAAAATTTTTTCTTGCCTCTTTTATGTGAGGAATTCTACGCATTCTACCTCTCCCTTTCTCTTCCTCCCAGTACATTCTTCCCTCACCCCTTAATTTTATTTTTTAGCTACCATGCCCTCTGTCTATATGTACTCCTACTATATACTATATATACCTCTATATACTTTAATAATAATAAAGTTCTTATGAATTACAAATATCATCTTTCCATGTAGGAATGTAAACAGTATAACTTTTACAAGTCCCTTATGATTTCCCTTCTATATTTACTTTTTTATGCTTCCCTTGAGTCTTGTATTTGAAAGTCAGATTTCCTATTCAGCTATGGTCTTTTCATCAAGAATTCTTGAAATTCCTCTATCTCATTAAATGTTCATTTTTTTCCCCCTGAAGGATTATACTCAGTTTTGTTAGGTAGGTAATTCTTGGTTATTATCCTAGCTTCTGTGCCCTCTGGAATATCATATGCCAAACCCTCTTGTCCTTTAATATAGAAGCTGCCACATCTTGTCTTATCTTCATTGTCACTCCACTGGACTTGAATTGTTTCTTTCTAGCTGCTTGTGATACCTTTCTCCTTGACCTGGGAACTCTGGAATTTGGCTATGATATTCCTGGGAGTTTTCATTTTGGTATCTCTTTCAGGAGGTGATCAGTGGATTTTTTCAATTTCTATTTTACCCTCTGGTTCTAGAGTATCAGGGCAGGTTTCCTTGATAATTCCTAGAAAGATGATGTCTAGGCTCTTTTTTTTTTTTCAATCATGACCTTCAGGTAGTCCAATAATTTTGTAATTATTTCTATTGGATCTATTTTCTAGGTCAGTTGTTTTTCCAGTGAGATATTTCACATGGTCTTCTATTTTTTTCACTCTTTTGGTTTTGTTTGTTTCTTGATTTTTCATAAAGTTATTAGCTTCCATTTGCTCCATTTTGATTTTTGCTTCTACTCCGATATCTTGACTCTGCCTCACTCGTGCTGATTTTTAAGGAGTTATTTTTTTCAATGAGCTTTTGGAACTCTTTTACCATTTTGGCCTACTCTGTTTTTTAAGGTGTTATTTTCTTCAGTATTTTTTGTGTGTGTTTCTCCTTTACCAAGTTTTACCAAAAAACTCGTTTTTCATGATTTTCTTTCATTGCTCTCATTTCTCTTCCCAGTTTTTCCTCTACTTCTCTTACTTGATTTTCAAAATCCTTTTTGAACTCTTCCATGACCTGTGACATATTCATATTTTTCTTGGAGGCTTTGGATGTAGGAGCTTTGACTTTGTTGTCTTCTGAGTGTGTGTGTGTGTGTGTGTGTTTTAATCTTCCTTGTCACCATAATAACTTTCCATAGTCAGAGTTGGGTTGGTTTTTTTTTTTTCAGTCGTTTGCTCATTTTCCCAGCCTATTACTTGAATTTTTAGCTGTTTGTTTAAGTAGGCTCTGCTTCCAGGGTGGAGGGCAACAGGGGTTTTGTGCAACTGTGTTCAGAGATACTTCCAATGGCATGTTAAGTTTTCAGTTCTTCTAAGGGTGGGGTGATCTAAGGAGAGGTGTTTGCTTCTCTCCTGGCCTGTGCTCTGGTCTGTGAGTAACTACAAGCATTCTCTTCTGCCCTGGACCTGTGAGGAGCGCCCCCCTCCACTGTGGCCACAAATTCAGATGTGCTAGTACTCCTTCTCACCCTGGGACTGCCACCCAGGACAGTCACTCAGATCTGAGTATGGGCAAGGCAACAGAGTCCTGCCCCAGTGCTAGCAAAAAGGCCACTAAAGTCTCCTTCTGACTGGTTGTTTGACCCCCTTACCATTTCTGGGCTGGGATTTCTGGAAGAAGCTGCTGCTAACTGCCACTACCACTACCAGTTTAGTGGCCCCCAACACCTGCTTCTGGTTTGCTGGGGCTGGGGCTGGGCTGGCACAGGCTGTGCTAGTCTCCTCTTCTTTCTCAGTCAGGTGCAACAGACTTTTCCTGCTAACTTTCTGAGTTGTCTTTGGTGTCTGTGGGCTGAGAAGTCTGGAGACTGCCACTGCTGCTAGTGATTCAGTCACCCTGAGGCCTGCTCAGGGTTTGCTGTGGTCCAGTCTGTGCTGGCTCAGCCTGCACTGGACTGTTCTCCTCTTTCACCTTGGTGCAACAGACCTTTCCTGCCAACCTTTCAAGTTGTCTTGGGTTGCACATTTGTTTCACTCTGTCTTTTTGTGAGTTCTGCTGCTCTACAATTTGTTTAGCATCATTTTTTAAAGACATCTAGAGGGGCTTGGGAGAAAGCTCAGGCAAGTCCTTGCCTTTACTCCCCCATCTTTGGCCCTGCCCCCAAAAAGTCTTAATAAAGTCTTAGTCTGTATTACTCTTTTTATGTGTTATCTTCTCCCATTAGAATGTAAGCTCCTTGAGGGCAGGGACTTTTCTTTCTGCTTATATTTGTATTCCCAGCCCTTACCATACTTCTTGGCATATGATAATCACTTAATAGATGTCTTTTTACTTAACTTAGTAATCACTTGATTATCGAACCAATTCTTATTTTATTTTAAATACATATATCTCTAATGATAGATGGATAAGAAATCTATTTGCCACAGAAAAATTGGTATTACTCTATTTGAACAAGAATTGTTTTAATAGACTTGGTTTGATACATCGAAATAAGCATTTAAACCAGAAAATCTAAATGTAGACTATGGGGAAATAAGGTACGCTCGTAACATGTTATAAAGAGAAAATATTGCTTTTATCAAAGATAAAATATTTTTATATACAACATATTGTATATACAATAATATATATAATATAATTTTAAAATATAAAATATAATATACAATAATATTGTACACTGCATTTTTAGGCTCAAGACTGCCAGAAACTATTTTATTTTATTTAACCTTAATCTAACATCCAAGCATTTCTAGCTTGGAGAGAGAAAGAGAGATGTCCAAACTGGCACAGTACCTGATGCCCTCCTACATGACTTTCTGCCCTAAGATGATTTCAGGTAACATTTATAGGAATTTTGAATAAGAAAAAGATCACAATATGTAAAATACAGTTTTGTGTTAATATTCCAGAATAGTCACTAACCATCCCATTCTCTCCTGGACCACTTACCTCACTCCTGGAGTCAACAAAGGGATCTCTTCTATGTGATAGCTATCAATATCCTCGATAGATATTAAGGTCAATATGAAGAAGGGTGCAATCACTTCAGGTGGGTGAGGAGGCACTGAAAAGAGTAGTTTTTTGTTAAAAGGTGGGGTACCATCCTTAATTACTTTCCCTTGAAGAAGGCTTTTTACTTTTGGCTTACCATCTTTCCAAGGGGCTTGCTTTTCCAAGGATTTTGGAAAGGTCTTTTAAGAGCAGTGAAATTAAAAAAGTGGTTTTTAACACACTTGTCACATTTTAAAAGAATATAACAAACATACCACATTTTGAGAAAATTTGAGTGAAAAACTTACTATTTTACAAGGTGGATTTTACAGTGTGACAATTATAAGATATTACCAGTAGATTTAAGATGTGTTTGTGTTACAAAATTAAATGAATTCTTAATTTTATTCTAATTAAATTCAAGTTAATGAAATTATTTACGTAGAATGTTTAATAAAAAGTACAAATGAAATATGATGGGTTTTTTTTTATTAAAAAAACAAAACCAAGGCTCCACTACAGTTTCCTTAGGGAGAGGAGTGAAAAAATGTTTACTTTAAAATGGTCAGAGTAATTTTATTTTAGTTTGGGTCATTTGCAAATTATATAAATTTTTGTGTTATTGCCTACAATTAATTAGACTTGGAGTTGTGGAAAAATTCTGTGAGACACCATTGTTGGATTATTCTGGTGGAATACTTTATGAGACTTTTTTTCAGCAGGAGAGTAAGTGGAAAATTGAAATTTAAATGTAATTCTTCTTTGTAATCTTAAATTTCATAGAATATTGGTAAAAATCACATTTTCCAAAGGAAATAGTGGCACACCCTTAATTTTGGTATCAAAATTTGTGTGTTTTCCTGACATAGACAACTGCTTAAACAAAATGAGATTTGACTGTGTTATGTAACAAAATAACAGGAATCTATTTTTCTCATCTGTAGTGCTGCAAACTCCTGCCCATCCAGTCCCCGGGGGGCAGGCTCTTCAGGGTACAAAATGGGTCGTGTACTACCTACTGACCTACATTTAATGGCTGAGAATTCACAGTCAGAAAATGACAAGGAAGCTTCAGGTGGAGATAGCCCAAAGGTAAGTGTTAATATCAGAACTATTGGTAGCTATAAAAAATAACTTTTCTTTACATATCATAGTAGGTGACTACATGGTACAGTGGGTAAAGTACTAGATTCATAATCAGGAAGAACTAAATTCAGTTGTGGCCTCGATACTTATTAGTTGTTTGGGCAAGTTTGCCTAGCCTTTCTCTGCCTCAGTGTCCTATTCTGTAAAATAGTGATAATAGTAACACCTACTGCACAGAGTTTTTGTGAAAATCAAATGAAATAACATCTAAACTGCTTTGCAAACTTGAAGATCTTATATAAAAGCTAGCTATTATTATGGCTATTTTGACCTAATATTTTTAGTTATAATAAGTGGTCTTTTAGAACTGGATAGTATTTTCTTTTTTGTCTCATATATTCTTCTTTGGGTGCATACATGTTTCTCATATGCACAAAAACACAGCTTTTTTAATTTATTGAGCAATTAGGTTTGTATTATTACTGAGCATGTTCTATCCTACTCATTTTTTTCCCCATAAATACAAATTGAAAATTTCTCCATTTTGTTTTTAAGATTCTCTCTCTCTCTCTCTCTCTCTCTCTCTCTCTCTCATACACACACACACACACACACCCTTTGGAGACTCATTGTTGGGAATATTATATTGTTGAACAGTAAAAAACATGTATATTACTATTCTGTATTCAGTCTTTAAAGTTAGTTGTTGTTGTCGTTTTTAAATACCAGGATGATTCGAAGCCTCCTTATTCCTATGCACAATTAATAGTACAAGCAATTACAATGGCTCCTGATAAGCAGCTTACACTAAATGGAATTTATACCCACATAACTAAAAACTATCCATACTACAGGACAGCAGATAAAGGCTGGCAGGTAAATTTGACTTTGTTTCCTTCCTTTGTTAATGTGTTACTTTGTTAATAGAACAAAAAGTTAGTGTGTTGTAAATAATGTAAAAATTAGGCTGCCTTTGTCTAGAATTCATAAACAGCCTTTTGTTGTTGCTTTCTTTTCAAAACAGGATTAGATGAGATATGATTCCTTGGGTATTAATAGTAATTGATAGTAATACTAGAGACAACATTTTATCTTAGCTCCAGTTTTATCTCTGCAGCAAAAGGTGATGTTTGAACATCACCACACCTTCGATGTTCCTTCTATCATCTTATATAATAAACTCAACATCTTTTATTGTATTCTAGTATGTATGTTTGTAAGATTGTCTTAATGTCTGCATGCTGAGAACACATTTCATTCTTCTTATTAAGCCATTATTTTGTTTAGTTTTCATTGTTTTAATTTTTTATTCCTTGTTTGAGTGTAACTTATTTCTCTGTGTCTATGACATTTGTAGAAACAGATTTGATATACATTGAAAATCTCACTAATTCAGATTAATGAGGATGGACAAGTCTAAAATAGAAGCTATTTTCAAATAAATGCAGATCTATTATTAAATGCTTCATGAAATGCCTTAGGAACCATGATTTAATGAATCGGGGAATAATAATAATATGTACTGAGTTATTTGGTAACACCTTATTTAATTCAGAAAATAGATATTTTGGTTAACTGAATTTCACTGTTAAATAAAGGTTAAAATAAATGTGTGTTTATAATTGTACAAAACAAAGGATGATAAGTTGTCTTTGGCAGTCTCCTAAAACTCCACAAGATGAGAATGGTACCTTTGGAAAATAATTTTTTCACTTCTCATTTTATCACCCCTAGTTATGGATATACAGGTAAACTTTTGAAGTGTAGGAACCTAGCATATTTTTTTCTGAGGAAAATAAATATCATAAATAAATATTGTTGTCATAAATATCCTATGGTGGGATTTTTTTTAACAATTTCTGTAAGATTTAGGTTGTGTTCATCCTTTCATAATCATCATGATTTTTGAGGATTTTTTTTTTTGTGGAGATCAATATATCTGTGCTTTAGAAAGTTCTGACAAGCTATAAAATTTCAAGCTTTATGACTCTTGATGGTTATCTTTTTTTTTTTTTAAAGCAATCCGGGTTAAGTAACTTGCTCAAGGTTACACGGCCAGGTGTTTCTGGGTGGGTGCTAAGTGTCTAAGCCCGGGATTCGATCTCCAGGTCGTCCCAACACTGGAGCCGGTGCTCTTACTTGCTGAGCCACCTGGCCGCCCATAAGCAATTGGGGTTAAGTAACTTGCTCAAGGTTACACAGCCAGGTGTTTCTGGGTGGGTGCTAAGTGTCTGAGCCTGGATTCGATCCCCAGGTCATCCCGACACTGGAGCCGGTGATCTTACTCTCTCTGCTACCTGGCCACCCCAGATGGTTATCTTTCAAAGTAACTTCTCAAGCTTTGTTATATTAATGTTTCAGACAAGATTTTAAACATATAAAATTGCAAGTCTTTGGGTCTTGGTATCTTTGGGGGGAAATGGTAACTATTTGAATGTCAGTTTGAGACTTTATATAAAAATGGGTTCATATGAAGTAGTTGAAACACTTAACTAGGTTAAGGGATGAAAGCCTAGCCTTATGGAGATGGATCAATGCCTTCTAGACATGAATTGCCTTTTTAGTTAGTTGTCACTAGGGTTAGCTTAGCCCAGTGAGTATGGGTAGGATTTCTTCAGTTGTAAATGTAAGCAATAGCAATCTTATAGAGTCCCATCAATTTCTGGAATGAATATTTTAATTTGTTTTTTGGGCTCAGATTTGTGCTTTAATTCATATAGGGAACTCCCAGTATAGAAAGGTTTCCATTGATCTGATCAGCAACTCTTAGCTTAGAATTATCTAGAGTTTTCTGAGGCACTAACAGGTTAAATACCTTATCTGTGGTTACATTGCTGGCATATATCAGAATCAGGACTTGAAATCAGGTCTTCCTGATTCAAGCCAGCTTTCTATCTTCTGTGTCATATTGCCTCTCTGTTATAAGTAACCCCAGCTAAAAGGGAGGTTAAGAGAAATAAAAACATCTAAGAACAAAATAATCAAAATTACCATTGATGTTTTAAAGTTTGCAAAGTATTTTATGTATTTTATATCGTTTGACTCTCAAAACAACCTTGTGAGGTAGATCTTATTGTCATTTATAGATGAGGAAACTGTAAATATCACAGTAGAATTTGAAGTTTTTTCCTGACTCCACCACACTAGTCTACCTCTCTAAAATAAGTACTCCGATGGATAGGGATAGGTAGTAGGCTTGTAGTTTCTCTGGTATAGGGAAGTCTTAGATGAGGAAATTTCCTCTACTGATGCAAATCAGAGACTTTTCTGCAATTTACAGCCTAGAGTACTGAGAGATTAAGGGAACTTGCTCAAAGACATATAGTCAGTATGTGTCTTAAATCTACAACATAAATCTCCAACTTCCTGACGCCAGCTTTCTACATGCTATGTTGCCTCTGCATTTGTTTTCATGTGCCTAGATATTTTCTCAGAATTTTTTCATACTTCATGGTTGTCTTTGTTTTATGTTAAAGTTACTTTAATATTCAAAAGAACATCACCTTTTTAGGGGACTCTATTATTATAAACAACAGTTTTTAGGGGTTTTTTTGGTTTTCTTTCTTGCTATTTGCTCCCACTTCCCTTAGCTCTGTCTCTTCAGGTATACTGTTTACAACCAAGCTTGTTGGACTTTTTATTTTCCCATTAAATGTGATCAAGTAGGTGAGCCTTAGGGAGTCTTTGGAGTAAAGTGGACTTTAAAGCTTCCGTTTCTATCCTAAGCCTAAATGCCTCCAACTTTGATAATTTCACAGAGGATTTTTTTTTTTTACTTCTGGGTTCATGATGTCTTCTGAAAGTTTGAGTTGACTGGGACCTTGACCTATTGAAAAATAAATGGCCATTATTGTATAGGCAGTCTGTGATTTAGGAAAGCTTAATTTATTAAACATTTTTTCCATAGATAAAATATCTGCCCCATATCTAAGGACACATCTCTCTCTGAGATTATTAAGGAATTTTTATCAAATTTGGCATAGCACTAAAGCTTGAGGTCTCCCATGCTTAAAAATATTTGCCCAATCCTCCTTTATATCATATAGCTTAGCTTCCTTCAAAGCACAGTTTAAGGGCCTTTTCTTAACTTTCTAATTGTCTTTCCCCCACTGTCTCTCCTAGCCTGAAATTACCTTATATTTATGCTATATATGTTTTGTATGTAATTATCTGTTTACATGATATATTTTTCAGTACAATGTAAACTCCTTGAGGGCAGAGATGATTGGGTCTTTATCTTCATATCCCCAGTAACTGAGAGGTACCTGACCTAGCAGTCTCTACACATACCCTGTCACCCCGTGCAAGTCATTTATCCGTTCCAGTGCTCTATGTCAGGTGTCAAACTTGTAGCTGGAAAAATTCTGCGTGCAGCGGAACCAGATCAGAATGTAATTGTGAAATATTAAAATAAATAAAAATACAATAAAACACAGATAATGTTAATTTGAGGTTTCCTAAGTCAATATGCAGTTGGCAGGGATTCCTTCCAATTTGAATGATAGCACATTGAATGAAGTTCAATGTAACTTTCTGATTCTATGTTATAGAGAAGATACCAACCTGCATTGGTAGAGGGATTGCCCTCGCCTAGGAATACCTTATATTAATGAAATCACAGGTCCAGGTACTCTCCTATACACCATGCATAGCACAGTTATTTAGCATAGTACATAGTAGGTGCTCAAGAAATGCTTGTTGTAAAAGTCAATACTTTATTCTTTATAAGCACAAACTGTTTTTTTTTTTTTCCTTTTGGAGGGCAATTGGGGTTAAGTAACTTGCCCAAGGTTATACGGCTAGGTTTTTTGTGTGGGTGTTAAGTGGCTGAGGCTGGAACCGAACTCAGGTTCTCCTGACTCTGGGGCTAGCGCTTTACTCACTGCGCCGCCTAGCTGCTCCCACAAACTGTTCTTAATTTTTCTAAGACCATCTGAGATCTACTGGCCAGATCTCCAGAATTTTTGTTTGGGTTTTTCTTTTGTTTTGTTTTTGAGGCAGTCAGGCTTACATGACTTGCCCAGGGTCAGACAGCAAGTAAATGTCTGAGATGGGATGTAAACACAGGTCCTCCCAACTTCAGGGCTGGTGCACTATTGCCTCACAGAATTTTTTAAAGATTCACAGGCTCCTCATTTCTTTAGCTCACCTTAACAAAAATTTAGAACATAGCTCCCACTTACATAGAGATCAATTTACTGAGACAACACATAGGCCAAGAATTATGCTTTATCTATTTCATAGAATATACAGTATAAATTTCAAATTGAAAATCAATGGTCTGACTTTATTGAAGAGTTAAACAATTTCCAGGTGCTCTTTTAGGATAGAAGACATTTCTTTCTCTTTGCAGCATTTTTTAAAACCACAATGCACTTTACATTCTTATAGTCTTGTAGTCATACCTGTCCTCTCCTCTGTCCAATATATTATTCACCACTATGGAAAACCATCATCTGGTGAAATCCAAATTTATTTCACCTTCTTATGAAGACAGCATGTTAACACAGATTTTTAGCTTGTTCCTAACTTATTCAAAATACTTTTTTTGATGCTTAATCTTTTATGAAGACCAAAGTTATAAAGGTTATTCAGATGTTTTCATAAATCTCTACTATCATGCATAATACTGTGCTAGGTTTTGTGAGGGATACAAAGAAGGATAATTGATCTCAAGGAGCTTACTTTCTGTTTGGACATACAAACTTGAAAAGTAGAATAACACTAACAAAATAGACACATTCTACAAATATAAAATGAGGGGGATGGACTAGATAACTTCTTTGGTCCTTTTCTGTTCTACATCTGTAATTTGTAAAATAATTGAAAAATAAAATGAGTATTCCAGATAAGTATCATGAATTAGGAAAGGAAACTTCATTGTGGTCTGGAAAGGTCAAGGAAGAGCTCTTAGAGGAAGTGAGGCTTGAGTTGGACCTTCAAAGATAAATAATATAGAGAGATATAGAAATAGTTTTAATGGGAGCATATTAATGTGCTTAGTGTAATAAATCACTTCTTCATAGGTAGTTTAAAGATTTTATTCAATGCAATTTTATTGTCCAGTAGTATTAGAAAAATGCTAATCATGAGTGTGACTGAATTCCAAAGTCATTACATAACTTAGAAAATAGAATCATTCTCACTTTGTTGTCTTCATAGCTGTCATTTGTGTTGCTTTTTTCTTAATCTCATAGGCTGGGACATGTAGGTAATTAGAATTTGAGGTAGAGAGAGAAATTATACCCCAGAGTAAAAATGCAAATTTAGTTGCATTGATTTTCAAAACTGAAAACAGCGGCTACCTTGGTTTCAAGAACTAGTTTCATTTCTTCCTATAAATGATGTGAATAACAATGGAAGTTATAACTGACATTTAAAGCTTAACTATATATAGTTACTATTTTATATAATATTATACAACATATAATATTATTGTATTTTATGCCTACTTCTAGATTACAGTTGTGGTGAATTTTCTTTTAATCCTTCTAACAATATTTAGGTTGTTTTACTTCAAATTAGTTTATTGCAATGTGTACCTTAGTTATGTGGTTATCAATATTTTTGTGCATTGCTTAATACCATTTTGCAGTATGGCCTAGTAGTCTGAATATAGAGCAAGAATCACCCATGAGTCTGTGCTCTAAACACTGACACGATATAAACTCTTTTTAAAATAGTGCTAAAAATAAGACAGTCAGAGAATGTGGTTAGATTAAGCAGTTCACAATTATATGCTGAATATTGTCAGGTTTTGCTTCCTTTGTCGTCTAAAATTCTAAAAATAAAAGTAGATTCTACTTTCTGTTCCAAAATCTTGGAGACTTTAATAACAGTTGATATAAATTTATCTTACATTGCAGTTTTTGACAGGGAAAACAAAGCAGGACTTATTAAATGTACTAATATAATTAATATATGATAACCAAATATTTTATAACATATGGCCTGTTTATTTAGATTAATCTTTGGTGTGACAAAATTTTAACTTCTGAGCTTCCTGTAACAGTTTACAATTTAGGCCTCAAAGAATTATGTGGTCAGAGGAATATTGAATAAATGCATAGTGTCACAAATGCGTCTGTGATTCTGGAATATTCTCAAAGTATAATTAAGAAATTTAAGAAAAGACTTTGGAGAATTGTAGGAATTTTCTTAATAGTTGGCAGAACATAGTATTATACTTACTTCTTAAATTTAGTATTGGCTTAAATTCATATCTATTCTAGTTTGGCCTAATTGTCAAACATATAACAGCCCACTTTGGGTAGATTTCAGATAAATTTCCTGAAGATTCAGAAACATTCCATGTTTCACTGGGAAGTACTATCTTGCTTATATAACTGTAAGTAAATATTCCATTAACTGCAGACTTACAACTGGTTAGGAATCAGGAGATAATGATGCATAACTCACCTCACAGGATTGTTGTGGGGAATCAAATAAAATAACAAGCAAAAAGGACTTTGAAAAGTATGATTAATGATCATGATCGAACTTGTTTCTTCCTTGGCTATTCTGCCAAAATTTTTGTACAGGGTTAATTTTATTTCCATTGCCCAAGGCACCTAACACTTAGAAAAGTTGTTTGTTTTTGAAAATTGACTTACATCAGTTTTGTTTGTTTCCAATCAGGGAAAGGTTAATGTAAAGTCACCAAAAACATCTAATACATGACTTCTACCAAATCATAGTTGTGTTTTCCATCTTGAGTAGTTATAAATGGAAAGCTTTCAACTTGGAAATTGTATAAATGTATCCATGTTTTGTAGACAAACTTCTGCTGTCGTTCCCCCATTTTATTCTCTATATTCTTTCCTCCTTTAAGCCTTTTGTTGTGGCCACTATGTTCCTGGCTCAAGGGAGTTAAACTATTGTTTACCTAGTGAAGCAGCTGAGCAATAGAAACTACTTCAGAACTCTTCCAAAGCTGTTTCCAAAGCTCTTTCTTCCCTGATATCCACAGGAGCTAGAGACTTAGCCTCTGCATTTCCAGGCACTACTACTAGGCCACATTTTAACTTCTTAGTAAAGAAATATATGAATTCTACGTATTTTTTTATGTTCCATAGAATTCAATTCGCCACAATCTCTCTCTGAATCGTTATTTCATCAAAGTACCACGTTCCCAGGAAGAACCAGGCAAAGGCTCATTCTGGAGGATAGACCCTGCCTCTGAAAGCAAATTAATAGAGCAGGCTTTTAGGAAAAGAAGGCCTAGGGGAGTACCTTGCTTTAGAACCCCTCTGGGACCGCTCTCTTCTAGGTAAGGACAAAAAGATGAACAAAAAGACCTCACTTAATTGTTAGTAATTACCTTCAATGTAATTAAATTTCCTTTTGGAAATAAAGGAAACATCAAATGCATTTATGACTAAATGTTGGGAAGGGGATACAAAAAGAAAATGGGTAAAAATATTAGATGGGTATGATGTCTCTAGTGACCCAAAGCATGGTCAGTCTTAATATCTTAAGTTTTAGTTTCAATTAAAATTACAAGTAAAATTAACCCACTTCATTGAATTTGTTTTTCATTTCATATTGTTAGTGTTTATTAGTAAGCTATAAATTTCAGCAGCAGAAGTAGGCTACAAAAGCATCTTTTAAGCTTAATCCTTAAATTCTCTATACATGGTTAATTCATAAAGTTTTATTTTGACTTTTAATTAATTGAATGTATACATTTTTTTACTTCATTGATACATGCTTTGTTTTTTAAAATGGAAGGAAATGACCAAGATTTAAACCTGAGGGCCCCTCTGTACTACTACTGGCCACCTATTGTCTTACTGTATTAGTTAGAGCTGCTCCTGATTCTTTCTTCTTAGAGCAAGCAGCTAATACTGTTCCTTGGACCACTTGGCCTTCACTGGGTATGGAGGAGAAATGCCACCCAACATCAAGATGGTCTCTTTTGTAGACTTTATCCAGTGTCCTTCTAAATATACATCTAAGTTAACAAAGGTTCCATAGAAAATAAGAATGACTAGAATGTTTTAGTCGGTTGGCAGAAGACAAATGATGCCCCTTCTGCAAAGTACACATATTACAAGCTAAAAGCCAAGGCAGCTCTTGGGTACTGTGCGTGACTTTAAGTTACCAGATGCCTCTTTCTTTTATTCTTTTTTTTTTTTAATACAGAAGTGCTCCAGCTTCTCCTAATCATCCTGGCATGTTGTCCGCTCACTCTAGTGGAGTGCAAACCCCTGAGAGCTTGTCAAGGGAAGGTTCTCCAGTCCCTATGGATCCTGAGCCTAGTGTTATACAACCTAAACTAGCAGTGATACAGGAAGCTCGGTTTGCCCAGAGTGCACCAGGTGAGAAATATGAAAGAAATGCATCAAGTATTATTGGAGGACTACTGGGTAGATCATGTTTAGATGATCTCACCCTTATCTGATGGACACATTTTGTGGGTGTCATCAAACAAAATAAATATCTGTATCATAGCAAGAAGTAAAGTATTGTCTCAGTAAACCTAATTCTTTTCAAAAAGTACTCAAGGGAACTGTTCTAAACCACAGGATTATATATGGTTCTCTAAAGTCCCCAAAATATCCAAGCTATGTGGTTGTTCAAAGGTCTTGGAAATCAATAGTGTTGATTGAAAAAAAAATAGATGACTGAAGAAGGATTATCTTTTGGAGGAAGGTATTGTTGAGCATCAAAGTGACCGAAAGGTTAGAAGAACTGTGACTAATTATATTTATTTATTCAACCTCATTTTCTTCATAGAATTCTAAATTAGTTTCCTGTTAGTGTTTGAAACTTGCATTTTTGAGAAATCAATATTTCTAATTAAGTTGGTCTGTTGAAAATTAAATATTGTAATACTGATTTATAATTCTTTTAATGTTATGTCATAACTGCTAAAAATTGGTATTTAACCAGGAGAGTTTCTGCTTTCCTCCTTTAATTGGTATGTTGCTTTTTGTGCTATTAGTAAATTAAAACAGACAAGATTAACACAGACTCTACAACCATGTTGCTACATTTCCCTGTTATTGTTTTGCTTGCAGTTTCAAGAGATTATTCACCTGAATTGAGTGTGACTCAATTCTGTCCTAAATTTGCAGGTATCTAATCTATTATTCACTTTCCATTTATATGGAAAAAGAAAATTAAGAGTGTAGATGCTGTGAAGACTGAGATGCAGATGGAGATGGAGAGCAAATGCAATATTTTAGTACTTACAGCAATTCTGTCACTTGTGGTAGATTTGGTACAGCTAGTAACTGTTAACTGTTGCAAATTAATAGGAATCAAGGTGCTTCTTTTTTTTTTAATTAAAAATTATTTGTTTTAAAGCATATGTTTTAGATGAGGAAAAACATGCTTAATAAAAATGGAATTATAAATATATGATTAATGTATTTGATCTTACCAGGTTCACCTTTGTCTAGCCAGCCAGTTTTAATTACTGTACAACGGCAGCTACCACAAACTATTAAACCAGTCACCTACACTGTTGCAACACCTGTGACCACCTCAATGTCCCAGCAACCTGTGGTACAGACAGTTCATGTTGTTCATCAGATACCAGCTGTATCAGTCACAAATGTGACTGGATTAGCTCCATCTAACACTTATACTGTAGCTGGACAGGCAGTGGTCACACAAGCTGCAGTGGTTACCCAGTCCAAGATAGAACCTCAAGAAAATGGAGACCACAGAGAAGTAAAAGGTGAGTAATAATAATAAAAAAAAAGCTTTAGAAAGCCTTTCAAGTTTTAGGGAAAGGAAGTAATGGGGAGTTTTGCTAAAACTAGACATGTTATTACTTTCTCTTATATATAATCTAGTTTTAAAGTAATTCTTTATCATCTAATGCATGTGCTTACTTGAAAGTTGATTTTTTTTTTTGAGCTTTCAATTAATGATGATTATTTTCTTTCAGTTAAAGTAGAACCTATTCCTGCTATTAGCCACACTACCATAGGAGCTGCTAGTCGGATCATTCAAACTTCGCAGACCGCCCCTTTACAGACAGTTACCATAGTGCAACAGGCACCTCTAGGTCAACACCAGCTACCAATAAAAACTGTAACACAAAACGGGACACATGTAGTACCAGTGACCACTGCAATCCAGGGACAGGTCAGCACTGGTAAGAAATCACCAAGAAATATTTAATTCAGCTGTAAATATGGGGGGAGTGGAGGGTAGATAACATAAAAGGACAAAAATTTTGAGGTAAATTGCTTCCTAGAAATCATGAATTGTGGGTCTCAATTCTTGTACTTAAATTGTTCTTCTATGAAAATATTTACATTTTTTATACCATGGAAGAGGATCATTGTGATTTGGCCTTACTGCGGTTTTGTTTCTTATGGAATTATGAGAAGTAAACACTTTGTGATTACTAAAAATATATACCCATTTTTGTAAACGTGGCTGTGTTCCAGAACCAAACCATAGTTTTCACAACAAGATATAATTTCTGTAAAATCTCTATACTTTCCCTTCCTGATTTGGTTTGATCTGTAAAGCAGTGAACACTGTAATCTATTCAAAAGATGGCTATATTTGTCTTATGTGAAGTATTTCCTACAAGTATTATCCTACAATATTCCAGATAAACTAGATGTGAAATTTTCTAGACCAAATGCAAAATATATTGTTTGCAGGGTAAATAAATAAGTTTATTTTGTATCATTTTCATGTACATAACACTGTATTTGGCTTTAGAAGAAATGGGGCAAAAAAGAGAAGATAAACTTATTAGAATACAAAACTGAACATAATACTATGAACATAAACATGAACCTGATATTTTGACATAACGAACTTACTAGTTATATAACATTTGGTCAACCTCCTTGACCTGCTCTATACCACCTTAAGTAGAACCCTTTTAACTACTGTGTACTGGAATAACTTCTTTTGATTCTTTGGCCTAATCAAGTCAATTTGGGCCTACTTCTTGATCTGTAGCCAGTCCTCTTTAGCTGAATGATTCCTTGCAAAGCAACTAATGGACTATGAAAAATGTGCTAACAACCACCTAATGGGTTATTTAAAAATCCCACCATGGTAGCTGTTTGTGTATTACAAAATTAACAGTAGCTTAGGATAATAACATTTAACAACTGAAGCACAAACTTACCCAACAAGGATTAGCAAGGTGCTAGATCAAAATGATTAGAGTTAGAGAGCGGAGAAACCAAAAGCAGAAGCATCAAGCCAAAACTATAAGAGAAATGAAGCCCCAGTGAACTTACTTCCTCCTCAGCAGTAGCTTCTTCTTGAGCATCTGACCACCATTTGTTCATCCAACAAATATTTGAGTAATTGACATGAGCAAAACATTCTTACCAGGTGCTGTTAATTGTATCCCACCTCCAAACTCCCCTACCCCCAAGTTCTGTCCTCACTCCCTCTCCAGGGCCAAAAAATCCAACAAAAAGGGTGCTAACTCAATTTTCCCTTCTATTAGATACTTTTTCATGTAGTCTAATTCATAAAGGATCATGGATTTAGACATAAATATGGAACAAATTAATCTAGTGCCTTCATTTTTCAGATGAGGAAACTAAGACCCAGAGAGTTTAAGTGACTTGCCAAAGGTCACATAGGTCACAAGCAGGAGCCACAGTTCTTTCCTCTTGATTAATTCTATGAAAAGTCACACAGATCTAACTGTCCATTTTCTTTTAATAAGAACTAGGTAAGGTGAAAAGTAAAAGGAATATATGAGTACTATTGTTGCCTTTTTTGAGAGCCGCGCTCCAGACTTATAATTTCATTGGTATAGAGAATTCCTGGTGAGGAAACTCCCTCTACCAATGCAGCTGGGAAACTGAACTTCAATTTAAGAGTCCTAGAGAGTTTCCTTGGGCATTGGAAGCTTAAATGATTTGCCCAGGGTCATATATTACCAGTGTATGTCACAGGGAAGACTTGAATCCAGGTCTTTTAGACTCTTCTAAGCTGGCTCTTTTTCTAGTATGCTGTGCTGCCACCTTGTGAATGCCCCCTACATTAAAAATTAAGATAGTTATGATATTAATAAATTATATTATGTGAATATCAGTGATATTTTGTTATAACCATTTCATTTGTCTTTTTGACCAGGCACATTTTATCAGAGTAGGCATCTCAGAATATAAGGTACTCTCCTAATTAGTACTTTCTCTGCAAATTTTAGTCTTAGCTGCCTAGAAAGATTAAATAATTTACCAAGGATTGCACAGCCAGTACTAGTCAGAGGCAGGACTAAAACTATCTCATTTTACCAAATGCCAAGGCCACCTCTTATCCACTATATCATCCTATCCCCTACATTAAAGTGTCATTTCCATAACAACTCTATCTTTAATCTTATCCAAATTATCCTGACCATTGCCAGTAGTCTGCAACTTGTTGACAAAGCCTTAAGATATAAACAAGCAGAATAACCTAATAAATGTAACTCTCTTTGCCTAGAAATTGCAAGTTTTAAATTGTTCTAGGTAGTTTGGAAAATACTTAATCCTTCTATGTCCAGAAGGTAAATATCAATACTGATGCATTAATGTATAAGGCTTGCATTTTTTTATTCATTTCTGCATTTCTTTATGATAAAATATTCAATCCCATAAATTTATATATGGAGCAAAATGCTATGAGTTATCTATGAGCTTCTGATAGAGTTGGCAGTCCTGGTGTCCTACTAGATTACATTACATAATAACTCTATACTTGTAAGCTTTAAATGTGCCACCTAAACCAAATGTATCAGTTCAAACTGATATTGACCCAACAATTTCCAAGTTAGCATTAACTAATGGAAAGTAGTTTATGATATTTATCATTATGATGGTGATCTATGTTCCTGGATTAAATTACTGCAAGTAGTTTCTCTCTGGGAAAGAGCCATCACCTGAGGGAATGTCTTTTTCCTTTCTTGTAGTTTCTGATATTTCTTAGTATTTGTGTTAAATGTTTTCTGCCTAAAAGCTAATTTTTCTAATTAATTTTATATGAGTATTGGAATTTTTTATTTGTTTTTTTCCTCCCTGAATTAACTAGTTATTAATTTTCAATAACCCTTGATTTCCTTTGTTTCATAAGAAATATTTATCCTAAAAAGCAAAAATTTTAGCTATCAGGTATCTTAAAGCAAATCATGGGTCCTTAAAAATAAATAATTAATGGGGGAGAGCAATAGACCTCAGCATCCTTATGTAAACTAAAATTGAACAGTAGGCAACATTCATCATACCTAAGACCAGACTTATTTATTCCCTAATACTGCTTCCTCCTCTGATTTTACAGTTTCTCACACTGGCATCAACATATTTAACATCTTAGTATCTTGGAGACTTCCTTCTTCTTTACCTTTCTTGTCCACTAAGTCACCAGATCCTATCAATTAAACCTTCTCAGTTACTAATCATATTCTCCTCTCTTCGCTGCCACAACCTTAATATATGCCTGCAGGACTATTACAATAACTACCTATCAATACTTCCTCTCTGCATCTTTAATAACACTTCAAACTAATCTTCATATTTGATTTGGACATGCCCTCTCCTAATTGTTAGCTCTCTTTTCCTTCTAAGTATAATTCAAACTTCTTACTCCACTTTGTATTTAGGCTCTGCACAATTTAGTACCAACCATAGCTTTGTAGCCTTTACTCACCATATTTTTCTTTCCTTCCAAGTCACTGTTTCAGACTATCTCTTGCCCTCAAACATGTCCGGTTTTTTTCCTCTTTTCTATTGGACAGCTTCCCCTTACTACTTCAGATAAGTAAAGGCTATTATCTTGTCAGTCATCTTCCATCACTTTCGACATCACCTACCCAGCATTTAGACAGTTATCCTTGAGACTCAGGTGGCCTTCACTTTACATATATTTGTAACTAAATCCTGCCATTGTTTTTAATCATGTCATTATACTAACCAGTCCTTTGGTTTTATATCTCTGTAGTCAAAACAGGTTTTAGTCAGCTTGTTTTTGGACCACTTAAAGCCTCTATTTTTTTCTTGTTGGCATCCCAATCCAGACACCCTGATTCAGCAATCACTGAGTAGATTTATGATATCCCTCCATGGGACAATCAAATTTATTTAATGAATACTAGGCCTTGTTATATTATGGTTATCAGATGCTCTGGGAAGGCCTGTAAAAATAGTGTAGAGAAGATACTGCTTTTTGGTTTATCTCTTGCAAGCCTATAACTCTGCAAAAGCAAAAATCAAATGAAAATTTTAACCTCAATAACTTTCTGATGTTATGCCAATAAACTATAATGGACATTTAAGACACATCTAATGATGGTCTTCTTCCTGTGAAATCAGAGACTCATTCAATAAGCATTTATTGTGCATGTACTGTTTCAAACACTAAATAGAAGTGATGGCCTGGTCCCTCCCTGAAAGTAATTTATAATCTTATTGGAGAAATAGGACTAACATAAATGAAACAAAGAAAAATTCAAGAAAGTAGGTAATTAGTTGTTCTATTATTTGGTCCTACTCCAATGCCTCATTGTGTTATGGAGGTGACCTACAAGATAGGCAATATGCCATAGTGGATAGAGCACTGGTCTTAAGGAAGACCTGGTTTAAGTTATGTCTCTGAGACTATGTGACATCTTTTTCATGCCTCTTCAGCAGAAAGGAAATTGGATTCAATGGCCTCTCAGATTCCTTCTACCTCTAAATCTATAGATTCTGATTCCTACAAACTCTGTCTGCAGACTATACTATGACTTCCTATTCAGGGACTTAGTTTGTGGCTGAAACATGCACTGCTACATAATTTAGTGTGTTATTTATTAGGAGTTTACCATGTGCTAAGAGTTTACTGGGGGGAAACGTATTCAGAGATAATGTTCACAGCCATGTGCATATGGCTTTTGCTAATTTGCATTGCTCAATGTGTTAATCTTTTAAATTAGACTACTACTGAAAGGCAGCATCCTTGCTGCAGAGTACACCTATATTAGGTTTATTTGCTGGAGAAAAGACTATGATTTAAAATTGGAGGAAAAAAAGTCATTGCTGTGATTTTTTTTTTTTAGTGGAATTCTGAATGGATCAATGAAGATAAAAACATTTGCAATAGAGTAGATCTTAAATTTTTTCTACTAGCAACCCCTTTTTGCCTGAGAAATTTTTACATGACCCGGGGTATATAGGCATATAAAATAGGTATACAAATCAAAAGTTTATTGATAATAAATCATAAAGAAACTTATTTTAAAACAATTCTTTGTTATACATATAATTTTACCATTTATTAAAGATTAAAGTAAATTTACATACTAATGAGATGGATGTGCTTGTTTATTTTTATATAAAGAATTAAATCTTTGTGGAATATTTGATACTGCAGTATGTAGAACATCTTCAAAGTTTTTCAGAGTCCATGAACATTTTGATTTTATAATCAGTGCTGAGAACACCACGTCACATAAATACATACTATAAAATGGCAGAAATATTTCAGAAATTAT